>NC_064925.1:180282615-180892615 GCF_023897955.1 Schistocerca gregaria | reverse complement strand
GCTTGATCTACATTTAGACATTTTTAAAAATTCTTCTACAGAATGATAAACGTTTCACATTGATTACATAACATAGTAGAGGTACGTTAAAAATGCAACCATGAACGGAAACGAAGATAAAATTCCCTTGCTTAAGTAATAAATTCACAACATTTTGTGTTTACTGTGATCAGAAAGTGCTTCACAGCTGCACCTAAAAACGTCTTCTTTAGGACGATCAGTGAATGAAAAGGGTTACATAATGCTCTGGAGGTGCGTTAGAAACGTACCCATAATGCACTAACGAAGGAGTTCTGATATCATTAATACGGAGGTGGTTTTTACCTTCTTTCCTTAATTTATTGGTTTTATTGAGGTGCCCATTCAGCCATCTCAATAGTGGACAGTCAGTTACGATAATACGAACATAATGACAACATAATAGCAAGTCCCCGAGCAAAGAAAATCTACGAGCAGGCCGGAAATCGAATCCGGGCCCCTTCATTTGGCAATCAGCCGCACTGACCCCACAGCTGCACAAGTGGATCGTTTGTGCCTTATGGTGATATTCTTAACTTAAATCCACAACATTATGTAACCAGTGTGAATCATTGATACTTCTGAAGAAGACGATTTCATAGACATCCAAACATAGGTAAAAGGGCTTTAATAAACCTTTCTACTATTGCAACTGATCTGGCTGTTTTTCATCTTCCCCTCATAAAGAATATTTGAAACTCATTCACCCTACGCCATTGTGTTCCCTTACTAAAGACTACTGCGAGTTGGCTTTAAATCGAAGCGTGTCACTTCTGCTGTTGGTCCACTGTCATTGTTTCATTGTTTCGACACTTCATAGTTCGTATGAGCCAAGGCGTTGGGTAGTGCTGGTCGCGGAAAGAGGCAACTGCACCTAGTGAACTTGCGCAGTTGTGAAGCAGTGTCCTAATTAGAGGCAACACAGTGTGTTGTGATTTTATTATTATAGAGGTGAATTTTATCTTCGATTGTGCCTTGTAGCTACGTTTTTAACGTATCTCCATAACATTATGTAAGCAGACTCTATCATTGATCCATCTGAAGAAGACGTTTTTAAAGAGGTGGAAACCTTGGTGAGGGGATTTTAATACTGCAAAAGATTTTTCTGCTTTTCACCTTTTAGTCGTGAAGTATGTATCATATGACTAGTTATGTTCCCCCACTAAGGACGACTGCGAGTTGGCTTCAGATCGAAAAGAGTCAATCCTGGTGGCAAATACGGTGAAAGTGATATCTGCAAATCATTTACTGGTAGAACCTGCGCCGTATAACCACTGTCTTCGCTTTTGATACTTCTTAGGTCTACAAGCGGGAGAGGGTGGGAACTGCACCTACTAGTTTTGTGCACTTGTGAAGCACTTTCTAATAAAAGTCAGCATGATATGTTGTGATTTTAGCATTAACAAGATGAACTTTATCCTCATTTGTACTTTGTGACTACATTTTTAACGTACCACCAGAACATTATGTAACCAGTGCAATCATCGATCCTTCTGAAAAGATATTTTTAACTAGGTGGAAACTTAGAGATTTTAGTTTCATGGAGAATATTTGAAACACATTAGTGTTCCAACAATAGAGACCATTGTGAGTGCCGGCCGGAGTGGCCGAGCGGTTCTAGGCCCTTCAGACTGGAACCGCGCTGCTGCTACGGTTGCAGAATCGATTCCTGCCTCGGGCATGGATGTGTGTGATCTCCTCAGGTTAGGTAGGTTTATGTAGTTCTAAGTTCTAGGGGTCTGATGACCTCAGATGTTAAGTCCCATAGTGCTCAGAGCCACTTGAACCATTGTAAGTCCGCTCTAGATAGATACACAGTCCGCCTGCTTAGCTGGGTGATAAAGTGGTGCGTCGCTTGCCAGCAGGCCCGGGTTCCATTCCCGGCGGTGTTGGAGATTTTCTCCGCTCGTGGGCTGGTACTCGACTCCCATACTTCCCTGAGTGGGGCCTCCCGGCCAGCGATGGCATACTCTGGTTTCATTTGTAGATAGAAGAATGTCACTTCTGGTGCAGGTATAGTGAAACTGGCAGCAGCTTAGAAATTTACATTCTGCAGCAGAATGTGATGTGATATGAAAGTTCCAGGCACATTAAAATTGTGCGCCAGAGGGAGAGTCGAAATGCTCCACCAACTGAATTACCCAAGCATGAGTCAAGACCCATCATCACAGTTTTACCTCTGTCAGTACGTCGTCTCTTACCTTCCAAACTTCACGGAAGTTCTCCTGCTAAATTTGCTTAAACAGCATCTGGAAGGAAGTATGAAATGATAATTAAATCAAGACCATAAACTGTCGACAGGCGTTGATATACATCAACGGGGACTGTTCAAAATGTGTGCCCTCACTGGGAAAAAATGGTTCAAATGGCTCTGAGCACTATGGGACTTAACATCTGAGGTCATCAGTCCCCTAGAACTTAGAACTACTTAAACCTACCTAACCTGAGGAGATCACACACATCCATGCCAGAGGCAGGAATCGAACCTGCAACCGTAGCAGTTGCGCGGTTTCAGGACTGAAGCGCCTAAAACTGCTCGGCCACCGCGGCCAGCCTTCACCGGGACTCGAAACCCGGATCGCTTGCTTATGGCAGACGTTCTATCCATCTGAGCAACCGAAAGTACAGAGGATAGTGTGAATGCAGAAACTTACCCCTTGCACGCTCTCCGTGGGACCTATATTCCCAACTTAATGTCCACACACTACATTCATAGTGCCCCTGCTCATTACACCCATTACTCTCGGCAGACAATCTTACCGAGTCCCGTACGAGTTTGGGCAATGTGTGTGCATCCAGCATAGACGAAGGTCAATGGCCGTTTAGACTTGACTGTATGAAGATGGTGCCTGTCCTTTCATACTTGTCCAAAAGAACAGATGCTGTTGTGTACGTAGTTCCGCATAGTCAGCGCGTACACAACTTTCCCAATAGAGCGCGCCCCGCTAAGCACAACAGCGAAGGCGCAGCCCTCGTCCGTCTCCGCACTACGAGATGGCGCTACCTAAGAGACAGACCAGATTCTGCTTCTGCCGATCCGCGTATTAATATGTAACGCAGCCAATGAGATTTGCTGCTAACGTAGAACCTTTTCTCCTCGCAGATCACACTCGTGCAGTGATACCTGAACACGCGAGGTATTATACATCTACATCTACATCCATACTCCGCAAGCCACCTGATGGTGTGTTGCGGAGGGTACCTTGAGTACCTCCGTGGGTTTTCCCTTCTAACGAGTGTACAGATCTCCGATCAGTCAATCTGCATTAGTCTGCACTTGTCTGTACCAGTCTATAGTCAAGTTTCAGTTTGCGCGTAATAAGATTACCATATTCCTGTACATAGCCATGAAGATAAATGAATAGACACTTTGTCAAGTATCAGAGACATGTGAGAATAAGATTAACGTGCCAAGACCGAAGGAACTTCAGATTGTCAATTGTAAACGGCCTCCAGAATCAAGTTACATACTGTCTATATTTTTTATTATTTTAATCAAGTTGTGTTTAAAGTTGGTCACTGTCAATCTGCTACTCTCAGCGTGCAAGTGGCATTTCTATCGTCTGACCTAACGGCAGAAGACAAAACAGGCCACGATAAGACCAAGAGACATATTACTGACACTCGCCTACTTTGTTAGAGCGACAAGTCAAATAATCTGATGGTGTGTGTACCGAAGGTCTTACAGTAAGCACACCACAGATACCATCTTCATATGGAAGAAACCATGTTGCAGAGGTTTGGAAGGTTGGAGACGAGGCACTGGCGGAAGCAAAGCTGTGAGAACATGTCACGAGTCGTGCTTGGGTACTTGAGGTGGTAATGCACTCGAACACGAGTCGAGTCTCGGTTCGCGCACACTATTAATCTGCCAAGAAGTTTCATATCGGCACACACCCCGCTGCAGAGTGAAAATTTCATTGTAGCAGCCCGGAGATTCGTCTGCAGCGATATCCGCCGTTTCGACCGTGCCTAGGTCTACGAGCGGCGAGTAGTTAGCGGTGGTCGCGGAAGGCGGGCGGGTCAGCGATGCGTGGGCGGCGGGCCGCCGAGAGCCGGCATGAATGGACGGAGGAGCGGCGCAGGGCGCATGCGCCGCGGCAGGGTTCTCGCGCGGCCCGCCGTCGCGCCGCCTGCCAGTTGGCGCGCTTGGCCCAGCTCCTGCCGGTCTCACGCGGTCTCAGCGCGTAGTGCGTCTCACCTGTTAGCTGCGCTGCCTGCTACCTGCCGCGCGTGTCGTGAGTGCGTGCGTCAGTGCGTGCGTGCGCTCCAGCCATGATCCTGCTGCGCCGCTCCTCAGTAAGCCGGGCCGTGGGCAGCCTGAGGGCCTTCGCAGCTCTCACGTTGCTGCAGATCTGTGGTAAGTCCGTCCGGGACCATGAAGTGCCACCAATCTACCTGCTAGTTTTCTGCGTCGCTAACAATTTTTGCGTGTCGTCGTTTCCACTGCTACCAGCTGACGTCGATGAAAAATGGCCCTGTGTTCGTGAGTTTAATGTTAATCACTGTACAAAATCATTTTTCTACATGCAGAAGATAAGTTACAGGAAAATAAAGGATCTGAAGATAGTGCGAGCAGCAATCTGCAACTTATTACTGATAATAGGAAAGGCAGTGCCTTCACTTATAAATATATATATATATGAACTGTTTCGTAACATGTTATTGCGGTCCCACAGTAGAGACCATTGTCAGTTGGCTCTAGACAGATAGTCCGCCTGCTTAGCTGGGTGGGAACGTGCTGCCTTGCATGCAAGCGGGCCCGGGTTCGATTCCCGACCTGGTTTTCTCCGCTCGTGGACTGGCACTTGGCGGCCGAAATTCCCCGACTGCGGCCTCCCGGGCAACGATGCCATACGATATATATATATATATATATATATATATATATATATATATATATATATATATATATATATGCTGAAACACGTTATATTTTATTTCTGACCGAAAGACAATATATATATATATATATATATATATATATATATATATATATATATATAATTGATATTTGGTCTTTCGGTCAGAAATAAAATATAACGTGTTTCAGCATTTTTGAAATTTAGCCCCCATGGAGGTAAAATAATAGGTACTGCCTTTTTCTAAATTAAATCATTATTAAAGAACTGCTGAAGCATTTCTGAAGCTAATTCTCTGAAAACTGCTATTTGATTACAAAAGAAATAGGTGTTAAGAGACGAAATTTCCCCGTAAGAACTCAAAAGGCAAGATTACCACAGACCTCCGAATCCAGCTGCCAGAATAGCTTTTTGGTCATAAGTAGATTCGGGAAGGCCATGCTTCTATGGCCTAAATTAGTGTGAAAAGTTTAGAAGATGTCACAGTTTGTGAAAATAATGAAAGTTCGATTAAATGAAAACAAACAGCGAGCAATGAGCGAATTTCCTGTGTACATAAATGGTCGGACAGATAAGGTGAACAGCAACTTGCGGCTGTTTGCTGAAGACTGTGTGTATGCGGAGAGGTGCTGTCACTGGTTGACTATAGGAGGATACAAGTTAACATACCCTAATTTCAGGTTGACGTAATCAATGGCAGCTTGCTCTAAATTTTGATTATTGTAAATTAATGCAGATGTGTAATAAAACCAAACATTTTATGTTTGAATTCAGTATTAGTGTGCTGTGTGACGTTGCAAAGCGATAAGGAATGGAAGAAGCATGTAAGGATGGTAGAAGGGAGGCGATTGGTCGACTTAGGTTTACTGGGAGAGTTTTTAGGAAAGTGTAGCTGATTTTTAAAGGAGACTGCGTACAAAGCGCTAATGCGACCCATTCGTGAGCACTGCCCGAGTGCTTGGGGTCCCCATCAGTTCGCATTAAGGAAAGGCGTAGAACTAGTTCAGAGACACGCTGCGAGATATGTCACCGTTAAGTCTCGATCTGTACGCGAGTATTATGGAAATCTCTGGAGGGAAGAAGACGTTCTTTTTACGAAACGCTGTTGACGAAGTTTAGAGAACCGGATTTTGCGACAGACTCTAGTGTCATCATCGTGCTTCCCATGTAAGGATCGCGAAGACAGGAGAAACTGGGAATTCTATGGAAGGTTATAGACAGTCGATTTTCCCTCACTCAGTCTCCGAGGGGAACGGGTGAAGGAATGACTGGCGGTAGCATAATGTACCTATCGCTATGCAGTGTATGGTGGCTCGCGGAGTATGCATATGGATATAAGCTCGAATTGTGGAAGAGTGGGGCAGGTAGCTGTCTGTTTTCTTTTCACAGATTCTTGCATTTGATTTATACGGTGGCCCACTGGTTTTTGAACCCAGGTTCACTACTCACTCTGTTAAATTTTTTTGGACCGTTATTCTGGCAAAAAGGGCGACCTTTATAATACTATAACTTATTTCAATACACAGTTCATTTTTATTTTTAGTTGAGGGCTTTCGATCTTCTAATAGATCTTCAGGTCTTATAATCTTTGATGACCGTAGGAACCTGAGCTGAAGACGATCTCTTACAAGATTCAAACAGGTCTTCTGAAAATAAAAATAAACAATTTAAATGCAATCGCGATTGTGAGAAATGGGTTAACTCATTTTTTTAGTTTCTATTTATTTATTGTGCCTTACCACCCTACTCACATATTGGCCAAAGTAACCAGTGTTTAAATTTTTCTATACAGATAATCTTGATTATAAACTTTCAAGAGTATAAATTTGTTGTGATGCAGACAGTTGATAAAAAATCATAATAAATTTTGAATTTGTTAAAGAGAATCTGTAAGATTGCTTTTCTTCTTTGCTGATAATGTCAGATATTACAAAATAACAACTGTGACGCTTAATAATACGGAAGTCGTTTTTGCCCATGCACTAATGCTGCTTGGTGTGACGAAGCCCATTCTGACAAACGCTTGGTGGTTCAGTGCTCGATCAACCACGTTGTAGTGCAGTTTGGAGAGAGACATGGGCAGAAATTCAGGCACAGGATCCTTGTTCCATACCACGCTAGGTATATACTTCAACGATACCTATTCAAATCGGAACATCGTGAAGAGATTTCTTCGAGGACGTCACCGAAGACTGAAAGAAGATAAGAGTTTAGCGTCTCGTCCTCGTCCAAGTGCTTAAGAGCTTACGTTCACTTGCACAAGTAGGGGGAAACAAAGGAGTCTTGCCATTTTGTGACTAATTTTCTTGCTTTCACCTGAACTGACACAGAGGAACACCGGAAACTAAATTTAGATTAGCATATGAAGATTTCAACCAAGTTACTTCCGAATGAAACTCGGCGGGCTTAACAGCGGCGACGTCAAGCAACGACTACTAACGTTAAACAGTTCCCGGTTGTGCGACGCACCAGGTAGGTGACCAGCGATGTTTGGGACCTAGATTCAAATGCCCGTTACTACATCTAGATTTAGTTAAGTCATTTTGATGTACCACTAGAACCTAGCGGAAAAACAAATATTTCTTTTGCTATTTTTGCGTATACCACCAAAAAAAAGCTGTTGAACTTTATTGTACTGGAGGTAGTATCATGATTTCTTTTATGAAAGCTCAAAAGCCCTATTGAATCAGTATTTTATAAACCTTTATTTGCTATCAGTTACTTGAGCTTAACTATTATCATTATTTATGCTTCTTGATAATATCTAAGTATTCCTTTAGCTCTTTCCCCACCAATTTTTTCCGGAGTGACATTAATTAACGTTTGTCTAAATTAACTTCGTAGTCGAAAGTAACAATATGAAATAACGCCGGGCGGGGTAGAAGACGACTGCGCAAAATCTACAAGACACACAGAAAAATGGCACACATTAGTTGGTAGAGAATCTCTCCAAGTACTCAACTGAAATCACAGGTATTCAATATGGGCATCGTTTCCGACGCCGCAGACGTCAATACGTGGGTGCATACACTGACATGAATTATCTCGGAGGGCGCAACAGCTGCCCCCCCCCCCCCCCCCCCAATTGCAAATCTGTTCGTTTCGTTGCATAGCTGCAGACGTGAACTAATTCAGTGCGACAATACGGAGCAGAGGATTAAGAACGATATGAAGACACCACAGTCTGTAGGTGACAGCTGTAATTATAAGATTTCTATAACCTATTGGCAGGCTTCCTCTTACCCGTAGAATAATGGTACATAGCATTAACGTACTGGCGCTGTGATAGCCTATCATGAGACTCGTAGGTTCCATTGGTGGCAGAAAGATTAAGTACTTACGCACTGTGGGGAACCACCTGTACAGAATATATCACGATTAATGTCTTTCGTGTTTCCCTTAAATCTCTTCAGGCGATTGACTGAATAGTCAGATAAAAAGGCCGTTAGCGATTTCCTACCACCCCCTTGACCATCTGAATTCCTTCTCTAGTGACCGTGTCGTAGAGAGAACGTTTGACTTTGCTTTTTTCACTGAGGCCACGGCCTATATCTTCCCTACTCATCCAGTCCTTCTTTTCTGACCAAAACCACATATTTTTTCTCTCTTATGTCTTCCACACCGAAAGAACGTTATCCTTCGTTTCATGGTCTCCATTCCAAGCTGAACATTAGATCTTTTATCTTTTTAATCTTCTATCTTTTTAATAAGGGATATTCGGAAAATAATTTCCGATGGGTCACGAAATGGAAACCACCGTGAGAATCAAAAACGTTATTTGTAACAGTTAGCTACACCTTCTAGCCACTTCTCCACATACTCACCCCTCCGACTTAGACATTTGTCGTAGCGGTGTACCAACTTTCCAATACCCTCGTCATAGAAAGTAGCCGCCTGTGCTTCCCGTCAATTACCCACGTCTATTGACATCTCCTTGTCTGTGCCAAAATGCTGTCTTTGTAGCCAGCAGTTCATGAGAGCAAAGATAGAACTCAGCGGGAGCCAGTTACGGACTGTATTGTGGGTGATTCAACACTTCCCATCGAAAACGCTGGAGGAGCATCTTCATTGCCCCTGCAGAGTGCGGCCGGGAATCGTCAAGAAGAAGGAACAGTATGATAGTAATGCCATGTGGGTGGTATGACATCAGACGAAATCTCTCAACAGGCCTTGATGCTTGGAGACACTATTTTCTGGGCCTCTTCACGTGTTCACTGTGCGCTCAGAACTGAAAAGAGCGACGTGACGCCATCGACGGGCATGCTAGAGACTCTGCCGAACACATATATGCAGAGCTTCATCTGATTTTCACAGTGGTTTCTACTTCGTGACCGATCGGAACTTACTTTCCGAATAACCCTGGCGTTTATTGCCATTGATGACTTCCGTAATGAGAGGTGATATTTACGGTTTATCGTCTGATCGACACAGAGGTTATGATAGGCAAGCATTATCTCGAAGGCTGGAAGGATGGCAAAGATATTCAAAAGTCTTCTTCTGTAAGAAATAATTACGGTATGTGCTTTTTTTTTGTATTGGGCATCACCAATATGACTGTTCGCCTCCCTATCAGATCTACTGCAGAATTTCCTGTGCAATGAATTCATTTCATTATTATTCAGTGACGGAATACGCCAGCGTAAGAACACTTATTACTATTACCCTGCTAGTGGGAACGTTGTACATAATGAAAACTCAGTAAAGTGGGTTTACAGTCTGGATAAAGTGCCAGTTATTTATGCTGAAGGCTTTCCTCAAAAGACAGTGACTTCAAAGTTCTGAATCTCATGACAGAATTTCTGGACAGAACTGGAGTATTTCAAAACATAACGGAGCACCTCCGCTGTTTCCGTGCCTCCTATTGCGGATGCAGCTTGATGAGCTTCCCAAGCACATAAGCGGAATGTGAAAACAGACTGCAGAACATTTTTCAGTCTTTCCTATTCCAGAATTCTCTGAACAATGAATACAATAGGCAGTTACTATAACTGATGTTATCGTTAAATGAAACAACAAGCTTACTGTTACCAGTCACCGGTGACTGGTAACAGTAAACTTGTTGTTTCATTTAATGTCAATAACAGCCACGGTATAGCCTAACCTAAAATGTTCGCATTTGATGTTAGCGTTTTCATTCACTAAAATCCCATGGAAGCATCTTTACAGCAGTCGCTATTCACATAATTCACTGTTGATTTCCATCCCCAATCCAAGCTTGTGTTTTGTCTCTAATGAGCTCACAACAGCCTTAAACTCTAAACGTATTTCCTTCCTTCATTAAGGAGAGCATAAGTGAAAGACATAAAGATTTTTCTCACGAAACAAAGTATACTAAATAATTTCAATTACACATAGCTATTGCCTCTTACACTTAAATGCCAGCACAATAACCATTGAATATTGTGAAAAATTGCTGTGGGACATTCACTCTGAATCTATGGTCGGCAGTAATTGCTTCCATACAACGGAAATTTGCCCATATGTAATGATAAAAAGTTTACGAGTTCCTGTGAACTGCCATTTCCTAATGCTTCTACATAAAAAATGCTACACTTGGTTTCTGCTGAAAATGGGAGCTTGTTGGCCCGTGAAAGAAGCACCTTACATTACAAATAGATCTAGATGCTCTGTTTTGCCTTTTACAAAAATTTATAAGTGGTTCATATTCGAGTAGATATACTCCTATTTGAGACGGAACGGGATTTCCAATTACTTTTGTTTTTCCGTGTCCTATGTCGTTTTTCATTTCGAGACTAACACACACACTCACAGACAGAGAGAGAGAGAGAGAGAGAGAGACAGACAGAGAGAGAAAGATATGACTGCGATTACAGAAAGTGAAGTGCAACGTCCACGCCGAGGTCAAGATGCAGGCGAAAGAAATTAGAATTGGATGAAACGGAAAAAGGAACTTTACCAGCATTTATCTGAAATAACACACGAACATAAAAAGTATCTGATCTTCAATTTCGAGTAAACATGAATGTGTCTCAAAAACTGCCGCGTTTCGTTCCCTCAAATAGGAATGGAGTAAAACCATACTGCCGCTTCCAAAAGCTGTTAAGAGGGGACTGCCTCATCACGTTTATACTCGGTCTTTGAAGCTCACTTCAGTGCTAATTGATGTGTTTGGCGGACAAAGTTTCGAGGGCTCTGCTAAATCTGTCTTCGAGTCTGTGACCCCCGAGCAACGTTTCAGTGCGCGTCAAAGAGTGCTTTGTACCAACTTTGGCTCACGAGATTTTTACTCGGTGGTTCATAACAAGAAAATTTGGTACGTTATTCCATTGTTCAGTACCTGTGAGGCAATGTCATATCGGTTTAGGGAATAAGATGAACCGTCGTAGCTCATAGCCTGTATACTGGCAGTTGTAGCGACGTTCTCAGTGAATCAATGAGCTAACAGACACAGAGTAAATAGCGTAGCAAATGATTCTTACCTATGTGCCTATGTGCCATAGTTTCATCGTCGCCTGCCGGAAGTACAGCCCACACGTCCTGTAACATGAAACGTATTCTCATGATGTGAATATGGTGCTGTAAACAGCGCTTAAGCAATATTTGGATCCTGCGCAAAGTGAATTTGCTATTTACCCTGACGGTAGGTTTGTAGAAACTGATAAATGAAAATATAATTTCATCTACTTGGAAGCTACGGCCGGTAAATCGACCGACAGGAGCCGGCGTATCGCAACACATGCATCCTTATACAAATTTTCTTTGTGAACTGGAAGAGTTTCACTACTCATTTCTCCAGCAGAGAAATTCGTTCTTGGAACTATTCCAAGTGACTTTTTTCTAAACACCCACACGAAAGAGACAAGAAGACATGGTAGAGGACATGTGTGCTACCCCTGTAGTCTACGGATTAGTTGGTGTTGATAGCGGTGCTGTGGGTTTTGCTACTGTTCATAGTACAAGATTTTCCATAGGTTAAATGTTCTTGAAAATTGCCCGTATCGACTCAGTGACCTAAGTGAAGTGCTACTCTGACTGATACGCAACGATATTGTTACATAAGCGACCAAAATGGTGTCAAATAGCAAGGCTGAATGTGGCTGTAAAATAAACATTACTAGCAATGTCAGTGAGTCTCATGCCTAATCCAGGTTTCCATCACTTCAGCTTTTACTGACGTCAATTCTGGAAAAGGACGTGAGAGAGGACTACACGTAGATGGAAAAGTTTCGTGAGGTTCAATTACTGTTTCTAGCGATAAAGTAATAACGAAAAACTGTAATATAGCAACACATCTGCGAAGTCTATGTAATGCATTTATTATATACGAAAATAAACATGTATTAGAGACCACTTGGGATGCTTCGGAAACAAAACGAACTGAAACGCCTATGGCACATAGTAGCTTGTTATTTAGTTTTTAACACGGACCACACCTTCAAGAATATAATAATGTTTGTATTAATAATAATAACCAAATCTTAGCAACGTAGAATCAGATAAGTAATGACAAAAAATTTAAAAATAATTTTGCTGTTTCTCATTTCATCTTCAGATTAATGTGAAGACTCAGTCTTTGGTAACATGTTCACGGCTGATTTTGTGTCCATATGTTTCACTGTAGATACAGGTCGATAACTTTCAAACCGTTGTTTCAGGTGGATAAAGCGTCACTAATGCAGTGAGCTTTCAAATGTAGCATGTTTCCTTAATAGCACAGATAATTTTGGATTATCTGCGTTTATGATCAACGCCAAGAGGACGCAGAAGGTAGTGGAAACCACAGCATTAAAGGCACAAAATGTATATCAACAGCACTTGTGGCCTGTAATTGAAAACGTATGATGATGATCTCTCCATTACCAAAAGATTTGCGAACAGTTTCCCACTCGGATCTCAGGGATGGGACTGCATGGGACTGCCAGGGGGAGGAGCATGAGGAAAAGATTGAATAACCAACGAAATCATAGCGTTCTACGAGTCGGGGAGTGGAATGAAAGGAACTTGAACGTGGTAGGCAAGCTAGGAAGCTGAAAAAGAAAATGTGGAGCCTCAATATAGATAAAGTAGGGTCAGCGAAGTGAAATGTAAAAAGGACAAGGATTTTTGATCAGATGAGTATAGCGTAACATCAACAGCAGCAGAAAACAATATAAAACGAGTAGGATTCGTTACGAACAGGAAAATGGAGCAAAGAGTGTGTTACTGTGACCAATTCAGTGAAATGTTTTTTTTTCTCATCAGAATCGACTGCTAACTAGGACCGACCACGATAGTTCATGCATAAAGAGTGTGTTGCTGTGACCAATTCAGTGAACGGTTTTTTCTCATCAGATTCGACTGCAAACTAGCACCGACAACGATAGTTCATGTATAGATGCCGATGTCACAAGCTGAAGCTGAAGATGAAAAAACAGAGAAAGCATATGAGGATATTGAACAGGTAAAGCTATACGTAAAGAGAGATGAAAATCTAAGTCATGGGGAACTGGAATGCGGTTGTAGAGGCTAGAGTAGAAGAGTTACGGGAGAATGAGAATTTGGTACTACGAATGATAGGGGAAAAAGACTAATTGAGTTCTGCAACAAATTTCTCTATTAACAGCTAATACTCTGTTCAAGAATCACAAGAGAAGGAAGTATACTGGGAATAGGTCTGGAGATATGGGAAGATTTCAGTTAGATTACATCATGGTCAGGTAGAGATTCTGAAATCAGATATTGGGTTGTAAGGTGTACCCAGGATCATACATAGAATCGGACTACAATGTAGCAGTAATGAAGTGTAGGCTGAAATTTGAGATTAGACAGGAAGGATCAATACGCAAAGAAGTGGGATACGGAACTACTAAGGAATGACGAGATACGCTTCAAGTTCTCTAACGTTATAGATATTGCCATGGGGAATAGCTCAGTAGGCAGTACAGTTGAAGAGAAATTGACGTCTCTGAAGAATCAATCACAGACGTTAGGAAGGAAAACATAGGTACAAAGAGGGTAACTGCTACGAAAGCATGGGTAATAGAAGAAATACTACAATTGATCGATGAAAGGAGGCAGTACAAAAGTGTTCAGGAAAACTCAAGAGTACAGAAAAACAAGTTGCTCAGAAACGAAACAAACAGGAAGTGCAGGAAAGCTGAGGCGAAATGGGTGCATTGAAAAATCAGAAGAAAACGAAAATGTTTGTCCGAAGAACTGACGCAGCGTATAGAAAAGTCAAAACAGCCTTCGATGAAATTAAAAGCAAGGGAGGTAACATTCAGAGTGCAATGGGAATTCTGTTGTTAAATGCAGAGAAGAGAGTGAATAAGTGGAAACAGCACATTAAAGTCCTCCATGAGGCGAAAGATCTGTCTGATTTGATAGAAGAGACAACAGGAGTCGATTTTGAAGAAATAGGGGATCCAGTATTAGAATTCAAAAGCTCTTTGGAAGGCAGAAGCGGTAGATAACATTGATCAGAATTTGTAAAATCACTGGTGGGAGTGGCAAAGGAACGACTATTCTTGTAAGTGCGTAGAGTGTATGAGTCTGGCGAATTAATGTCTAACTTTCGGAAAAATATCATCTACAAAATTCCGAAGACTGCAAGAGCTGACAAGTGCGATAACTACCACACAATCAGCTTAACAGCTCAGTCATCCAAATTGCTGGCTAGAATAACGTACATAAGATTGGGAAAGGAAATTCAAGATTTGTTTGATGACGATCAGTTTGGATTTACGAAAGTTAAATGCACTAGAGTGGCACTTTTCACGTTGCGGTTGATCGTAGAATCAAGACTAAAGAAACGTCAAGACAAGTTCATAGAATCTGTTCATCTTGGAAAAGTTGTTCGACAGTGTCAAATGGTGCAAGACGTTCGAAATTCTGAGGAAAATAGGGATAAGCTATAGGGGACACGGGTATTATATAACATGTACAAGAGCTATCAGAGAACAATAAGAGTGGAAGACCAAGAACTAAGTGCTTGGATTAAAAAGAGCGTAAGACAGAGATGTTGTCTTTCGCCCCTACTGTTCAGTCTATACACCCAAGAAGAAACGTTGGAAATAACAGAAAGGTTTAGTATTGGAATTAAAATTCTAGGTGAAAGGATATCAGTCATACGATTCGCTGATGACATTGCTGTTGAACGGAATGAACAGACTAATGAGAACAGAATATGGACTGAGATTAAATAAGACGAAAGCAAAGAAGTAGCGCATTCCTAGTTTAGAGAAGTCTACTAGTATAAAAGAAAGGCCATCATTTGGGGAAGAAATTTTTGATAATGTATGTTTGGAGCACAGCATTGTATGGTAGTGGAGCACGGACTGTGGAAAAACCGGAATAGAATAGAATCGAAGCATTTGAAATGTGGTGCTGCAGACGGATGTTGAAAATTAGGTGGACTGATAACACAGAGAGGGAGGAAGTTCTGCGCAGAATCGGAAGGGAATGATTATATGAAAAACACTGGCAAGAAGAAGGGACAGGATGATAGTACACCTGTAAAGACATCAGGGAATAACTTCTATGATACTAGAGGGAGCCGTAGAGGGTACAAACTGTGGAGGAAGGCTGTAGAGGACGATAGAGAGTGAAATACATCCAGCAATATATTGAGGACTCAGGTTGCATGTGCTACTCTAAGATGAAGGGGTTGGCACAAGAGAGGAATTCGTGCCACGCCACATCAAACCAATCAGAAGATTGTGACTCAAAACAATTAAATTTCAGTTATCCTTGCAGAAACCCGAATAAACGGTAGCTTGTCTGCTGCGGTCGCAGGTTCGAATCCTGCCTCGGGCATGGATTTGTGTCATATCCTTAGGTTGGTCAGGTTTAAGTAGTTATAAGTGTAGGGGACTGATGACCTCAGATGTTAAGTCCAATTGTGCTTAGAGCCATTTGAACCATTTCTAAACGGAAGCTTGCTATAAGCGTCATCGCCTAATGCAACTTTTATCGACAGAAACTGCGATCCGCTTTTCGGTATACGGTCACCTGTTCTGATTCCATTCAGGATGCATAACGCGAAAATCATTTTCTTTTCGCCTTTTGTTAGTCTTAATTTTCAGATAGCTTTGATCTTCTTACCATGTAATAAACTTGTGTGCGGTGGCCTATCTAACTACTTTCCGAAGGCAACAAAAATTTGGTTTTCAATTTTCATATTATTGGCAGAATTTAAAACTTTAATATGCTATCATAATCTACTCGTTGTGTGTAATCTTACTCTCCCGATTTAGTAGAGTAAGTCAAGTATTACAGTTAGAAGTTGCGTGTATGTCTTCAGGCGGTGGAACTCATAGTGCTCAAATTACACAGAGAATATTCATCCAGCATTTGAGAATGAAGACACTTACCAATATCCGACTAACTTTACACGCAGTTTCAAACATCTACGAAACTTGTTATCGCTGACGCACGTCGCAAAAAAATTAAAAGTTAAAGTCTTAACGCTTAGTACATTTACGCTATTGATGCACTAAAATTTCGGCATGAGACGTAAAGTTTTAATTTCTTAGTTCTTTATTACTGCTTCTGTTAGCTACTCATTTTGCAGACAGTATGCGCATATACCACAGAACGAACGTGAAAAGTAGAATCAATGTGCGACAGATAGTTTAGGATATATGACGTCAAAGACGATATGTCTATAGGCATTGTTATGCACAACGAATTAGACTTACTGAAAACGTAAAGCAAGTTACCCAGAGTATACTCATTCAGTGTTTGACAAACAGAGCAGTTAGCGATATGCAAAAAATCTTTAAACATAATATCGAACGTTTTCTAACCTTTTTCTCGCGTATAGTCGCTCAAAACAATGAAAGGGTGATTGTTTATCGCTTAGCAAATGTTCGTTGTTCGTGCTGTAAAACTACGGCATCGAGGTTGGTACTTTAGTTTATATACGGGTGGGTACTTACTGGTACAAACGTAATCAGCGAGACACGCTGCGATGACACAGCCTCGTCCGTCGTTCTGCTAATATCGAAATTCCTTGGTGAGCTTTACAGAAGCACGACCTACCAACAAGCGACGCATAATGTGCTTCAGCTAAGAGAATCTGAGACAAAACTAGGGTGCGTGAACAGTGTACATGTAATTTACTGTTTCATCACTGTAAAGAGGTTGATTCTGTTAGGTGAAATAATAACAAGAAAAATTTTTGAATAAAACATTCATCGTGTATTATCACTCTAAGTAATCAAATTTTCGTAAAAAGTCAGCCCTAGCAAAATTTCCTGAATTGAAAAAAATATCAGTCTTCACTGTTTCGTATTTACAGCACTCCTTCTTAAGATGTAGTTGTCCACTTGAGATTTGTACCCGTGACCTGTTATTCAGGGAATGAACTTTCGGTCAGTTAGCAGCACTCTGTAAATACACACGATGTTCAATGGTTTTGAACGCTCACTCGAATACTTTGTAGTTAAAAACTTTGGTATGCCTACACAGCACTCCTTTCGGAGTTTATATACAGGGTAACACTAATTTCACAATTCCCGCAAACGTGACGTCATTTTGACGTCAAGCTAAATATCGAGAACCGCATGACTAGCTATCGACTTTGTGACTAGGAAGAATGTGAGTGTTATTGCTCCTCGATTCACTAGCTACAATTTAAGCTGTCATTTTATGTTTCTGCCTAAGCAAGCACTCGGAAATCGCCACATAGACGTTAATAAACAGCGAAATATTTGTGACAAGGAAGGATATGAATGTCATTGCTGCTCGTTTCACATGCAGTAATTTAAGTTGTCCTCTTACGTTTTTGCCTAACCACATACTCGGAAATCGCTAAGTGCTCATTTCATACATCGTTCTCAAACCAGATCGAATGTAAATAACATTGAATATTGCTCAACATACTTGTATTACATTCATAAGAAAGTGCCAGAATGCGTTCACAGCGCTAACATGAAAAAAGTATTTTCATGTTGGAATGCAAATAGACGCTAGCAGTGAATGAAATAATGTTTGTCTCCTGTCTTGGTTATCATATTCTCTCTGGAAGGCTTATATCGTTGATGTGGTGTCAAGTGTAATTTAATGATAATGGTGACGTGTTTGTGATAAACCTTCAGTTCTCCGTTACCTTGAAATGACATACCGCAAATTTGTAAATTATTCACGATAATAAGTCACGCCTGTGAGAGTACACTTATATGAAAACATTACCCGCTATAAATCATTGTGTAACATTTTATTGTAGCAATAATTGTGATAAATCATTCCTAGAGTAACGTGTTTCTTATGAATCTCCGGTGTGTGTGCATTGTGAGAGGCCCGTATCGAACGCTAACAAAAGTCGATAGCCGATCATGCGATCGTAGGTATCGCGTGTGACGTCAAAATGAAATATTGTGAAACGAGCAATACCCTAACATTCATCGGAATAAAGTCTCAGTTCTCACTATAAATGTCTGAAGACGTTGCTCATGACTAAATTGTAGCCGTCGGCCACTAAATTTCTGAAGATACTAGCGTTTGACAATCGAAACATGTAAAAAAAGAAATGAAAGGAAGCTGTGAGCGACGTGTGGCTGCTCCACGATCCTCTGTGTTTTAAGCGATTTTGTCTATGTCATAAATTACTTGAGATAATTTAAGCCGGAATTCATAATTATATTAACTATTATAACTACAAAAGGCTACACAAAGTTTAAATGCAATTGGTTTGCAAGAACTGTCTTTAACAATCCTCATGAACGTCCGTAATATTTGATGCCTGCAAAGAAGATGCGCGCAGGTGGGCTTCATAACAGTGTCGGCTTACAAGTCAGCTATGGTGCTCTCAGCGATCGAAACCCTTCTGTAGGACACTGGATCACTGATGATATAAAGTAAATATTTATGATGGGCTTCACTTTCAGCATATTCTCTGTGGCACACACTTCACTGACATACAGTGGCGATGAAACTAGGGTAAATACATTTCGGTTGCTAAACCCCGTCAATACTGTGGTTTATTCCACGAATTTTTGCAGGCGGTTTGTTTACCGCTAGAGACAAAAGCGAAAAAAAATTGACAACTGGAGATCAAAGAATGAACTGATGTGGCTTAGAATGCTTGAAGTTTTTCGTCAGTAAGCACACCGTGAAAAGCTTTGCGGTCACGTAATGTGGCGAAACAGGTATTCGAAGGCATGGTTACTACTGGTGCGTGCACTGCTAAACATTATCGTCACACTTGAAGCCTAATGTGAGGTGATCGAAGGAAAGCTAAATGTAGCTCGCACAAACTGATGGTATCTCCACTCACACTAACATAATGAAATTCGCCATCATTTCGCTTTCAACCTACTGCTGGATTTATATAAATTTGTTACTCACGTCACCCACGCTTCCAGATAAACGTTTGGTATATGCATTTTGAACTGAGTCCAAGTTTCACAAAATAAAGAGAATGATACCAGAAAAAACTGTAACTTCCTGTTTACATCACAGGCTGCTGACAGTTTCTATAATTTTAGCATCTCCATAAAATTAATTCTACCTTAACATTCACGAAAGTATTGGAATATAATCGTGGGGTAAATTCAGTTTCTCTTCTGCGAAGCGTTAAAACTAATTGGCATTAATAGGGGATGAACTGCGGTGAAGTGAAAACGAATCCTCTTCGATGAGAATCCAACGAGTTACATCTAGTTGCTAATAATTGCCGCAAAGACATAGGAATAGTTTCCAGCAGTAACCATATAGGACTATCAATTTAGAATTATTCCAAGTAGAACAACATCACACTTCTTTTACGTGAATGCTTCCCAAATTTAAAAATATCTTCCTAAACGTACGGCATACTGCATCAATTTCCATCAAATGCAAGCACTAAAGTAAATGTAGAGAATAACTTCTAGCAACATTACCTACCAGACAGAGTAGCATGATAGTATGGTTTCATTAGTGTAGCACATTAAAAGCTAATACTTATTCGAAAAGTAAGGTCTGATCGGTCACGGAAAGGAAACCACAGTGATAATCTGAAGAAGCGTTGCATAGATGTATTGGACAGTGCCTCTCGTTGCCCATCGACCGCGCCATGTCACCCTTTTCTGTTATGAGCGCACAGGGAGTGCTTGAAATTGCTAGAAAATAGTGTCTGCTGCTAAGTTCGAGTACCTGTGAGACATTTCGGATGATTGCATGTAGGCCCCGCAACCTAATATTTCCTTCTTCTCTACACTTCTCGGGCGCAATGAGGATGATCCCGCAGCGTTTTCGAGAGGATGTGTTTGATCAAGCACCATACTTCTGACGTTCATCAATGATCGCATGAACCGCTGGCTATAATGACAACATTTTGCACAGACAAAGATTATCTCTGGAGATGACTAACAATAGGGAGCGGTGTCTGCCACTTGCATTGTCATGCTACAGCTCGAATGGAGTGAGTTTACGTGGAGAGGTTCGCAAACGTGATCTCTTGCTCCTCCGTTCCTCTTTAAGTTTTCAATGTCTTGTTCCTTGTGACGTTTCCGTGCCCAAAATGAAGATTCACTGTGTCTGTTTCACACCTCGGTTTAGATGTGACCTTCTACCGCTTCTTTTACTATGCAACGTGAGATTCCTTTTTTTTCTTTTCAAAAGTGACCTTACAATCTCTGTCTTATATTATTATTGACTTTCCAAACTTTTTAAAATTTAAGATGCTTTTTATGTATAGAGTAGCATTCCAGTAAGGATATTAGCACATTTTCTTTTTATTTTTTATTTTTTTAAGGCACGGCGTCGCAGAACCCTCGCAGATCCCACAACTGTCAAGCACTGTGTATAACTTTAAGGGGGACCACTGCTATCAACTGCAGCGGGACATTAAGTGGAATCAGCGGCGACCAGCGACTGCTTCCGATCCATTGCGCCATCCGGGACATGGCGTCATCGCAACTACACGGACTACCTCAGTACGCCACAGGGCCGATCCATACACCCAACGAGCGCCACCTAGCATTCGAAGGAACAGACACCATGCATTCAAATAATTATTAAGCCTGGCTGGGCAGTGGATCCTCTTTCTTAGGTGCGAATGCACGAATATGTCCGACCCTGTGGAAAGGGTTACAAGGACAGAGACTGCGAATAGGTGGCACTCGTTTAGTGTGTGGATCGGCCCTGAGGCGTACTGAGACCATCAGTAACATGTGTCCCGGATGGCGCAGTGGTTACCACACCTGTCTACTAAGCAGGAGATCCCGGGTTCGAATACACGTACAATACACATTTTTTTGCTCGTCCTTGCTGATTCCCTTAATGTCCCACTGCAGCTTATAGCAGTGATACCCCTTCAACTTATATATATTTTTTATCGTCCGCGGCGACTGTCAAACGTTCTATGGCGCCTTTTACTACATAACCCCGACAAGACAGTACGTGCGATACGTTGAATCCTGCTTGAGATATCTCCGGAGGATGGAAGGAGTGCCACGAGTACCTCTTTCAGCTGGTTGAAGAGTTGTGTGAATCCAATTTTCTATGGAACACATACGTTCTCGTACACATCTTCGTAAAGTGCTTACGGCCATGATACCCTTGAAAGACTGAACGCAGAGATTAAGACATGAGATGGATTCAACTCCCACTCCACAGTTCTGTTTCCAGTTATTCAATGAACCACGGCACGACTCTTTAAACATGCACAAGTCAGTTTCATGCTCTACATTTCTCAGGGTAGTAGCTTTCAGACTTTCTTGAGTCAGTACTCTATTGTGACTTACAGAATGTTACAAAACACTTCTGCTCAGAAGAATTTTGTTTCCACTATGAATACGTAGGTTTCAGACTAACATGTGCACTGAATAAATATAAATTTATGCAAAGTTCTACATATATCCAGTATTTTTAGAGTCCCAGAAGGTTTTTGACACCGTTCCTTATAAGCGGCCGCTAATCAAATTGTGTGCCTGAGGAGTAACGTCTCATTTGTGCGACTAGATTCATGGTTTCCTGTCGGAGAGGTCACAGTTCGTAGCAATTGACGGCATGACATCGAGTAAAACTGAAGTAATATCTGGCGTTCCTGAAGGATGTGATATAGGCCCTCAGCTGTTCCTTACCTACTTAAAAGATTTAAGAGCGATTCAGTAGTCATCTTAGATTGTTTCCACACGATGTTGTCATTTACGGTCTTATAAAATTAAAACAAATTAGTTGATCAAGATATGTGTACGATCCATAAGCGACATTTGACTCTAAATAACGAAAAGTGTGAAGCCATCCACATGAGTACTAAAAGAAACCCGCTAAATTCCGGTTCCATGATATATCTACATTTACATCTATACATCATACTCCGCAAGCCACCTGGCGCGTGGGAATAATGATTGTCGGCAAGCCTATGTGTTGGCTCTAATATCTCTAATCACACAAATCTAAAGACTGTGAAATCAAAAAAATACTTAGGGTTTGCAATTGCAAATAACCGAAGTTGGGACGATAACATAGATAAAGTTCTGGGAAAAGCGGATCAAAGATACCAATTTATTGGCAGAACAGAAAATGCCTATACTTAGCTTGTCCGTCCACTTTTGGAGTACTTCTGCGCGGTATGCGATCCGCATGAGATACGATTCACGGGGGACATCGGAAAAGTTCAAAGAAGGGCAGCTCGTTCTGTGTTCGAAATTGGGGAAAAATTGGAATGGGAATTGTTAAAATAAAGGCAATTTCAGTTGCAGCAGGATCTTCTCCTGAAATTTCTATCACGAACTTTCCCCTCGGAACGCGGAGATACTTTGTTGGCGTCAACCTACATGGGAAGAAACGATCGCCATAATAAAATAAGAGAAATCACAGCTCTCATAGAAAGATTGAAGTGTTACCTTTTCTCGCAAGTGGAACTGTAGAGAAGTGGCTTGAAGAAGATTCGATTAACTCCCTGCCAGACCATTGATTGTGTACTGCAGAGTAATCACGTAGATGTAGATGAAGATGTAGTGGATTTCCTGAAAACTAAATCGTTTATTGACAGTAAACATAAAGCGTGGCATATGAAATGACGGTTTCCTAAAAGCGTTAATTATACCCTATCAACTGAAGATTGCAGAACCAACACTATGCTCTTAATCAGAGGTAAAATGTGCTAAATAATTTTGTACTCCAAAAGAAAGGAATGGAGATAATTTCGACTTCTTCAGCAATAATTTGCAGCTGAAGTAGCGAGAGCGTAGAATTCTTCTTGATGATGTCATAAATATTAAATCAGACACTACATGAGGAGGAATTACGGTTAATATGCCCTCTTTCTGGTTCTAAATTGAAAACGAACACGAGACAATATATCATCGTATCTTAAAGGCTTTCTTCGTCGTTGATCAAGAAGGGTGTTACAACCCCTTCCATCATCTTCAGCATTTTAGTGGAATTCGCTGCAACAGGTTTAAATTTGCTTACGTCACACTTAAAAAGGACCGCGACCAACAAATAATTACTGAAAATGAAACAGGGTAGAACTGAAATAAGATTACGTAAGCACCTAAGAAATGATAAAAGTACGATTATTCCCACCCGTTTAGTTTCATTGGGCAATCTGTTTACTTTACTGTCATTGTTCACAAAATGTTTTTGAAATTTGTCGTCAGTTGCAACCATTATGGAAATGCTGTAAGATATGAGCAGCTTGAGCTACATGTTCTGGCACAGTGATTAATTCTCAGTAGTTGCTTATGGGCATATCACGTGAATACTTGAACGTTTGCTGTACATCGATTCGAAATTTTGACGGCGCGGACTGAAGAGTTTGTTCTGATGTTAGCGCTCTGTAAGAGCAATATTGCTCAGACACTTCGTCACGGTAAAGGTACCGTAACTAATAGAGTTACGGTACTTTAAGTGTCTGCCTATGATATCAGATGAAGATTTTACTGTTTCCCCTACCGTGGCATAACAACGCAATTAACAACGAACTATAGTCACAATATTGTTGCTACACTAAAACATGAAATAGGGAGAAAGCGAACTTTTTACATATTACAGACTTGTAAATTGTTGCCGTTCTATAACTGTTGCATACGCTCTGGCAGATAATCCGGCGTAGATGATTTGCCACACAAATGTTTTTCTTCTTCTATTTTCATTGGTTTTAGATAATATCTTTTTGATTTCTGCATTTTACATATCTATTTGGGACCTAGTGCATAGAGGCAGTCTCTTGCTTTACGAAAGATTTGTTAGTGGTTCCATACTCACAATTGTAGTCCTTGTGGGAGAGCGTTATTTTAGCAATACGGCCGATGCGTACACTCACTTGACAGGGAGTATGGCTCTTAGCACTATTTGACTTAACTGCTGTGGTCATCAGTCCCCTAGAACTTAGAACTACTTAAACCTAACTAAACTAAGGACGTCACACACATCCATGCCCGAAGCAGGATTCGAACCTGCGACCGTAGCGGTCGCGCGGTTCTACACTGTAGCGCCTAGGAACGCGCGGCCACACAGGGAGGTTACTGTGGTTGTTGTTGTTGTTGTGGTCTTCAGTCCTGAGACTGGTTTGATGCAGCTCTCCATGCTACTCTATCCTGTACAAGCTTCTTCATCTCCCAGTACCTACTGCAACCTACATCCTTCTGAATCTGCTTAGTGTATTCATCTCTTGGTCTCCCTCTACGATTTTTACCCTCCACGCTGCCTTCCAATACTAAATTGGTGATCCCTTGATGCCTCAGAACCTGTTCTACCACCCGATCCCTTCTTCTAGCATGTTGTGCCACAAATTTCTCCCCCCCCCCCCCCAATTCTATTCAATACCTCTTCATTAGCTATGTGATCTACCCATTTAATCTTCAGCATTCTTCTGTAGCACCACATTTCGAAAGCTTCTATTCTCTTCTTGTCCAAACTATTTATCGTCCGTGTTTCACTTCCATACATGGCTACACTCCATACAAATACTTTCAGAAATGTGTTCCTGACATTTAAATCTATACTCGATGTTAACAAATTTCTCTTCTTCAGAAACTCTTTCCTTGCCATTGCCAGTCTACATTTTATATCCTCTCTACTTCGTCCATCATCAGTTATTTTGCTCCCCAAATAGCAAAACTCCTTTACTGGTTTAAGTGTCTCATTTCCTAATCTAATTCCTTCAGCATCACCCGACTTAATTCGACTACATTCCATTAGCCTCGTTTTGCTTTTGTTGATGTTCATTTTATATCCTCCTTTCAAGACACTATCCATTCCGTTCAACTGCTCTTCCAAGTCCTTTGCTGTCTCTGACAGAATTACAATGTCATCGGCGAACCTCAAAGTTTTTATTTCTTCTCCATGGATTTTAATACCTACTCCGAATGTTTCTTTTGTTTCCTTTACTGCTTGCTCAATATACATATTGAATAACATCGGGGAGAGACTACAAACCTGGCTCACTCCCTTCCCAACCACTGCTTCCCTTTCATGTCCCTCGACTCTTATAACTGCCATCTGGTTTATGTACAGATTGTAAATAGCCTTTCGCTCCCTGTATTTTACCCCTGCCACCTTTAGAATTTGAAAAAGAGTATTCCAGTCAACACTGTCAAAAGCTTTCTCTAAGTCTAGAAATGCTAGAATTGTAGGTTTGCCCTTCCTTAATCTAGCTTCTAATATAAGTCGTAGGGTCAGTATTGCCTCACGTGTTCCAACATTTCTACGGAAGCCAAACTGATCTTCCCCGAGGTCGGCTTCTACTAGTTTTTCCATTCGTCTGTAAAGAAGTCGCGTTAGTATTTTGCAGCTGTGACTTATTAAACTGATTGTTCGGTAATTTTCACATCTGTCAACACCTGCTTTCTTTGAGATTGGAATTATTATATTCTTCTTGAAGTCTGAGGGTATTTCGCCTGTCTCATACATCTTGCTCACCAGATGGTAGAGTTTTGTCAGGACTGGCTCTCCCGAAGCTGTCAGTAGTTTCAATGGAATGTTGTCTACTCCGACGGCCTTGTTTCGACTCAGGTCTTTCAGTGCTCTGTCAGACTCTACACGCAGTATCGTATCTCTCATTTCATCTTCATCTACATCCTCTTCCAATTCCATAATATTGTCCTCAAGTACATCGCCCTTATATAGACCCTCTATATACTCCTTCCACCTTTCTGCTTTCTCTTCTTTGCTTAGAACTGGGTTTCCATCTGAGCTCTTGATGTTCATACAAGTGGTTCTCTTATCTCCAAAGGTCTCTTTAATTTTCCTGCAGGCAGTATCTATCTTACCCCTAGTGAGATAATCCTCTACATCCTTACATTTGTCCTCTAGCCATCCCTGCTTAGCCATTTTGCACTTCCTGTCGATCTCATTTTTGAGACGTCTGTATTCCTTTTTCCCTGCTTCATTTACTGCATTTTTATATTTTCTCCTTTCTTACTGTATTTTAACATTTGTATAAACATACACAATTGTTTTATTAAGTTACCTTTACTAACGTTCAAATAATGATAGAAATGATGAACGCTATCTCCGGATTTATTAATAACAGTACATTTGCCGAAAGATTTGCACGTTAGCTATGAGATTTTGCCAAAGTTGTTTCGCGTATGCTGCAGAAATTTCACTGGGAAGCTGTTACACGTCCTTCAAACAGTCCCAATCTCTCCTCAAGCGATTTCCATACTTTTGTGCCCCTGAAGAAAAACATCCGTGTCCGTCGATTTCTTCGGACGCAGTGGTGGACGTCTGAATGAAATCGTAGTTCCGTTGGTAGGCACAAATGGTTTTTCGTGAAGACGCTGACCGTTTCGTCTCACAGTGCCATAAATTCATTACAGTTATGACGATTACTTTTGAAAACTTAAATACATTACTTACTTTTTTCCATCTATGTCGTTTTGCAGTCCACTGTGGATCTTCGTCTCATCAACGATTTTCCGTCAGTTGCAACGATTCCGTGCTAGTGTTTTATAATTCCCTTGCCCCATTCTCAGTAAGTGTTCTGTACACCTGGTTTTCGACAGGCCACGCTATGTTTTTCCTACGCGACATGCAGTAGTATCTCCATCGGCACCTGTATCACTCATCTGCACAAAATACCGGGTGCATCTCAGTCCGACTGATTTCACAATTTACCTGACAGGTTGTTCATTATATACGCCATAAAGCTTGCTGTTAAGCCTTCTTCACTTCCCTCTTTTGTCTTAGGAGCTTATTTCTCTGCGGAGCACGTTCCTCTCAAAGGCTCCCAGAGCGTTCGCATTCCTTACTTTTAGTAGCCGAGTTTCAACTATAAGCATTGGTCTTATAATTGTTTTGTAGATGATTAATTTTGTAGGGTGATGTAAGAGCCTTCAACAAAGTAGTTTTGTTAGGGCAGATTAAGACTGCTCTCACTAGCCGCTGTTTAATTTCGCACCACGTGTCGTTGTTTTAGGTCACGGTAAATCCTAAGATTCTCATATTCACAATCAGATACAGTTGTTAACTTCAGCATGTTTCCCATGTGTATTGAACGAGACGAAAATACGCTCGCGGTACAATGGTGATTCTTTACTACAATTTTCTCGCACAGGGGACCGAGTGCAGGGTATAGTAAGTAAAATATTTTTATTTATTAAAACATAGATAAGAAAAGTTACTTAATTTTCTGCATTACATTTTCACAGGAATGTCGTATTTATAACTGTCTATTGGTCTCCAAGCATTAACTTATCACCTGATACATACAAAATATAAGCTTCGTATCAGAGTACATTTAAAAATGACTTACCCGTTGGATTCCGCGTAACACACTGATCACTCAGCTGGGCTCCCACAAGACGATGACGTCTTTTTTGATTATCTTGGAAGCCGGCCGTTGTGGCCGAACGGTTCTAGGCGCTGCTGTCTGGAACCGCGCGACCGCTACGGTCACAGGTTCGAATCCTGCCTCGGGCATGGATGTGTGTGATGTCCTTAGTTTACTTACGTTTAAGCAGCTGTAAGTTCTAGGGGACTGATGGCCTCAGATGTTAAGTCCCATAGGGCTCAGAGGCATTCTGATTATCTTGGATCGGGCTGAGAGGTACTGAGTAGGGCGAGAAGAAGAAGACGATTCGTTGTGGCGGCGTAGCGGAAGGTGTCTCCGAGTGGCTAAACCGTTGTCGCTCTTTCGTCTATGTGGCTTCCAGTGACTTTCCGTTTTTGTGTTCGCGTTTCGAGGTACCAGCCTAGCTCTGCAGACACCATCACAATCTATGATCTTTCAAAACACATATGTTTTGTGTTACACTCTTTGACTGTCATTCCAATGCGCTTAGCGGTCTGTTCCAGTGCAGTAAGCCTCTCGCGTTGCCCTCCATGAGACAGCGACTATCATCAGCATCTGCACAGATTTCTGGAAAATCATTTCCCCGGCCACATGTTAGCCTCTCTTACCACATTTTTCAATGCGGCGTTAAAGAGAAGACAAGTCAGCGCATTCCTTTCGCATACTCCATTAGGAACGTAGTGGCTCCAAGAACAATCTACTCTTACATTGCTCATTGTCAACCTCACTAATCTCAACGGCTTCTTAGGCATTCTACTTTCTTTCAGCGCACTCTCTTGCTCTTCATATTCAGCTTTAAAGTCGAGGAATATTTAGTGTGGGCCAATTCGAAGCTAATGAATGTTGTTTGTCGATAATTTCTCACACTCCATTTCGTTACATTCCTTATAGAGTCTGCATGTAAGTCCTTGCTTCCATTGTTGTGGTATCTGCCCCTCACTCCAGATAAAAAATGGTTTAAATGGCTCTGAGCACTATGGGACTTAACATCTTAGGTCATCAGTCCCCTAGAACTTAGAACTACTTAAACCTAACTAACCTAATGACATCACACAACATCCAGCCATCACGAGGCAGAGAAAATCACTGACCCCGCCGGGAATCGAACCCTGGAACCCGGGCGTGGGAAGCGAGAACGCTACCGCACGACCTCGAGATGCGGGCATCACTCCAGATCAACGTCACTGTGTTAAAGACGTGTCGTTTCATTTTCTGACCTCCATGTTTTAGTAATTCTGCGGGGATTTTCTCTGTCACCAATTTTTGTTGATATTTAGTTTTTTCAGGGCATTTCTTCTCCTACTGTGGAAGGGGCTAAGTTATCTACATTTCCTTGTTTCTGTTCATCCCGTGAGCTTTGAGTAAAATAGGTTGTCAAAATACCTGCGGAATCATTAAGAGATGCTTTTTTCTTCACTTATGATGCTACCACACTCATTAATGATCAGGGTACTTTTAAAGGCAAATGAATTGCTTGCATCATTTACTTCACTGAAAATCTTAATAGTTCTGTCTCATTCCTCAGTAACCATCTTTTCCCAGCACTTGTTTTCAGCCATTTTATTATGCTTCCAATGTATCCTTTTTTCAGTGTTTTTTTTTCTCTTCGCAACCTTGCTTCTTACGCAGTTTATTTGTAACACTGTATGAGCCCATACTAGAGCTAATTCGTTAGTTTCATGTTCCATGGTTGTAAGTGTGGCTATACGCTGAAGAGTTACAGGATTTTTTTGAATATACAGATGTTTTTTTATAATTCCTACCTACCACCTTTTACACGTTACAATAATAAAAATTCTTCTGCGGTATAGAAGGAACTGTCAAGGAGAAACTTTTTTCACCTTGCCTTTAAACTTTTATATCCCTAAATGATCGAAAACTTTAATTACAGTATTGTGCACCCATTTTTGTACCAAATACAACCTTAATGTGGAGTACTGAATTCCATTTTTCCTTCTGATATTATAGATATGTACATTATTGGTACTTCTGAACTGCAGTCTGTAATTTACAATACAATTTATGAGGGAATAGGTATACCGGGTTGCGGTAGTCAAAACATATAGCCGCTTGAACAGAAGTCTACAACATGACCATGGGTGAGCACCACATATTATTCCTACAGCATGTTTTTGACCAAAAAAGACTTCCTTGCTTAAAGATGAGTTACCTCAGAACATTATTCAATACGACATTATTGAATGAAAATTGTTTCAACTTATCTATTTCTTTGCCCCAAGAATTGCAATGATTCTAAGTGCAAGTGCAACTGAATTAAATTGTTTTAGAAATTCCAAAATGTGGGTTTTCCAGTTTAAATTGTCTTCGACGTGGATACACAAAATTTGTGAAGTTTCCACCGTATTTCCTCACCATGCATCACAGATATTGATCGAATACACCTAGAAGTGCAGAACTGAATGTGTTGTGACTTTCTACGCTTGCGAGTGTAGCCATTCTCAGAACGCCACTCAGTGATACTTTTAAGACTATTGTTTACGATTTCCTCCGTTTTTGTGTGTATTTTTAGACTGATTACAATACTAGTGTCATCTGCAAAAAGAACTAATTCTGTTGTTGTATGTTAGACAGAAAGTCGTTACATATTTGAGGAACAGTTGCGGACTTATGATTGAGCCTTGGATAATCCCACACCCCAGTCAGAATGACGTCCTTCGACTGTGCTGGTTGAATTACAGAGAACAACTTTCTCCATTCTTTTGTTTAAATATGACATTATCCATTGTTTGGCAATATCAGCAATCACATAAAGCTTCAATTTATCTAAGGCATTTCACACAGTGAAACATACTGCTCGCAGAAAATACCAACCAGCGTTATTTTGTTATTCAGCGCCTGACAAATTTGGTAAATGAACGTATAAATGGCATTCTCAGTAGAGAAACGCTTCTGAAATTGAAACTGTCGTTTGGTGAAGATATTACTATTGTTCAGGTGAGATACCATTCTAGAAAACATAGCCGCCTCAAAATTGATGCCAATTGCGAAACAGGTCGGTAGTTATTGAAAAATCTTCTATTATCTTTCTTAAATAGAGGCTTGGGAACGGCATTTTTCAGTCTCTCTAGAAGAGTGCCTTAAGTTAGAGATGCATTACACATTTCAGATAGTGATACCAGTCTCTGCTGGAGCCCCTGAGATTTCTCGCACCATGGAAGATTAGCATCTATGTACAAATGATTATTGTGATGACTACGTTTCCACCAGTGTTTTTCAGGTCCCATGGTGGTTGGTTTTATGTAAAAACTGTGTAGAACCAACAACCATACCTTGAGATACTGCAAATGGGAATAATCTAATTCCGTTATCAGTATTGGTTGTGTGTTTACTGTGTGCTCTTATTTTAATCTAAATATCTTTTCTCTCCCCGCTTGGTCGGCCGGAGTGGCCGTGCGGTTCTAGGCGGTACAGTCTGGAACCGAGCGACCACTACGGTTGCAGGTTCGAATCCTGCCTCGGGCATGGATGTGTGTGTTGTCCTTAGGTTAGTTAGCTTTAATTAGTTCTAAGTTCGAGGCGACTGATGACATCAGAAGTTAAGTCGCATAGTGCTCAGAGCCGTTTGAACCATTTCTCCCCGCTTGCACACTGGGATCTGAAGCCATTTTTATGACATAACGATATGGGCAGTACGTGTGTTATTTATCCATGTACACGTACTCTAAGGCTAGCGTGTTTCACTAGTAAGTAAAATATCCTGGGTAGCGGAATCTAACCAAACCAAGGCTTACATTTTGAATGAAAATCCCTAGCAATGGCGGTTGAAGACTACCGGCCTAAGAAGTCACACTCGGTCTGCTAGCGGCCCTGTCAAACAGGTCACAGAAGCGGACAGAGGTTCAGGGCAATCTCTGGCCCCCTGCGGATGGTAAATTACACCGAAATATCTAATTTTCTCGTCGAGTTCACTTCGCGAGATGTATGTGGAAGGAAGTAATATGTTATCCGTCTCTTCCCGGAAAGTACACTCTCGGAACTTCTATAGTAAATCTCCCCGTTATGCGTAACCTCTCTCTTGTAGAGTCTGCCAATGGACTTTGCTAAGCATCTCTGTAAAGCTTTCTCGCCGAACAAGCAATCCCGTTAAAACACGCTGCTCTACTTTGGACCTTCTCTGTCTCTTCTATCAGTCCCCACTTGGTAAGTTCCTAAACTGATAAACAACACTCAAGGATCACTCTAGCAAGTGTTTTGTAAGCCAGTTCTTTTGTAGACGAGCCACACTTTCCCAAGATTCTCCCTATGAATCTCACTCTGGCATCGGCTTTCCCTACTATTTTCTTTAAGTGGTCATTCCATTTAAGGTCTCTCCGGATAGATACTCCAAGATATTTTACTGTAAATACTGTTTCCAGAAATTTATCAATAGTGTAGTTGTAGAGAAGCGGATTTATTTTTGTACGTATGCCCAGTATATTGCATTTATTTACATTCAGGATCAACTGTCAGTTTCTACACCTTACATCGATCCTCTGTAGGTAATTATGCGAATCGACACTGTTTTCTGAAGTTTTTGCTTTCTAATAGACAACCGCAGCATCTAAGAACTGTCTCTACACTCCCTTGGGGTTCTCTGGAAATCACGTTTTCATCTGTCGGAATGATGTGATGAATTCTGTCTGCAAGGAGGCCTTAAATCCAGTCACAAATCTGGTCCGACACTCAGCAAACTAGTAATTTTTTCACTAAACGGCAGTGCTGGACGTGTCATATGCCTTGCTGAAGTCAAGGAATAAAAGGCATCAGCCTGAGCGTCTTCATCTATAGCGCTATGGACCTCATGAAGAAAATGAGATAGTTGACTTCCGCAAGATCTCAATTTGAGGAATCTATGTTGATTTTTTTTATAGATTAGATGTTTCTTCTCCGAAAAGGAAGTAATTTTTGGGCATAAAACTTGTTTAGTAACACCACAATAGATTGACGTCAACGACATAGGCATATAATTATGTGCGTTTCACGACCCTCCCTGGAATCGCGGACTACAAGCAATTTTTCCAGTCGCTAGGAAATCGTTGTCGTTCCAGTGAACTACGGTACACTACTGCTAGAAGAGTAGCACGTTCTTCAGCAAAATCTTTATAGAATCTTACATGCAGCCTGATAGTTCTCCACTATTAAGGCTTTGTTATTGCTTTTCTGTTTCGTGATTGGTTATCTCGATATCCGCCATTTCGAGGTTCTTGGTGATATTTGGAAAGGAGGTACTGTATTACAATCTTCCCTGGAGAAACATTTCCAGAAGACCGAGTTCAGTATTTCGTTTTCTCTCTCTTATCTTCGATTTCGGTGCCATTATGTTAAATGAGTTAATAGTTGATTCGAACCGCTTAGGGTTTTTAGTCAGATCGGTAGACAAAACTTCACTCTCAATCTCATTGAATGATTCTCTCATTGCTCTCCTCACGCTAATTTTCACTTCGTTCACCTTTCTTTTGGCAGCTATATTCTGACTCTCCTTGAATCTGTGATGAAATACACTTTGTTTACATGATAGTTTACGGCTAGTGACCCATGGTGGGCCTTTCCCATCCCTTGCTCAAATGGTTCAAATGGATCTAAGCACTATGGGACTTAACATCTGCGGTCATCAGTCCTCTAGACTTAGAACTACTTAAACCTAACTAACCTAAGGACATCACACACAGCCATGCCCGAGGCAGGATTCGAACCTGCGGCCGTATCAGCCACGCGGTTCCGGACTGAAGTGACTAGAACCGCTCGACCACATCGTCCGGCCACCCCTTTCTCCGAACATGCTTGATTAAGATATTTTGAACGAAGCTGTTGAAATTTTGCCATCCGTGTGCCACATCTTCAAAACTCGGTATTCGAAGAGGCTACAGGACGTCATAAATCGCACATACTGTTAAAAGGCAACTGAACGATGCGAATCTCCATTCCCGATGACAATGGCGAGCACCGCGACCTACACCACAACCACGTGGACTCCGTTGCAGATGGACGAGAAATTATGTTGAATTGACTCTCCAGGCCTGTCTTCAGATATTATTTAGTGACTACACTCGGACCTCTTTGTAGCCTCATAACAACCCAGTAGTCTCGAACGCCTTCAGCACTGTGTCTCACATGTGCATCAAGACTGTGGTTCAAGGGGAATGATCTGTCATGCCGTTACGAGGAGCCACTGTACACTTCTCATGGTTGCTGAGAGTTAGTACTATACGATAGAGGGATGAGATTCTACAACCGGCAGTGTGACCATATCGGCAACATTTTGGTGACAATTTCCCCTCGAAAGATGTTAACTAGCGTACTCATCATGCTATTCTCGTAAACCCATTCCTTCCGCACGCTAAGATCACTAGAATTGATGTCTCTCTGTTCTCCGGACATAAAACAAATCGAGTGCGTGTGTTATCGAGTGAAATGAGCTAGTTTTGGAAGTCGACAACGGCCCTGTACTCTGGACTATTTACATAGAATCGCTTTTGAAGAGTTGTACAGTTTCGATCGAAGCTAACTTAACGAAATTAATGATGTTGTGCCATGATTGACTCAAGCCTTCATCCGAGCAAGAGGATGTTCCACCACATACTGACGTTACTCAAGAATTGCGTGAAAAAGTCGCATGGGTAATAGATCATTTTTTCTTGTCGTTACATAACGTTTTAAAGTTGATGACGCGGGAACAATGCAAATGAATATATACGCGTGGCTCTCAGACACTGTTTTCTGTGCCATAAATTTCGGAGTAAAGGATGACCGAAAACTTTTGATGAGGTGTACAGCACTATGCTGTTTTTAGGCGTGACTGTTACAGAATCTCTTACTGGCCGAGGTGGAATTTTAATGATATTGTCTACTCGAATGCTACTGGATAGTTGCAATATGCTACTCCAATGAGTTCCCTCACGATATTTAAGGAAATCAGAATCTCCGCAGTGTGTTTCATCTGACTCCCCCACAGTTTTCTTCACTGGAGACGCTTCATTCATTATCCTGGGACTCATTTACGTGTAAATGGCTGTCACCTTCCTGACCAGAAAGAGCCTGTTCAAGCCAATCAGAAACTATTGCTACCAAATTTTGATCACTTGCGCAGGACTCAGGCGTTTTTTTTCTTCTGACAGATAATGTTGAATCCATGCTGCAAGTAAAGAATGAAAGTTTCTTGCATAATTATTCTATTTGTGAAACTAAACTTATATGCGCCTCAAACAATTCTTTCAAACTTTTCAAACGTTCTTCCGTACAATACTGCCTGTGTCGCACTGAGACATGTTCCGGGATTTTACTAAAATTTTAGGGAGCGGGTTGGAAAGCGGTTTTGAGCTGTACCCAGTGAAAATTATAAAAAAAATCAAATAAGGTTTATTTGACGATTTTTCAGATCCAGTGCGCAACACGGACAGCGTCAAAAAACATATAATAAAAAGACAGAAAACCTTAAAATGTATAATAAATGCCATCATCTCTGAATTAAAAACGTAAGATCACTATATCTGCAATAAAACTGATTAAGAAACATTCACAATCAAATATATTTAGTAGAAAATTACTTTGAATAACTGTAATGTCTGATGCATGAATCTGGTGCCAAAATAGATATAAATTTATATTCCTCGTATTTTTTAAAAGAGTCTGTTGTCAAAATTCTGTAAACGCTTACTGACGGTAACCAGCGCCTAAAATTCCTCAATAAGCAAGACCCTTCACTTTTGAGTGAAATTCCTTTGAATACACTAAATAAACAGTGTTGAAGACTTTCACCAAGAGAGTACTCATAGATAGAACCTACCAAGACATGAAGACTACACAATAGAAAGGTAATCAAAAGGAAACAATTTATAAAAACATTATTCCAGTAATTGAAATTAGTACACAACACAAATTTTAATGTAAGCAAAGGAAGAGTTTTGGTGTGAGCAAGAGTTCTGGATCAGAAGTGCTAACTAGAACACTCCTTAGATTTGGGGTAAAAATAGTCAGTAATGGCAGCCAAAAAATTGTGAATTAAGGACTTACCCTTATTGTACCAAAAGCCTTGTCAATGAGGACGAAGATGTGGGCAGAGTTTCAGGGCACTCTTTTGTCCTTGTGGTGGGAAACTGTGCCAAAAAAGGCTGAAGAATGAACAATAAATAAAAGCATGAGGATGCAGAAGGCAGTAAAAACCATTGCAATACACATATATAATGTGTATCCATACGAAATGTAACATGAAATTGAAAATGTGTCGTGATGATCTCTGCATTGTTTCTATTGCCAAAAGATTCAGTAATAGTCCCCCATCTGGATCTCCAGGAGGGGACTTCCAAGGGGGTGGTGACCATGAGAAACAGATGGAGTAACCAACGACGAGATCTACGAATCAGAGCATGGACTCTGAGAAGTTTGATAGTAGTAAGAAAGCTAAAAAAACCTGAAAAGGAAATGCAAAAACTATATGTACATCTACATTTATACTACGGAAGCCACCTAACGGTGTGTGGCGGAGGGCACTTTATGTGCCACTGTAATTGCTTCCCTTTTCTGTTCCAGTCACGTACGGTCCGCGGGAAGAACGACTGTCTGAAAGCCTCCGTGCGCGCTCGAATCTCTCTAATTTTACTTTCGTGGTCTCCTCGGGAGGTATAAGTCGGGGGAAGCAATATATTCGATACATCATCCAGAAACGCACCCTCTCGAAACCTGGCGAGCAAGCTACACCGCAATGCAGAGCGCCTCTCTTGCAGAGTGTGCCACTTGAGTTTGCTAAACATCTCAGTAACGCTATCACGGTTACCAAATAAACCTGTGACGAAACGCGCCGCTCTTCTTTAGATATTTTCTATCTCCTCCGTCAACCCGATCTGGTACGGATCCCACACTGATGAGCAATACTCAAGTTGTGAGGGAACGAATACAAGTAGGGCTTGTGGGAGAACATAGACTTCGCAAACGGAATAAAAAAGACTAATTTAGTTCTGCATTAGCTTTCAGATCTAGACAGTGAATGTTCAAAAATCACAATAGGTGTACTTAGAAAAGACACAGAGAGATGGGAGGATTCGAGCTGTATTTCATCATGGTTAGACATAGATTCCGAAGTCAGATATTGGAGTGTAAAGAGCACCCATGTTCAGATAAAGACTCAGATTATAATTTACTAATGGTGGAGAGTAGAGTGAAATTTAAGGGACTCGTCCGAAAGAACAAATGCCAAAAAAAGGGCGATACTGAAGTTCTGAGGAATAACGACAGAAGTTTGGAACACAAAAGTAGGCAGTTCAGTTGAAGAGGAATGGACATCTCTAAAGAGGGCACCCGCAGGTGCTGTAGGGAGATACATAGGTACAGGGAAGTAACTGCCATCAAACTTTGGGAAAAAGATGAAATATTGCAGATGATCGAGGAAAGAAGGAAGTACAAAAATGTTCGGGGAAAGACAGGATCACAGCAATCTCTTAGAAATGCAGTGAATTGGAAGTGCATGGCAGGTAACGAAAAATGGCTGTAGGAAAGATGTCAAGAAGTCGAAAAAGAAATTACCGTTGGGAGAACTGACTCAGTATACGAAAACCCTCGATGAAATTAAAAGCAGGGGTGGTAACACTAAGAGTGCAATGGGAAATCCACTGATAAACGCAGAAGAGTGAGCAGAAAAAATACATCGAAGCGCTCTATGACCGGGACGACAACCCAACGACTATTCAACTTGGTCTGTTGAATCTATTTACATGAGACTGCCGTCACACCATCAGACTCTCGAAAAAATATCATTCATACCGTTCCCAAAATGAAATTTTCAGGAGTGGAATTAAATTTCATGATTGTAGGATATCAACAATTAGATTCAATGGTGACATTACTACCCTCACTGAAAGTGAGGAAGGATTACCGGATCTTTTGGACGAAATGAACCGTATAACGAGTACAGAATATGTGCTGAGAGCAAACAGGAGAAAGACAATAATGAGAAGTATAAGTGATGAGAATAGCGAGACATGTGACACTGATATTAGTTATCACTACATACACTAATTTAAGGTGTTCCGCTGCATTTGAAGGAAATAACCCATGACGGACGAAGCAAGGACGACAAATAGGGCACTAGCGCAAGGGAAGAGGACATTCCCGGCCAAGCGATGTCCGCTGGTATGAACCATACACCTTAATTTAAGGATGACATTTCTGAGAACGAACACCTGGAATATAGCATTGTATAGTAGTGAAACATGGAGAGTGGGAAAACAGAAAAAGAAAAGAATCGAAGGGCTTGGCTTGTGGTTGTGGAGAAGAATGATGAAAATAAAGTGGTCTGATAGGAGGTGGAGGAGGGATAGCAAAGGAACATATGGAAAACACTGACAAGAAAGAGGGACAGGATAAGACAACATGTTGGGAATAACTTCGACGGTACTGGAGGGTGATGGGAGGTAAAAACTGTAGGGGAAAATATGGATTGGAGTATACCCAGGAGATAACTTAGAACCCTGGGTGCTACTCGGAAAGGAAGAGGTTGACACAGAAGAGGAATTCGTAGCGGGGCGCAACAAACCGGTGAAGAGAATATATATAATTTTTGAGTTATCAGTTCCTCTCCTGCGTCAACCTCTTTCTTTGAGAGTAGCACCCAGCGTTCTCAATTATGTGCTGGATATACTCCAGCCCCTATTTTTCCCTACAGTTTTTACCTTCTATCACCCTCCAGTACCGTCGTATCATCGAAGTTATTCCCTGATGCCTAACAGTTCTATCATCATGCCCCTCTTACGTGTCAGTGTTTTCCTTATGTTTCTTTGTTACCCCTCCTCCTCTTATCAGTCTACTTTATTTTCATCGTTCTTCTCTACAACCATATCAAGAAGAAATATAATGTAGGAACACTGAACATTAACTCACTGATCAAAGCTGGAAAACATCAAGAACTGACTCACGCACTTTAACACCATAAGGTCCAAATTCTGGCACTACAAGAAAGTCGCTATCCCGATGAAAATTATTTGGAAACTGACAATTACAGAATCTATAACATAAAACCAGCAGGGTATATCTTTGGAAACTGCCCTCTATTGGATACAGCCTTTTTTGTAAGAAGAAATATAACGGTGTCCGCAACATTGACGATCAAATGTAGAAACAAAATATATACGCTATTGAATGTTCATGCTCCAACAAATACTGACAATAAAAGAAAAATCCGAACAAAGTACAGACCTTGTGGGAAAAACTAGAAGACATGTTTCAGAAGATTCCAAAGGAAAATGTCATCATTCTGCTCGGGGATTTTAATGCACAGCTCGGAAAGGGAAAGAAATACAAAAACATCATACCCAGCGCATAAGAGGACAAACAACAATGGAATAAGACTTGTGGAACTCTGCCAAATCTTCAACCTCAAAATTATGACTACACACTTCAAGAAACAACCCAAGAAGATGAAGACTTGGAAAGCACCAAATCAACTCCTTGGAGAGTTCCAAATTGACCACATAGCCATTTATAGAAGAGAATTGAAGACAATTCATAATATTACGGTACAGAAAGGAGCCAGAATAGTTACGGATCACTATCTTCTTAAGTCTAAAATTAAATTCACCCCAAATTCAGGAAGAAATAATAATAAACCTATGAGAAAGCATTTTGAAACCAGAAATATTGAGGCAGATACTCAAAATCATTTCAAATCAATATTGCAAGGTGAGACATTGTACGAAAAGAAGTCTCAAATAATGAAAACGTTAGAAGAATCTCTTCTAACCAAAACTAAATACAAGAATATCTGGTGGAATGAAAAGTGCATTGAAGCTTTGGAAAACAGACAAAAGCTATGGCAAAACTTTAAATAGAATCCGACACAAAACAACCTGGAAAAGTTCAGAGAAGGTAGAAAAATAACCCCCTACACAATCAGAAAAACGAAAAGAGACTGTATGAAAAACTATCCATTCAACAAATACAGGTGTACTTCACTCAAAACAAATCCAGAGACTATTACTAATGAAGACAGCCGAAAGGTTACGAACCACCCAGTTTATATTTTCGTGACAAATCAGTGAAATTAGGTTCAAATGACCAAGAAAACTTCAGCATGTGACCATACTATTTCGGAGACCTACTTAATTGTAAAGATCCTACAGAGAAACTATAAGAAATCCCTGCAGAATTACATCCACCAACACTAAATGAAGTCCAGCAAGCTATAAAATGTCTCAAGAATAACAAATCTTCTGGTGTAGATGGAATCATAGATGAAGTAGGTAAGGAAAAAGTAGCACGACACCTCGGTACAATTATTAAGGAAATCTGGAGAACCGAGAAGATCCCAGAAGATTGGAGGATGACAGTATACATCCACTTCACAAAAAGGGTGACAGATCAGATGTGAACAATTACTGGGGGATTTCCCTTCTATCCGTTCCATACAAGGTCCTTTCCAAGACATTACTAAATAGGATTGAACCAGTTCTCGATGCACAGATAGGAGAATACCAAGGTGGATTTAGAAAAGGGAGGAGCTGTTCGGAGCAAATTATTAACCTTAAAAAAATAATTAGAACACGTGCTGGTCAACCACATGTTACGACGTTTATTAATTTTAGAAAAGTGTATGACTCCATAGGCAGAGAAAGCCTCATTAGAACTCTGAAGGAGTTAGGAATTGACAGAAGAACTAGAGAGATAGTAAAGCAAACGGTGACGGATATCAAGTCCACAGTCAAATTTAGAGGCGAGATTTCTGAACCTTCTAAAATCCAAACGGGTTTGAGACAAGGGGATAGACTCTCCCCAATTCTGTTCAACATCACTCTGGAAAAGATTATGAGGGAGACATTGGAGCAATACACACAACAAAAAGTAAAGGCAATTTCTTTTGGAGGATCAGTTAAAGACCTTACGACACATGCACTATCTTTTACAGATGATATTGCTCTCCTATCCATAGACGTAGCAGATGAAATTAAACAAATAAAAATCTTAGCAAAGCATGCAGATAAATTTGGCTTAAAGATATCACAAGAAATACTAAATGCATGTGTAACAAATATAAGGAAATCAAAGAATTGAACACAATTATTGCATGTATCGAAGGGGTCGAACACTTTAAATGGTTGGCAGAAACAATAACGGATACTAACATAGAAAAAAAAAGCTGTCAAACTTCGAGTAGCTAAATTTTGGAGGTCCCACATTTTAACACAGAAGCTGTACAACAGAAAATGCCTATCTCGAAATGCAAAGTTAATACACTACATTACAGTGACGAAAACAGAAGTTCAATATGCAGCAGAAACACACTCCCTCAAGAACAAAGGACTAATAGACGAGCTCGAGAAGAAGGAAAGAGTAAATCTGAGGAAGATTCTTGGAGGACACAAAATAATTTGGTGAAAAATGGGTGAAGATTGTAACCTCCTCCTCAGTTATCTATCTTAATGACAGTGAAAAATTAAACCGCGTGTACCTAATGGGAATTTGGGAAAAGCAATCGTCACAAAAGTTTATCTGTCGGTAAAGATTATTGCACATATAATTAGCACGAAAAGCGTGGCAACTGAAGGTTGGCACGTGTTGTGTGAAAACTGAAAGTTTGTCAGAAGTAATAAATGTCGCTACACTCTTACTTCATTTAGCAAAAGAATTAATAAAAGCGGAAAATTGAAAGTTAATTTGGTGACTGAAATTAACAGTGAAATTTGTTTCTGAAGCACTACGTAATTCAGTAAAATACGGTTACTCTTGGGCTACCTCAACAATCATTTCAAAGGCTACTTGAATCTACGCAATTTAGAAATAAGAGATTTAACTTTGAACTTGAATTAAATGATTCTGTACAATTAACAATAGTAAAATTTAGTACGTACCAAGCTGAGCTGCAGTCACAGGTAAGCTAAAATTTGCTAACAAAGTCGCACTCTTAATTTGTGCTTGTGTAATCTAAATATTGTAGCCAGCTATGAATGCTTTAACTGAAATTTGAAATGAAAGCAGTGAAATCGGATGATATTACTTTAATGCTGACGTTTGAACTTCAACGACATTCGGGTTAATACCGGAAAGGGAAGGGACCCTGCTTGGTAATGCAATCGGGACAATGAGCAACAAAGGTTCATGCTACGTTGCTGTAATTTAGTGAGAAAAATTTAACAGTTTTAAAAGCTGAGGTCTGCCATACAGTTCTAAAACTTTACGTGCTACCAGTCTTCCTTGTTGGTTGACTGAAGGTTTAAAGTCGTCGGTCGAGCAGGTGATGACAATCACTCATTGTCGGCCGTCGCTGTTGCTGTAGCTGGATGCTGGCGCCCCTTCTTCTCGACACGGTCACCAGGCGAAACGGGCTTTTGATGTACACCAGCTAATGCTTCCTGTCCGCGACACCGTGTCAGAAACTATCATAGCGTTTCGATCGCAATTACATGCTACCAAACCCCGAAAGCGCTGCAACTCGCGGGAGCGTCGCACAACACACCTGCTCCACTACACTACCCCAGCCAGACTCTGCTCTGCTCGCGCTTCACGCGGTCGAGTTCACACTACCAAATATCCTAAACACTTTGGTTCTCCACATGACCTATCGATGTATTCGTCCGATAGCATAGTTTTCCCTAGGCAAGACCCAGCATAAAAATACAAATAGTATTTACAAAACAAACCAATTATACATCGACATAAATGCATGTATATACAAATAGTAAAACAATTACAATATACAAAGACACAGAGACGCCATATCTTCAGGTAACAAAATAAGGAAAAAAATTATAGTACAATAGATGGAAATAGGAGGATATGCATTCCGACGTTACAAGATGACCAATGAGGAGACCTACCAATTTATTAAACCAGTCACAACGCAAATGAGAAGGAGAAGGCAGAAGTTGTTTCGTCATATGGTGAGAATGAATGACGGCAGATTAACGAAGAAATTCTTCAATATAATTCAACAGAGAAAAACACCCAACGATTGGTTGCAAGGAATAAAGAAAGACGTCGGTGAACTTACAGACATTGGCGCAATAAATAGGGACAAATAAGGAAAGGCAATAATTGAATTCGAGGTTTTTCAGGAGGCTCCAAAACCGAAGACCAACAGGAAACTAACAGCTGAACATCTGAAAGAAATGGCAGTAGGCAGAGGGGCAGCCCTAGAGAAGAGAAAGAAAAAAGTGAGCATGAAATAAAATTTGTAAGGTGGTCCTTAGTTGGCCAATTCATGATATATACAGGGTGGTCGATTGATCGTGACCGGGCTAAATATCTCACGAAATGAGCATCAAATGAAAAAACTACAAAGAACGAAACTTGTCTAGCTTGAAGGGGGAAACCAGATAGCGCTGTGGTTGGCCCACTAGATGGCGCTGCCATAGGTCAAACGGATATCAGCTGCGTTTTTCTAAATAGGAAACCCCATTTTTACTACATATTCACGTAGTACGTAACGAAATATGATTGTTTTAGTTGGACCAATTTTTTTCCCTTTGAGATAGATGGTGCTGTAATAGTCACGAACATATGGATCACAATTTTAGACGAACAGTTGGTAACAGGTGGGTTTTTTGAATTAAAACACATAACGTAGCTACGTTTGAACATTTTATTTCGGTTGTTCCAAAGTGATACATGTACCTCTGTGAATTTATCATTTCCGACAACGCATTTTGTTACAGCGTGATTACCTGTAAATACCACATTAATGCAATATATGCTCAAAATGATGTCCGGCAACCTCAATGCATCTAGCAATACCTGTAACGACATTTCTCTCAACTGCGAGTAGTTCGCCTTCCGTAATGTTCGCACATGCATTGACAATGCTCTGACACATGGTGTCAGGCGTTGTCGGTGGATCACTATAGCAAATATCCTTCAACTTTCCGCACAGAAAGAAATCCGGGGACGTCAGATCCGGGGACGTCAGATCCGGTGAGCGTGTGGGCCACAGGCTTCGATGACCAATCTACCTGTCATGAAATATGCAAATCAATACCGCTTCAACCGCACGCGAGCTTTGTGGCGGACAGCCATCGTGTTGGAAGTACATCGCCATTCTGTCATGCAGTGAAACATCTTGTACTAACATCGGTAGAACATTACATAGGAACTCAGCATACATTCCACCATTTAGATTGCCATCGATAAAATGGGGCCAATTATCCTTCCTCCCATAGTGCCGCACCATACATTATCCCGCCAAGGTCGCTGATGTTCCAGATGTCACAGCCATTGTGGATTTTCCGTTGCCCAATAGTGCATATTATGCCGTTTTACGTTACCGCTGTTGGTGAGTAACGCTTCGTCGCTAAATAGAAAGCGTGAAAAAAATCTGTCAATGACCCGTAATTTCTCTTGTGCCCAGTGACAGAACTGTACACCACGTTCAAAGTCGCTGCCATGCAACTCCTGGTGCATAGAAATACGGTACGGGTGCAATCGATGTTGATTGCAGCGAAAGGCGTCCCCGGAGGCTGATCAGAAAGCCTCCCCGGTGCGTCTGACAAACCGGTTTCAGGCACTGTCTCTGGCTGAGCCAGATGCAGGTGCCTGCCCTGTTTCAGAGGATCATTCTCAGCCTTCAAGGTCCGGGCAATCGCAGAGGGTGGGCTTATTGGTAGTTGGGAGCTCCAATGTTAGGCGCGTAATGGGGCCCCTTAGGGATATGGCGGCTAAGGAGGGGAAGAAATCCAGTGTGCACTCCGTGTGCATTCCGGGAGGAGTCATTCCTGATGTGGAAAGGGTCCTTCCGGATGCCATGAAGAGCACAGGGTGCAGCCAGCTGCAGGTGGTGGCACATGTCGGCACTAATGACGTGTGTCGCTTTGGATCTGAGGAAATACTCTCTGGATTCCAGCGGCTATCTGATTTGGCGAAGGCTGCCGGTCTTGCTTACGAGATGAAGGCAGAGCTCACCATCTGCAGCATCGTTGACAGAACCGACTGCGGACCTTTGGTGCAGAGCCGGGTGGAGGGTCTGAATCAGAGGCTCAGACGGTTTTGCGACCGTATTGGCTGCAGATTCCTTGACTTGCGCCATAGGGTGGTGGGGTTTCGGGTTCCGCTGAATAGGTCAGGAGTTCACTACACTCAGCTGGCGGCTACACGGGTAGCGGAGGCTGTGTGGCATGGACTGGGCGGTTTTTTAGGTTAGAAGGCCTCGGGAAAGTGCGGGATGGGCTGCAATGTCAAAGGGTGCTTGGCAATTACAGGACGTGCTTGGATCAAGGAACAGTCGGAATTATAGTTGTAAACTGTTGTAGTTGCGCTGGAAAAGTCCCTGAGCTTCAAGCGCTAATAGAAAGCACAGAAGCTGATATCGTTATAGGTACAGAAAGCTGGCTAAAGCCTGAAATAAGTTCTGCAGAAATTTTTACGAAGTCTGAGACGGTGTTCAGGAAAGATAGATTAGGCAGAATTGGTGGTGGAGTGTTGGTGTCTGTCAGTAGTGGTTTATCTTGTAGTGAAGTCGAAGTAGATACTCCGTGCGAATTGGTGTGGGTGGAGGTTATACTTAACAGCCGAATTAAGTTAATAATTGGCTCCTTCTACCGACCCCCAGACTCCGATGATACAGTTGCGGAACAGTTCAGAGAAAGTTTGAGTCTCGTAACAAATAAATACCCCACTCATACGGTTATAGTTGGTGGGGACTTCAACCTACCCTCGGTATGTTGGCAAAAATACTTGTTCAAAACCGGTGGTAGGCAGAAAACGTCTTCCGAGATTGTCCTAAATGCATTCTCCGAAAATTATTTAGAGCAGTTAGACCACGAACCCACGCGGGTTGTGGATGGTTGCGAAAACACACTTGACCTCTTGGCCACAAACAATCCAGAGCTGATAGAGAGCATCATGACTGATACAGAGATTAGTGATCACAAGGTCATTGTAGCTAGGCTCAATACCATTTCTTCCAAATCCATCAGAAACAAACGCAAAATAATTTTATTTAAAAAAGCGGATAAAGTGCCACAAGAAGCCTTCCTAAAAGACAATTTCCATTCCTTCCGAACTGACTATGCGAATGTAGACGAGATGTGGCTCAAATTCAAAGATATAGTAGCAACAGCAATTGAGATATTCATACCTCATAAATTGGTAAGAGATGGAACGGATCCCCCGTGGTACACAAAAAAGGTCCGAACGCTGTTGCAGAGGCAACGGAAAAAGCATGCGAAGTTCAGAAGAACGCGAAATCCTGAAGATGGGCTAAAATTTACAGACGCGCGAAATTTGGCATGTACTTCGATGCGAGATGCCTTTAATAGGTTCCACAACGAAACATTGTCTCGAAATTTGGTAGAAAATCCGAAGAAATTCTGGTCGTATGTAAAGTACACAAGCGGCAAGACGCAGTCAATACCTTCGCTGCGCAGTGCCGATGGTACTGTTATCGACGACTGTGCCGCTAAAGCGGAGTTATTGAACGCAGTTTTCCGAAATTCCTTCACCAGGGAAGACGAATGGAATATTCCAGAATTTGAAACACGAACATCTGCTAGCATGAGTTTCTTAGAAGTAGATACCTTAGGGGTTGCGAAGCAACTCAAATCGCTTGATACGGGCAAGTCTTCAGGTCTAGATTGTATACCGATTAGGTTCCTTTCAGATTACGCTGATACTATAGCTCCCTACTTAGCACTCATATACAACCGCTCGCTCACCGATAGATCTGTACCTACAGATTGGAAAATTGCGCAGGTCGCACCAGTGTTCAAGAAGGGTAGTAGGAGTAATCCATTTAACTACAGACCTATATCATTGACGTCGGTTTGCAGTAGGGTTTTGGAGCATATACTGTATTCAAACATTATGAATCACCTCGAAGGGAACGATCTATTGACACGTAATCAGCATGGCTTCAGAAAACATCGCTCTTGTGCAACGCAGCTAGCTCTTTATTCGCACGAAGTAATGGCCGCTATCGACAGGGGATCTCAAGTTGATTCCGTATTTCTAGATTTCCCTTAAGCTTTTGACACCGTTCCTCACAAGCGACTTCTAATCAAGCTGCGGAGCTATGGGGTGTCGTCTCAGTTGTGCGACTGGATTCGTGATTTCCTGTCAGGAAGGTCGCAGTTCGTAGTAATAGACGGCAAATCATCGAGTAAAACTGAAGTGATATCAGGTGTTCCCCAGGGAAGCGTCCTGGGACCTCTACTGTTCCTGATCTATATAAATGACCTGGGTGACAATCTGAGCAGTTCTCTTAGGTTGTTCGCAGATGATGCTGTAATTTACCGTCTAGTAAGGTCATCCGAAGACCAGTATCAGCTGCAAAGCGATTTAGAAAAGATTGCTGTATGGTGTGTCAGGTGGCAGTTGACGCTAAATAACGAAAAGTGTGAGATGATCCACATGAGTTCGAAAAGAAATCCGTTGGAATTCGATTACTCGATAAATAGTACAATTCTCAAGGCTGTCAATTCAACTAAGTACCTGGGTGTTAAAATTACGAACAACTTCAGTTGGAAGGACCACATAGATAATATTGTCGGGAAGGCGAGCCAAAGGTTGCGTTTCATTGGCAGGACACTTAGAAGACGCAACAAGTCCACTAAAGAGACAGCTTACACTACACTCGTTCGTCCTCTGTTAGAATATTGCTGCGCGGTGTGGGATCCTTACCAGGTGGGATTGACGGAGGACATCGAGAGGGTGCAAAGAAGGGCAGCTCGTTTTGTATTATCGCGTTATAGGGGAGAGAGTGTGGCAGATATGATACACGAGTTGGGATGGAAGTCATTACAGCATAGACGTTTTTCGTCGCGGCGAGAGCTTTTTACGAAATTTCAGTCACCAACGTTCTCTTCCGAATGCGAAAATATTTTGTTGAGCCCAACCTACATAGGTAGGAATGATCATCAAAATAAAATAAGAGAAATCAGAACTCGAACAGAAAGGTTTAGGTGTTCGTTTTTCCCGCTCGCTGTTCGGGAGTGGAATACTAGAGAGATAGTATGATTGTGGTTCGATGAACCCTCTGCCAAGCACTTAAATGTGAATTGCAGAGTAGTCATGTAGATGTAGATGTAGATGTAGCATTCTCAACATCGACGTTTTTGACATTCCTAATTCTCCCGCAAGGTGTCTGCTACTGATGTGCGGATTAGCCGCGACAGCAGCCAAAACACTACTTGGGCATCATCATTTGTTACAGGTCGCGGTTGACGTTTCACATGTGGATGAACACTTCCTGTTTCCTTAAATAACGTAACTATCCGGCGAACGGTCCGGACACTTAGATGATGTGGTCGGGGATACCAAGCAGCATACATAGCACACGCCCGTTGGGCATTTTTGTCACAATAGCCATACATCAACACGATGTCGACCTTTTCCACAATTGGTAAACGGTCCATTTTAACACGGGTAATGTATAACTAAGCAAATACCGTCCGCGCTGGGGGAATGTTACGTGACAGCACGTAGTTATATGTTTGTGACTATTATAGCGCCATCTATCAAAAAAATATTCATATTTCTTTACGTACTACACGAATATGTAATAAAAATCGTTGTTCCTATTTTAAAAAAAACGCAGTTAATATCCGTTTGACCAATGGCAGCGCCATCTAGCGGGCCAACCATAGCGCCATCTGGTTTCCCCCTTCAAGCTAGACGAGTTTTGTACTTTGTAGTTTTTTCGTTTGATGCTTATTTCGTGGGATATTTGACCCGGTCACTATCAATGGACCACCCTGTGTTTATATATAGATAGATAGATAATGTAGATAGTTGTGTGAGGTAGTACCGTCTGCCTGCATCAGGGCACTGTGCTATGAAAGTAGTCATCATCATCATTTAAGACTGATTATACCTTTCAGCGTTCAGTCTGGAGCATAGTCCCCCTTATAAAATTCCTCCACGATCCCCTATTCAGTGCTAACATTGGTGCCTCTTCTCATGTTAAACCTATTACTTCAAAATCACTCTTAACCGAACCCAGGTACATTCTCCTTGGTCTGCCCCGACTCCTCCTACCCTCTACTGCTGAACCCATGAGTCTCTTGGGTAACCTTGCTTCTCCCATGAGTGTAGCATGATCCCACAATCTAAGCCTGTTCGCCCTGACTGCTACATCTATAGGGTTCATTCCCAGTTTTTCTTTGATTTGCTCATTGTGGACACCCTCCTCCCATTGTTCCCATCTACTAGTACCTGCAATCATCCTCGCTACTTTCATATCTGTAACCTCAACCTTGTTGATAAGATAACCTGAATCCACTCAGGTTTCGCTCCCATACAACAAATTTGGTCGAAAGATTGAACGTTGCACAGATAACTTAGTCTTGGTACTGACTTCCTTCTTGCAGAAGAGAGTAGATCGTAGCTGAGTGCTCACTGCATTAGCTTTGCTACACTTCGCTTCCAGTTCTTTCACTATGTTACCATCCAGTGAGAATATGAATCCAAAGTACTTGAAACCGTCCACCTGTTCTAACTTTGTTCCTCCTATTTGGCACTCAATCCATTTATATTTCTTTCCCACTGACATTACTTTCGTTTTGGAGATGCTAATCTTCATACCATAGTCCTTACATTTCTGATCTAGCTCTGAAATATTACTTTGCAAACTTTCAATCGAATCTGCCATCACAACTAAGTCATCCGCATATGCAAGACTGCTTATTTTGTGTTCACACATCTTAATCTCGCCCAGCCAGTCTATTGTTTTCAACATATGACCCCTATATAACATGAACAACAGTGGAGACAGGTTGCAGCCTTGTTTTACCCCTGAAACTACTCTGAACCATGAACTCAATTTACCGTCAACTCTAACTGCTGCCTGACTATCCATGTAAAGACTTTTAATTGCTTGCAAAAGTTTGCCTCCTATTCTATAATCTCACAGAACAGACAATATCTTCCTCCTAGGAACCCGGTCATATGCCTTTTCTAGATCTATAAAGCATAGATACAATTCCCTGTTCCACTCATAACACTTCTCTATTATTTGCCGTAAGCTAAAGATCTGGTCCTGACAACCTCTAAGAGACCTAAACCCACACTGATTTTCATCCAGTTGGTCCTCAACTAATACTCGCACTTTCCTTTCAACAATACCTGAGAAGATTTTACCAACAACGCTGATCAAAGATATACCTCTGTAGGTGTTACAATCTTTTCTGTTTCCATGTTTAAAGGTTGGTGTGATTACTGCTTTTGTCCAGTCTGATGGAACCTGTCCCAACGCCCAGGCCATTTCAATTATCCTGTGTAGCCATTTAAGACCTGACATTCCACCGTATTTGATGAATTCCAACTTAATTTCATCCACCCCAGCTGCTTTGTTGCACTGCAATCTATTGACCATTTTCTCCACTTCCTCAAATGTGATGCTATTTCCATCGTCATTCCTATCCGATTCTACCTCGAAATATGAAACATTACTGATCGTATTTTTACCTAAATTGAGCAACTGTTCAAAATATTCCCTCCATCTGCCCAAGGCGTCCACAGGATTAGCCAGCAGTTTTCCTGACCTGTCCAAAGTACTTGTCATTTCCTTCTTACCTCCCTTTCGAAGACTGCTAATTACACTCCAGAATGGTTTTCCAGCAGCTTGACCCATAGTCTCCAACCTGTTTAGTAATAGTGAGGCGAATTTGTAGACAGCAGTACTGTTTCCCTCTCGTGTAAATGATGGAAATTTTAATCAGCGTAGGCTGGCAGTTTATTCCTTTAAAGCACCATGCATTTAAATTACATTAATGCCCTGTTTTAACTTTAGGTCATTATCATATGTCTGTAATACAATAGCAAATGTCCAATAAATAGGCAAGACATATAGGAAAATATTGTGCTTGCGAATTACAGTTGTTGTTTACATTACTTACATGCGCCACTCCTCATTAACCATAAACAAAACATCAAAAAATTTACTCAGAGATTGAGATATATGAGCAGCTTATAAAGTAGTCAGAACAAATGTTAGATGATCAGTCACACTTGCGGAATAGAAGACTTTTAGAGAGTTTTAATCGTATATTACGATTAGGTAATAAGAAAGTCTGATCTTATCGCCGAGAAATCTTGTTGGTGGTTGCAGAGTAGTATTGTATATACACACAGAAGTGAATTTTTAATTTTAGGGAAGGAGAAAATCATTAGTTTTAATATATCATTATAGGAACACGAACATATGAGAATACTTCAACGAAAAATATTTCCAGTAAGAGGTTTATTTCTGTACAGTAATTATGAATGTAAATCATTTTCGTATTTTACAGTACTGTGAAGAATTTTTACAATATTGTGAATAATTTTATATTTTCATAATCCCATGTGACAGGGGATTATGATCAAATGTAAGAACTGTTTTACTACAGTAACGACGTCAGTAATATTGTGCCACTTTATGATTTGTCTAATGACAAGTATGGTGTCAATTTCAGCAACGTTATATAAAACTGAGACAAGTTTAGAAAAGACGTAATAAGACCACGTAACATCATTACAGCAATAATTGACATTTAATTATACCTATAATTACTACAATGATTGCGAAAGTTCATCATGTGAGAAGTTTAATAACAATTAACGACAAGAGCACATGATTGTGGTCAATGACTGCCACTGTGCAAAATGACAGGTCTTAGTATGCTCTTTGATTGTTGTATGTTTCTCACGGTTTTGACAGTTATATGTATGCATGCTAACCGAGTGTTCGACGTCCAGTAAGGAGCCTGGCAGTAAGGTTTTTGCGTACATGACGTGAGTTGAAAGTTGTTCTTGTAAGCCGATTGCTACGTGTAAGACTATATCTGTAAATTCGACATGGGTAGGTATGGGATCCTGTATGTCCTCAAATAATATGCAACAAATATTTTTTATGTGTGGCACACACATCACAAATTTCATTTACGCAATTTAAACATCAATTGTAATAAGCAAGCGTAATGGTATCCAGTAATATGTTTTACTTATTTACTATATTTTGGTATTATAGGGCAGACATTTGATAACGGCCTAAGGGCGAAACTAGACAATAACATAATTTATATGCATGGCACATTAAAGGAATAAAACTGGCAGCCTGCGGTGATTAAAATGGTTCCATCACTTAGAAATACATTCACGCTTGTACCCGTACATAAAGAAATTAGTGTTCTCCTCCCGTTTGAATAGTGAGCGGTTTCAATAGAGTACGTAGGCTTGGTTTCACACAGAGGCGTCACTATTCATGTCGTACTTCAAGGTCAAGTGGAGTTCATCTTGTTCCACGACAGCAAGTCGTACTAATTCCTTAGGCCACTCGCGATACACTTTCACCGCAAGACACTTGACAAATATCGCTGTTTCACTGGGCCTTGATTATGAAGTCCATTCCCGTCCCTTTCAGTAATTCGGATGAATCAGTACGTTTACACACTTATATCGCTATATTACATCACTTCAAATGCAACAGCAGTTATTAGTCTTTGACGACATATTTGTAATCTTGTCACTGACAGTATCACTGTCCATTCTCCACTCCCGACCCCGCTTCCGCAAATAAGTGGAGGCCAAAGAAGGCAAGGTCGTACCCTCTGGCCTTGGAAACATCCTAGCTAGAGCAGTAAATCAAGCAGTTAACATGAACATCGATTAATCAGACTTTATTATGGGGATGCAGGAGGACAGAAAGGTCCGTAGGACAGTCACGGGAATTACTGGACTCCTGTTTGAATCATTACTTCTGAACTTCAGGTATACAAACAAACAGGAAAACTAATACTAATCACAAAAGTTTGGGCCGGGTGGGGTGGCCGAGTGGTTCTCTGCGCTGCAGTCTGGAGCCACGCGACCGCTACGGTCGCAGGTTCGAATCCTGCCTCGGGCATGGATGTGTGTGATATCCTTAGGTTGGTTACGTTTAAATAGTTCTACGTTCTAGGAGACTGATGAGCTCAGAAGTTAAGTTTCATAGTGCTCAGAGCCATTTGAATCATTCTGAACAAAAGTTTGGATAAAAGAGTGCACTAGTATTCAGTATCAGGTTTCACTTGTGATAAAGTACCAGTTAAAAATAAAAGTTCCAACGTGATATCAAGGAGTACACCATGTGGTTGAGAAGAGCGAGATACAGAAAATACCACCAGAAAGGCGCAACAGAGGAGCATGATTGCGGTTGACGTAGATTATTACCTTTCGCGAATAGCAAACGTTATAGTTGTGGTTGAGAAGAGCGAGATACAGAAAATACCACCAGAGAGGCGCAACAGAGGAGCATGACTGTGGTTGACGTAGATTATTTACCTTTCGCGAATATCAAACATTATTGTTGTGTCATTCTGCATTGGCCGTCATGACATGTTCACGTATATTTGGTGAAGCGAAGTTTATTTAACAAGAGGGAATTCATCTTCTCTGACTAGCATTTTACTAACAAAATTAAGAAGTAATCACTTCACAAAAACAATTATTTCTTGAATAAGGAATTAATAGTATGGAAAAGGCAGTCTTTTCTTAAATAACATTATTAATAGGGAGGCCAAGACATAAATGAAGTCAGTCATTTCTTGGAAGAACGAATAAAGAGCAATATTCTCTGAAGGTGAAGGCCTTGAGGAAGAGAGAAATCCTGCTAGAAAAAACTAGTAAATTCACAATTCACTACGTTAGCCACAGTCATAGTTAACATTTTCTACAATTAGAGACAGCACGAATGAAAGTGCCAGAAGAATAGTTCAGTTTCAAATATCTAGACCGAGTGACTTTGTGCAGCGGTTAGCTCAATGGACTCGCATTCGGGAGGACGACAGTTGAAATCCGCATCCGGCAATCCATGATTCATTTTTCTGTGATTTCCCTAAACCGCTGCACAGAAATTCCGGGGCTATTTCACTCCCGATCCTTACGGCGTTCTGAGCTGCTGGCCCACTTCTGCTGAAATGGATGTCCACGGAACCTTTAAACTTATTGCTTTGGGAAGTTTTAGTATGATGAGACACAAGCAGATCCGGAGTAGAAACAAAATAAACCTTACAAGTCCACTAGCTGATCAGTGACGTGAAAAATGGCGTCGTCCTTGCGGCGGTGTCCCGAAGTTAGTTCCTGACTGATGGAATACGACTGCAAGCGGTGTCTCGCCCAGCAAGCCCACTCGGACTGTAGTGCTCGTCGTGGTTCCAACGCCTAAATGCCGTGGTACAAGGATAGTGTAGGCACTACCATCAGTCATGTGGCTCGCGGAAGAGAATAAGTCCACGGGGCGAGCGACCTCTTTCGGCGCCTGTGATGCCGTCTGGTGGCCGGGCGGATTTTGGCCGAGTTACGTCTGTCTGGGAGAAGGCTGTTAACCTTCCCTCCGGTGTGATGTTGCGTGCTGCCTGGCTAGGCGCAAAGCCTGCCTACAGTAGTAGTACTCGATTTTCAAAGGCTCTCTAAACAAATGTAAGTGTGTAAGGTTCTAGAACCAGCATATGCCAACGGTCGCCAAAAAAGCGACTACCACGAGGTTATGTGTAATGGCCTTCGACTACGCTGGCGCCACGTTATGGCTGCTGCAGGAGGCTAAGTGAACCTCCTGGGTTTTGTTGGAAACTCGGTTCTAGCCAGAAGATAGCAGTCTGTCAGGGTAAGAACTATTTTCTGTTGCCACTCTAAACGGCCCTTGCTCCTAAAGTTACGTCCATCTTTAAAAATTCAGAGAGAATTATCCACATCTGTTAGAAAACCATTCATTATCTGTCTGGTCCTAACAGCCAGCTACCTCCCAGAAAGTACCTTTGCGCTTCTGACACCCTTCTTCAAACCAAGAAGCCTAATGGCCACCTCCATCTCCGTGACCATTGATAATTACAGTTTGAAAGAAGTTCAAATAAAATTAAACGGAAACGGTGTCTCACCGCTATTCTACCTCCCGTGAATAGTAGGTACACGCCTCTTCAGTTCAAAAGATAAACAATCATAGTTTGTGAAAAATGAGGTCTGTAAGATCAACTGCTGAGAGTCAATCTGCACTAGGTTCAGAGAACACCATAAAAGTTCGAGATTATAGGAGCAAGTTTCATTATTTGCCAAACATTGCATGAATGAAAATCAGAACTATATCATTGATACGGAAGTCCTCCATGTAGAGGGAAAGTGTGCTAAGATCACTCAATTTAAGAGACTAGGAAACAGATTTGTGCATCTCCACATTTACAAACTCAGCTATTCACCTCTTTTACTTCATACTGAAACCACTACATAGCATAACCTTCATTCATATAACAAAATTCTATTCCAGTGGATAGCTGTACTCAAATGTCTCTTTAGTCATACACTCCTGGAAATTGAAATAAGAACACCGTGAATTCATTGTCTCAGGAAGGGGAAACTTTATTGACACATTCCTGGGGTCAGATACATCACATGATCACACTGACATAACCACAGGCACATAGACACAGGCAACAGAGCATGCACAATATCGGCACTAGTACAGTGTATATCCATCTTTCGCAGCAATGCAGGCTGCTATTCTCCAATGGAGACGATCGTAGAGATGCTGGATGTAGTCCTGTGGAACGGCTTGCCATGCCATTTCCACCTGGCGCCTCAGGTGGACCAGCGTTCGTGCTGGACGTGCAGACCGCGTGAGACGACGCTTCATCCAGTCCCAAACATGCTCAATGGGGGACAGATCCGGAGATCTTGCTGGCCAGGGTAGTTGACTTACACCTTCTAGAGCACGCTGGGTGGCACGGGATACATGCGGACGTGCATTGTCCTGTTGGAACAGCAAGTTCCCTTGCCGGTCTAGGAATGGTAGAACGATGGGTTCGATGACGGTTTGGATGTACCGTGCACTATTCAGTGTCCCCTCGACGATCACCTGAGGTGTACGGCCAGTGTAGGAGATCGCTCTCCACACCATGATGCCGGGTGTTGGCCCTGTGTGCCTCGGTCGTATGCAGTCCTGATTGTGGCGCTCACCTGCACGGCGCCAAACACGCATACGACCATCATTGGCACCAAGGCAGAAGCGACTCTCATCGCTGAAGACGACACGTCTCCATTCGTCCCTCCATTCACGCATGTCGCGACACCACTGGAGGCGGGCTGCACGATGTTGGGGCGTGAGCGGAAGACGGCCTAATGGTGTGCGGGACCGTAGCCCAGCTTCATGGAGACGGTTGCGAATGGTCCTCGCCGATACCCCAGGAGCAACAGTGTCCCTAATTTGCTGGGAAGTGGCGGTGCGGTCCCCTACGGCACTGCGTAGGATCCTACGGTCTTGGCGTGCATCTGTGCGTCGCTGCGGTCCGGTCCCAGGTCGACGGGCACGTGCACCTTCCGCCGAACACTGGCGACAACATCGATGTACTGTGGAGACCTCACGCCCCACGTGTTGAACAATTCGTCAGTACGTCCACCTGGCCTCCCGCATGCCCACTATACGCCCTCGCTCAAAGTCCGTCAACTGCACATACGGTTCACGTCCACGCTGTCGCGGCATGCTACCAGTGTTACAGACTGTGATGGAGCTGCGTATGCCACGGCAAACTGCCTGACACTGACGGCGGCGGTGCACAAATGCTGCGCAGCTAGCGCCATTCGACGGCCAACACCGCGGTACCTGGTGTGTCCGCTGTGCCTTGCGTGTGATCATTGCTTGTACAGCCCTCTCGCAGTGTCCGGAGCAAGTATGGTGGGTCTGACACACCGGTGTCAATGTGTTCTTTTTTCCATTTCCAGGAGTGTATTTATTCTAAATGCTGTCGTAATGAATTTTGTAAATATTTTTGGTCATAGTTACTGTAAATGCAGCTGTAATGATTTTTTTAAATTCATAAGTAATTGTCAAAACCGTCAACTAAGACACCTTTTACAGCTTAAGCCAAGAATCAATAGTTTAAAAAGTGTATATGTTTACGTGGTTTTCATCCATGGGATCAGTTATATCGCAGAAAATACGGTTATAACCAGAAACCTACTTCATACAGTACCGATGCTAATAAAGTTCGTAAAACCGGCTGAAAAGTGTTTACTTTAGTTAATACAATGTATGATTTTACACCAAGAATACGCAGTTGAATCACTTAAAATGATAAAATTACTGTTTACTTTAGTTAATATTATTAAAATCAACTTCACGCAAAATTACTGCTGCACAGAGGGAATGGTGCTATGCACTACCCGTCGAAATCTCGGAGATTCACCGAAAATCTGGAAACTAAGTTTTAATATTTTTGTTTTAAATAATAACATAATTCCCTTAAGGCATATAATGTAGGACCACAGTCTCTTATGGATTTATAGCGGTCAGTGCTCTTACTTACCCAAATAGTGAATAACTTTGCCATATATACTTCACTCATTATTGCTGGTATTCACACCATCAGTTAGCATAAATTGACAAATTCATGGATCATAGCTGAGCGTCGAAGGGACCTTACCTCAACGCCGACGCTCCATTGCTAATGACACATTTTGAAGTTCGAGATAACTATAACGTGATCTTTGTAACTGAATACTGCAAAAGGCAGAAGCGCGCATTTTAGTAGTCGGCCAATATTTAATAACCGAGATATCCGACTTCACGATTAAAAGAAAATTCATGTTAATCTTGAATCACGTTTTTATTGAAAATTAACGGCGAAAACATTTGCTAACGCGATAACGATAGCTGCTCGATATTATCCCACGTCGCACGCAGACAGTAAAATGCCTTTACAGACAGTAAAATCGCCCTCGCTGCCGCAGATATAGCGGTCGTACCGTTATGTTTACGACCTTGTCGTAAAATCCATCAGGATTCGGTTCCGCCAGAGGACACAGCCTCCGAAACCACAGGCCTTACGTCGAAACCAAATGAAGGACCAAACACGTCTATATTTCAGTGTACCGCAGTCTGCTTCGGTATATTTAATTGTGCTGCGTACTTGTTATTGTGGTCGCCGGTCCAAAGACTGGTTTGATGCGGCCCACTACGCTATTCTATTCCTTTGTATGTCTCTTCGTCTCTACGTAAACGCTGCAGCTCACAATTATTTGAACCTTGTTAGTGTATTTATGTCTTTGTGTACGTCAGAAACTTTTACCGAGCGCACTTCTTTGTATTTCGATATTTACGCTAAGCTTCACGTTGAGTCCTATGATCTACTCCCTTCTGTTGGTAAACTTCCTCCAGAAATTTATTTTATCCCCATTTCGATTGAGTACCTCCTCACGAGTTATTAGTAAATCGATCTACGCGGCTTGTTTCCAACGTATTTCTGAAGCACCACATTTTGAAATTTTCTATTCCCTTTTTGTCTCAGAACATATTTTCTAACATTCAAATATCTCCTTTTCAGAAATATTTTTCTTGCTATTGGCAGTCTAGATTTTATATTCCCTCTACTTCATAAGCAGTCATTTTGCTGTCCGAGTACCACAAATAGTTGACTACTTCCATTGTCTAATTTGGTGGTTTGATTTGACTACGTCCTATTACACTAGTTTTATCATTGTTTATGTTCATGTTTTAATGACTTCTCAAGGCATTAATGATTCCGTTCAACTGCTCTTCCATGTCCTTTGCCGTTTCCGATAGAATTGCATGACATCGGCAATCCGCATATTTTTGTTTCATCTCCCTGCAGCTTAATTCTCTTTTCATATTTCTTCTTGGTTTCCTTTGCTGCTTGCCAAATTATAGGTATTTCATATCTCCTTATTCAAATATTTACTGTAAAAGTCCAGCTTCAAGGATAACTATAAAAGTATTCCGATGTCTATGTACCCCGCCAAACGCCTATGCAGCTACGGGTAGATGTGTTTCTATCAACTGGAGTGATTGGATTAAATTGGTTAAACTTTGATTATTAGTGGTACGGGATAGTAATGTCACACACAACCCTCCATTCAATTTCATTAGGGTGTCAGTGTTAGACATAGCAAGATTCCAAAGCTCCACGCAACAAATGTTTCATGGTACTGCTTCCAATTACGCTTCTTTCATTATTTTAAAATCCTCTGGTGTTGATCTTCGCTTAACGTTAAAAGTCAGAAGCCAGTAGCTTACTTCTGACAATTATTCATAAACCATATGGAGAATCATCACTACGTTGTCCAGCTTTACAATCAAAAGAAATTCCACACCGCAATAAATATAACTCAGGAAGATAACCTGTTGGTTCAATGAACAATAAAGCTACGCAATGTAGGAAAAATTCTGCTGACTAACGATTCTGGCTAAATGGGCACGTTAGAAATCATCGTTCCGCATGTATACTATATTAAACTCCGTCTTAACACGCCTCAGAAGGCCCAACCTGTACCGGCCGACCGCCGTGTCATCCTCACAGACGTCACTGGCTGAAGATATAGAGGGACATGTGGTCAACGCACCGCTGTCCCGGCCGTTCTCAGTTTTGTGACCGGAGCCGCTACTTTTGAATCAAATAGTTCCTCTACTGGTCACAAAAGGAGCGAGAGCGCCCCGTTTCCAACAGGGCACTGTAGACCCGGACGGTCACCCATCGAAATGCTAGCCAAGCCTGACAGCGCTTCTGACGGAAACCGGCGTTACACGGCAGCAAGGCCTTGTCTTCGGCATAGATACTCCTACCAGAATACACATGAATTCTGTGTATGAAGCGAGTGGAACTATGATTACGTGAGAGTACTACGTGTTGAGGAAACATGAATGATAATCCCTCTGTTAAATTCAGTTTTAGTTACAACTACTACCAGCGGTATTCAATAAGTAGACCAACAAGTATTTATCCTCTGCAAATCTCGGGTAAAAAGATTCGGAATTTGTTTTAGAGCGTCGTGGAATATTCCAAATTCAGACCCTACAGTGCTATGAAGTTGCGTCAGGTAGAGACACTACAACCAGACTTCAAAATGGCGTCAGTAACAAAAGTACGTTCCAGGCAGATAGGTGTCATTGAATTTCTTTTGACGAAGAAATTGATCATCGCAGATACTCAAAGGCGCTTGCAGAATGTCTACGGAGACTTGACGGTAAACAAAAGCGTTGGGTGAGGCATCTTGTCACCATCGCAACAAGGTCGCGCAAACATGTACCGCGTACCGGCCGGTTGCACGCAGCTGTGACTCCTGCAGTGTTGCAACGTGCGGACACATACATTCGAGGTGATGGACGGATCACACTGAAACACTTCGCTGCAACGAGACCGTGGATCTGACATAGACGACTAGAGTGCTGCCATGCTGCCACACAGTCCCTCCCAATAAGATGGCGTAAGGACGTCGCATTTAATAGAGATTATGGCGAAAAATAGGGTTTTGTGGGAATTAACATGGCGTATTATAATCCCTAACAAGGCCAACCTGCTCTCAGAAAAAAATGAGTAACATTACTTATAGAACGCCACTAGCAGATTTAAAATGTAAACTGAACTTCATTTTTCATGAACCTCGACGTAAATCTTGTTTCCTTTTCATTTAATGCAATTATTTATGTATGACTATCGTATCTGGGAGTAATATCTGTGTAAGTCGTAAGTAATGTTATACGTGTGTGAGACATTCAGTTGTCACCTTAAGACTGCCTAACGAGCCGAAATACAATGATTTTGCAGAACATTAAGAACTGTTTCCTAATTAACATTGTACTTTTTTTGATCAGCTTCTATTTTCCAGGAAGATTCCCATTTCTCCTAGTGCATCATCAATTTGGGCTATCTCTCAGGAAACAAATACATGAGACGTTTTCTATAAAAATATAACTAAACGTAGAAACTCTTAAATCATGTGAGATTTAAAAGCACCCCTGACATTAACTTACATTCGTTGAACCGACTTACTGTCGAATTATTTCAAGTAAATGGCGCTTCATGTCTCCATTCTGCAATCAAAAACTCGTAGACCCTTTTATTTCCATGTTTCAATAAAAATTTTCTGTGTTTTTGACCGCATTGACAATAAGTAAAACTACCAACGTTTCAGTTACTGTTGCAACTGACTTCTTTCAGCGCGCTTTTTGGGAACAAAGAACACACTGAAGAAGTTCAATATGAACAGTGACCGAAACGTCGGTAGTTTTACTTATTCTCAATGCCGTCATAAACCCAGAAAAATTGTATTGACCCTGACAATCCCCCTAAAAGACTACGGTTATATTTATTTCCAACTATCTGTCTGGAAAGGCCACCCTGCCTGTCAGTTCATCCTTACGGTTGCCACTGTATACTAACCACCCTTTTCAATTCCTCGTCTAGGTTATATGAAAGCAAATATCAAAACATAGTTTGTGATTCAGATATTTATTCAAATTTACTACTAGCTTTGTGACATCACCACTCACACATAATTAGTAAGCCTTCACTATCTACAACGCTTGTACCCAGCAGATCAAGTAGTCCAGAATATGTAGGACACCCTCCTCCATCTACAACGGCAGGTTCAAAAATGGTTCGAATGGCTCTGAGCACCATGGCACTTAACGTCTATGGTCATCAGTCCCCTAAGAACTTAGAACTACTTAAACCTAACTAACCTAAGGACATCACACAACACCCAGTCACCACGAGGCAGAGAAAATCCCTGACCCAGCCGAGAATCGAACCTGGGAACCCGGGCGCGGGCCAACGACAGGGGAAGGAGGTGTCTTTCTGCTGGGTACCAGGGCGCATGGGTACTGCGTAGCAGCCAAGGAGGTGTGTCGTGGTCCTCGGTTATTTTAGTGTGCCTTCCCCCTGCATGCTACCTCCTCGCTGTTGGGGTAGAGAGTCACATGTCGCTGGGAATGAGTGGCTGGAAGTGACAGACAGTAAGCTCCGCCTAGTAAAGCCCATTAAGCGGTCGCGGCGGCGTACCTTCTTCCAGTCACGAAGACAGGGTGAGTCCCTCCTCACACGTCTTCTCGTAGGCCGAAGTCCTCTCAGGCATGGCTCCTTGTTCCGGCGCGACGACCCTCCAATGTGTAGTGCTTGTGACGCATAGATCACTGTGCGGCACATTTTAGTAGACAGTGTTTTATTTTCGGACCAGAGAGCAGCGGTATATTTGCCAGCAGAAACGACTTTCATTTTAAGTGACACTGAAATGAATATGGTTACAGTTTATCGTTCAGTGATCCGTCAGGTCTGTTTCTGCAGGTTGTAGGACTGTGTACTTGATGTGTTAACAGGGTAACTTATTCACTTTTTTTCTTTTAGTTGGTCAGCCAGTCAAATTTCCCTGTTTCTCTCTTTTTGCTCTTCTGTGGCTTTACTTCTGTTTTAATCCCATGTCTGTCACCTTTCATCCTTGTCCGTTGTATTAACTCCCGTGAGACGTGAGATTGAGAGGTCGTGTGGGTTAACGCGATTAAGATGATAGTGGGCGAGTGAGTCTTATTTTATAAGTTTCTTCCTCACTGTGTGACAACAGTTTTAGTCATTTTATCCACACTCGTCTCTTGTAATATGTGTAAGGGCGCTGATTACCTCGCCGGTGAGCTCACGCAAGGTCCAAACACACACACACACACACACACACACACACAGTTAAGAAAGTCCGTTAAAAACCTTAAAATCTTTTACTAAGACACGTTCTCTAGCCAGTGAAAATACCTTTAAAACAAATGCGTACAGTTTTCCCATCTTGCACTGCATCACAGCTTTGTAGGATTTCATTGATATCGTCATTTCGTCTACTGTGTTGGACTTCTCAGGCTCAATTTATGTATCTTTCTTCAGGTGCTATATGAATGAAATTCTTCTACACAACTTTTTGTAATCTTACAATAACTGCAATGTTACAGTTATTAGCCACAAGAAAGAAGTTCATCAATTTACTGATCGGCGTGGCAATAATGTTATTATTCAGATACTTCATGGTGATAGTGGATTCTGTTACAATCAAAATATTACGCTGAAAGTGACCACATGAACTTTTAGGTCACTAAAACATTGTTTTCTGCTGAGAGTTTTGTCAATATTGATATGAAGCTACATTGGCTTCCAGTAGCCACTGTACCCGCACCACGAGTGCTAGTGTATTTCTGTCACTATTGTTGATTTCACAAATTGTCTTCTGCTTATAAAGCCATCATCAGACTTTATCTATCGTTGTGCAAGAGGATACAGCGCAAAATACATTACACATGAAAACTGAAGTGCAAACACATATCAGATTTCATCTTTGACATTGTAATGGTAACGTAGTTAATAATAGCAAATTTCATCTTTGACAGTGCACTGGTAACGTAATTATTAATGTTTCAGTTAAAAAGTAAATAAATGTGAATTGAACAAACCAGAATGACATGGAAATTAAACATCGAAAGAACACTGTGTGTGTGTGTGTGTGTGTGTGTGTGTTTGCATGCGTGCGAAGATGAGGCGGAAGTGGAGGGCGAAACATTAGCATAGGCGAGGCGATGAGCATTTAATAATAAAACCTAATGACGTATACAACAATTTATTGAGTAGGTGTTACATATCTAAGATGATGCAGAAACAGTGTAAAAGATAAAACTCACACTTCCAACATGAAATACGTAAACTAAATTTTATTTCAGTGGTATGAAAAATTATCTCATAATATAGGGAAACTTTACCTCACCCTCCAAGTGTCATATCTTTTGCTAGGTTCTGCAGCATTATAGTCTCCTTTTTGATGCCAATAGTCAGCAAAAGCATGACGATGGCGTTGGAAGCCGAGAACCGGTTAACAAAGTTCATTAAAACCAAACAATATCAAAAAATTGGTGCTTTTCTTTTATAGTTATGAAGTAGCTTCTAGCAAGATGCGCCAGAAGTGAGAGAACGCACTAAAACCACTCGTCTGCTTACATCCTATATTTAAATTATTGAAAATAAATGTCTGACAATACCTCACTGGAATCAGGAAGCACGAAATACTCTAAGACGTTGAAAAGCCACTAAACTAATTTTTGCTGAGTAAACAATGCAAAATCGAGATAAAAACCAACAATACCTGGTGGAATCCTTTCGATATTCCCATAAATTGTAAACCAGAGTAACTGTTGTAGGAAATATTAACATAAATCCAGTTTTCAGTTAAATCTCGACGTTTGTTTACCAACAACCAACCGATATTTGCAAGCGCGACGAACTATATGGCGCTAAAATACCAACACTGCCTTCTCCTGTAACCATTTACTACAGTTCGCCACAGTTTCTGCAAAGTGAGTTCGCCCATTCCAGAAGGGAGAGGTCACTATTGATCTCTGGCGTTTCAGGACTGCGTTTATGAATAACTAATGGCCTACTCGTTGCGGAGTGCCCTTTCCTCGGCAAATACAGGGTCGACGGAGGTCTACTTCGGTTAAGCCCCATCTGCGAAGCAACTGTAGCCAAATAATAAATTCTCTTCTTGTAAATTGCAGCAGATGCAGAAGTTTCATTGACTGGTACTGAGAGCGGTGTCTTCAGACACACATATTCGACGTTAGCTATGAACCTGGCTGACGATGGAATGGTTTTCTAGGACACAGTATTTAGGCAAACTGCTGAACAAGGCGTTCTCTGGATACTTCTATAATTGTTATTGCTTACTGTCTGACTGAATCAAATTCTACAGATGTTTTTAAAGGAATCCGGAGTTCATCACATGCTTTGTTTGATTCTTATTTAATAAAGAGAATGCAGCAAGTTACCCTAGGCTGTTCGAGAATACAAGGAGGTACGCCACATCATCTGCATAGAAAGAAATTACAATGGCGATCCCGCAGGGTTCGATCATTGGCCCACTACTGTTATTGCTTTACGTTAATGACATGTGATCTTATTTGAACCAAGATGTTGCCACAGGATATGAATATTGTCGTGAAGCAGAGCAAAGAAGCATCAACATAGTGCATATTAAATGACGTTTTCGTGAAAATTAATGAGTGGTGTTCCTCAAATGGGACAGCATTAAACATGGAAAATAACACAGTGAAACGTCCCCTTAGAAAAATTTATAAATGACTGTGCTGGTAAACATCTTACGTTATTTGATTTCCAAACAGCTGAACAAAACTGAACGTACTCAGACATTTCTCTCTTTACTTATTCTGATCATCACTAAACTGACACACAACATTTTCTTAACGCAACGCAATCTGACTTACAATAATCCCTACAAAAGAATGGCCCTGACTAACAATAACCTATACCTTTCATGAATCACTTACCTCACAAAAACCTTCGTTACTCGAACTACTGCAATGCAGCGAACGCCAATACTGCCAGCTAAATAACAGATTCTAACTACTGAAGGCACTAACTACTGATTGGAATGGTTAGCAAATGAAAGATTTTGATGGAGAATAAACAATGTATTTACCTTAATAATGTTCAAAAGTCACAATATGTATGTAGAATTTTTGACATCCAGTTTGGCAAATTCCCTTTTTCTGACGAAAACACGTCCAGCTCTCACATTAACGTCTCAAAACTCTGGCATCTCTCTCCCCACATCCACCACTGCTGGCGGCTCACCTCCAACTGCACAACGCTACGCGATGTTCACATCCAGCTGCCCAACACTACAATAGCGAATATTCCAACAATACCAACCAGCCACAGACTGCACACAGCATAGTCAGTGATTTTCATGCAGAGCGCTACGTGGGGTTACCAACATAGAAAACTAAACAGCCTACTTACAACAGTTCGTTCAATTTGTGACGTCAAAATATCATAGTGTAGAGAGAAGAAATATTAAAGAGAGTAGTAAATTGCAAGTTCTTAGGTTTGCATATTGATCAGAACTAAAATAGGAATAATAAGAAGGGTTTTCAGTAAGTGATGAAACATTTCTTTTTCTGAAAGCAGGTTGGTTTTATTTAGGATTCCAATACATCAGTACTCCTTTGATAACAAAATTCTATGTATGCTCGCACGGCTCCACTCTACCCGTCAAACTCGGAGACAACGTCTTGCTGTATCAATAACCTCCTCCTCATCACCGTACTGCTTCCCCTGGACTGCATCTTTCATAGAGCCAAACAGATGGAAGTCGACAGGTGCGAGATCCGGCCCACAGAGTGGATGAAGAAGAACAGTCCAATGAAATTTTGTGAGCTCTATCGCATGGGCAGACTCGTTTGAGGCCTTGAGTTGTCATGGAGAGGGAAAAGTTCGTTTATATTTTCGTGGCGACAAAAACGCTGCATGCGCTCCTTCAGTTTCCTGCGGGTAGTACAATTCCCTTCACAGTTAATCCTTGCACCATGAAAGAGGACATCAAAAAGAATAAATCATGAGGATCCCAGAAGAGAGTCCCCAAGACTTTACCAGCTGAGAGTCCGACTTTGAACTTTAGCTTCAGGGGAGAGACAGTGTGGCGCCACTCCATGAACTGCCGTTTTGTTTCTTGTTTGAAGTGATGAACCCACGTTTCATCGCCTGTGACGACGCTTGACAAAAATCGTCACCGTAGCTTTCGTAACGCGTAAGAAGTTAAGCTCAGTTCTTCGTTGCTCGTTACAGCCTTCTGTTAGGCTGCAAGGAACCAACTGGACACACACCTTTGAGTACCCCAACTGCTGGACGAGTGTGTCGGCACTACCAACAGATGTATCATCCAGTAAAGTCGTCAAAGCGAATCGATAGCACAGGCATTATCGAGGGCTCACTGCAATCCGCTGCGACGTGTTGGAGGCGCACCAGTAGACCACGCCATCCTCTCAGCAACAGCTGTTACTGTCAGGTCTCCGTAGACATTCTGCAAGCACCTATGAGTATCTGCGATGCTCTGGTTTTCCGCCGAAAGGAACTCAATAACAAAAGAAATGGTTCAAATGGCTCTGAGCACTATGGTTCCCTAGAACTTAGAACTACTTAAACCTAACTAACCTAAGGACATCATACACATCCATGCCCGAGGCAGGATTCGAACATGCGACCGCAGCAGTCCCGCGGTTCCAGATTGAATCGCCTAGAACCGCACGCCCACAGCGACCGGCAAAACTCAATAACAGCTCCCTGCTTGGAACGCATCTCCTGTACAGTCGCCATTTTGAAGGTTGCGTATAGTGCCGCCATCTACTAGTACTTAAGACACTCCAGGGGGCTGAAGCGAGAATATTCCAAGAGGTCACACAACAAATTCCGCATTTTTTTCAACCGAAACTCGACGAGAAATAAATGTATACTGTTACTTTTTGAACGTCCCTCGTACAAGGGTAAAAATCCAGAAGCGACATAGATAACACTGAGACAAGTAATTTGACACATGGGGTCGTAAATGTCGGGAAATATCCCAAAATTCGATGAGAAGTGTTTAACACCTCACGTCACCAGGTGACATACCTCGCCGCACGTGCAGTGGTTTGGATTGGCCATGAAGGGATGATTGAGCAATGTAACATTCAAGCCAACGGGGCCAATTTGGAACACTTTTTGTAAACGTCATCTTCGGTAAACGTCATCTTCTATAAACGTCATCTTCTATAAACGTCATCTTCTATAAACGTCATTTTCTGTAAACATTTTCTGTAGACGTCACCTTTTGTAGACGTCACCTTTTGTAGACGTCATCTTTTGTAGACGTATCAGCATCAAAATAATTTTCCTATGTTTGACTAAGTAAAAACTGTTCTTATTTTGTGTTTCTTTTCTTTCCTCCCTTCATTTTCTGCTGTCAGTCGTTATGTAGCATAGAAAACGTATCCCATTTACTGGTAACGATGCAATTAGGAAACTTATGCTGGCCGCGGTGGTCTCGCGGTTCTAGGCGCGCAGTCCGGAGCCGGGCGACTGCTACGGTCGCAGGTTCCAATCCTGCCTCGGGCATGGATGTGTGATGTCCTTAGGTTAGTTAGGTTTAAGTAGTTCTAAGTTCTAGGGGACTAATAACCACAGCAGTTGAGTCCCATAGTGCTCAGAGCCATTTGAGGAAACTTATTTACTTGTAACGCAATACAGTAGGGTTCTGTTGAACTGTGTTGTACAATAAACCAGCGGAGACCGAGAGTCTAGTAAACAAAATAATAAATTTTACCTCAATGTAAATACATAATTGTCTGAGGAGTGAAATTAATTTTGCCTGGCAGACGCAAGACTAGAAACCTGCCGCCCACGTGTTATAGTCGCACAAGCAGTTCGCTTCGGAGGTTTTCGACAGTAATAACATCCGCCCTGTATAGTAGAACAGCCGAAAATCTTAGAGTTAGCAACTTTTGCATGAAGAATTGTATACTACGAAGGTACAGAGGCGGTAAATTAAATTATTCTGTTTATTTTCATTCACTGATGTTTTATGAGATATCATTCTGAGGTAAATCCTCGCTTAGGTTCATTCACTACTATAAGGGTTTTAGTGTAGTTGTCACTAACAGATAGACTCACTTATGAGGAAGGTTCGTGTATAAAACTTATAAGTATTTTGTTCCAGACGGTTTACCTGTGATGAATTATAGTTGCTCAACGCTGTGAAAACAATGCCATTATCGTTCAGTGAAGAATAACAGAACTTCTTCGATTCGCAGCACCTAGCACAGTCTGGCGCAGGTCAGGCCGTCTTTCGTCTGTGCCGCCTGTGTCTCTGACAGAAGGCATACCGATGTAACGTGATGGAGAGTGATTCTTTCCAGTGTTACATGGCAGAGGGTGTTCCACATCGATGTTGCATGGCAGAGGGTGTTTCATACCAATGTTGCGTGGAAGAGAGTGCTGCATAGCAGTGTTGCGTTCGAGAGGGTACATGCTACAGATGTGTGGCACAGCTCCATAGAAATTCAGCACAACAGAGGGTGCACGCTATTGGTGTTTTATGGTAGAGGGTGCTTCATACCAGCGTAGCCCGCCAGGTGGAGCAGCCTACCTAGGTTTTTCGTATCCATATTAAGTGGTGGGTTGTTTTCGGTATAGTTTTTATGTGGTAGAGGGTTCCTCATATTGATATTTCGTGAGAGAGTGTGCTCTAACCGGTGTTGAGTGGCGAAAAGGATATCGTACAAAATTTGCTTGGCAGAAGGTGTTTCGTGCTGATGTGTGTCAGAGGTGCATCTTGCCGATGTTGTGTGGCACAGGATACTTCATACCATGTTAGATGGCGAAGACTGCTTCAAACTGGTCATGGATGACAGAGGGTGCCTTGTACCTACACTGCATGGTAGAATGCTTCTTATCGGTGTTATTTGGTACAGGGTGCTTCATGTCGAGGTTTCTTGTAAGGGGGTGCTCCACAGCACAGGGTGTCTCGTACCGATGCTGTCTGGCAGAGGCTACTTCACTGAGTGTTGCTTGCCAAAGGATGCTCCGCAGCAGTTGTACATGGCAGACGGTGCTATGTAGCATTGTTCTGTGGCAGAGGTGCTACGAAACGATATTGTGTGGCAGAGTGTTTTCTGTCACGTTCGTATGGCAGAGGGCATATGCTACTGATTATGCATAGCAGAGGGCGTTTTCTACCAGTGTTGCATGGCAGAAGGTGTTTCTTGCCAATGCTATGTGTCAGAGGCTATTTCGTAACGGTTTCTGTGAGAGGGTGAACCATTCAATTATTATATGGCAGAGACTGCTTCATACCAGGTTTGTGTGAAAAAGGTTGCTCCCCACCAATGTTAGGTGGCAGGCGGCGCATCCTACCGATGTTGCATAGCAGAGGGTGCTTTGTACCAGTATTGCACGGCGAAAGGTCTCTCTGACACATTTTAAGTGACAGAAGGGTAGTTGTAACACGGTTTCATGGCAGGTAGTACTGAATACAAGTTGTATGTGAGAGCGAGAGCTGTGTACTAACTTTCTGTGGCCGAAAGTGCTGCAGACCAATGTTTCCTATCAACGTTGCATGGAGGAGGGTGCATGCTACCAGTCTTGCATGGCAGACGGTACTTCGCACCAGTGTTAATTCGCACACGATATTTCTTACAAATTTTATGTTGCAGAGGTTTCTGCATGCTGATGTTACGTGGCGCAGGCAAATTCGTACCAATATTGCGTGGTGATGCATTTTGGTAAGGTGCTTTACTCAAATGTGCCATGACGTAAGCCGTTTATCACCAATTATACATTCAGAGGGAGCTTCGTGCCGCCGCACCAGCTGAATGGTTCTCTGTACTGATGGCGAGAGTGCTCTGTACCAACGCTGCTTGTCAGGCGATGCTTCGGACCGATTCTGTGTGACAGCAGGTACTTCATACCATTGTTACATGACAGAAGATGCATTCTGCCGATTCTTAATGGCAGAGGGTACTTACTATGTATTAATGTTGAATCGCGCAGGGTGCATTGTACGAATGTTTTGTTTTGGGGCTGTTTATTACCAATTTTATGTGGCAGACGATGGTTTGTATTGATTTTGCGTGGGAGAAGGTGGTTTATAATGATGTTACATTGGAAAAAGCAGAAAAAGCTCACAGAAAAAAAAATGGTTCTTTGAAGAATGGCGCTGAAGTAAGGCAGCCAGCAAGTGGAGACAGCTTGTATCGAACTCAAAGGTCGGGTGCACTGGACAGTACTGACAATGATGACGGAGGCCACTAGGTGGCAAAATACCGCTATACGAAACACCTCGTCCGACCATAGTTCCTTAGTGCTACCCGTCTGAAGCCAAGCCACAGTGCACAGTCCTGGCCAGCACTGCACTGTGGCTTCTGGAGAAATTCATTCTTCGCATTCTACGTATCGATAAACTAAATATCGCCCTAGGTTAATCTGGTAATGCCCTTACGAATGCTTTAAAAATATTGTTTGTAACAAGAAACAAACGGATGCTTTCCGTCGACATTTAGGAGTCGCATGAAAGAACATGACTGTTTCGGCTATACGTTAGGAAAAACAAAACTGCACATATATGCACAAAGATAAGAGGAAATGCGCCGGACGACTTCTGCTTTACCCACGATTCAGCCTGGGTGATCATTCCATTCCATGTCTCCTCAAATGGTTATTCCCAGGCTTTTGTTTGAGTTAACTGACTGCAGATGGAACTCGTTGATATTGTTGTCATAGGACGATACTTTTTTTTCAGTTTCAACATTTTATTGCTGCAGGACCAGCAACCTTTTCTGATATTTCATGATGCATTGCTTAACAAATCTGTACAACTGCAGTACGTACGTTTGACGGCTAGTTTCGAACCAGCTGGTTTATTCTAAAGCCTGACCTAATGAGGCAAAGTAATAACAGATGACTGTCAGATACAACACATTTGTGAATATTTAAAATTGCTGAGATGTTGATCGAAGAGCGAGATGACAACACAAAGCAACGCAGCCACAAGAAAAGACAGTCCCCGTATGCCGTATCGACGAATGAGGGACAGCGGTTGTAGCCACGCTCGTGGACATCGCTCGTCCCGCTGATATAATCAGTTACCACCTCCGAACTGTGCCTCTGCTATACACAGTACACAATGCAGTAGAATGTGTCCGTGCCTTTGTTCATTTAGCGTTGTCTTAAACGCAATAAGGCGACAGCACCTTAGTAACAATAATAAAAATAACAATACCTCCTCCTCATCCGTACTTTACTTCAGTGTTGGTACTGCACATGATACGAGGGTCGGTCAAAAAGTAATGCCTCCCATTTTTTCTACTTAAAAAAATTAAGTTAAGTGAAAAATTTGAATTTGGCGCCATTCCTCAAACCACCTTCTGCAATCCACTGCAGTAGTAACTTTCTGTGTCAACAGGTGGCAGCACAGCAGAAGTTTGTAAGATGGCCGACATCGATGTTCGTTTGAGACAGCGTTGTGTGATTGAATTCTTGAATGCAGAAGGTGAAACGCCCATACGCATTCATGAAAGACTGAAGAAGGTGTATGGTGTTGTGACAGTGGATGTCAGCACTGTTAGACGATGGGTTCGTCGTTGTAAGGAAGCTGAAGGGCAAACACCGTTGACTGACGAAAAGCGGAGCGGCAGGCCGGTGAGTGCAGTGACTCCACACAACATTCAGCAAGATGATGACATCATTCGTGGTGACCATCGGGTGACTGCAGATGAAGTGTGTCGCATTATTTCTCTTAGTAAAGGCAGTGTGATCACGATTATTAAACAATTGGGGTACTCAAAAGTTTGTGCACGGTGGGTTCCAAGAATGTTAACCGATCAGAATAAAGAGGCAAGGAAAACAATAGCCTCCCAACACTTGCAGCGCTTCCGTTTGGAGGGAGATGAGTTTCTGAAAAAAATTGTGACCGGGGACGAAACATGGGTGCATTTTTTTGAACCCGAATCAAAGAGGCAGTCAATGGAGTGGCGTCACACAAGCACGCCGAGGAAGAAAAAATTCAAAACTGTGGGATCGGCAGGGAAAGTTATGGCAACAGTTTTCTGGGATACAGAAGGTGTGATTCTGGTTGATTTTTTGGAGCAGGGATGCACAATAAATTCTGTTCAATACGTCACAACCCTCAAAAAACTTAAAGCACGTCTTCAGCGAGTTCGCCCAACAAAATCAATGGCAGATGTTCTTCTTTTGCATGACAATGCAAGACCACACACCAGTCGTCACACCTCTGACGAGATTGTCAAAATTGGATGGGAAGTTTTGCCTCATCCCCCATACAGCCCTGACCTGGCACCATCAGACTTCCATCTGTTCGGGCCACTAAAAGAAGCTCATCGTGCGATTCATTTTGAAGATGAGGAGGCCGTCAAAACATCCGTGCGTCAATGGCTTAGGAAGCAGAGCTGTGATTTTTACCGTGCTGGGATACATGCCCTTGTTCAAAGATGGACCAAAACTGTAGAGATGGGCGGAGATTACATTGAAAAATGACAAAATGATCCTCAACGTTGTGGTTTTCAACCTATGTAATTGCATTTAAATTTCCTGACAATTAAACGTAGAAAAAAAATAGGAGGCATTACTTTTTGACTGACCCTCGTATCAGGTAACGTTGTCTAGGCATTTCCCAATGGTGTCACTGTCTTTACACCACCTCAAGCGTCGCTTAACGCTGAGTACAGAAATTTGGGCTTATGAGGAGCTGCTCGACAATTTCAGCCCATGTACTTTAACTTCCTACGCACATGGTGCTTGCTGGACTGTTGGCAGCAGTTTGGAACTCACGAGCGATTCCTTCCGCTGATTTCATGCGGCCTTTAGCAACCAACCCCCGCAATGCTTCACGTCCCTGTCCGCCTTTATGTGACGTCCGATTGAAATCGATTTTTCTGAGGTTGTTTATTCTCAGTTTTCACTTCACAATCAAATCACCGACAGTCGATGTAGTCAGTTTCTGAAAGGTAGAAACGTTCCCCATGAATTTATTACGCAACTGCCATCCAATGATAATTGTACGTCCGAAGTCACGTAGTTCACCTGGCAACCGAATTATGATGTTACGTCTCCTGTAACGACAACAAAATACTTCCTACATCCTTATATACTGGTGGGACCGCCTCTCGGGGCATCTGGTGGTCAATTCCGCATTACATAAAGATACCCAGATGCTTTTGATCGAATTACGTGTGGGAGAACAATACGTTGCAGATACTACTTCGCTATGACGCTGCCATCAGTATTATATCGTTTTGAACCTTTCCTTTGTCGCAGTGTTCTAGCACCACTTTCGCAGTGGATATGTTGACAACCTGTTGCTACGCCGTGCAAGAGGGTGCCTTCTTTTTTGCTCAAATGGACAAATGGCTCTGGCCACTATGGGGCTTAACTTCTCAGGTCATCAGTCCCCTAGAACTTAGAACTACTTAAGCCTAACTAACCTAAGGACATCACACACACCCAAGACCGAGGCAGGATTCGGTCGCGCGGTTCCAGACTGAAGCGTCTAGAACCGCTCAGGCACACTGGCCGGCACTAAGATGCACACCTGTGCTTAAGAGCTAACCCGATTAGCAAAATAATATGACAATGATCAGGCTCACTACAAAGCAACCAAACTCTTAATTTCAATCAGCAACCAAGATGCGACTGGATCCCAACCCGTCCCTTCTGACAGTTTTATTTTGAGTAAAGCCCTGGTGATAGTTTGCTGTTAATACTTTCAAAGTTAAACTTATTGTCAGTTGTTAACACCGCTCTGAAGGAACGTCTTTCAACATTATTTTTGAACACTTATTACAAGAGAATCACTCGCCGGAACCACAAGGTCGAGGTAAAATACACCAATAAGGACCCTGTCTTTCAAATACAGCAACGAACGGCACGGGTCAACAGGTTGTTCAAATTATAACTAATAACTCAGAAATGCAATTACAATGAAAAAACTGAACTCGTTAACAGGTAAATCCAAACACAAAATCCCTCTTTGTTTAATCTCATCCGTTGCCTTTGTACAACTGTTCAGGTTGTGTTTACGACCAAGAGCTGCTTAATTATCGGGTATAAACCAGAAAGTAAAGGCCATATAATAGCGAAACATATTTTCAAACAATAACAACTGTCTTAGTACAATACTACTGCCTAGATTTACGACCAAAGAGTCGAGCGAGTAAAACTCTGAGGGTCGGGTACAAACCAGAAAGTAATAAGGAGGGCACGTGGACAATTAAACAAATCACCACGAGGATTACAGAATGTTACTGCCTTATATCAGCAAGCAGTTCCATGGATCCACGGTGCCGATGAAAGCCAGGTAGAAGATGGTAGCCAGGCCACGAGCGGTCGTCCGACACGAATGTTGCCAACCAACCGACGGGATCTCGGCCTGGTGTTTGTAGTTGACGCTGACCCGGTGAAGTGGCTTCGGCCGCTCGGACCTCGTGACCACCGCATGTCGCGACAGTACCACCAATCAGCAAACTTAATGTCACACACCCGGGCCATCGAACCACGTCATATATCGGCAAGCAAAGACCTTCTAAGGAGACAACACACAGATATAAACTCTTCGTCATAGATAATGGGGATGTTCGATACTACACCTGAGTCAGTGGGGTCAGAGAGAACATTCAACTAACTCAATGGCGCCAAGGCTCACTATAATACAAGAATAAAGAGAAACACTGGACATTCCTTAATAAACTGCCGTGAACAATTCTAAATCAGAAATAGAACAAAACACATAGCCCTTGAAGACGATGATGATCTGTTCATTAACAAAAATGACCCTGATGCACATGGAATTAGGATACTTGCTCTTGAGCACAAAAATATTTTCAAAATAATGAGCCCAGAAGCAAACAAATAATCCACCCAAATCGAGACGTAGTCAAAATTTTTAATTAAAGTTGGCATAGTAATACTACAACAAAAAAGGATTCTAAACAAATTCTAATGTTTCTTAGACAATATCTAACTCAGCCCAAGTGGTTTTACAAATGAGCATCAATAAAAGACAATCAGCATCAGCCCCTAATAACTTCACAAACGAATGTACAGAATAACACTTAAAGATTTCTACCGAAATATCGACCCTATACTACCCTTAATATCCACCGTCCACAAACTTATACTAACGGAAAACCAAACTACATGCAGCTGACTACCAAGTAGACAAGGAATATCGTACAATACAAAATAACGTACTACGATTATTATAAAATTCTGGTCTTACGTGATATCATTAAGCGATCGAAGGCTTCTATTAAGTCTCCCATCGAGCATTCTGGTGGTGGGGGTGAGGGAGGGGGGGGGGAGGAGAATAGAAGATAGCAAAAGGAAAGATGAGGTTCTAAATTTCACGTTTCAGAAATCATTCACCCAGTTGAGTAGTACAAACATACCGTTGGTTGACTGTTGCGAAGACTTCCATATGGAGGACGTAGAAACAGGTATCCCTGGCGTATAGAAGCAATTGAAAGAGCTAAAATGAATACGCCGAAAGTCCAAATGGAATTTCATTACAGTTTTACAGAGACTACTCTGCTGCATTGAACCATTACTTAGCTCGCATTTGAAGCGAATGTCTTGCCAAGCGCAAAGTCGCAAGGGACTGGATAAAACGCAGTCAGCTTGCTCTTTTCGCACGTTATATCCAAGAGACCGTGAATGGAGGGGAACAGACAGATTCTGTATCCGTAGATTTCCGAAAACGTTTGACACGGTGCCTCACTGCTGGCTGCTTATAAAGTTCCGAGTATGTCGATTTGGTTCCCAAATATCTGAGCTGCTTGAAGACTTCTTAAGTAATAGAACCCGCATACGGTGTCCTCGACAGCGAGTATTCATCAGAGACAAGGCTGTGCCCAGCGAAGTGTGATAGGACCGCTGTTGTTCTATGTAAACAGAAATGATTCTACAGCAGGTTAAGGCAGCTCGTTGATGACGCTGGGGTGTGCGGGACGATGATGTGATTGAGTGACTGTAGGAGGATACGTGATGACTTAGGAAGGATTTCTATTTGATGTCATGAAAGTATAAAAATGTAGACTAATGTAAGGTAATGCGGATAAGTAGACAAAACAATCCTGTAATGTTCAAATAAAGCATTAGTTTTGTGCTGCTGGGCATAGCCACATCGATTAAATTTCTAGGCGTAACATTGCAGTGCTATATGAAATAGAATGACCACTTCAGACTGGTAGACGGGAAGGCGAATGGTCGGCTTCGTTTAATGGGAGAATTTTCGGGAAGGGTAACTCATTTGTAGCTCATCTGTAGCTCATTCTCAGTAGCCCAAGCACTAGCCTGCAGATCAGATGAATTTGTCTGTTCCTCTGCGTAACGCAGATCGACCTCTGCTGTATCGTGCCTCCTGAGCAACGCTCGGAGCGGCGATGCTGCTGTTCACCCACCGCCAGACGAAACCTTCTGACTATATTCCCGATGGTCAGGCCAGCGATTTTATGGGCGGCTGGGGGCCGACAAGTCACCCATTTCATACCACATGTATAGCAAAGGATGATAAATATTTAATTTGCTTGTTTTTCAGGTTGCTATAATGCGTATACTGTTTGTAATCTTCTTTCACTGTAGTCTGTTTCTCTAAGGAGCTTTGTTATAACAGATTTCTTGGGTTAAATAATTCTGGAACAGAAATGTGCTCATCGGAAAGAGATTCAAAATACCTACTTTTCTGACCTACATACAATTAATTGAAACGATTATATATCAGCCTGTAGGTATCAAACTTGTTTCTGTTCTGACATGGTTAGATTTTGTCATTAATCTATTTTTAACTGTTCCTGAAACTTTAACTAATTCTACTATTTATAACTATTCATATTATTGAACATCGTAACTGGTTTTCTAGTGTAGCTATTCCCTTCCCCCTCCCCCCTTCTACTTGCAAGAATTTTATGTCCTACTGAGCATTACTGTGGTCATATAGATCCCGGAATACACATTACAGTTGTTCAATCTAACAGTAAGAACCTGTTTTCATAAATATTGCGTTCAAGAAACAAAAAGAAATATAGACTGGTTCCGTAATGACCCAATGGTACTCACTATAAAAAAACAGCAACACATCATTGAATGCCGACTTACATACTTCGTAAAATATAGCCTTAAAAAAGTGAGATATGATTCGCTAGAGTGCTTATACGGTCGTATCGACCCCAGTGATACTAGGAAAAATGCAACAATAGCTGATAGAAGAAACCCTAACAACAGGTCCGTAAGTAAACACAAACAATATTTTCATAGGTGCACATATGTCATATAATAGTTGTTCAACCAACATTCATCATTCTGTTATTATAAACGTTACATTCAAGAAACAAACAAACTGTTTAAGTTGCAGTCGTATAAACGCTCGTGGTATTCGGTGCCAAAACCCATGCAAAAATTTTAATGTGTTATAAATACAAAAATTAACGAAACGTCACTGGATACAACTGTCAGAGGTAGAAAGTCACATATTTTGAAAAAAAAATAGCATTGAAAACAGGGCAGATATGTACTTCCAATGTGATTATGGAATCATATGACCTTGCTGGTACTAGGAGGGTTATATAAGGGTTTAGGTATTGGAAAGGGAGGTAACATAATTTTCAACTCCATTTTTCGTTCCTTTTTAGCATGTCTGTTTGAGACGCACTGTAATCATTGCTTTTGCAAGTAATGTTGCCTATGTTTCAATTTAATAGTCTTAGTACTCAGTCCAAATGAACGCACTTTGCACAAGACTGTTATGACTTCTTAATTATAACAATCAGTCATATTAATCTGTCGTTTGTGTAATTGTTTTCAAAGTCTATCATCTCTATGAAAAGTAGGTATTCATAGTGATAGAATTGTTCAGAAAAGGGAATGAGTCAAGACTGGAGAATATGAGTGTGACCCAAAACTGGTTAGGAAAAAAATGGAACATAAGAAAGTATAATAAAAACAAAGCTTCACTGTGGAACTTCTGGTCCCTAAAAATCAATTATGAAGGCAACATTTTAGGGCTAAGTTTGTGCAACAGTTACGTTTCTCTTGGTGCTTCACTGTTTTTCATCCTGCTGTTACGTTTTGCCTGACTTAATTTCATGGGCTACTTTGTATTTAAATCGAGCACAGATTACACGCATTTCAGGTAGTTTCGTAACTGCAACTGAATCGCGGCATTGAACTTTTTCACGGAATAATTTTGTTAGGAATTGATACATTCATTTCTCAATTCCTTGTATTTGCCTTCACTAGCTGTAGAGCAGCTCGATTACTGGAACTACTACCAATGATTACGTAATAGGCTAACCGAATTAACACGTGAATAGCATCGAGACTTTGAAGCAAAGTTATACTACGCCAGGTTTAAATAATCTGCATACTCAGTGACTTCTACTTCTTCTGCTTAAGAGAATACTATATTTGTGTCTGAAATATTGTGGTAATGACGAACACTTCCATCTACAAGGTAATAACAACTATACTATGCAGTCCCATAGTGTATAAAATAGTAGTGATGAACTGCAGACGCGAAAATTGTTATAGATAAAAGTACTTTGTACTCTGATAAAGTTTTTAAGCACTGCGTTTTTTTTTTGTTTTGTTTTCCCCATAAACGTTTGTCTCTCCTATACTCGCAGAAGAAGCAAAATTCCCAGTCATTAATGGACTTCAATAATACCCTAATTAATGCCCTACAAGGCACGTTACATTTATAAAGGAAATTCCCTAGTACCAGTAGCAATCCACAATCATGTCATCCAACTTCATACGACGTGGGTAAAATCGGCTGTCCGTGCGTTTTTACTCCAGCATTCCGCACAGAGATACTACAGTAGTGAGCTCTCCAGACTTTAAGAGCAGTCGCAGTTGTGTGGTGAACAAGGTATTTTTTTAGCAGATTTTCATGAACACTTTTGTAAACCTGTGCCCTAAACTATGTAGATACAACTCGAATGGCTTGTATTTTCTATTGCCTTTCGCGTTTCATCTTTTCTTTTCAGTTCTCTTACTAATAACGGCGGAAAATGATACGCAATAGCACAACTGTTTACATATGCTGAAAATATTCTAAACGCTCTCTAAACTGTTCAGAATATGTCCAGCATATGTAAACATTTGTGCTATTATGTACCGTGTTTGTATGATGCAAAAAGCAATTGCGAGCAATATGTATATGGACATAAACTGTTGCACATGGTGCTTCATGTTTTTGCGCTATTTTTATCCTCTTGACATCTTACGCATGAGATCAGTGTAAAATTAACATGTTTACAGCAAAATATTTTAAGACCTGAAGATAAGAGTTTTGAGTGTTGAAACCAGTTGTCTTAAATTTTAAAAAATGTGATCTTTGCTGTTGAATGGTTTTTAACAATTAAACGGATCGCTCTTCACTTGTCGCAGAATGAGAAAATTCAGTCAGTGGAATAAAACAGTATGCGTTCCGTTAAAAGACGTCATACCGGACCGCTGGACTGGCCGCAATGGTCTGGATGACAGACCTGGTTTAGCATGACCTCCACGTACACACACAATCTGACGCTATGCGGTTATTACCTTCCGGGATCTCGTGTGCCTCTGCTACCGGTTGATCTACCAAATTTCCGAACGTCATTGTTGCAGCAATTTTTCCAACCATTCTGATCAAGCTTTGGGAAGAGCTCGCCTATCGATTCGATATGTGACGAAAGTTTCTCACATTGAACACTTGTAAGAAAAACTGAGTAGCTCCTTCGTTTGATATATTATTTATAATTGTAAATTTAGTGTAATAAATACTACAAGGCCTTAAAACCATTGCAATCATTTTGGATCACCCCTTATAGCCTTTTGCCGCACAGTGTAGTCGTCGATTAGTGTTGTCAAGTTTTTGTCAATTTACGAACACATTAGTTTTTCTCTAAGATTTGTTACCCTTTCCAGGCGGTGATCTAGCTTACACATGCAAAACCAAATATTAGCTACCATTCTCAGTTCTGTGATATAAGAAACCACAGGTCGTAGAAATTTAATTTGGGAACGTCTCTAGTGGTAAACCATATCGTACATATATTTTACCGATGCGTATTTTCATTCTTGATTTATGTGCAGCAGAGAAGCTTCGCTGTCATGTGCATTTCTGGCAAAACTCCAGTCCGCGTTAACATCACAGCGCAATGAAGGAAACAGATGCTTGTTTATTTAAGAGACACTGAAACAGAAACAAGACTGGTGGAAAAAGGTAAGTAAAGTGTTCATCATTTCAAAAGTAATCACCATAACTGTTAATACATTTGTCCTGCTGTGACATATATGATGGTCAACCCCTCTGTGGAGAAAATGTTTCGTTATGTACGGATCCCTGACTGTATCCAGGAGTGCACATCTTCGTCGGAAGCAAATCGACTGCTACGAAAGTCCTCCTTCGGCCCCCCTAAAAATGTGGAATCGCATTATGAGAGATCAGGACTGTATGGAGGGCATGTAAGGACTTCCAGCCTAACTTCTGCACCCTATTCGAAGCAACCTATACACCTGCTTAGCGTGAGACACGTTTTGGTGGACTATGACTCAAGTGGACGAAGCATTGTGGAAATTCCTGTCGCGTCACAAGCAAACTTGTAGGTTCTCACCTCATATGAACCCTTTTAGACTTTAAGCTGTGGGTTATCTTCAGCTATATCGATAATGGGTCGGGTCAAAGTGCACGTGCAAGGTGTCTGGTATTGTAAGCTTCTGAATCAGTGCTGTACGTTGCTAATCATGGAACATTACAAAGACACAAAAATGAGAGAAGCGTAGCCAACTTAGGGTGTGCTTTCAACAGTTCGCCTGGCGCCGTGGCCGAGTGGTTGTAGGCGCTTCAGTCCGGAACGGCTGCTATGGTCGCAGGTTCGAATCCTGCCTCGGGCATGGATGTGTGTGATGTCCTTAGGTTAGTTAGATTTAGGTAGTTCTAAGTTTAAAGGACTGATGACCACAGTTACTAAGTCCCATAGTGCTTAGAGCCACTTGAACCATTTGCAACAGTTAGTTTGGGACCTAATGGGTGGACTGCAAGGTTTAAAAACTTAACGATAATTGTTGTCAGCAGGTAAGCACGATATCCCTAGTTAGTAGGGAAAAATGACTATCATGACGTTTACATAACAAACGACCTTTGGACTCACTAAATTATTTCATTCGTCCTTTTGTTCAGCAATGGCAAATACATTCGAATCTGATGAGTGAAAAAAGTTCGATTACATTTTTGCAACTAATAGTTTATGATATATACTGTATGTTATTAAGTGTATTGGTTTTGAAAAAAGGACAAAACGTGGTATATTATCCTAAGACAGTTTTTCATGCAATAAATGTAATTAATATATCTTTTGACAGTATCCTTAAAAAGGAATATTAATTTCCGGAGCATTTAAGAAGTAATGAACAATAACATTGTAGAGTAATGTTCAATCTGGTCATGGGTACGACACAATATGTACAAGAAGCAAGAGCTAAGACTAAGAAAGGGAGACCAAGGAGAAATACTAGAATTAAAAAGACCTAAAGCAGAGATGCTGTCTTTCTCCCCGTCTGTTCAAGCCGTGCATCGAATAAGCAATGAAGAGATTAAAAGAAAGTTTCAGGATTGGGATCGAAATATAATGTGAAAGAACAATACTATAATTTTATGATGACATTATTCTTCATAGTGGAAGTGACGAAGTGTTAAAGGACCTGTTCAATGAAGTGACCAATATTAGGACCATAGAATAAAGATTGAGAGTAAACTAAAGAAATATTAATGTATAAGGTGTAGCAGAAATATGATTGGCGATAAAATTCACACTGAATAGTGCACGGTACATCTAAACCGTCGTCGAACCCATCGTTCTACCATTCCTAGACTGGCAAGGGAACTTGCTGTTCCAACAGGACAATGCACGTCCGCATGTATCCCGTGCCACCCAACGTGCTCTAGAAGGTGTAAGTCAACTACCCTGGCCAGCAAGATCTCCGGATCTGTCCCCCATTGAGCATGTTTGGGACTGGATGAAGCGTCGTCTCACGCGGTCTGCACGTCCAGCACGAACGCTGGTCCACCTGAGGCGCCAGGTGGAAATGGCATGGCAAGCCGTTCCACAGGACTACATCCAGCATCTCTACGATCGTCTCCATGGGAGAATAGCAGCCTGCATTGCTGCGAAAGGTGGATATACACTGTACTAGTGCCGACATTGTGCATGCTCTGTTGCCTGTGTCTGTGTGCCTGTGGTTCTGTCAGTGTGATCATGTGATGTATCTGACCCCAGGAATGTGTCAATAAAGTTTCCCCTTCCTGGGACAATGAATTCACGGTGTTCTTATTTCAATTTCCAGGAGTGTATTAGACAAAATGTTTCTCCCATTTATGTTCTTTCTCATTATATATATATACTTTTTTCCTTTGTCAGAGACGATTTTCACAGGAAACAGGATAGCTGTATTTCTGGCTTATATTTATATTACTGCTACATAATCTGAATGTGTGATACTTAATAAGGTTCACGAAGCCGCGGAGCTGTGGAGAGAAGACGGACAGAGGAATGGAAGGAAATGGAGACAGTTAGCGGCAAGGAGTTGGAGGCACAGGGGACAGGAGAAAATGAGAGGGATGGGGGAGGAGAAGATGAACAAAAAGTGGGTGTAGGAGCTGATGGACAAAGACAGGAGGAAGGAGGAGGAGATGGACAAAAGAGGAAGAGGAGGAAATGAGCAGAGTTAGTGGGAAGACGGGTACAAGGACTTATATGCAGTATCCATACAAATTACAGCTGGGTGTTATCTATTTTCTAGAGTTTCTATTTAGCCAGTCTGAGACACAGCATTGCGCGGGCGTCTGCAGTTGGTTTTTAATATTAGTATCCGATTTGGAAATCAGTGGTGTACCAGGTAACAGAAAAGAATCAAATTGCTCATCGACGCCCGTAAAAAATTGTTGAAATATTCCAGATAATTTTTTTTTAGTTCCATTTCTGCCTACTGATGTGGTATTAATATGCTAGACTACTGGGCATTAAAACTGCTACACCAAGAAGAAGTGCAGCTGATAACGGGTATTCATTAGACAAATATATTATACTAGAAATGACATGTGATTACATTTTCACGCAATTTGGGTGCATAGATCCTGAGAAATCAGTACCCAGAACAACCACCTCTGGCCGTAATAACAACATTGATACGCCTGGCTATTGTGTCAAACAGACCTTGGATTGCGTGTACAGGTACAGCTGCCCACACGATACCACAGTTCATCAAGAGTAGTGACTGGCGTATTGTGATGAGTCAGTTGCTCGGCCACCATTGACCAGAGGTTTTCAGTTGGTGAGAGATCTGGAGAATTTGCTGGCCAGGGCAGCAGTCGGACATATTCTGTATCCAGAAAGGCCCGTAAAAGACCTGCAACATGCTGTCGTGCATTATACTGCTGAAATGTAGGGTTTTTCAGGGATCGAATGAAGGGAAGAGCCACGGGTCGTAACACATCTGAAATGTAACGCAAACTGCCCAAGGTGCCGTCAATGCGAACAAGAGGTGACCGAGACGTGTAACCTGTGGCAACCCATACCATCACACCCGGTGATACACGCTTCCAATGTCTGTACACCGCGGTGTCACCAAACAGGGATGCGACCATCATGATGCTGTAAACAGAACCTTGATTCATCCGAAAAAAATGACGTTTTGCCATTTGCGCACCGAGGTTCGTCGTTGAGTACACCATCGCAGGCGCTCCTGTCTGTGATGCAGCGCCAAGGGTAACCGCAGCCATGGTCTCCGAGCTGATAGACCATACTGCTGCAAACGTCTAACTGTTCGTGCAGATCGTTGTTGTCTTGCAAACGTCCCCATCTGTAGACTCAGGGATCGAGACGTGGCTGCACGATCCGTTACAGCGATGCGGATAGTGATACGAGGCCGTTGGGATCCAGGACAGCGTATCGTATTACCCTCCTGGACCTACCGATTCCATATTCTGCTAACAGTCATTGGATCTCCACCAACGCGAGCAGCAATGTCGCGACACGATAAACCGCAATCGTGATAGGCTACAATCCGACCTTTATAAAACTCGGAAGCCTGGTGGTACGCATTTCTCCTCCTTACACGAAGCATCACAACGACGTTTCACCAGGCAACGCCGGTCAACTGCTGTTTGTGTATGAGAAAGCGGCTGGAAACTTTCCTCATGTCAGCACGTTGTAGGTGTCGCCACCGGCGCCAGCCTAGTGTGAATGCTCTGAAAAGCTAATCATTTGGATATCGCAGCATCATCTTCCTGTCGGTGAAATTTCGCGTCTTTAGCACGTCATCTACGTGGTGTATCAATTTTAATGGCCACTAGTGTATTTAGAATGGTCCTTTTAATCCACCATTACCATTGCTTTCATTTTTCTCTCAGTTACACCACCCACTTTATTGTCGGCGTTAAAACTCAAGTTTCTACTTTACTACTTTCGGTGAATTTATTCGTTCATAGTCGGCTTTCCACAATCAGTTTTTCATATGCACTTCAGTCCGCGCAAACTACTCACGGCATGGCACACTCCAGCGAACGCACGAAAGCAGGTGCGAAAGCGTCGCGTTGAGTCTGTCCACATCCCGCGGGGACGAAGCTTCACGCCGTCGGACTGTCCCTTCTTTTAACTACACACTCAGCTGCTTAGTTACTCCAGCATGCAAATGCGCTGCATAAGTGAGTGAGTGCGTCGCACACGACGCGTCAGAGCTGAGCCTCGGCAACAAGGCTGCGTCGCGAGAGACGTCTCACGAAGGAGAATTTCATTTGCATCGCAAGCGTCAGCATGTGGTATTCAGCTGTAATTCTCTACTGCGCTTAAGTGCGGCATTCTTTGTGCTAGAGCTTAAGTTGGTTAAAGGCGAACTTCTGTACGGGGCTGCAATAGTATTCACCAAGGACTGGCAGCAGTCAGACCTGAAGACAATTTGTGACACTGCAACCCAGCATGTGACAGAATAGCACTTCATCTCTATCTGAATATTTAATTTTCTTCTTTTTTGGAAATTTGATACATTCATATTTATTTATTACGTCGATTCGTTTCACTCTTGTATAAACACTATAGATTAAAATTGAGAAATACATTTGTTATCAATGAAATATTACCTGCAACACCTAAATTTTTTGCAAGGTCTCTACACAATCTGCCACTGTTAGGGACTCTATACTGTATCGACTCCCTGAAATTCACTACTTGGTTAAAACAACGTTTCCGTAACATTAGCAGTTATGACAACAGCAGGCGTGAGCCGTGCTCACTCCGAACTAACCGTTTCGTTGAACTTGGCTGTCTATCTGTGTTTGGTTTCCCACCATTGTTCCGCTCATGCCATGTTTCTTCCTCCTTCTACGTGTGGCAGCATCAATGTGTATCGATTTTTGCACCGTGTAACATTTTTGGTCTTGTGCATATAGATTGCGGCTAGGGCGTCTGCGGGCAGTCAGTCGGTTGGTGCGGACCAGGGAGGATATGTCTATGCGGTGCAGTCGGCTGGGTCCGCCGGTGGTCCCTGCACAGTGTTGGAGCGTGTGTGGAGCTCTCCGATTGCTACAAGCTTCGTGGCTGACTGACCCAGGACGTCAAAGTTGAGTGGTGTGTTAAGTACCCAAACCACGTCCGTTCATGCTGTGTCGTTCGTTTCGGTGGTTCGCTGTTGGGGAGCTTTTCCTGTAAACAACACCGAGTGTTTGTAGTGGTGATGTCGAGCCACCATGCGGTGGAATTAACTATACTGGTTCGCTAAAATTAAAGTACACCAGCGGAATTTTCTGCCTTGTGGCCGTTAGTGTTCCGGTTACCTGCCCTGGCCACTAACGTAATTTCAGGCAGCGTCCTTTCCTCATATGTTGTCGCTGTCCAACATGGTGTGTAATTTTGACAACTTAATACATATTTCATTGTGGATAATCACGTCCGTAACAGTTTGGTGCTTAAGTTTTTATGTACCGATTGGTGGCTAGCAAGTCGATTGGTCGGTCGGTCCGTGACTGTCTCTTGGTTGGGTTACCGACGGAACAAGTGTAGTTGGGCCCACCACCTGTCTCACCTACCTAAGTTAACGTTAATGTTTACAGGGCAGCCCCCCCTCTCCCCCCCCCCCTGGACGCGTGTGAGTACCGTAGTCTATACTGTCCTTTTAATGGGTGTTTAATGGTCTGTTGGTATTCTATTATAGCCAATGCTTTAAAAGAAAAAAAAATTATCGTGTTTTATGTAAATCAGTTTAACTAAATTATTTGTGGGCCTTCAGCCGCTTGAAACCTTATTCTTCAATTTAGTTATTGTCGTCGCGATGCTTTTTCATGTAGTGTGAGTTCGGCAATTGAAACCCTAAAGGTTAACGTATTACTGAGATTTTGGAAAATAAACTGTTGGCCTTCAGCAACTTCAAGCCTAATTCTCAAAATTTCTCTGTAAGCGAAAACTATGTATATTTCTTTATGAGAAATTTTAATCTTCAGTCACTTGAAATTTTTATGTTGTTGCTTTTAAAATTTCTTGTTTGGAGGCCTTCAGCCGTGAAAGAGTTGTAAAGGTTTGGCTGTGTGCCATTATTTTGGTCTAAACGTGTTATTAAATTACAATAAATTACAATTTTGAAGTGAAAATGACCGACACCTTATTTGGCCCTTTTCAAAATCCTAATCACCTGTTCTGCCCAGCGGGTTTAGCAGGCGTATCAAGGCGGTAAGAGAGAAGTGATGTAGCTGCGAATGAGTGCGGACGAAGGTGTGAGTGGCTCTGGCATAGCGTGTATTTATACCACAAGTTCTGCACTTCCGAGATTCAGTGAGGTGAGAAAGGTCATTCTATACCACGTAATACTGAGTTGAACTTTCTTCTGCACACCTTAGTGCAGCAACTCAACGTGCAGTGGAAGTCTCCTGCAGAGATACTGAATCCATGCTGCCTCTATAGCTGTCTGCAATTCCGAAAGTGTTGCCGGTGCAGGATTTTGTGCGCGAAATGACCTCTCATTTATGCATCATAAGTGATCGATCGGTTTCATGCCGGGCTATCTACGTGGCTACATCACTCCCTCGAACTGGCTTGTATGTTCTTCAAACGAATCGCGAGCAATTGTGACCCGGTGACATGACGTACTGTCATCCATGAGTGGCTGCAGACGGCCTCCAGGTAGAAAAACATAGTCATTTACATTTCATTAGAACGAGAGGACCCAGTCCATTCCATGTAAACACAGCCCTACCATTATGGACTCGACCCCAGCCTCCACATTACCTTGTCGACAATTTGGGTCCACGGCTTCGCGCGGTCTGAGCCACACTCTAGCCCTACCATCTGCTCTTACCAACTGAAATCATCTCACATCTGACCATACTACAGTTTTCCCGTCGTCTATGGTCCAACCGATATGGTCACGAACTCAGGAGAGTTGCTGCAGTCGATATCGTGCTGTTACCAAAAATACTCTCGTCGTTCGTTTGCTGCCATAGCCCATTAACGCCAAATTTCCCGCACTGAACTGGCGGGTATGTTTGTCATAGGTCCCACATTGATTTCTGCGGTTATTTCATGCAGTGTTGCTTCTCTGTCAGCACTGACAACTCTTTGCGAATGCCTCCCTCTCGGTCGTTAACTGGCGGCCGTGGGCCACAGCGTTGTTCGTGGTGAAAGATAACGCCTCAGATTTTATATTCTCAGCACACTCTTGACATTGTAGGACTCGGAATATTGAATTCCCTAACGCTTTCCAAAGTGCAAGTCTGTTAGTTGCCATCGTGCGGCAATAATCACTTCGGAAACCTATTCACATGAGTCACCTGAATAGAAATGACACCTTCGCCAGCGCACTGTCCTTGTATACATTGTGTACGCGATACTACGGCAAGCTGTAATGTGCATATCGCTACCTATGACTTCTGCCACCTCAGAGTACACTGCAAGTTTCAAGGGTCGCAGTATACTGATTACTTCTAATGACACTTCATGTGGAGTATTAGAAACAACACTGTTTGGCTACCTCAAGTATGAACGATGTTAGCATCTGGCGACGAGATATTATAATCTGCGACAGTGGAGTATTGTTGCAGCCGATCTTCTACGTTGCTCCTGCAGCATCCAAACGTGTAAGCTCGAACCACCTCAGCCTTTTAGTTTTATAAACGCCCTGGCTGTGTTTTCAGTGACTCGGACAATACGATTTTAGTCCGAACTTTAATTAAAATTTCACAGTCATCATTATCCCAAATCGTTTCACCTGGATGAGGTAACATGCCCTTTTCTCTTGTATGCCGAATATCACATTATAAATGATAAATGTGATGAACACTGAATGTAATAACTTTGTCAAAAACTAAAACTACATCTTTTTCTTGAATTAGGAAGTTTATATCGTTCTTAATTAATCAATAACTAAATGATGAAAGTAGCAGCGACTAACGGCTGAAGTTAAGGTTTATAAGAACAGTTGAAACCACTGAATCTGACATATAATAGCAAATTTTACTTCTTATTTAATTAGTTTAATAATTTTCCGTATTATCCATTTTTTTCTGTATTGATTTCTTGCCTATCTTATTTGAACATCGTCACGTTGATTTGTTGTTCATTTTAACGATTATCGTTTGACTGAAGTAATATTGAGTATCGATTTTAAATATTTGGAAAACTTGGTCTATAAAAATTCGTAACATTAAGGATTCTAGTGAAGTCACTTTACACCATTATTAATGTGTATTATTCTACTGTAATCCATTCACTTTTCATTTTCCTTGTGATTATGTTAAGCAATTCTAATATTGTTGGTATACAAAGTTTTTGTGGTGGCGATTTTCGCAGCAACTGTAAGTAAATTTGAATAGTTTAAAAGAACAACTTGTGCACTCAGACGCGTTTTCCCTGTTTAAAAGACAGATTCAGTGCTAGACACAGAAAATGGCAGTTACAATGCAATATTTCGTAAACAGTGATGACAAGGAAACTGAAAGCTTTCAACCAGTTTGTCACATGAGAGAAAACTGGCTTATACCTTGTACTAAGGGCGTTCAGTAAGCAATGCAAAACTATTTTTTTTTTTTGCCGAAAGTAGGTAGGTATTTTGTAGGTCCCAAACATATTATTTCCCATACTTTCAGCGCAAGACCTTATTGTTCAACATAATCTCCGTTCAATGCCAGCGCCTTATGCTACCTTACGAGGAGAGTTTGTGTGTCTGCATAGTACCACTTGCCTGGTCCACGTCGGAACCAATGTCTTGCAGCATTAATAACCTCCCCATCATCCACACATTGCTTCCTGCGGAGTACACCATCGTTCCAAACTCGTTGCTCTTTATGTCTTCTGTTAGCGGCTGGAACCCAGCGTGCACATATTTTTGAGTACTCCAACCAGTGGTAGATACTACCAACAGAGATGTCCAGTTCTGTAGCGAGGTGTTTCATCGGGATCTATCGGTTTCCTCGAATGAGAGTGTACGTACGTTTCAACACTGCAGCTCTGTGCGTCCGGGCAGTACACGTTTGCGCGGCTTTGGTTCGATGATGACAGTCGCCTTGCCCAACGACTCACCTTGCTTTTGATCACTGCCACGCCTCCAGAGACAATCTTCAAGCTTCTATGTATATCTGAGATGCTCTGATATTCCACCAAAAGAAACTCAATGACAGCTCTCCGCTTGGAACGCATTTCCATTACAGACGCCAATTTGAAGTCCATCCATAGCGCCGCAAAATATCGGAACTCCATTAAACTACAGTGACCGAAGAGGGAACATTCCGCAATTTCCCATAGCAAATGCTGCATGTTTTCAATCGAAATTGACCGACAAGAAATGTGTTGTGTTGCTTATTGAACGACCCTCATACGCACTTTTTTTTTTATCCCAAGAAGTTACTCATACTCCACTAAGGACTGACGTCATCAACAGATCTGCACCTACATCTGCAACATACTGTGCAAGTCACCTAACAGAGAGTGGTGAAGGGTGCTTCAACAGTTCCCCCTATCCCTGTTCCACTCGCAAAATTCACGCAAGAAGGAAGGTCGTGGTAAGCCTCGAAAATTTTCGTCGTGGTCATTTCGTAAGATGTATCTGGGAGTCAGAAATATGTCTCTGTCTCTTACCGGAAAGTGTTCGCTCGGAATTTCAAGACTAAACCTCTCCGTGGAGCATAGCAGCTATCTTGTAACGTCTTTCACTGGAGATTGTTGAGGACCTCTGTAACGCTCTCGCACCGACTAAACGGTCCCATGTCGAAACTCGTTGCTTTTCATGCGATATTCTCTATCTACTGTGTCAGTTCTGTTTGGTAACCACCCCAGATTCATGAACAATACTCAAGAACTGCTCGAACAAGCTCCTTGTAAGACCCTTTCTTCTGAGTAAGTTATAGTTCCTCAAGATTCTTCCTGTGAATCCTAGTCTGGCATCTGTTTTTCGTACTGTTTGATTTTATGTGTCCATCTCACTTCCAGTCGCAGTGGATAGTTGCCCCTAGGTATATTACAGAAGAAACTGTTCCGAGTTGTTTGTCATTAACAGTGTAGTTGTACAATAGTGTGTTTCCTTCCGTTTGTATGAGCAGTATGATACATTTGTATAGTTCAGGATCAATGGCCAGAGCTTGCACTTCCGTTGGTCATTCTGCAGACCGAAACTCTCTTCTGGTGTTCTACTTTCTTAAAGGCAAGAGCGTCGTCTGCGATGAGTTCCAAAGAGCTTCCAAAGCTTTATATCACATCTTTTATATACTGTAGGCCAGTGGCTCGCAAGCTTCCTTAGACCGTTACCCCTGACTGCAATCAAACATTGGCTATTACCCGTGTCCTCCTCTCCCCCCCCCCCCTCCCCCCTCACCAACAGTATCACAAACTTTAACACCTAACTAAACTGTTGATGAAAGAGATTCCTTGGAAAACTTTTATTTTTAAAATGATGAAAGAAGAATATTGTTTAGTTTGTGTGTGTGTGTGTGTGTGTGTGTGTGTGTGTGTGTGTGTGTGTGTGTGTGTGTGTATTAGAGTGAATGACAAAAGAATTTGTTGTGCATCGCATTTGAAACCCTCAGAGCCTTCTCAGATAAGAAAGCTAACTATCCACAATGAGGGTTGACACTTGCTACAATATATCTTCCCCTGCATTACTCCTCACCATTGCGGCACTTGTTTGAGATGATCAGTGTAACCCAATTTAAAATCAACAAAGTTAAAATATGTGCACTGTACTTACTGATCGAAAATCGCTTGATTGCTGCACTCCTTGTTTAAGATCTGACAGAAACTGAAAGGCTGAAGTTTTTTAATGCTTTGTGTCTGACCACAGCCACTAACAGTAATAGTAACGCTGGTATTGTTGTGGTCTTCAGTCCAGAGACTGGTTTGATGCAGCTCTCTATGCTACTCTATCCTGTGCAAGTTTCTTCATCTTCCAGTACCTACTGAAACCTACATCCTTCTGAATCTGATTGGTGTATTCATTTCTTGGTCTCCATCTACGATTTTTACCCTCTACGGTGCCCTCCAACACTAAATTGATGATCCCTTGATGCCTCAGAACGTGTTCTACCAACCGATCCCTTCTTCTAGCATGTTGTGCCACAAATTTCTCTTCCCTCCCCCCCCCCCCCCCCCCCAATTCTATTCAATACCTACTCATTAGTTATATGATATAACCATCTAATCTTGAGCATTCCTCTGTAGCTCCACATTTCGAAAGCGTTTAATCTTTTATTCAATCATTCATCGTCCATGATTGACTTCCATACATGGCTACACTCAATACAAATACTTCAGAAACGACGTCCTGACACTTAAATCTATGCTGTATGTTAACAAACTTCTCTTCTTCATAAACTCTTTCCTTGACATTGCCAGTCTACATTTTATATCCTCTACGTCGACCATCATCAGTTATTTTGCTCCACAAGTAGCATAACTCATCTACTACTTGAAGTGCCTCATTTCCTAATCTAATTTCCTAAGCATCACCCGACTTAATTGGACTACATTCCATTATCCTCGTTTTGCTTTTGTTGATGCTCATCTTATATCCTCCTTTCAAGACACTGTCCATTCCGTTCAATTGCTCTTCCAAGTCCTTTGCTGTCTCTGACAGAATTACAATGTCATCGGCGAACCTCAAAGTTTCATTTCTTCTCCATGGGTTTTAATTCCTACCAAAATTTTCCTTTTGTTTCCTTTACTGCTTGCTCAATATACAGATTGAATAATAACGCGGATAGGCTATAACTCTGTCTCACTCCCTTCCCAATTACTGCTTCCGTTTCATACCCCTCGACTCTTATAACTGCCATATGGTTTCTGTACAAATTGTAAATGGCTTTTCTCTCCCTGTATTTTACCTCTGTCACCTTCAGAATTTGAAAGAGAGTACTCCAGTCAACATTGTCAAAAGATTTCTCTAAGTCTACCAGTGCTAGAAACATAGGTTTGCGTTTCCTTGCTCTGTCTTCTATGATAAGTAGTAGGCTCTGTATTGTCTCACGTGTTCCAACATTTCTACGGAATCCAAACTGATAACTTATCTTCCCCGATGTCGGCTTCTAAAAGTTTCTCCATTAGTCTGTATTTTGCAGCCGTGACATATTAAACTGATAGTTCGGTAATTTTCACTATATATATATAATTCGCATCCCAAAGAAAGCAGGTGTTCACAGGTGTGATAATTACCGAACTATCAGTTTATATATATATATATATATATATATATATATATATATATATATATATATATATATATATATATATATATATCCCTTCTGTAACTACTGCTGTATCGTTCTGTCAATTAATTAATTTATCTGTTTCGAAGCGAGCAATGAAGCAATTCCTGAACTACTGCAGGTAATACCTACAACTTGCAGAAGACATTTTCTTGAGATATTTAGCATTTGTTATGCATATGTCTCACTTTTATCCTCAGCGGTGTACGGGATAAAGCGCAACATATGTGTGTAGTGGTTGGACTATGTGAGGAACCTGTAACCTCCACCGCATTTATGTTACTAACTGAGAAAAAGTAATTATTGATAACATATATAATCAATAGTAGAGTCTTACAAAATTTTGGTAATATTAGTAATCCTTTGGAAGTGTTTTAGTTTTGTGACTGAAACAGAATCGAATCATTTAGTTTTTACCCCTCACAAAATTTGATTTTTCTCCGCAGGAGGTAATTACCCTCAGGTTGGGAACCACTGTTGTAGACAGTAAGAGTCCTAACAGACTGCCTTCGGGTACTCTGGGAATTAGTTTTACGGCTGTCGATTTTGTTTCGTTAAGAGTAACGTACTGATCTCTTTCTCTAGAAGGAGGTCTTGAATCCTGTCGCAAATCTAGTTCGATACTCGCTAAGCTCGTATATTTTTCAATAAACGACAGTGCGGGACGGTATAAAATGTCTTCCTGAATTCAAGGAACACGGTATCAAAGGGAGAGCCGATGTCCACACTGCTGTGGATGTCGTGGAGGAAGAAGGCGAGCTGAGTTTCGAAAGACTTCTGTTTACCGAATCCATGTTGATTTCTACGGAACAGATTTTCATTCTCCAAATACGTCATAATTCTTGACCGTAAAACTTCTTCAATAATCCTTCAACAATTTGACGCCACCGATATAGACCTATATCTATGAACGTGTGTCCTGCGGCCCTTCTTGAATGCGGAAACGACCGGTCCTTCTTTCCCGACCCTAGGTGTCCACCGCTGCTCAGTCGATTTACGATGGACTACTGCTAGAAGGAGAGCACGTTCTTTCGTCTAAACTTTGTAGAATCTTGTGGAACAAATACTAACAAAGAGGTAGAGGGGCTGGCCAGTACTTACCTGAGCTCACTACAGCCGATAGATACACAAAAAACAGAACCGAAAATTAAGTTTTCGGTTCTGTTTTTTGTGTACCTATCTGCTGTACTGAGCTGAGGTAAGTACTGGCCAGCCCCCCTATCTCTTTGTTAGTATTTGTTCCACATCTCTATACGAGATTTTCCATTAATCACTTTGTAGAATCTTATGTGTTATATCATCTTGATACCTTTCCACTGCTAAACAACTGTAGTTGCTTTTCTATTCCGCTATCGGTTATCTCAACATCTCCCACTTCGACGTTCCTACGATTATCAAAGTAAGGGACAGTGTTAGTACCTCCCGCACGGTAACTGAGTTTTTCGTGAACGTAAGTCTTATCATAAGCAATTGGTTTCCGAAGTAGGCTGCCCCATTTCGGACGGTGGTCTTCATTGTTCCATTGCATGATTTGAATTTCATTAAAAACGAATTTCAGTGAGTGGTAGATTTGACCACCAATTGAAACTGGTTTTTGTGGTTATATATCTTTGCGCGAAGTCTTTATTAAGACAGTGTGCGCACTTAGAATGTTGGTGATCGGTTGTACGCATTTCTGAATCGTTGCGGTAAATTTGACTCGGACTCGGTGTCTTTCCGACAAATTAGGTACATATAATTACGGTCGATTGCAGTATACACCGGATAAAGTGGGAGGGTTACAAACTCCATTCGGCGACAGAAGGAGTTGCTATTCTCCGTAATATTATTTACTTGTATGGCGCACGTCTTACAAAAGTAATTCCGCGTGGCATATTTAGTAGATGTTGTTGTAGTTGTCTTCAGTACTGAGACTGGTTTGATGCAGCTGTCCAAGCTACTCTATCCTGTGCAAGCTTTATCATCTCCCAGTACTTACTGCAACCTACATACTTCATAATGTGCTTATTGTATTCATCTATTGGTCTCCTCTACGATTTTTACCCTCCACGCTGCCCTCCAATGCTAAATTTGCCATCCCCTGATGCCTCAGAACATGTCCTACCAACCGGTTCCTTCTTCTTATCAAGTTGTGACACACACTCCTCTTGTCCCCAATTCTATTTAATATCTCCTCATTAGTTATGTGATCTACCCATCTAGTCTTCAGCAATCTTCTATAGCACCACATTTCTAAAGTTTATATTCTCTTCTTCTCCAAACAATTCATCGCCCATGTTTCACTTCCATACATGGCTACACTCCACACAAATACTTGCTTAGCATCGCAGAAAAAGGAAAAGGAAAGACAAAGGCAAAATACCTTTATTCACCTTCATTGTAACCGTTATTGACCATCATATATTTACTGCAACATTTTTAAAGTTACGTAAGAATCAATGTTAAATCGGTGAAATCACTGATGTTGGGTGACTTTGAATGTTTACCGAGTAGCGAAACCGACTGAGAGTGTAATTCTCTACATCGATCTGACAGTTCCATCTCCTACGAAGAAAATTCGTACAGAATATCGATATCGTCAAACACATTAGTTACAATCCTATTGTTTCAATAAATGTCGTTTCCGCCCATAAATCAATACATGCGACATTAACCAAGAACAGGTTTCCAAATATCCCACTTAAGATAAACTTTGCAATATATGGCCTTAACAGATCTAAAACTGTGCTTACTGTCAACTAGAACGTCACCCACGATCAACTTTTTCGTCTTTCGCGCTTGATAGTACAGACCAGAAGCAAACCAATTTATGATGTGGTTTCTTCACGGAGCACGTGATTCTTATGCGATGTTCTTAACAATGACACGGGTCTTCGTATTTACTGTAATATATTCAGTATGTTTGAACGGACAAATTTGTTAAGGTACGGACGTTCAGCACTACACGACACCATCTTTCAGAACTTTCAGTTTCTCCCATTCTTATAATTAGAAGTACTCTGTGTAAGTAATTTTGCAGCTGTGTGATGAATCAAATTTAGATATTTAGTAGTCCACTTCTATGAAATTGTAGTCAACTTTTCTTTCACAAAAACTTCCCATACTGACGCCTGTGCTACGATGATTCTCCAATGCGCCTTATTTTAGGAAGTAAGCTTTTGATGCGATCAGCAGAGACTTCATGGAAGATGGGTTTCCGCTCTACGTGGCGGACTGCGACGAATCCAAATGTGAACGTAGGCGGGATGGTGTCCATCATACAGGCGAACTGAAGCGACAGCACCAGACCGCAGCGCCAGTGTCCCCCATTTCCCTATCCTCACGTCTTCACGAGGAATGCCTCTAAAACATAATACCATCCGCAATTGTTGTTAGGTTGACAAACAGGAAATATGTATCCACCAGTTTCTCTGCAGTTTTTTAAACAGGTTAGGACGTTCGATTTGCTGCTACTACGCGATACAAATGAAAAACTGGGACTTAGAAACGACGGAGAGTCTCCGTCCCTACCGCAGCCGCAGTGGTCCAGAACCCACGACGACTACCGCAGCCCACTTCACCCCTCCACCGCCCCACACCGAACCTAGGGTTATTGTGCGGTTCGGCCCCCCGGTGGACCCCCCAGGCAACGTCTCACACCAGACGAGTGTAACCCCTATGTTTGCGTGGTAGAGTAATGGTGGTGTACGCGTATGTGGAGAACTTGTTTGCGCAGCAATCGCCGACATAGTGTAACTGAGGCGGAGTAAGGAGAACCAGCCCGCATTCGCCAAGGCAGATGGAAAACCGCCTAAAAACCATCCACGGAAAGCCGTGCGTTAGACCGCAAGGCCAACCGGGCGGGCATGTAACTAGTTACCCATAAATTTAATCATAAATCTCAAATGCAACGTTTGTAGTCTTATGTAGTCTACTAAAATGCAGTAATGTTATTATATTCTATACAAAACTTTTAAAAAGAGCTAAGCCTCCTATTTAAGTACTAGTAGACTGTTCCGAGTAATTCTAGATACAGCAGAAACGCTAGTGATTTTGAGGGGTGCCATACCGGAGTACCAGAGAACCAGAACAGCGCCTTTGTAATTTGAAAGAACTATTTTGAGATAAACGTTAGATCATAATATGCAAATTAAATTGTTGTTGTTGTTGTTCCCTTCAGTCCAGAGATTGGATTGATACAGCCTTCCATTTTATACTATACTGTGCATGCTTCTTCACCTCCGAGTAACTATTGCAACCTACAACCTTCTGAATTGGATTAGTGTATTCATGCCTTCGTGTCCCTCTACGATTTTAACAAAATGGTTCAAATGGATCTAAGCACTATGAGACTTAACATCTAAGGTTATCAGTCCCCTAGACTTAGAACTACTTAAACCTAACTGACCTAAAGACATCACACACATCCATGCCCGAGGAAGGATTCGAACCTGCGACCGTAGCTACGATCTTACTCTTTCGCGCTTCCCTCCAGTGCTAAATTGATATTTCCTTGATGCCTCAGAACGATTCTTGTCAATCGTTCCCTTCTTCTAGTCAAGTTGTGCCACAAATTCCTCTTCGACCCAATTCTATTCAGTACCTCCTCACTAGTTACGTGATCTGTCATCTAATCTTTAGCATTCGTCTGTAGCACCACATTTCGAAAACTTCTATTCTCTTTTTGTCTAAACTATTTACCGTCCATGTTACACTTCCATACATGGCTATACTCCAAACAAATACTTCCACAAAAGACTTCCTGTCACTTAAATCTATACTCGATGTTGGCAAATTTCTCTTCTTCAGACAAACTTTCCTTGCAATTTCCAGTCTAAATTTTATATCCTCTCTACTTCTAGAGCCGGCTGTGGTGGCCGAGCGGTTCTAGGCGCTACAGTCTAGAACCGAGCAATTGCTACAATCGCAGGTTCGAATCCTGCCTCGGGCATGGATGTGTGTGATGTCCTTAGTTAGATTTATGTAGTTCTAAGTTCTAGGGGACTGATAACCTCAGAGGTTAAGCCCCTTAGTGGTCAGAGCCATTTGAACCATTTTTTTCTACTTCGACCATCATTAGTTACTTTGCTCCCCAGATAGTAAAACTCATCTACTGCGTTAAGCATCTCGTTCTCTAATCTAATTCCCTCAGCATCACCTGATTTATTTCGACTGTTTCGATTATGCTTGTTTTGCTTTTGTTGATGTTCATCTTATATCCTCCTTTCAAGACACTTTCCATTCCGTCAAATTAAATTAGAAATTCATAATGTAATGCAATCTTTTTTTTCATAAATTAGTAAAGAGAAACATTTTTGGAACATGTGTAAACTGAGTACTGTACAGTTTTACTCCTATCGAAGCGGAAAAATATTTTCAACATGAAATTAACACAAGGGCTTAATGAAAAAAACTGACATCTCTTATAAAACTTTGAAATTTAAAAATACTTATGTTAAAGTGTTCAAACCAAGCTTTCTTTGGTATTTCCTTTCCCAGACAGATAAACGCTCGTCATCTGTGCCGTATTGGTATCTTCGGGGTGCCTTTACAACACTCACTGAAGGTATTAATAATGATGTAAACGTGGGAATAAAACAGAGGGAACAGCAGCTGTCTATTTATACAAGTGTTAATTTCTGAAGTCATAGCTGAACTGTTTTCCAGCGTTGACATAACAGTTTTCTGAGTATCGTGTTGTATCATAATGCGAAACACTATACTGACTACTAGATACAGAAGAAGACCACTGTAAACGTGGTCAAAACTTTGGTTTCTGCAATATCGTTTTTACATTATAACGCAATACCATACCCAGAAGGCTCTCTTGTCAATTAACTCTGGCCACGGAAGCGTATGCAGTTAATAGTTTCTACCGTGTTCCGCTCGTCATGTTACTCGTGTTGAAAAACTTGTACGTATTCCCGCATGCACAGCACAGTCCGCCTTCTAAACGAGATGTCACGTCGCTTCATGACGCCAGCAGTTTTATATCTCATCCGCGATCGTTTTTCAAAGCGCATTGAGGTGGGCATTCAGGAAAATGTGCACTCGTTTGAGTACGTCCCTCAATTAACAGCCGACCGTCCTAACCTGCTGCTGAACACTATCAGTTATGTACATTATGTGGGATCGAATTTGAACATTTCTGTCTCCATACCTAACTTGATAAGAATTTGATTTAAACTGATTTGCAAACAATTGGTTTAAATATATCGGCTAGACGGGAGAAAACATAACAGATTTTTAAAACGGACTACCAGGCGTAAAATAAATTATCACAGCCAAATATAGATACATAACCCCTTATGCACATTCCTGAAAATTCGTTGTTTTGACTGTCTAACAGCTATGAAAATACTTGTAGTATTTAACACGAAAAATGTGGGGTGCATGCAATAGGTAATAGATAGGATGAGAACTGTTTTTCATGATCAACTGCGTATTGCACGTGCCCAATTTTCTTCGTTTTAGATTCAAGTAGTATTTTCATACCAATTAAAAATTCACAAGAACCAATTTTCAGGACTGTCTATATGGGATTAAGAAGCTGTATGGGGCCAGGAGACACTATTTTACACTTATTAGTCCTCTTCAAAAACGTGATGTAATAAAGAATTTGTTATTACAATTATTATTTTCTGCTTTTTAGTCTAATGTGTGTCAAACATTTAAATCGATTTCAAACATTCTGTTGAGTATGCAACGGAGACAAGTGGTAAATTTGAGATAATTTCAGTTTCTCTTCACCTGTGTCAGCCAATACGTCACTTCCTCTTACGATTAACTCACGAAACTACCACGGAGGCAAAAATTAGAGAGAATCGAGCTCACATAGCGACTTATTAGCAATCGTTCTTGCTACGACACATTCGGACGTGGAACAGTTAGAAGGGTAATAATAATGGTACACAAAGTACTCTCCGCCATATGCCATATACCACACATAAATGCGGATTAATATTGCGTTGTCATTGACTTCCATGCAACGTTGAAGGTTTCGAGTTCCTCACCCGTAGTTGTAAGTGAAGTACCCTCCGCCATACACTAGAGAAGATATCGGGTTAATTTTGCATTATCAGTCAGTTCTGAGCAACGTTGAAAATTACAAGTCCCTAGATATTCGGGAAATTAGTTCAAAATCAATTGAATAATTTATGTCAAACAAACAAGAAAGCGACATAATGAAAATATATTAAAAATTAATGTGCCATTAAAATTTATAGCTCACTGCTGTAACTCTCTGGAAAATAACTAAAAAAAAGCTACGTTTATAACCTCACATAAACGTAATGTTTCGTACATTGACACAAATAAATAAATAATTCGTTTCACTTATTACTTTGTTAGTTATAGAAAAAACTCCTTATCTGAAACATACATGTTACTGGGGATTACGCTAATCCTCAGGATGACCCTATTGACGCATTTCGTATACCTTCCAACCACTAGGTATGAAACTGCTAACATATTGCGCTGAACCACACCTTTGTGGACGTGGTCTTCCGAGAGGTATAAAGTAGGCTACGATAGCCCCAGGAAGAAGGCGCTCGTGAGGAATGTCGCCAACTCTCCGAAACAAGCTATACGTGTCTCTGAAAAAAAAAAGCCGGAAAAAAGCTGAAATAAAACTAGGTTTATCGTTGGGTGGTGGAATTTTTGCAATGTTTACACTGTGTAATAAGACATTTAAGTTGGGGGGGGGGGGGGGGGTTTAGTTGGAGTGTACGAAGATGCAGTAAGGTAGTTAAATACCTCCAACTAAATGAAGAACAATTTGATCACATTTTATACAGAGACAAGCCAAAACATATTATTTTGATGCTTTTTTGTGTAATCTTTCCCTTTTGGTATTAAATTATTGAACAATAATTTTCTCAGATTTATACGTAATTCAATTTAAAACAACTTTAGAAAATAACTGTTACACAGGATTTTCCATCATACCTTAATGCATGTGCGACCTTTTATTTTGATTACTTTAATAGCCAGAAAGAAGAGCAGAAAAGAATAAAAATTTTAAGACTTTGTGCGTCTCATCAGAGTAATCTTTTCTGGGTTCACTGGTACTTGGAATACGGATATCGCAATTTGAGATTTTATTTCTATGATGTGCGTAGACCATTTTTTAAAAAAATTATTTATTATAACTCAACAAATAAACATCTACATGTTCGCATAACCTTATTTTTCTCATAATAACAATAGAAACTATTCCTCTGTTACGTGCTAACAGGATGAACTTCACAATATCTGCACTGCAATACTTCATTATTCCTTATACTTTGAAAACTAGTGCACTGAATAAGTTCTGCAATTGCAAAGCGTATGTCTTCTGATTCATCCTGTATGAATCCAAGTCTACGTTGCTTGGAACAGCTTCTTTCATTATTGTGAAGTTACGGTATTACGCTATGCTGCAAGAGCGTCTTCAATAAGGCTGTCAGTCATTTATTCTTTGTTGTTGTGTTTTCCGTCTTGTGTACATGTATCCTGTGGAGCTCAGGACACGCTCCAACAAAACTTTAGTCCAATCCAATGCAACAAAGCGAGTTTTAAAATCAATGAAAATAATTTTCCTTTAATAAAAATGGATTTTAATGATTTCCTGTTGTCAAGGAACAAAGCTAGAAAAGAATGCAAATGATGGTGCAAAAAGCCATAATTCCGGACCCAGCTCAATTACTCACTTACCAGCGAAATGGTGTTAACAAGAAGCCAGAGTTATTTGTAAAAAAAGCTAGTTTGGCAGCACTGAAGAACGTACGCTAGTGGACGTAGTATTTCGAGTAAGTGTGAAGGTGGCTCCTATAGCCACAGGAAAGAGGCTCTCGCGAGGAAGCGTGCAACGGACCAACGTCGCGACGAGACTCGAAGAGCGAGCCATCGATCGCGGAGTCGACTCAGCTCGAGTCGGCTGCGTGCGCGCAGACTCCGGCGAAGGCGCCGCCCGCGGCGCCGCCCGGCCCATTGTTGACGGCGCTGAAAGCAGTCGGCTTATTATGGCGGGCGGCAGCCAGCTGTTGCCATTGTTGGCGCGGCAGGTGTTTGCAGCCGCGCCTCATCTGTTCTGGCGCCCGGAATCGATACCGGCAGGCGCGCTGCGGAGCCACGTGCTTCCGGGAGGAGTTTGCAGCAGATCCGGTGCATGCGCTGCAGCCGGGCCGGGAAGCCCCGGAGTCTGGGGGAAGACGGCGCGCTCTGCTGCGCGGGATAACGAGGGCGCCGGCTCGCACATGCTCAGTGGGGCGTAAGGAACTGGTTACGAAAAGAGAGGAAGTAGCCGTCGCAGCAGTTTCTGAAAACTGCGACCTTTGTCAGCCTCCGGACTAAATAATAGGTGGCGTATACTGTAACTACCAACTCAAATTGATAACAAAAACAATCGAGACAAGTACGTAAATTGGCAATTAGTACAGTACGTAAGACATATGGCCTGATCTTCAAAATAACTTCCCCAGTGCGTTCTCGTTTGTTTGAACGGACAACTGAAGTCATTGCGAAGAAGGCTTTCTTAACACGCCATAACAGATACTGAGGAACGGCGCTAATTTCACGACGAATGGAAAATTCGTTAGTTGTTTGCCGACGACTTCCAAAGACCCTATCCCTCACGTTGCGCACACATAGGAAACAAAATCCGTTATTGTACAACTACATCTTTGACGACGTATTGCTAGAAACACTATTTATCGTTAAAAAATCTGCAGCTCGTGGTCTTGCGGTAGCATTCTCGCTTCCCGCGCACGGGGTCCCGGTTTCGATTCCCGGCGGGGTCAGGGATTTTCTCTGCCTTGCGATGACTGGGTATTCTGTGTCTTTAATTATCATTTCATCCTCATTCACTCGCTAGTCGCCGTAGTGGCGTTAAATAACTTGTGGAGCGGCGGTCGAACCGCTCCTCGGGGTGTCTCCCAGCCACCAATGCCATACGCTCATTCATTCATCGTTAAAAATATATAAATATAGGAGTAACTATACAGAGCGACTGACCACATAAAACAAGGCTAAAGCAGATCACAGTGTGAGAGGCGTAGCGAGGATCTTAAGGGAAATTAACTCACCCATTAAGGAAGTGGCTTGCAACGCGCTTGTACGGGCAATTCTTGAGTGTTGTTCGTAATCTGGGGTCCTTGTCACGTAGGATTGATAGAAGGGATAGAGAAAATCCAGTGAAGAGCGGCGCTATTCGTCATTGGATCGTTTAGTCAGCGCGAGAGCGTTATTGAAATATGCAACAAATTCCATTAGCAGATGTTACAAAAGAGGCGTTGTGCATCATGGAGAGATTTACATTTATAATTTATAATTTGAACCCGAGAAATTAGAGCTAAAACAGAGTCTAATGGATTTCATTGTCCCATGCCATTCTTGAGGATGGAACAGGGAAGGGGTGTCAGTTGGTTGGGCCAGAAGTATTCTTCACCACACACTGGTAGCTGGCTTTCTGAGAATGATGTAAAAGTAGATGTACATAAGCGCAGAGGCTGTAATCCAGGCTGTTATCTCTTGTAGTCAGTGCCGGCACACCAGTCGGGAACGAAAAAAAAAGAAAAAAAACAATGTGTGTGAAATCCTATGGGACATAACTGCTAAGGTCATCAGCCCCTAAGCTTACACACTACTTAACGTAAATTATCCTAAGGACAAACACACACACCCATGCCCGAGGGAGGACTCAAACCTCCGCCAGGACCAGCAGCGCCTAGACCGCTCGGCTAATCCCGCGCGGGCGGGAACGACAGAGAAGAGAAGGCTGTGAGAAGAGGACAGCCAATGGCACACTGGCTGACATCCCACAGGACGGGAACGCGACAGCAGCGGCGGTTAGGTGAAGAGGACATAAGCGCCGCTCCCGATTGGTGGCAGCCCACTTCGATAGAAGCCCCAACGTTAGCCACTTCTTTAGTCGATGCATCACAGCTTGTATCATTAGCAATCTCTACGTAGCACTGACTTGTGTTTGTCTATTCTGAAGAAGACTGAGAGTTTCGTAAGGCGCCCTTTGTTTGCGATGCATCTATCAAGGTTAAGTATTGTATCTGTCTTGTTTGTAATAAAAGTCATTAATACGAGTTTTTGGGTTGTTTGTCTAGCGAACCGAGCATGCAGGATTCCTAGACATAACAATGACCACGTCACATCTTCACATTGGGATACCACACATTTTTGGAAACGTTTGTTGGAGTATAGACATACTTTGGTGTGCTGCATGAGCCGTTGCCCCACCATGATGAAACCAGTTATTATTCAAGACCCCTATTGCCGGCTATTACGGCATGAGAAGATTCTGCAACATTTTGCACACAAAACCACACCACACTACACCTTTTGGATTCGCCTTGGGCTTTTCATGCAAAGATGGTGAATATTTCTAACAACTATCCCGGATATTTGCTTATTAACAGTTCCAGTCAACTACATCAGCAATTGGAGAAACAGTGGTTCTCAATTAATCATTGCAAGAATGTCAGTGCAGGTGGCCACTCTGTTTTGTGTATCAGAGCCTCTCAGCTCTTGAGCCAACTGCAGTTTACGCAGTCCGAAAGCTGGTTTGGTGGACTTCTTCATTCCTCTGTCTTGTCAACTGCACTCTTCGTTTCAGTATAGCTTCCGCAGTTCTCATGAAGTTCCAAAACGTTCAAGAGCATTCCAGGAATTGAGCGCGAGGAGAGTTGGAACCTCATATTTGCTTCGCAAAGAATCAGGAAATAAATTTGAGATTTCACGACAAATGTCTTCTGATAATCTGGCTACAAGTCAGCTTATATTACAAGTTCTGGTTTTGTTCAAACTGGTACTGTATTTGAAGAAGGACATTGTTCCATGGGGGTTTATTATTAATGTCATACGAATGTGTCAGTTCTATGAAAAAGCATGAAATAACGCGATTTATAGGTATACATTTCGAGATGATGAACGTTGACAGACGTGCTCTTTACAATTTTTGACGAGCCGAGGACGATGCATTCACACACATTGTTGCCTTAGGTGTACATGAGATTTCCTGTGCCCCGGAACCGGTAGTCAACAATGAAGTAATTTGGAATACAGACTGGTGGAACCATGTAATTCTTCAGATTTATTGTGACTGTAGTGCCCTCCAAGAAGGAGGCGGCACTACATTGATTCGTCTGTTCGTCTGACTGTACAGTGGGACAGTCTCCACTTCGAATTGCAGGGGCAGCAGGGATGGAGGTGGTGGGCGAGTGGGGGAGCTGCCCTCCCCAACCCCTCGCTGGCTTCGTCCTTTACTTCTTTGCTTACATACTCATAATTTCACTTGCAACTGTGGTAATTTTTCTCCAACTTCCATTCAACTATAGATTTAAGCAAAGACTAACATTGGAGAGACATGTACTCGATCAGTCCATCTGATCCTTAACAGTTCCCAGTAGCCACAGAGGTAAAGAGAGAGCAATTGCGGCGGTGCGGTTACTTTCATCCATTACGTCCTCCTACCTGTGAACTCGTTGCAGGTCGCCAATTGAAAAGCCGAGCAGATACTTAAGGTAGTGCAACTCGCACCAGGCTGCATACAACGCAACTATTCCAAGAATCGGGAAAAGGTCTTAATTTTGAATGAAGGTGGAAACACTGGCAGAACTTCGGTCTATCCCGAATCTTCATAATGTATACGTTCACTGCCAAACCCGTGCTAATCTTAACACAGTCATGCAAAACCATTTCGTTCACGTTAGCAATTTTATGGTAACGTATTTCCTGAAATCTGAGCAGCTACTAAGCACATATTGTTCTTAAATGGAAATGCTCGCCATACTAATAAGTTTATCGGTGTCTAATGCACTAAGGTTTTTATTCGCCTATCTACTAAATATGCCACGCGGAATTACTGTCTTTTGTCATACAGAAAATTACTTAAAAAATTCGTACTATCTGAGAAACACACCGGAAGAAATATGCCTTCAATTTAAAGCACTTTTGAAACATATTGCACAACTGAAACCGGCAAATTATGACTTCCTTCGGAGCTCATACTACACACGACCGTACCATTGAAAGGCTTGGCTCTGACGCCTTTGGACTGCTGTAAAAAAACTCTCCGTTCTGATTAATCAGTTTTCTTTAAGGCCAATAAAAAAAACATTTTTCTTCCGTTTTAGTCCGCGCTTTTCTTGACTAACCAATCAACAAATAACACTCTTACGAACTGTACTTTTTCCAGAAAATAAATATGTGACATTCTGATATTTTGTTTGTACTGTACATTATTAACTATTTTCATTTGCACTCGAATTAGCTTTCCTTTTACCGTAAACGTACTTAACATATTATGACACAAAATTCCCCATCGTCTGGATTCACACTGCCTTAAAATTTCTCACACTACTTCGTACAGCGTTCATCAGTAGAACAATGATATACATATTTTAGACCACATACACGAATCCCTCACACTACTAAAAGCATATACTAAACTGTACAAACATAAACAAACAAAAAACCGTTCAAGAAATAAACAGAACAGAATATCTCAGTGTACTAATGGACTCTGGTGATTAAAACTCTTAACACATTGTAATTCTCTCTAGTTAATCCTGTCCGCTGCTGTGTCTAGCAGATGAAAATTAGAACCACGTACTCGACTGAACTCGCTTCGGACCATCTGCCACTGTGCACGCATGAATCATTCTCCCGATACACAGGCTCTAGACAGGAGCGATATAAGGCGCCATACCTCACAATGCGTACAAATTGTGAAAGGTAACGTCTGAGATAATAAGGAACGAATAAGTCCAGATCAACTTACTTCAGGATATGCATGAATTTCAAGCAATGGCTATTTTACAGATGTATCAAAAATGTCTATATAATTCGGAAATTCGTTCAAACTTATTTACATGACGTACCGGCTTTGTCTTTGTGTCGTCTTGAAGTAAAATGGATCAAGTTTTAACTGACATGGTACTCTGGTACAGAGTCGCACCATCGCAAGCGTTAATGCCAGTTCGAACATGGATGACTACGTTTTCTAGTCCCTACCTTGCTTGCTTTGTGTTTCAGTTTCAAGAATCTAAGTTTATGACAACTGTGCCACGCACTTTCCTTAGAGAGTATGGCATTAGAGATCCTTCCAGTAGACCTATTAGATGTGTCAAAAGCAACTTTTTGAAATCGGTTGTTCGGTAAAACACAACAAATTTTTAGGTCGCCCGCGTGCTTCTCACGACAAAGCAATTGAGACATAGCTTTATCAACAGACATACAAAATCACCCTGCTTTCTTCTCGAGACCTGGGAATCCCAGGTATAACTGTTTGACTGTTTCGCGTGTGCTAAGACAACTGTTGCATCTCAAAGCATACAGGTTTACAGTGGAGCAAGAACTAAAAGACATTGATAGGATCGCCCGTAAGGTCCTTTGAGAGTAGAAATTGTACATCGGTTACATGGAGATGATGATTTCATTGGAGATATTAAATTTAAAGTGGTAAAGTTAACAAACAGGACTGTGTGATTTGAGACAGTTAAAATCTTAGAAAATCACTGAAACTTGAACTTGATATCCCAGACTAAATGTGTTTTGTGTACTGAGCAAGAGCAGAGTTTACAGATCTTTCTTTTTCCAAAAGAAAAGTATCAGTAAAACCGTGTACTTAGGTATGCTGGAAAATTTTTTAATCCTTCATATTGACGTTGATGACCAAGAACGTAGCGTACAGTTCATGCAAGATAGCGCACTGCCACACTACCTCTCCATCGTCTGAGATATCCTAAATGCCTACTTTCTGGATAAGTGAATGGACCGAGATGTGCCAATTGCACCGCCATACGTTCACCTGCCCTCTTGAATTTTTCTTTTGGGTATACATCACGAATACAGTGTTTTTTCCACCCTCGTTGCTTCCATGCCGTGACAATGTTGACATACCGACTATTCGGTAGGTAATCATAATGTTATGGCCGATCAGTGTGTGACGTAGGGCACTTCTTGATAACCGATAATACTGAAATTCACGCCCTCGTTCATCATCATACACCCAACACGCGGGTGGGTAAGTGCCTCAGCCTTCCGTCGATGCACGCGACGCCTTACATCACTGAAAAGAGGTACGATCGACGCATATCAGACCACACACCTTAAGTCAACTTCTCCCTTGTTTCTTCTCCAGCCATTTTAATATGATCTCCTTCCAAAGGCCTGAATAACCACTTTTCACAGCGTAGACGCGAGACGTGGAGGACGACAGTCACTGACGTTCTCGAAGGTACCGACAGGCATGTGGAGCCATGAAGACTTCAGTGGTGTGGCCAACTGTGCTAGGTTTCTCGGTTGGGGATCCTGATGCGAAGAGCCCGAGCGAGGTAGTCCCACCGATTCTCAATTTGGCTTAGATCCGGGGAGTTTGTTGGCCAATGGAGTACGTTAAACTCATCCTGGTGCTCTTCGAATCACACAAGTATACTTCTAGCTGTGTTATACCTTGCATTGTCCTGATGATATATGCGGACCTACCGAGAAAAACAAAGTGCACCTTGCGGTGAACGTGCTCCCCTAGGATAGATGCATACTTGTGTTGACAATTTGAGCCTTTTAGAATGACATGATCGCCCGGGAATACCACGGAATCTCTACGCGTACCATAACTCTCACTGCTCCGGCCGGGACCATTCCGATGTTTGTTGCAGGGTGTTTGCTTTCAGACGTTTCACACTATACACGCCAACAGCCACCTGTCCGACAGTGCATAAAAAGTGACTCATCGGTAAAGGGCACCTGTCGCCACTCAGTACTGGTCTGTATATTCCAGCCTTCGCCGCCGGCCGATAAATAGAAGTCCTTATTGGTGTATGAACCAAGTCCCTGCTGCGCCGGAGGTCCATACGGAGCAATGTTCGCCGAACAATCGTTGATCAGACACTGTTGGTAGCCTCTTAGTTTATCTGGGCAGTCTGTTGCTCAACAGTTGCACGTCTATTCCCTCTAAGTATTTCTGCAACCCGTCTTTCACCCCACTAACGTATGGCTCGTGGTGCGCCACCATTGCCTCGGAGACGGTTTTGGATAGCGCCATTTTGCCATGCGCTATATACTTTAATTAAGACGGTATTCAACAGCTGACAGACTCAGATATTTCGGAAAAGCTTCTACCCTTCGCCCGAAAGCCAGTGATCATTCTCTTTTGCACGTGAGATAAATCACTCTGTTTCCGCATTACGAAAACGACTCCATTGTTTACTGCACCCCTCCAAAACACTTTATATACCCTCCACTGATGAAAGTGGCACACGCCGTCTGTGAGTGGTTACTGCACGTTGACGACGACATAGACGGTATACACATTAATGTGACAGGACTGTGTATATTATTTGACCCATTGTTGACGTTCAACTGTATATGACAAAGTGAACAATGACTTTTGTGGATTACCGATGTATGTTGCCCGCAGTTCCCTTTGTAATGTTACTCGAAAACGTCCTGCATTCTCGACGGTGGCAATTACTGTCGGGTTTAAGCCGGATGCTGTGGCCGAGCGGTTCTAGGCGCTTCAGTCCGGAACCGCGCTGATGCTACGGTCGCGGGTTCCAGGTTCGAATCCTGTCTCGGGCATGGATGTGTGTGATGTCCTTAGGTTAGTTAGGTTTTAGTATTTCTACGTTCTAGGGGACTGAGGACCTCAGATGTTAAGTCCCATAGCGGTTAGAGCCATTTGAACCATTTTCGTCCGATTTAAAAGCAATTATCGTCCATAAAGAGCGACACAACAACCAGTGCTGTCGCGCCATTGTGTACGTTCGAGACTGTAACCCCACTCCTTGTAGACTAGATGAACACAGTCTGCGTTGCTGTACAAACGTATCGATGAAGTTCTCTCACGGTTTTCTCATGAGTACGTCTACACACATTGACTCCTTTCTGCCATCCTGGCACGTCTCCATGTATGGCGTTAGACAATGTGATTAGTTTAAAACTGAATCATGTCATCCAGCTATGAGGTATCAAAGAGTATGTGTTAATAATCCTGTTTGTTCTGCGAATGCATTACATTCGAGGTGCCTAGTTGGTTTAACCGCCCTGAGTGAAATGCATAGATGAGAGAACAGTTTGGATGATAAACTAGACGTTTTATTTCGTTTGTCCCTCAATGATACGTTTCAACTGATACAAGGGATCGTCAGATTGGCATACGAGAAAAAAATACAATCTGTCATATAAAAGGTATGACTGCTGCTTAGCAAAACTGGACTAGCAAGAAAAAAATAAAACAGCTTCTTGGTAAAATATGCTGTTAAAGCACGTATGATTTCGGCATAAAAATGTCTCAGCACGAAAACGCCATGGTCAGAATAAAAAAATTTCGGTCTCATATAAAATAAGAATTAAATTTATCGGAATACTGTCGACGAAATGTCAGGAAGTCAGTAAACAGTCTCATCACTAAAAATCCAAAACACGCTGATACAGAATTTAAAACTGCATTAAAAACCAACTTATTGAAATTAAAAATGTTGAATACGCGGGAAACCGCGGATAAAGCACATGAAACCCCCAGCAGGTAGTTGTCCTTGTCAATTTTTTTTAATGGCCTCGTACGGTGTCCTAATGCAACACATTACCTCGAGAATAGACGAGAAGTATTCAAAAGCTAATAACCGGCTTAGTCTCCCAAGAAGTACATATATCTGTGTAAAAATGCAACAGATTGCTTTGTCAGATATCTAAAGATGCCTTGTATAAGGCGAAGTGCGTCATTGGAGGATAAATAAAGTAGAAAATCCAACTCTTCAACCAAGACTATATGTTCTTTGATATTTTTACCAGTGGTTGCTGTGTCATACCGCCATGGATTGGAAAAAGTTCTGTGAGATGAATAGAGTTCTGTTAATTTTGACCAACCTGCAGTCTTGTAAAGATGCCATCTAAACATACAGCAGCACTGAGGTCGTATATCCGTTGCATGAGGCTGCTTTCGTGGAACTGATGTTACATAAATTACTACTTTATTCATTTCTCAGGTATGCCACTCGCATTTATTTAAGCAGAACATGAGAAGTTAAAACCTTAATCCATTTTCTTTCGAACAAGTCACATCTTATTAACACATTTGCCGAATTTATCTAGGGACACCAGTAACTGATTACATTTTACACGTTCATAAAACATTCTAGATCACTACTCTTGCACAGAATTAACATCTGACTGACCATACCTGGCAACACTTTTATCATCCATGACTGCCCCTTCCGACCTGGTTGGGCAGCACTGCTAAAGTCGATTGCGAGCCCCATCGAGGCGGAATTCCGCAGACACCCTTAGAGCTTCGTCTGCATTTTCATTTAGTTTATGTTGTGAGTTTTAATTTTAATTCTGACTCTGGAAACTAGTAGACAATATCTCGCTGTTAAAGGATATCTATACCAGAATGTTAAACAAATTTGGTGCGCTGTTATTACAATATTAATGAAGGAATGCATTCTAGCATCTAGCCTCCGAAAGTATCCGCGAATCACGATGGTAGATTACGATTCTGGCGATCTTTTCCGTCGAGAAAGGTATCAACTGCTACTTGTATCTCGTACCACTGATTACATCATATGCATAACGCTGCAGATTTTACCGCTCTGAGGAAAGTATCTTGAAGAAAGATATGATGGCTGCTAAAGCCAGGAATTTAACAAATGTCGACTCATCTTGTTGCCCTGACTGCACACGAACGCCAAGCATGTACATACCACTTCACTGCCACCATTTACACGAGCTGTAAAGGGTCACACGACCGCCTGGTACCAGATCTGCACCACCTCCCCTCCACTGTCACAGGGAACAGGGTGGAAAAGCGTGTGGAGACTTATGTAAACTAGGAGATCAATCCTAAGGGAAATGCTTTGAAAAATCTAAAATGTCCTTAAAATTTCTTTTTCATTGTAGATCAGTTACTTCGAGCTGTAGATCAGCGCGTATCGGTTACTGTAAGCTTTTCCATTTTCGCTTTCAGTTGCTGTACGTTCCTTGATTAGTTCCAGAATATGACTAGCGCTCCGTCTGTAGACACATAAACTACACTTTTTTTTTTGTCATCAGTCTACTGACTGGTTTGATGAGGACCGCCACAAATTCATTTCCTGTGCTAACCTCTTCATCTCAGAGTAGCACTTGCAACCTACGTCCTCAATTATTTGCTTGACGTATTCCAATCTCTGTCTTCCTCTACAGTTTTTGCCCTCTATAGCTCCCTTTAGTACCATGTCTTAGCAGATGTCCTATCATCCTGTCCCTTCTCCGTATCAGTGTTTTCCACATATTCCTTTCCTCTCCGATTCTGCGTAGGACCTCCTCATTCCTTACCTTATCAGTCCACCTAATTTTCAACATTCGTCTATAGCACCACATCTCAAATGCTTCGATTCTCTTCTGTTCCGGTTTTCCCACAGTCCATGTTTCACTACCATACAATGCTGTACTCCAGACGTACATCCTCAGAAATTTCTCCTCAAATTAAGGCCGGTATTTGATATTAGTAGACTTCGCTTGGCCAGAAATGCCTTTTTTGCCATAGCGAGTGTGCTTTTGATGTCCTCCTTGCTCCGTCCGTCATTGGTTATTTTACTGCCTAGGTAGCAGAATACCTTAACTTCACTGACTTCGTGACCATCAATCCTGATGCTAAGTTTCTCGCTGTTCTCATTTCTACTACTTCTCATTACCTTCGTCTTTCTCTGATTTACTCTTAAACCATACTGTGTACTCATTAGACTGTTCATTCCGTTCAGCAGATCATTTAATTCTGCTTCACTTTCACTCAGGATAGCAATGTCATCAGCGAATCTTATCGTTAATATCCTTTCATCTTGTATTTTAATTCCACTCCTGAACCTTTCTTTTATTTCCATCATGGCTTCCTCGATGTACAGATTGAAGAGTAGGGGTGAAAGGCTACAGCCTTGTCTTACTCCCTTCTTAATACAAGCACTTCGTTCTTGATCGTCCACTCTTATTATTCCCTCTTGGTTGTTGTATATGACCCGTCTCTCCCTACAGCTTACCCCTACTTTTTTCAGAATCTTGAACAGCTTGCACCATTTTATATTGTCGAACGCTTTTTCCAGGTCGACAAATCCTATGAACGTGTCTTGATTTTTGTTTAGCCTTGCTTCCATTATTAGCCGTAACGTCAGAATTGCCTCTCTTGTCCCTTTACTTCTCCTAAAGCCAAACTGATCGTCACCTAGCGCATTCTCAATTTTCTTTTCCATTCTTCTGTATATTATTCTTGTAAGCAGCTTCGATGCATGAGCTGTTAATCTGATTGTGCGATAATTCTCGCACTTGTCAGCTCTTGCCGTCTTCGGAATTGTGTGGATGATGCTTTTCCGAAAGTCAGATGGTATGTCGCTAGACTCATATATTCTACACACCAACGTGAATAGTCGTTTTGTTGCCACTTCCCCTAATGATTTTAGAAATTCTGATGGAATGTTATCTATCCCTTGTGCCTTATTTGACCGTAAGTCCTCCAAAGCTCTTTTAAATTCCAATTCTAATACTGGATCCCCTATCTCTTCTAAATCGACCCCTGTTTCTTCTTCTATCACATCATACAAATCTTCACCCTCATAGAGGCTTTCAGTGTATTCTTTCCACCTATCTGCCCTCTCCTCTGCATTTAACAGTGGAATTCCCGTTGCACTCTCAATGTTACCACCGTTGCTTTTAATGTCACCAAAGGTTGTTTTGACTTTCCTGTATGCTCAGTCTGTCCTTCCGACAATCATATCTTTTTCGATGTCTTCACATTTTTCCTGCAGCCATTTCGTCTTAGCTTCCCTGCACTTCCTGTTTATTTCATTCCTCAGGGACTTCTCTTTCTGTATTCCTGATTTTCCCGGAACATGTTTGTGCTTCCTTCTTTAATCAATCAACTGAAGTATTTCTTCTGTTACCCATGGTTTCTTCGCAGCCACCTTCTTTGTACCTATGTTTTCCTTCCCAACCTCTGTGATGGCCCTTTTTAGAGACGTCCTTTCCTCTTCAACTGTGTTGCCTTCTGCGCTATTCCTTATTGCTGTATCTATAGCGTTAGAGAACTTCAAACGTTTCTCGTCATTCCTTAGAACTTCCGTATACCACTTCTTAGCGTATTGATTCTTCCTGACTAATGATTTGAACTTCGGCCTACTCTTCATCACTACTATATTGTGATCTGAGTTTATGTGTGCTCCTGGGTACGCCTTACAGTCCAGTATCTGATTTCGGAATCTCTGTCTGACCATGATGTAATCTAATTGAAATCTTCCCGTATCTCCCGGCCTTTTCCAAGTATACCTCCTCCTCTTGTGATTCTTGAACAGGGTATTCGATATTACTAGCTGAAACTTGTTACAGAACTCAATTAGTCTTTTTCCTCTTTCATTTCTTGTACCAAGCCCATATTCTCCTGTAACCTTTTCTTCTACTCCTTCCCCTACAACTGCATTCCAGTCGCCCATGACTATTAGATTTTCGGCCCCCCTTACATACTGCATTACCCTTTCAATATACTCATACACTTTCTCTATCTGTTCATCTTCAGCTTGCGACGTCGGCATGTATACCTGAACCATCGTTGTCGGTGTTGGTCTGCTGTCAATTCTGATTAGAAAAACCCGGTCACAGAACTGTTCATAGTAACACACCCTCTGCCATACCTTCCTATTCATAACGAATCCTACACCTGTTATACAATTTTATGCTGCTGTTGATTTTACCAGATACTCATCTGACCAGAAATCCTTGTCTTCCTTCGACTTCACTTCACTGACCCCTACTATATCTAGATTGAGCCTTTGCATTTCCCCTTTCAGAGTTTCTAGTTTCCCTATCAGGTTCAAGCTTCTGCCATTCCACGCCCCGACTCATAGAACATTATCCTTTCGTTGATTATACAATCTTTTTCTCATGGTAACCTCCCGCTTGGCAGTCCCCTCCCGGAGATCCGAATGGGGGACTATTCCGGAATCTTTTGCCAATGGAGAGATCATCATGACACTTCTTCAACTACAAGCCACATGTCCTGTGGACACACGTTACGTGTCTTTAATGCAGTGGTTTCCGTTGCCTTCTGCATCCTCATGTCGTTGATCATTGCTGATTCTTCCGCCTTTAGGGGCAATTTCCCACCCCTGGAACAAGAGAGTGCCCTGAACCTCTATCCGATCCTCCGCCCTTTTTGACAAGGCCGTTGACAGAATGAGGCTGACTTCTTATGCCGGAAGTCTTCGGCTGCCAATGCTACTCTACTGGCCATTAAAATTGCTACACTACGAAGATGATGTACTAAAGACGTGAATTTTAACCGACAGGAAGAAGATGCTGTGATATGCAAATGATTAGCTTTGCAGAGCATTCACACAAATTGCAGTTGACCGGCGTTGCCTGCTGAAACGTTGTTGGGATGCCTCGTGCAAGGAGTAGAAATTGTTACCATCACGTTTCTGACTTTGATAGAGGACGGATTGTAGCCTATTGCGATAGCGGATTATCGTATTGCAATATTCGCGTTAGTCGAGATCCAATGACTCCTAGCAGAATATGGAATCGGTGGGTTTAGGAGGGTAATACGGAACACCGTGCTGTATCCCAACGGCTCGTATCGCTAGCAGTCGAGATGACAGGCATCTTATCCGCATGGCTATAACTGATCGCGCAGCCACGTCTCGATCCCTGAGTCAACAGATGGGGACATTTGCGAGACAACAACCATCTGCACGAACAGTTCGATGACGTTTGCAGCAGCATGGACTATCAGCTAGGAGACCATGACTGCGATTGCCCTTGACGCTGCATCTCAGACATGAGCGTCTGTGATGGTGTACTCAACGACGAACCTGGGTGCACGAAAGGCAAAACGCCTTTTTTAGGATGAATCCCAGTTCTGTTTACAGCATCTTGTTGGTCGCATCCGTCTTTGGCGACATCTCTGTGAACGCACATTGGAAGCGAGTATTCGTCATTGCAATACTGGCGTTTCATCCGGCATGATGGTATGGGGTGCCATTGCTGACACGTCTCTGTCACCTCTTGTTCGCTTTCACGGCACTTCGAACAGTGGACGTTAAATTTCAGATGTGTCACGACCCGTGGCTCTGCCCTTCATTCGATCCATGCGAAAACCTTCATTTCAGCAGACAATGCACGACCGCATGTTGGAGGTCCTGTACGGGCTTCCTGGATACAGAATATGTTCGACTGCTGCCGTGCCCTGCACATTCTCCAGATCTCTCACCAATTGAAAACGTCTGGCCGATGGTGACCGAGTAACTGGCTCGTCACAATACCCCATTCACTACTCTTGATGAACTGTGGTATCGTTTCGAAGCTGCATGAGCAGCTGTACCTGTACACGCCATCCGAGCTCTGTTTGACTCAATGCCCAGGCGTATAAAGGCCGTTATTACGGCCAGAGGTGGTTGTTCTGGGTACTGATTTCTCAGGGTCTATGCACTCAAATCGCGTGAAAACGTAATCAGATGTCAGTTCTAGTGTAATACATTTGTCCAATGAATACCCATTTATCATCTGCATTTCTTCTTGGTGTATCAATTTTAATGGCCAATAGTGTAATTAAGGCTATGACAAACCTACGTTTTCTACACTTTCTTGTTCACTGCTAATAAACGTTACATTCATCTGTGTGCTTCAGCTTTCATTGAGAGCTGAAGTATGTCCAACAAACTCTTTTCAAAAGTTTTTCAAGTTGACTCAGAACGTATTGCGCCTTAATCTGCGTGGCAGACATCATTGTTAGTATTTATAACGGGACTACGGGAGTCTCGTCCACCCAAAGTGGAAATAAATGTTCAGGTGTGACTACCAATCATTCTTTTAATAAATCACCATCCGTGAAAGGGCGCCAGTAACGTGCTAAAAGTAGTACGTGCTACGAAGCACACATGAACGGTACACTCACTTAATTTTCGTCCTCTTCGGAGAGCTCTCTTCTACGTTTTAAAACCTCTTGTACACCCACATGTCCTTTATCTTTTCTGTTTACTTATTCTTTGACGTGGTGTGACATTTAGTGCCGTCGTAAATTGAAGTAATCTGTGCTGTATGATACAATCCCATTTTGCGAACCCATCTATTTATGTAAAACCACTATATTTCTCTACCTGTAGACAGTCATGAGAAAACAATATCGCTGTTAACTAAAGTTGCACTCTATGGTTCCGTTGGTTTGGTACAATATATGAATACAGGAAATTATCGTATTATCGGTAATATTGGTCGCATTTGTAGGGAATGAACATAAATGAATGTCTGACAAAGAGACTTGGAGCTGGATCTTCTCTTAGTTTTTTGTTTGTTTCTTGTGTACATAATTATAACTGCACATCGTTTAGTGTTAGACCATTGCGAATTTTATGTTCTTACAGAATATAAATTGCGTTTTGTAAGTAATAAAAATTATTTACTCGGTAACTTCTGTTATTTTATGTAACCAAAGCAATTACTTTTGATGCGCGTACAGTTTACATGCGCTAACATAGAAACTTTATAGTATATAATTATTTTGTTATCTTGTACTCAGAAGAGTGTTCTTCTGCATGATCAGAGGCAAGAGTTTCTTCCTATTATTGTTAAGAGCGAAAGTTGTTTATGCATGACAGAAAAAACATCTTATATTATGTTCAAGGGCTGCCTCTGGATGACGGGGTCCGGGGTTCGATTTTCGGCCCAGTTGGGGATTTTCTCTGCCTGGGGATTGGATGTTTGTGTTGTCCTCATCATATCATCATTATCATCATCATCATTCGTGACAGTGGCTAGGTCGTATTGTGTGAAAATTGGGACTTTGTACGTGCACTGATGACTGCGAAGTTGAGCGCCCCACAAGCCAAACACCATCATCCACATCATCATCATCATCATCATCATCATCATCATAATATTATGTTCGACGAAGTATTGAAACGTGTTTGATATGTTTTCGTTTTCAGTTCTTTTTTTTTAGTTTTTACCTTTGAGAAAATTGCAAATATTTGTTTCCATTTTTTTTAGATTTAGTACAAGATACCAATCTTTCACATTACAAATCAACAATTTCCGAAAAAAATAAGAATTACATAGCTACATACAATTTCCATTTTGGTACAGTAACGTTTGTTTTTAGATAATGGGTAAGATTATAACCATGCAGAACATAAATGTTCCATAGGTTGTGCAGCCCTTTGCATATATTCTCTCAGTTTCTTTGCAGCTACCGCTTCTGGTTCCTGGGGCAATCAGACTGATCACATACGCAAACACAGCTATCGAAATGAGGTAAGACCAAATAGGTATGCAACACACATAACGTACAGGTAATACGGTTGCGACCTTAAATGATCAAGGCTACTAGGTTCAAAATGGTTCAAATTGCTCCGATCACTATGGGACTTAACATCTATGGTCATCAGTCCCCTAGAACTTAGAACTACTTAAACCTAACTAACCTAAGGACATCACACAACACCCAGTCATCACGAGGCAGAGAAAATCCCTGACCCCGCCGGGAATCGAACCCGGGAACCCGGGCGTGGGAAGCGAGAACGCTACCGGACGACTTTGAGCTGCGGACCCGGACCGGGTGGCCGAGCGGTTCTAGGCACTACAGTCTGGAATCGCGCGACCGCCACGGTAGCAGGTTCGAATCCTGCCTCAGGTATGAATGTGTGTGATGTCCTTAGGTTAGTTAGGTTTAAGAAGTTCTAAGTTATAGGGGACTGATTACCTTAGAAGTTAAATCCCATAGTGCTCAGAGTCATCTTTTTAAAGCGCCTACTACGGCTCAGCCACACCGGCCAGCTAAGGGCTACTAGGAAAACTGTCGTAGTCTAGGTTGCTCATGATAATCTATGGTAGCCTACGGTACTTTGAAAACCTTACTTTTAACACAATACCGATTCGCCATTCCTGCCATTAAATTGGATCGCTGTCAAAAGTGGCCCTCCACTGTTTCATAGTTCGTGCTTCTCCAGTATGGTCGCGACAGCGCGATGCGCGCTCAATTCCCTTCTCTCTCCCCCGCATCACATCTCATCAACAAGTTCCTGATCAGGCATGAGTGCTCTTGCTCAACGTCAGCAAGTTGGTGAGCGTTGATTTGCAGCGTCCCAAAGCTATCAGTGTGCTCTGGCTAATATTTTGTCGGGTGAGTTCTTCACGTAGTGCGGTTTTAAACGGCATTAATTCGTATTACATGTTGAGGTATGATTGTAATACGGCAGTTACTAAATTTTCATTTGCTCAGGCACTCGGGTAAATAAGAAGCCATTTTTTATGCAGAGAATTCAGCGTCCGTCATTCGTATCATTTACCGAATCGTGGGCCGCGTTTCATAATCCAAACGGCAAGGAGTGGCGCCCAATTAGTGCGTGACTGGAGAGGTCGCCGCGAGCACGAGCTCCCGTGCGACGTGGCGTGCCTCCAGCCATTGATCCCTCTGGCCAACAGCGCCGCCCAGGGCCGCGTCGTAAATATATAAACAGCGCCGGCCTCGTGACGTCACCGCCGGGTGGCGACCGTGCGAGCGCGCCCAATGAAATTTGCCTGCACACTAGCGCAGTCCGCCCCGTAAGCCTCCAGTAATTAGCGTCACGCTTCGTTAACCTTTGGCACCCAGAACTAATACGCTCGGTACACGGAGATGAAAGTCAGGCGTTTAAGTCATTATGTCACAAAATTTTCACTGTCACAGGCGACAGTTTAACTTGGGAGGTTTAGTGTGAGTGAATTTTCCAACATATCCCGACCAACTTTGTCAGACAGCTACAGAGTCACAGTTCGTCCTTGCTATTTTACTATTTTCAAAAAAATGTTCAAATGTGTGTCAGTTCCTAAGGGACCAGACTGCTGAGGTCTTCGGTCGCTAGTCTTACACACTACTTAAACTAACTCATGCTAATAACAACACACAAACACACACACACACACACACACACACACACACCCATGCCCGAGAGAGGACTCGAACCTCCGGCTGGAGGGGCCGCGAAATCCGTGACATGGCGCCTCTAACTACACGGCCTTTCCGCGAGGCACTACTCTCACTGTAATGGTCTATTCCAGCATTCATTACATGTTTGCAAAGGGTTAGTACTACCGTACTACCGCATAGAAGACATCTAAGATTTACGTTAACTGGATGAAATCGACTCGATCTTTCGATTACATTACGTAACAACTTTAGCTAGTACCGAATATTCGCGGATCTCGCTGTTAACTAAAATGTAACTGACACTAGAAATTCACTAACTTACGAACATTACAAAGTTTAGCATTGTAGTGTTTGTTGCTGCGGAGATCTTCAGTCGGAAGTTCGTAAAGTGCAAATCTCTTCATCTTTGTATCCACTTGAAACTGCTTCCTCTATAATTTTTACCACCCCCCCCCCCCCCACCCCATCAGCGTACATTTACCTCAGTTATCAAACTGACGCTACAGTGTTGTCTCAGGATGTGTCCTGTCGGCCTATCCTTTATTTTAGTGAATTTGGCGTCACATACTTTTTTCCGTCCCCGATTAGATTCACTAGTTCCTCATTAGTTGTTCCATCTATTCATCTTATCTTCGGCACTCTTCTGTAGCAGCACATTTCAAAAAATCCTGAGGTCTTCTCTTCTCTACTGTTTACTGTCGACGTTTCGCCTCTGTGAAAGGTTATGCCACAAACAAATATTTTCAGTGTAGATGCGATCGTTATCGTGCAACTAAATGGTTCATTCCTGCAGCATTTCAAATCATTTTGATTTGAATTTATCAGAGATATTAACACTTCCCTTTTTCAGAATTTTTTTTACTGGTTCCATTCTGCATTTCGTACGCAGTATACTTCTGTCATCGTCTTACTTTGCTGACTAAGCAGCAATGCTCCTCTGTTATGAAATGATAATTAAACCGAAACCCTAGCTGCAAGCAGACGTTGATATACATCATCGGGGATATGTTCAAAATGTGTACCCCGACCGGGTCTCGAACCCGGGATCTTCTGCATACGTGCCAGACGCTCTATCAATCTTTTTTTTTTTTTTTTAATCTCATTATGTTCGCTTTTGTTCGATGCATCTGCTCGTGGCGGACGTCGTAAGACATCCGTTTTAAGTTCGTTGTTGTTCGTTAACTCAATTTTGTTTATTGGAGAGGGCACCATCCATCTGAGCCACCGAGCCCACAGGGGACAGTGCGCCTGCAGCGACTTATCCCTTGCACGCTCCCCGTGAAGACCCAAATTTCCAACATGTCCATACCACTACATTCGTAGTACACCTAATAGATGTTTTCCCATCGCACTCATTAATCGTGGCAGATTAATCTACCAAATCCCGTACGAGTTGGGGCATAGCGTGAGAGTTACTTTCATTGTCCGATTCGTTAATCTGCTGCAGAATCACCACTACACTCGTATACATGTGTGTAGACTTCTGTGGCCAGAGCCAAACAACATTTTCCGATAGTACGTCAGAGTCATGCTCCATGAGCCGCAGTCAAATGAAAACTGTACATCTCCCATAACATGTCAATGGTCCTATTCAAAAGCAATCACCACACGCGTTAAGACATTTCCCCACTGGGAGATGAGACGATCAATTCTTCTTTCTTGGAATGCTGTTGGCCACTGGTGGATCCACAACCGCACCTACTCCTGCACTTCATCGTCCGACTGAAACCGCCGTCAACGCATGTCTCTCTTCCGCTGCCAAAAATGTGTAAGTAGCACGGCGAAAGATCCGGTCTGTACGGAGAATGTTGCAGCGTTTCCCAATTAAATCGGTGGTGTGTAGCCTTCGTCCGATTGGCAGCGTAGGAGCGGGCGTTGTCGTGCAACAAGGTGGTTCATTCCGGCAGCATTTCAGATCGTTTTGACTTTATGGCACGTCGCTAGGGTTCTTCATAGGGCTATGCATTGATTGTGACTCCATGCTCGAGAAACTCGACGAGCAGATGGCCCCTGCAGTCGAAGAAGAACATCATCAAAACATCTTGAACAGCTTCGGATTACTTATTACTTTGCTGGGGGAGTAGTAGGGTATTTGTACTGCTGACTTTGCCGATTTTCATCAGGCATCAATTCAAAGTGCCCATGAATGCTGTCGGACGAAATGGTCCTGTTGCACAATAACGCCCGCCCCCACAGTGCCAATCGTACGAAGGCCGTGCTTTGGCGATTTAGTACGGAAACACTACAACATCCTGCATGCAGCCCGGTTCCAGTCGGACGAGGAAGTGGCTGCGGTTGTGGATCCGTCAGCAACCGACAGCGCTCTACGAAACACGAACTGCTCATCTCGTCTCCAGAGAGATGGTTACCTTAAGGCACTTGATGATTATTTTTTAATGTAATCATTCCATGGTCACGCTGTGGCTGATGTTTGAGTTTGCTGTTCATTTGACTCCCTCTCATAAAAAAAATTATCATTGGAGAAAATCTACTTATTAGCCACAGCTACAGCAGCCATTTTCTGGTTCTGCTAGCATACATTCTTGTCTAGCGCCAACTATATTTTGTCATGACTCCTGAGCAAGACATTGCGTAACAGTTTAAAAACTGTTGATATTATTGCTCCCCTGGAATGGAAGTCGCGGGAACGTTTACTGTAATTTTTTTTCCTATTGTGGAAGGGTTTGGGGATGTGGAGTTATCTGTTGCACCTTACAGTGTATGTTGTCATTAACAGTCATAGGCGAATGGAATGTGACTATCGTTTTCGTCATGAGTGACACAGATAGCGCATCGTGTTACTCCCCGGTAACGCTTGCGGCTCCTGATATTTAGGCGAACTGTAGGTTTTAATGGGTGGAAGCCAGGTTGCTGCAACCCCAGCGCTATCCTCTCTGTTCATATTGTTGGTATTATGTGACCATTCTGAACATCCGTTTCTCTGCCACTAGCCGCTTTCGGACATTACGTTGTATTTTACTTTCTTGCCATAGTCTTTCCTCTGTTCTGACACTGCAGATTTCTTTTGATGCCCATGTCGCCAACTGCCCATGCTGCTACTCGGCTGACAGTTTTGCCAGTGTACAGAATGGCTACGATTAAACTATCGCTACTGGAGCCAGTGTACTCCGAATCCTACACTAATGGCTATTAAAATTGCTACACCACGAAATTGACGTGCTACAACGCGAAATTTAACGGACGGGAAGAAGATGCTGTGATATGCAAATGATTTGCCTCTCAGACCATTCACACCTACAATGTGCTGACATGAGGAAAGTTTGCAACCGATTTCTCATACACAAACAACAGTCGACCGGCGTTGCCTGCTGAAACGTTGTTGTGATGCCGCGTTTAAGGAGGAGAAGTGCGTACCATTACGTTTCCGACTTTGATAAAGGTCGGATTGTAGCCTATCGCGATTGTTGTTTATCAAGATCCAATGACTGTCAGCAGGATATGGAATCGGTAGGTTCAGGAGAGTAATACGGAACGCCGTGATAGATCTCAATGGCATCATATCACTAACAGTCGAGATGACAGGCATGTTATCCGCATGGCTATAACTGATCGTGCAGCCACGTCTCGATCCCTGAGTCAACAGATGGGGACGTTTGCGAGATAACAAACATCTTCACGAACAGTTCGACGACGTTTGCAGCAGCATGGACTATCAGCTCGGAGACCATAGCTGCGGTTACCCTTGACGCTGCATCACAGACAGGAGCGCCTGCGATGGTGTACTCAACGACGAACCTGGACGCACGAAAAGGAAAACGTCACTTCTTCGGCTGAATCCAGGGTCTGTTTACAGCATCATGATGGTCGCATCCGTGATTGACGGCATGTCTGTGACAGCACATTGGAAGCGTGTATTCGTCATCGCCATACTGGCGTATCACCCTGCGTGATGATATGGGGTGCCATTGCTTACACGTCTCGGTCACCTCTTGTTCGCATTGACAGCACTTCGAACAGTAGACGTTACATTTCAGATGTGTTACGACCCATGGCTCTACCCTTCATTCGATCCCTGCGAAAACCTACATTTCAGCAGGATAATGCACGACCGCATGTTTGCAGGTCATGTACGGGCCTTTCTGGGTACAGAAAATGTTCGATTGCTGTCCTGTCCAGCACATTCTCCAGATCTCTCACCAATGGAAAACATCTGGTCAATGGTGGCCGAGCAACTGGCTCGTCACAACACGCCAGTCACTACTCTTGATGAACTGTGGAATCGTGTTGAAGCTGCATGGGCAGCTGTACCTTTACACGCCATCCAAGCTCCGTTTGACTCAATGCCCAGGCGTATCAAGGCCGTTATTACGGCCAGAGGTGGTTGTTCTGGGTACTGATGGGATTGGTTGAGGTTGCATTTAAAACTAATAGAGTTTATTGCCTGTGCTGGAGTTATTCGTGTTTCTTGAAATGCGGAGCCAATCCACAAAAAACAGCGATTAAATAGTCACACACAACAAACCACATCGGAAGAAAAACATCAGTGAAAACTGTCCTAATCACACAGTTCTAAAAACGATAGTGAAACAAAACCATTAATTCGCTTACACAACTGTTGTGTACATAGTTCAGAGTAGTCAGGGCGTACACAACTTTCCCAATGGAGCGCACCCCGCTAAGCACAACAGCGCAGGCGCAGCGCTCGTCTGTCTCCGCACTACGAAATGGCGCTGTCTTAGAGATGGACCAAATTCTGCTTCCGCCGATCTGCGTATTAATATGAGATTGCTGCTAATGTAGAACCTTTTCTCCTCATGGATCACACTCGTGCAGTGATACCTGAATGCTCAAGGTATTATAACGAGTGTACAGACCTCCAGTTAATCAGTCTGCATTAGTCTGCGTTAGTCTGCATTAGTCTGATCCAGTCTGCACCTAATAAGATTATCATATTCCTGTACATAGCCATGAAGAGAAATGTATAGACACTTTGTCAATATGTATGTGAGAATAAGATTAACGTACCAAGACCAAATGAACTTCAGATTGTCCATTGTAAACAGCATCCAGAATCAAGTTACGTAATATCTATGCCTTTTTATTATTTTAATAAATGTGTGTGAAAATTAATCAAGTTCTGTTCAAAGTTGGTCACCGTCAATCTGCTACTCTAAGCGTGCAAGTGGCATATCTATTGTCTGACCTAACGGCAGAAGATAAACACGCCATGATAAAACCACGAGACATATTGCTGACATTCGCCTACTTCGTGAGAGCGACAAGTCAAATAATGTGATGATGTTTGTACGGAAGGTCTTACAGTACACACACACCAAAACGAAAAACGCTTTGTAAATAGTCTGATCGTAACTGCAAACCGTAAAAAAGGAAAGAGAAAAGAAAACTTCGAACTATCCATAGAGACACTTGTTCTTGGCGAGAAATAGTCCATTTGCACTACCCTATCACATCAATTTTTTAAAAATTTATCTGTACCTGTGGTTTCAGCACTCCAACCATCCATGGATGATTCGGGTGCTGACATCAAAGTTACAGACAGTCTGCATAAACTATTTATGTTGAACACTGATGCAGTGTATATATGGAACGTGATAACCCCCACAGCACCAATTAAGGCCTGAAGGTAGCGCAGTGAAGCGCCAAAAATGGTAGCTACATAATTAATAAGATCATAAGAACGGCTGTAGGCATTTCATTTTCTTACAATGGTACAAAACAGACTTTGCAGAAAGGCAGTTCCTGTACTGGAATAATAATACCAGTCTATATCTCTTGCGTCGCTCGGTCAGCTCGTTCTGAAATAGAGAGCAGTGTGCAGCTAATTCAGTTCATAGTTTTTCTCTGATGGATGTTACACTATAATGAGGAGCGAGAGAGAGAGAGAGAGAGAGAGAGGAGGGGGGGTTGTGCTTTGCACTTTGCTGTTGAATATAAAAGTGATTGAGTTTCTTAGTGACATGCATTAAAGCCACTGTTCTATGTTGATAATTTACATGTCTGAAATGTATCTAATAACCATGTGCATGACGGTTTATGTGTGAGACTTCCACGGACAATAATTTTGAATGTAAGGCTTGCTCCAAAACTATACCAATTTGGCTGTCAAGCTGAATGAAGTTGGTTGTATCTGTTCTTCTGTAACTTCTTTATTACTGTCAAAATTGTGTTTAATAGCTGGTTGCTTATAAGAGGTAGGCTGATGTCAGATATGAAAGTTTCTATCACACAACAGCTTATAACATAGATGTTCCATACTTTAAGAGTATGACCTGAAGTAGTTCTCTCCTTTATTCAGATGGCTGTTTCGAACGAACAAGGGCATTCTTAAGTGATCTGGAGTTTTCATACCAAATTAGTGGAAGTTTTCAATTCATTTAGAATGTGTTACTCATTTTACACACAGTTGACAGGTACAAGAAATTTGTGATAGTTTAATACATATATGCTGAAGGCAGTGGAAGGAGCGGTTGAAGTGGGTGGAGTGTGAAGGCAGCTACAGGATAACAGCCTCAAAAGTATGGTTTTTGTCAAGTGTTACTGTGCTGCAGAGTTTACAGCAATGTCGCATTCCTGGCTGTGTTACAAGGAAGCGATGTTCTCTTGGGTGTACGAGGTAGTTATTTTATCACCTTAAAGTTTATCACCGAGCGAGGTGGCGCAGTGGTTAGCACACTGGACTCGCATTCGGGAGGACGACGGTTCAATACCGTCTCCAGCCATCCTGATTTAGGTTTTCCGTGATTTCCCTAAATCGTTTCAGGCAAATCCCGGGATGGTTCCTTTGAAAGGGCACGGCCGATTTCCTTCCCTAACCCGAGCTTACGCTCCGTCTCTAATGACCTAGTTGTCGACGGGACGTTAAACACTAACCACCACCACCACCACTTAAAGTTTATCACCATTCTTTTTTAGAAAGAAACTTGCAGGGTGAATGTACGTCAGATGCTGGAGGCACCTGCTTCAGGATATACCCTCAAAAATAAATAGACACCAGCTCATGTACCCACAGACTGGTGCAGAAGGATGAGGGTGGAATGCTGCATTCCCATCAAATTCTAACACCCTATGTGAATCTGCTCAGTTGAGCCCCATATACCAATGTGAGGCCTCTGGGCAAACAGTGGAAGGACTAGCAGGTTTTTTGTGAGTCTCCACAGATCTTTGTCGTCAACAGCGAGGCGGCAGTGTATTACGCACATTGTTTGCCTTTGTCCTGCAAGCAGTTACCCATCTGAAAACTGCCACAGCTCCAGGCTTATTCATTGGAAAAAGTAGGGACAGCTGTAGGACAGTGTGCCACCACTTTCGAATGGACTAGGGCACACAGCTAGGTGAATGTATACTCTACATGCCCAATCATCAAAACTCAGGTGCTGGTGGGGAGGTGAAGGGGGGAGGGCAGTAGAAAGTTGTGGTGGGGCTTTGGTGGAGTATAGAGGCAGCTGTAAGACTCTTAAGTGGTATAACACCCTTAAAAATAAATTAAGTAAAAATACATTACATCCTTCCTCTCCAGCAGCTTAGCACAGGCTATGTCTTTTTCCTGCCAGTTCACAAGTGTGAAAATTGGATACATCCCAGGAGATTATAAAAGAAACTGCAGGGGCTCAAAACCAGTAGCATACCAATAGGTTAAGGGTAGGGGAAGGGGATAATTTGCCCCTGAATGTATGCAACCTATGCAAACAAAATGCACCACATAAGGCTTTTCCCCACTACTTATACCATGATGTGGGCCATGGTTTACATTGATCAGTTTCAGGTCTGATCCAGATACGAGTTTCCATCCACGTAACTCCAAAATGATAATATACACAATCAGATACCATAATGACATTTTGTCCAATATCATGAGGCGAGTTTCTTTCCAAATCTTGCACATCATGGGGACCTTCATTGGACAAGAAAACCAAATTCCCCATGTGTGATCTGTGATAAATCACACTTGGACTAGAAGCTACCACTTTCGAATGATATACAGCATTTGGAAATGCAGCGCTGGACAAAAGACACTTGAGACATTTGTATCAACACTGTAATGGGTCCTAGCAAACCTAGATTTACTTCTAGAGAGGTCTAGCGAATACTTCAGCATACACAAGATGTACTTGTTAATGTCGCTGAACACTATAAATTATCACATGACACAATACAGAACGATACTCTCTTCTCAGTATACAATGGGCTATAAAAATGACGTGTGGCTGGTGCCTGCCCTCGGGTAGACCGTTCGCCTGGTGTATGTCTTTCGATTTGACGCCACTTCGGCGACTTGCGCGTCGATGGGGATGAAATGATGATGATGAGGACAACACAACATCCTGTCCCTGAGCGGAGAAAGTCTCCGACTCAGACAGGAATCAAACCCGGGCACTCAGCTACCTGGGGAGGGGGGGGGGGCGGACACAATGGGCTATAAGGTCGATATATAGTTTAGCAGCCAGATCAGACTAAAACAATAATGCCGTTGTAGGTGATGCTTAGAGAGTGAGGTTGAGCAGTGTCATGCTATGATGTAAGTATTCCTTGTTGCACCAGGCAGCGATTGTCTTAGCTTGTGTTCCCATTGTGGTGACTTTGACATGAGACCACATTTTTTGGATATCATCACAGAAAAGGCTGCCAACAAAGGACGGCAGGTTGTTAGTCACTGCTGCTATTGTCAAATAATCCAGTAACAAACATCAGTCTAAATTAGTTCAAATTCAAATCTTCGTTTACTTTGATCATGCATTGTTGCAGTATGTTTTGCCGGCAGCTGTGGCCGAGCGGTTCTAGGGGCTTCATTCTGGAACCGCGCTGTTGCTACGGTCGCAGGTTCGAATCCTGCCTTGGGCATGGATGTGTGTGATGTCCCACAGTGCTTAGAGCCATTTCGATTATTTATTTTTGCTGCTATTTTGGAAACGGATTTAACTGTACAACTACCTATTTCGTCAAATATTTGCAGTTGTGAGGGTCACCGGGAATTCTCGCATATCCAGTAGCTCCGGCGAAACGCGAAAGATGTAGGAAACAACAGCGCGTGGTGGCTCAGAAAGTACTACAGCATTTCATAACTTGTGAGCGGCCAACTTGCCAGCATTGCTACAATAAATTATAATGACAGATGGCTCCAATGGATCTGAGCGCCATGGGACTTAACTTCTGAGGTCATTAGTCCCCTAGAACTTAGAACTACTTAAACCTAACTAAACCTAAGGATATGACACACATCCATGCCCGAGGCAGGATTCGAACCTGCGACCGTAACCGTGCCGCGGTTCCAGACTGTAGCACCTAGAACCGCTTGGCCACTCCGGCCGGCTTATAATAACAAACCTTCCTTGTGACTCAGCCTATTAATTGATGAAAATCATATCAAAACCTACAGAAGTTTGTGAGTGTATCCAAAACGTTCAGATACAAAAACGCATCAGGGGCATTAATTTATATCTATAGCTACTAAGGCGCTTTATGAGTACATGTGTGCGTCGAATCCTCTCTAGAGACTCCTGTTTGTGGATATTACCGACGCTAGCAGGGAAAGGGTGAAATCCACAGCGGAAGGTGTACGTTGCAGGCGATTGCAACCTCTCCCAGATAATAGCTCGCTATTTCTGCAGCAACGCGTTTAACGCTTTCGTTCATTGCCGATTCTCCACCGGGCTGTTACCGTTCCTGTTGTTGTTGCGGGAGAAAAAACCCAGCGGACTGCCGATGGCCTGTACTTCTGCGAAAGGCTGTGCTGAAGTAACAACTATCACTGCTGCGGCTTGCAACGTAGCAATTTGGCGCGGGACAGCCGATATTGCGGTCGCTCGCCAGAGCACACCTAATAGCCCCTGCCTGTGCTGTGCCAGTAGGGGAATTCCCTCCCTCGCGCTCCCCACCACTCCCTCTGGACTTCCGCCCCACCACTACCGCAGTCGTGGCACCAAAGCCCACCCCAGTGGCCGGCTCTTGGCATCGTTAATTACGGACACGTCGCTGGCTCGTATGGGCGTCATGGCGGGGTCATTACCTCGGCGGCTTTGACGTCCCCGTCAATATGAGCTGACGGCTCCAGCAGAGGCTGCTTTGCACACAACAAGTAGCTGAAATAACGAGACAGACCATGCGTACATAGAATGAAGCATGGAAATAATATTTCGAAATTATAATGTTTTCTGAAATTTGTATTGGAATATTTGTTACACTAAATAATACTATTTCTTGTAACGTAATAAAAGTGCAAATCTGGAAGAAATAATAATACACGTCCGTTGATTTTTTTGTATTTTTTCCAACTTTCGTATTTTGGTCATTTAATTTTTGAAATTTGTTTTGGGCGTGGTACTGTAATAGATAAAAATCTTTTTTTTTCTCAGTACTTTCAATTTGATTTTAAGTGCCAGTAAATTTGAACTTGTCCATCAGATCACCTAATATGTCAAACACTCTTTTAACTTATTTCTTGCTGATATCCCATGCATGCTGCAAACTATTGGATTCAGCTGTCCTTAAACCATAAGTCTCCATGACTCTTCATAAAATTATTATGAAAGTCTTTATCTGCTTTCGTTTTTTCCTTACTATTGCTCTACATATTCTGGCACTAGATTTAAGAACTCATCATTGCTCAAAGGCGTTACATGTAAATCTAATTTTTAAAGTGATTCAGTGCTACTTTTCCCTGTCCATTACTGCCAATGTATAAAAAAAAATTATTTTTTCACAAAACACATTTCATGAGACCCTTTATTTTCCGCATAAAAGTTTAATCCCATCACCTAACGCAGTGCTCCCCAAACTGTGTGCCTTGGCAAAATGCTTCCACAAAGTGAAGAGTATGATGTGATCATTTACATGTTATTATAGGAAATTAAAGAATTTCCGTTTTACACACACCGCGAAGTTTTACGTGTTCAAAGAAATTGAATGTAACTTATTTCTTTCGACTGTAAATAAGAGCCGGCCGTTGTGGCCGAGCGGTTCTAGGCGCTACAGTCTGGAATCGCGCGACCACTACATCGCAGGTTCTAATCCTGCCTCGGGCATGTATGTGTGTGATGTCCTTAGGTTAGTTAGGTTTAAGTAGTTCTAAGTTCTAGGGGAGCGATGACCTCAGAAGTTAAGTCCCATAGTGCTCAGAGCCATTTGTAAATAAGAACGGACTTGTTTGTTCTTTAATTATGTAATACATGCTGATAACATGTTTTCATATAAGTTAAATGTAATTCATTTACTCAGTACTGTTGTTATACTTTCTTTTATTAAGCTTACTCTCGCTTGTACTACTGCACCGGCTATGCCGCTGGGGCGACAGTACCTTGTAACACCACATCTTTTGTGTACTGCCGGCTATACGTCCTTTTCCATAAAATTCCGGAGATTAGTAAAAATGTCCCTGTCAGATGAATTTCATTGCAGTGTTTTGATATTTTTTCCTGTTTGAAGTCGCTTCTTAACAATTATTGATCTTTTCGTTAGCCAAAAAATGATCCACATATTTCCGAACAGCAATGCTCTATTTCAGCTGAACAGTACTGTTGTTACTCTATCATGAACTTTCTATTGTTTGGGTATTTCGGTTCAGTTTCATAACAGCAATATTCTGCGGTAAGGCGAATACTGTGATTGCTATAGTCCCGGTAGAGGTTCGAGTCCTCCCTCGGGCATGGGTGTGTGTGTTTGTCCTTAGGATAATTTAGGTTACGTGGTGTGTAAGCTTAGGGACTGATGACCTTAGCAGTTAAGTCCCATAACATTTCACTCACATTTGAACAACATTTGTGATTGCTACACCAGTGTTTTCTATTACGTTGTTACTAAACTATTTTTTTTTTTTCGATAATTGTAAGTTCATTGTACAGTGCGGTCTGTCGTCGAGTGGAAGTAGTGAAATTTTAGAGCCCGAAAAAAAGAAACAAAAAGTAATTCAAAGGCCATACAATGATAATTATTTATCTTACAGTTTATTTTGGAGTGGTGACAAAATTTACCAGTTCCCGTGCTATGTCGCTTGGAGTGAAAAATTCAGTAATGCTGCTATGGTTCCCAGTAATTTGAAACGACATTTGTCTACAAAAATTCCTCTGTGTTAAGTGAAGGAGTGAATTATAGTCTCGATTGTTGGAACAAAATAGAAAACAAGTAAAGCTCATGACTACGTCGGTACATGTTTGCAAAAAGAGGTTTTCGAACTTACGGTAAAATCAGCAAAACTACGGACACTAGCAGAAACATTTTAACGGCAGCATGTAAGGAAATGGTTAAAATAGTCTTTGGTTCAGAAGCTGCTACTGAAATTCCAAAAATTCCTCTTTTTGCTGACACGATCAGCAGCCGAGCTAATGAATGTCGTGTGACGTCAAAGACATATTGAAGCAGAAGATAAAGCGCAGTGTTGTGTTGTGTTGAGGGAATCTCACTGCAAACAGTTTTTTTCCCAAAGAACTATCCGAATCAGCAACAGGTGAAGAAATATTTCATGCGGCTGGTAAATATTTCCTCTTTAATGAATTAACTTGGAACTGTCACGTTTGTGTTTGTACTGACGGAGCCACTTCTGTAACTGGTCGAGTGAAATGATTCGTGGGTTTAGTACCAAAGTACATCCTAACTACCGAGCGAGATGGCACATTGTTAGCACACTGGGTTCTCCTTCGGAAGGACGACGTTACAGACCTGCGTCTGGCCGTCCATATTTATGTTTTCCGTGATTTCCATAAATCGCTTCACGCAATTGCCGTATGGTTCTTTCGAGAGGGCACGGCAGATTTCCTTCCCCATCCTTCCCTCATCATAAGGGACAGATGACCTCGCTGTTTGGTCCCCCTCGCCGAATCAACCCCAGCCACCATCCTAACTTTCGAACGGACCATTGCCCCATTCGCCGCAAACCTGTTGTTGCTAAAAGTCCTTGCCATCTCCTCTGAATGTGTGATTGACGAAGTAGTAAAAGCCGTGAACTTCATTATATCCCGCACCTAATTTAAGCGGCTTTTTAATGTTTTGCGTTAAACGAAGTGTCAAGAACTAGGATCATAGCGCACTACACTTCTGCTACATATGGAAAAACGACGTTTATCTCGAGATAAAGAGTTAACATGAATGTTTGATTTTAGATATGAGAGAGGGGAAGGTGGGGTAAAGTGGCCATTCTGAGTGAAATTGAATTCTTATGAAGCCATGGCTATAAACTTAAGCTTGTGGCATATACATCTCGAATCTACGTACTGTAAGGTGTCACACCGAATATTTGTAGCTAAGATAAGAGAATATTTTATAGAACATACAAAAGTTTTTCTGAATTTTTACATCGTGGCCACTTTTCCCTACCTAATGGGGTAAAGTGGCCACCTTTGCGCCATTCTCAACTACACTGTTTCATTTTAGAAAGAAGTGGGTATGCTTATACTTCTTATTTCACCATTCAGAATTATTAGCAGAGCAATAATACAAATGAGAAAGAAACGTGTTGCAATACATTTCCAGGACAAAAAGTTGACAATTCCTAATGAGATAAGTAGAGAAATTCGAGTCTAATCCGTTCAAAATTTATCCACTCAGGAACGATATTAAGTCATGTCCAAAATTTGTGCGTGACGTTGTCATCGTCCTCATCACACCGAGTGCAGAGTTTATGAGAGCAGCGTTAGAGCTCCGACATCTTAACCACACAGTCTTTGATTCTTTGTCTGCCATTTAAGACTCTTTACAGAAGCTATGTGGTACTTTTGTTATGTTGTGCCAACTGGAAAGCTAGTCGCCAAGATCATCCCTGTAGTTCCACAAAATTGCTTTTCTATTTCAAAATTGTATTTAAGGATTTCTTACTCTTCTTCTTCACTGAACACTGCCTGTAAGCTGGCCATCACCTTTTTACTGCCAACTGCATTTCTGTTCTTCCTTACGACTCTTAGTTTTAGTGTATTACCTGGATTACTGAATTGTTTCGCTCCTGCTGAAACAGAAATGTTATCATTGTTTACTGCTTGAATTACCTTTTGCACCGCAACAGGGTCCTATGTTTGTTGCTCTGTTTTCCGGATGTGTCTTCTTGGCATCTTCAAGCTCTTGCAAACCATTACAGAAGAGCAGTATAACGGATATTAGTTTTTTGCACAAAACTATTTCTAATGTTGTAATTTCAATTTTTATACTATACATAAAATGTGGAATTAGCTAATTATCATTGGGACAAACAGACTGAAAATGAATTATCGGTAATAGTGGCCATATGTTGGGAAAAGTGGCCACCTTGGCCAATTAGTTTGGTTCATAAAACTATTTCTAATGTTTTAATTTCAATTTTTGTACTACGCATAAAATGTGGAATTATCTAATTATCATTGGGACAAACAGACTGAAAATCAATTATCGGGAATAGTGGCCATCTGTTGGGAAAAGTGGTCACCTTGGCCACTTATGTGGACGTGTAGTGTGGGCAGTTTCCCGATTGAACGCCATGTCTGTATCAGTGGCTCACAAGCGAAACAATACAATCGAAAGAAACGAAAGTAAGCCAAAAGGCACTACGTCAACCGTGATATCGCAAAACCGTGATATCTACGTAAAAGTGATGCAACTAAGGTAAAATGAGTGATTTCCTTTGCATCAAACGATCGAAAAACCTGAATGTTTTCACGGAAAGATAACGGAGAAAGCTTCCTTTTTTGACATCACTGAGAACACTAATGACGTCGATTACAGTTAGTTTGGCCACTTCTCGGTAGGGGGCAGCACGGTTGAAGAAGTCAAATAATCAGTGCCCACATTTCCCAACCTGGCCACTCTACTCTTCTTTCCCTTGTTTGTATTTTTTAGTATTGAGTGGAATAAGTATGCGGATTCATTTGCAGATGATGAATGGGTATGTAAATTGGGGTATCTTTCCGAAATTTTCGTTCATTTAAATGCACTGTACAAAAATATGGAAAGCAGAAACGAAAATATTCTGACTAGTACGGGTAATATTGAAGTATTTATTAATGAATATGAACCTAGGATTCCACTGCCATTGTCACAGTAAAATTTTTCTCGGTTTGTGACCGCATTGTCAATATGGAAAACTACCGACGTTTCGGTCACTATTGAAATGACATTCTTCAGGATCACACTTTTATGGGGCATAAAAGAGAGGTCAGTTTGTGCACCGGCAGCATTTGAGCAGTTATGGACGGGTATAGAGGCAGATTCGCTCAAAATTTTTGCAGGAGACGTCCAACGACTTTCTGAGTCCATGCGACGTTGAGTTGCTGCACTACTCCCGACAAAAGGAGATCCAACACGATGTTAGTAGGTACCCCATGAATTCCGTCACCTCAGTGTAAAGTTAATAAGCTGTTAATAAAGCATGTGCCTATTCATGTCTTATGATCATAATAACAGTACCTGATTACATAACGACTTAATAATTCGTAATTACACAAAGAGTCACACGATTTTAAGGAGCCAGACATTTTTGTGTGCCTTGTTCGGTCTAGGCCCATCTGGATGTGCCGTGAGTAATAAAATGCTGTAAACACTGGTTTAACATACTTCTTGAAACTAAATATTTCTCACCCGCTTTCCTGACTGATATTTCACCATGCCTACCTTTCTCTATGGCTTCCTTCAAGATATTTTTGTATCATTTGTAAACTTACTTCTCCACATTTGCCTATTAAAGAAGAAGAAAATGTAAAAATTAAAGTTTTTGTAATATCTGTTTTGCCTGTTGCAGTCCGAACATGTCGCTGTAGCAGTTCAACATTCCTGGGGCTTGACATTGCCACAGCATAAAGTAGTGAATATTAACAGTTGCATCTACGTATACAATAAAAATGTAATGTTACATACTTACAAACAAACTATAACACCCTAAATGTAAGTTCGTGTGTCAAAAAACTAACAAAGAATATAAGTAGTTGCCACTCTAAAGGGCATTGCTGTTTTGACCCAAAATTGCGTGAAAACTGTCGTTCTTCCATAGTTCACAGTAAATTAGTGCAACAGATACTGTCACTAGCACTGAGTTTAGATACAACTCTTGTCCGATACGGACCACTGTCCACAGTTGAGAAGAACACACGGCAGTGTGTGCATTATTACATACTCTAGACGGAATAGTAGACACCATTCTAGAAATGTTTTAAGGAATGCCATTCCATCAGCATAGTACCCAGAACTAACTTGAAGAGATTAGAGCAATGTAAATTCAATTCTGGCTATTAAAACTGCAACCATACCATAAATATCAGTCCGGCATCAAATGCACCACATGATTCGATATGCAAATGGTTAGCACTGTAACTGCATATTGTAGCTGGGAGTAACGCCGTGTACGTTCGATTAAGGAAGGTTTAGACAGTGGCTTTCCACTCAGAAATAGCTACTGAACGTTGCTCTTTTATGGGCAAATCGTGTTCCTCCACCTCGTAGGAAGGAGAATGTGTACCAGATATGTATAGGAATTTCAACAGTGCATAGATCATGCTCTATGAACACGGCAGTTAATCGTTGCGCGATACTTATGATTGCTTTGATCGGGCTCCCACGAGTTTCATGCATATATGGTACTCGTAGGTTAATTAGGGGCCTACTCGACTGGTTTTCTATTTAACTGTATACATAACATTTACTGTATGAGTGGGTGAAAGTAATCTATTCTTCTGAGCATGTTGAAGGTTCTTGGACGTTTGAAGTAAATAAGAATGCGATATTCGGAGAACTCAGAAAATTATATTGCCTGCAGCTACAGTGATAACAGAAAGAAAGAAATTCAAACGTGGTAGGTTTATTATCATCATCAAAATCATCTACAGTATTATAATCTTCGTCATCGTCAGTACCAACTTCCAGTGCTTCCTTGTAGTTTTTTTGCCAGTGATAGTCTAACATTTTGGGTGGTGTCTGTTTGTTCTATATATCGTCTCCCTATCACTTCCGCGCAACGACGCTCTGAGCGTGTTCTTTTTAGGGAATTGACTAGTTTGAACCTGGGACCTGTTGCTGGTAAGGAGACGCCAGACCACACATGACATGTAGAATTCAGAAGAGTTCAGTAAGACTAGCGATGATATAACCAAATACTTAATGATTTCAGCGTCAGCTCCACTGCACTCCCTGTAAAAGAAACTTAATACCAACTAAATTTAGTGGAAGGAGTTCAAGGCTTTCCTATTTTTAGTTAGCTGGTAAAATAACGTCGAAAAAGCAGTTAAGTTTACCATTGGAAATTTTATTCTACTCACAAAACATCATTTATAAACTGCACTATTTATAAAAGGAAGTGTTTCAATACAGGATGGTAAAAACCCAACTGCGTTCAACAAAAACGTGAACGAATATTCCCTAAGTGGGTTTCCAAGTTCTACAATGGATCGAAGGGTGACCTATACCATATCACATCTATAATCTAGGTTTAAATTAAGTTTCACAAGAGAGAAAACTATCAAAATTGTCTACAGTGTCCCTCAATTATTTTTAATTACTGATCTAACTCGTCGTAAATTACAGTGGCTGATGTGGCTTCTCAATAGTTATATAACAGACAAATCATCGCGTTTCATATTTTTACTTCAACTGACAAATGTGAACACGATGAGCTTTAATTTACGATCGAAACTAGCATTACGCAAAAAGGGGGTGTAACAGATGAGACTTCTGCAGTTCTGAGTGAAGCTTTATGCGCTGTTATGCGGCATCGCGTGCGTTCATTACCTTGTTGTTGGATAGTCAGCTTCAAGGGGGCAGCGGGCGGCGCAGCAGCCATACAGCTCGCCGTCTCGGAACTAACTCTCCTAACTTCACCTTACTACTATTTACCGAAGTAGATTTAAAAAAGCTATCTGGTTGTGTTTTCATCTGACCTATCAGGGTCTCAATGTTAACCTTAAGCTCCGTCTACAAAAATTCTGTCTTTCCAATGAGAAACGTTATACTTTTCGTGGTGGGGCAATGTTTTTAAAGTTTGAAATGTAACAGAGACGCTAAAAAGTCTCACGCTAAAACTTGCGGTTTGGCCCTTTTTGTGTTATCGTAAGATCTATACTGTTTTTCTGGAGGGCTCTAGCTTTTAACATGGGCTGGGGGTGGTCCTTGATGTAACAAAGATGCGAAAAAGTCTCACGCTAAAGCTTCCGGGTGGTGTCGTCCTAGTGGTTAACTGGCAAAGTGGGTGTCCAGTCTGTCCCTAATCGTAGGGCCTTCTAGCTTAACACGGTTCTGCTCTCGGCTTCTGCTCTCGTTTCTCCCCTCAGAACTGCGTCTGTCTCTCAGTGGGAAGGTACGACATTCATTTAGGCATTCTTGTGTTAGTCTGTGGTATTCCATTTGCTCACTCGTTACTCGTATTACTTTGGTTAATTTAATGTCACGATTTATTCGGATCTATGTGACGTACTACTGTATTTGCTTATCATGTCAGGGTTTTCATGAAAGGTGTTGGATTTGCCTGACACCTTACATATCACCACCCTTCGAACTTAATTTTTGCACTCAATTTAGGCAATGATTGAGTCGTTGTCTAAGTCAGTCAAAAATTTTCTAATTTATTTAAATTTTGTTGCGTACTGTTCAGCTACGTTATTCTGTTTTATGCTAGTTTGTATTACTAATTTATATTTTTATATTCTTCCATATTATAATTAAAAATGACAATAGAAGAATATTTTATGCTATTATTATTTTTTTATCATTTTCTTTATTTAAGTGTGAAGTTTGTTTTTTAACAAGTTTGTTATCGAAACTGAGGAGTCTTTCACATCGATTTTTTAGAAATATTGTTTTTATAAATGTAGTAATTCAGTAAAATCTATTCCTAACACATTTTCTAAATATCATGTACAAGTAAATTGTTTTTGTTTCTAGACACTCATTTCAACGTTGTTACACTAACAAATAAGAATTGTTTCCAAGATTTTCTTTGACAAACAAATATACATACACAATTATTGAGATATTATCCTGACAGATGGTACAAATGTAAAAAAAGGGAAAACATCCAATAAGATAATTTTTTATTCTTTGTCTTTATAAGGAGAAAGTAAGTAAAACATAGTTATTCTTTAATTTTTACGAGGAGAAAATAAGTGGCATATTGTTTTTGTGTTTATTATGCCTTACTTTTGTTCTTTATATACTGTCCATTTCAGAATTAATGACTTACTCTATCGATAGTCTATTTTTTACTTAAGTTCATAGTCAATGACTGTTATTTTGTAGTTTATTAGCTGTCTAGTGTGCTTACCTTATTTAGTTTTTCACACATTTCCTTTGCACATTTCCTACATCACATAATTTGATCTCACACATCCACACAATTCTATGAATGTTTAAGCATGCGGTTGGCGAATGTTTTTGCACGAAGGTGATGGACTTGAGCGAGATGGATGTGGGCAATTATTTGATGTACAGCTTCGTTCATCGTTCCTTGTTGGATTTGCTAGTGTGTTGCTGTTGTGGAGGTCCCATAATGGAATGGAGCTGTGAGTGCAGAATCTCGTGGTTTACTGGCTTTGTATGTGTGAAAGTCATCGTTATGTGTCGCTGAAAGCGGTCGTTTTTCGTTGTAATACTTCGCAGACGACTATTTTACAATAGGATAGGGATTTGGGTAGGTATGTTGTCTATTCTTCACCCATCTTCTTTCTTGGTCTCAATCCTGTGAATCTTCAACTTCTGTTCTTCCTGTTTTTTCTCTGCTTCTTACTTGCTTCTTGGTTCTTCTCTGGGCAGGATATGGAAATATTTATTGATAAATAGTCACTTTGAAGTTCTCCTCGTAGTAACAGTTTGATAAATTGTTTGGGCATGTCATTTTTACTTTGTGGAAGTTTTCTTCAGTTTCGTGCATCAGCGTGCTGTTTAATAGCAGTAGTGTGACTTTTACACATATTTTTTTCCAGTGGTGGCTTGCCCAAGTGGTTTTCTCATCGGGCTGTTTTTTGCTCGCTCCGTTAATTCGGGGCTCGGAGACCCTTCCAGCGTTCGGCATCCCGTCGCGTCTCTGCAGGGCTCTGTCACTGTGCGGCTCCATGTTCCATCCCAGCAGGGTTCCGCTTAGTGGGCAAATTTATTGCCCACTTTCTATACGAGGGTCTTCTGTTGGTCTCACTGTTCTTTCCTTTCTCTCAACGCTTCTACCTTGTAGGAATCGTGTCTTGCTAATTACGTCCTTTTCTTTCTTCATACTTCTCGCGTTGCAACTTGTGGGTCGTTGCATCTGTTCCTTGCTGGAGTTTTAGAATGGTTCTTACAAAAAGTTTTACTAATAATCATCTAACATATGTGTAGTACCTACTTGTTTTACGCCTTCTTAAAAAGCTTTACAAATTTCGGCGCCCTTTCCATGTTACAATTCTAAGATATTTGCAGTCTAAACGTCTACTCAAGAATCCTCAAATTCGTTTTTTTTATTTCTCTATAGTGTAGTGGTGTATAGCATTTTAGTATTTCATGCTGTTAGACTATCTACACTTTATCCTTTCACCTTAATCTATGGTACTATTGGTGTTATTATTGAAATTACTTTCTTTTTGTCACCTTCCTCTCTCTTCATTCTTCTTTCTCCTGACGATCTTATCTGCAACATAATCTTGAAATATTGTGCTGATTTTTTACCAGTAATAAAATTAATCTCCAAACTTTTTGATATGGCTCACATGGTGAAGTCCTAAGGTTTTGCCTGTTTTTGGGTTCATTAGTTCCACAGCATTATCATGAGGAATTCGCTAATTATGACAGGTCCTTTGTATGCAGCGTAATACTTATGTATTTTGTGTTTCTGTTTGCTGGAGAGATGGTGTGTTTTTACAAATACTTTCTGGCCTACTGATAATGTTCTTTTAATTGCTGTTCTATCTCCTCTTTCTTTTCTTTTAATGGCTGCCTTTCTGATGTTGCTATGACTTGTTTGTGCTGTCTACGTGGTACAATAGGAAATCTGACATTTTCTCTGGCTATGTTTGGGGGTTCAATATTTTTAAGTACAGTAACTGAAGGTAGTAGTGTACTGCTGTGTGGCATTTCATTTATTACTTCTTGAAAATCTTTAAGGTATATATCCCAAGTGTTATGTCTTTTGCCTGCATATAATCAGCATAAAGTGCGTATGTCCTTCATAGATCTTTCTGCTGGATTTACAATAGGTTTGCACTTAGATATGTGGATGGGTTTCATTTTCTGTTGTTTTAACGTGTTCTGCCATTTCACTTATTTGTATTGTGGGCCATTATCAGAAATTATTAATTCCACTCGACCTACTTGTCTGAGAAAATCTTGTCTAAATGCTTTACTTATAGTAAGACCTGTTGCCCGTTTTAATGGTGTCAAGGTAACATATTTAGAAGTAAGTTCCAAAATGACAAATATGAAAATATATCAATTTTTTGTGAGTGGGAGGGGCCCCATCAAATGTGTTGCCGCTATTTGTTTTAATTCTTTAGGGATTATTGGGAACGTAGGTGGTTTGGTTTGGAAAGTGACGTGTTTAGCCCTCATAAATTTTTTGCATTTGACTAATACTGTTCTAATTCGTCTTTCCATATTAGGAAAATGGCTTGTTTGTTTTATTTTTAAAAAGCATTTCTTTGGTCCAAAGTGGCTTAAATATGTATACCATATGTACTTATTAATTAGTTCATCTGGGATATAAATTAACCATTCATTCATTGCAACATTTCGTCTAAAAAATAAAACATTGATTTTTACGAGGTAGTGCTTTCGAATGTCTGGAAAATCCTTACTTCTCCATTTGTGTTTCATTCCCCGTATTTCGGGATCCTTGTCCTTTTCTTTGCCTATGTTTTTCAATGCTGTCGTAATGTAGTTTTCGAAAGGTACTTGTTTTATATAGTACATTGTAAACTGGTCTTCTGCTGCTTCCAAACCTATGTTATTGGATTCACCCTGTGGACATCGTGATAAAGCATCTGCTAAAATATTCGCTGGACCTGGTATGTGTGTAATAATGAAGTCCAATTCTTTTAGTATTAACATCCATCTGGCTAACCTCCCATGAGTTAGTTTAGCGGATAACAGAAATTCTAATGCTTTGTGTTCAGTGTATACTTTCGTTTTTCTTCCGAATAGGATCGAAACTGTTGGAAGCCCCATACAATGGCCAATGCTTCCAGCTCCGTGACTGAATAGTTTTTCTCGCTTTTTGTGAGTACCCGACTGGCAAATGCAGTTGTCCTATATGATCTTAGCCCTGCCTGTTCGTATTCTTGGAATAAAACAACTGCTAAAACTGTTTTCGCCATACAAAAATTTTGTGTTAGATCAGGATGTGCCAAAATCGGTGCTGTTGTTAGTGCGTTTTTCACTTTTAAAAATTCTTCATTGGCTTGTTGATCCCATACCCATGGCGTGTTTTTTCCAGTCAATGCACACAGGCGTAGTGTTGCGAGAGAGTCGATCCAAATAAATTTTTTATAGAATCCGGTGAGACCTAGAAATCCTCTGAGAGTACAGAATTCTTTGATTGCCGTTAGTTTTTCTGGATTGGGCATTACCCCTTTCTCGGAAATTATGTGTCCTAGAAATTTGACCTCTCGCCTTCCAAATTTGGATTTTGTTATATTTACTGTGACCCCACGCTCTTTCATCATCTGTAAAAACTGATTTAATGTGTTGTTGTGATGGTCCCAAGAGGGTTCTGCTATAATCATATCATCAACATAACAAGTAATATTTTGTAAAATTTCAGGACTGAGTATAGTATTAAATCCCCTAACAAACGCTGCTGACAATATGTTTAAGCCAAATGGCAATCGATTAAACTGGTAAGATCTACCGAATACGATAAATGCTGTAAATTTTCTACATTATGGGGCCAATTCTATTTGCCAGAAACTACTCCGTAAATCAATTGATGAAAATATCTTAACACCGTGGAAGTTTTGTATCAGATCCTCTAATATTTCTGGGCGACTGTCTCAGTGATTAAGATGGTGTTGATCTGTCTGGAATCAAGCACTAACCTGATGCTCCCATCTCGTTTTTGTACAATATGGAGCGGGCTGTTGTATGTGGAGGTAGCTGGTTCAATAATATCGTCATCTAACATTTTAGATGGAATGCTTTATTCCTGTAGCTTAATGGGATTGTATAGGGTGACACTCTAAATGGTTTGTGCTGTTTTACTTCAGACTTGTATTGAAAGTGCCAGTCTTAGGTAAAAATACATCTGCTTTATCTCGTAAAATACCCTTCTAATTCTCTTTTACTGTGTTCCGACATACGTTGAACTGCTTGCAATTTTTCGTCGATTTATTTATGAACTTCTAACATGAGTTGAGGCGATTTCTTCATTTGTGCATATCATTCTAATTCTTCATCCTCTTTATCTCACGTCATTCTTAATTGTTTGTTTATAACTGGTATCTCTTCTAATTTTAGCTTTTGCTCAAAGAGAAGTGCGACATTTCCGAATGTTACGCTACCTTTCCCCATATCTATTATCGCTCTTCTCTCATTTAAAAAATCTGTACCTATAATCAAGTGTATAGTTAGTTTAGGTATAATCAAGAAGTGGGCTTCGATCTTTTGTCCTTGGCACGAAAGAGTTAACCTTGTTTGTCTCGTAACTTCCGCAGCATTGTTTGTCATAGGACCTCTTACTTTAATCTTACGTGTTTTCAGAACTGGCAATTCCTCATTGGCATAACACTGCATGAATAAATTTTCTGAGTTTGCAGTCAGTTCACTTCCGCTACCAATTACAATATTGACTGGGATATGCTTTACTGTGGCCTTCACAATTGGTTGAATTTGAAAGGGTTGGTTCTGTTCTTCTTCTTCTTGCATCAACGAATCCTACACTGAATCATACATGAGTCTTTTTAGGAATTTCCCTTGTGAATTCGAACTTTCTGTACGATAAGCTTCGACTGCTACTTCTCTCTCTTTTAATTCCTCTTCTCTATTTCTTCCTTCATTTACGCTTTCTTCTACATCCTCTACTTTTTCCTCATCCTCATCTATCTTCTCCTTCTTCGTCGCTACTTCCACATAATCGCATCTAAATGCTCTAATTATCGCTTCATAACTTCCTTCATTATATAAGTTGGGTTGTATGCCAACTTTTAACTTATTTTCAACTTCTGTCCACTGCGCATTATCCTCATTGAATTCGCTTTCCCTGGTTTCGATCCCAAATAGCTCTGCAATACTCATTACTGTGTCCTTTCCTCCTACATTCGTTGTACATGCCTCTGGTAATTCATCTTCCTCGTCAGTATTCTCCCAATTAACTTCGTCCCAACACGATATTGTTATTTTCCTGTCTTCGTTTTCATCTGGTCACTGCGGATTTGTTTCTTCCTTCTTCTCTTCTCGTGATAAGATCTTTACTTCTCTGTTCAAGGTGCTGCAATTGTCCTGGGTCGGTGCGTCATTCTCTTTGGCATGGGCACTTAGCTGTCAATTCGAACGTTTATCGGGGTTAGGTGGTCTTACCTCCACCTCTTCTATCTGTATTCGCTTTTCTTGTTCTTGTTGATAGTGGATTCTTTGTTGATAATTTGTCGGTCTACTGGTTCTCCAGTGCCCGTTCCAGTTGCCGTTATTCCCTCTGTAATAGTTGTTGCCTGTTGCCGTTTCTGGTTGAATTATATTTATTGCCATATTCTCTTCCATAACCGGTTCTTTTGGAAATCTATTGTCGTTTCTTGGTACGAAGTTATCACGTGGTTCGTAATTATTGTCTCTTCATACTGAGTCTTGTGGTTTCCACTGCATTTTGCTTCCGTTTTCCTTTGTCTTTTTCTTGCGTCATCTTCCGAAAATATGAACTCTAGTTCCCTTAAAATACCTTTAAACACTTCAACGTCATTGCCTCCGCAACCTACTAATTATTGCTGGTATTTCAATGGTAGCTTCATCGTGCATTATTTAATCAACTCTCCGTCACTGTATGGTACATCTAAGAATTGATTTTTCTTTGCCAGTAATTCGAAAAATTTCACGTGACTCTTCTCTCCTGAATTTTCAAAATATGGGTTCTGTAATAGTTCTTACTTCACTCTGTTCTGTGCTTCGCTGGACCAATGTCGTGAGAGAAACTTCTCTCTGAAATCTTCGTACGATCGGCATGTCGCTGCAACATTTTGCATTTCTGCGACTGTTCCTGACATGTGTGCACATATAAAGTCTAATTTGTGTGCTAGCGTCCAGTGTACTGGTAATCTTACTGGGAATTGAGCAATAAAAGTTCGTGGATGTAATGAGTTTCCTTCTCGAAAGTGTTGAAATTTGCTGACTGTGAGGAAATGATCGTTGTCGTACTTAGTCATAGTTCCATATGAAATGCGCGATTCTTCGCCCCTTTTGTTTCTGATCATTTCTCCCGTCGTTCTTTCCGGTTGTGGTAGATCCATTGGATATTGTCCACTGTAACTTTCGCCTACCCTTGCTTAGTATCGTCGGAGTGGTACGCAATAATTTTCTTCCATCGGTTGTGAACGTGTAGCTGAATGCATTGCACTGTACTCTTCGCGACCTGGCTCTCCATTGTCACGTATTGGTTAGGTATCTTGTCTGGCTAACCTTGCCGCTTCATTGCACGATCCAAACTGTCGTGAAACATACATTTGTGGTTCCGCATATGTTTGTGATGACGTTTGTTCATCAAGAATTTCGAAACGTGTTTGTTGCGGTGCAGGCTGCCTGATATCACGTATGTTACTTTCCGCCTGTGATTGGAATCGCAAATGCGTAATATCTTCTTGACTTCTCCGTGGGTGTTGTTACGTGATGTTTTGATCTCGTCCTGAATGTCATTACGCAATGTTTGTACGTCCGCTTGTACCTTGCAATGTCTGTTCTCAATTGATTTTGACCTGTCATTAAGTGTCCTATCACTTCACGAGATTCTTTTGCCTCGTCTTCAATATGACTGAGGTGTAACTGAATTTTTTTGTTTTGTTTTTTAATCTCAAGCATTTGTCTCGTGGTTTCTGCATTCTGAATTTGAATTTGGTTCGCTATGTCTTTATTTTGCCTTGTCGTGGTTTCCGTAATTTGTTGTAATAATTCTGCCAGATTGGTGGGTCTTATTGTGTTTTCTTCCGACGTCCTACCCTCTGTGTTTCCACCAAAGTGTTAGTTCGCAACCGATTGCATTGACCTCTGCTGTGACACGTTTCTGCTCGCATTCCTTGTACTCTGTGGTGAGGGAGCTCTGATTACCTGTATGTGTTCTACGTATTCAAGACGCAAGTTAGATACTCATCGACTGTCCCTCTCTACTTTGCTGCTGCTCTCTCATATGCTGGCCAAGGTTTCCTGTGCCTTGGCGTACATTATCCTCGTTATGGTGCGTTATCTGTCCTATTTCTCGCGATACTGCATCAGCTGTTGTACTGTCCTCTATTCTCTGTCCATCTTCATGCTGGGTCTCTACCTCAATTCGGTCAAGGTCTCGATCTGCCATTGCTAATCTTTCCGAATCCCTTATTTTCTGTTTTAAAAGAAATTCACGCAACCTACTTGGAGTCAAAAGAGAGAAAACTTAATTCTAACAATTTGAAAATTCATAACTTAAGTATGCTATTCTCTCTGCTACAATGTCTCACTATTTATAGAATACTTTCTTACTATCTATCGCTGCAGCTACTGTTTTCGACATGTATAACTTTAAGAAAAAAATTTTTACTCCAATAATTTTTAGCAGGTATTTTTCTGACCTTGTTAGCCATGTGGTCGACCTTGAATCATGGTATTTTACCATCCTGGCAGGGTCTAACAATTTGGGTGGTGTCTCTTTATTATATATCGTGTCTCCCTACCACATTCGCGCAACGACGCTCTGAGCCTGTTTTTTAGGGAATTGACTAGTTTAACCTGGGACCTGTTGCTGGTAAGGAGACGCCAGACCACACATGACATGTAGAATTCAGAAAAGTTCAGTGAGACTAGCGATGATATAATCAAATACTTAATGGTTTCAGCGTCAGCTCCACTGCACTCTCTGTAAAAGCATCTTAATACCAACTAAATTTAGTGGAAGGGGTTCAAGGCTTTCCTATTTTTAGATAGCTGGTAAAATAACGTCGAAAACGCAGTTAAGTTTACCATTGCAAATTTTATTCTACTCACAAAACATTGTTTATAAATTGCACTATTGATAAAAGGAAGTGTTTCAATACAGGATGGTAAAAACCCAACTGCGTTCAACAAAAACGTGAACGAATATTCCCTAAGTGGGTTTCCAAGTTCTACAATGGATCGAAGGATGACCTATGCCATATCACATCTATAATCTAGGTTTAAATTAAGTTTCACAAGAGAGAAAACTATCAAAATGGTCTACAGTGACCCTCAATTACCTTTAATTATTTATCTAACTCGTCGTAAATTACAGTGACTGATGTGACTTCTGAATAATTATATAACAGAGAAATCATCGCGTTTCATATTCTTACTTCAAGTGGCAAATTTTAACACCATGAGCTTTAATTTACCATCGACACTAGCATTACGCAAAAAGGGGGTGTAACAGATGAGACTTCTGCAGTTCTGAGTGAAGCTTTATGCGCTGTTATGCGGCATCGCGTGCGTTCATTACCTTGTTGTTGGTTAGTCAGCTTCAGGGGGGCAGCGGGTGGCGCTGCAGCCATCCAGCTCGCCGTCTCGAAACTAACTAACTTCTCCTTACTACCATTTACCGAAGTTGGTTTAACAAAAACTATCTGGCTGTGTTTTCATCTGACCAATCAGGGTTCATGTTAACCTTAAGCTCCGCCTACAAAAATTCTGTCTATCCAATGAGAAACGTTATACTTTTCGTGGTGGGGCAATGTTTTTAAGGTTTGCAATGTAACAGAGACGCTAAAAAGTCTCACGCTAAAACATGCGGGCGGTGTGGCCCTTTTTGTGTTATCGTAAGATCTATACCGTTTTTCTGAAGGGCTCTAGCTCTTAACATGGGCTGGGGGTGGTCCTTGAAGTAACAAAGATTCGAAAAAGTCTCACGCTAAAACTTTCAGCTGGCGTTGTCCTAGTGGTTAACAGGCGACGTAGGTGTCCAGTCCGTGCCTTATCGTAGGGCCTTCTAGCTTAATACGGTTGTGCTCTCTGCTTCTGTTGTCGTTTCTCCCCTCAGAACTGCGTCTGACTCTCGGTGGGAAGGTATGACATGCATTTAGGCATTCTTGTGTTAGTCTGTGGTATTCCATTTGCTCACTCGTTACTCGTATTACTTTGGTTAATTTAATGTCACGATTTATTCGGAGCTATGTGACATACTACTGGATTTCCTTATCATGTCAGGGTTTTCATGGAATGTGTTGGATTTGCCTGACACCTTACAATGGGACTACGGCCCATTCCCGCGCCCGGGTTCCCGGGTTCGATTCCCGGCGGGTCACGGATTTTCTCTGCGTCGTGATGGCTGGGTGTTGTGTGTTGTCCTTAGGTTAGTTAGTTTTAAGTAGTTCTAAGTTCTAGGGGACTGATGACCATATATGTTTAGTCCCATAGTGCTCAGAGCCATTTGAACTATGGCCCACGAGAACTGTTCTGTCTTGCGTATGTTGCTTCCCCAGAGAACTTACTTCCTCCATAGTTGATGAGTCGCTGTTTCCTCTAGCGCTAGTTTTGATCCGCCCCAGGACTTTTGCTTTCCCGGCACCCGCCATATCTGGCAGGCCCCTATCCGCCACCTTTCGAGGCGCCCGATAGTAGACTAGCAATCTCTGCACAAGTAACTTTATTGAATAAATACAACAAATCCAGGTACGGATTTGAAACCAGAAACACAGATTCACATGCAAACATAAATACAAAAGGCGAACACAGATATATTAAAGAACTTATAAAACATACAAATACAAATGCAAAATATACAGGGTTGTCCACTGACAGTCAACGTGCCGAATATCTCACGAAATAAGCATCAAACGAAAAAACTACAAAGAACGAAACTCGTCTAGCTTGAAGGAAACCAGATGGCGCTATGGTTTGCCCGCTAGATGGCGGTGCCGTAGGTCAAACGGATATCAACTGCGTTTTTTTTGAAAAAAAATAGGAACCCCAATTATATTACATATCGTATAGTACGTAAAGAAATATGAATGTATTAGTTGGACCACTTTTTTCGCTTTGTTATAGATGGTGCTGCAATACTTATGCAATCGTATAAGTACGTGGCATCACGTGACATTCCCCCAGTGCGGACGGTATTTGCTTCGTGATACATTACCCGTGTTCATGTACGGGTATTGTGATCAAAATGCGCAACGGCCGTATGCTATGTATGTTTATCAGTATCCTGGATGACATCATACAAGTGTCTTGACCATTTGACGGAGAGTTACGTGATTTAAGGAAACAGGAAGTGTTCAGGCACATGCGAAACGTCAACCGCGATCTGCAACAAATGATGATGCCGAAGAAGGTGTTTTAGCTGCTGTCGCGGCTAATCCGCACATCAGTAGCAGACAAACTGAGCGAGAGTCGAGAATCTCAAAAACGTTGGTGTTGAGAATGCTACGTCACCATCGATTGCACCTGTACCATATTTCTATGCACCAAAAATTGCATGGCGACGGTTTTGAGCGTCGTGTACGGTTCTACCACTGGGCACAAGAAAAATTACGGGACGATAACAATTTTTTGCACACGTTCTATTTAGCGACGAAGCGTCATTCACCAACAGCGGTAACGTAAACCGGCATAATATGCACTACTTGGAAACGGAAAATCCATTATGGCTGCGACAAGTGGAACATTAGCGACCTTGGCGGGTTAATGTATGGTGCGGCATTATGAGAGGAAGGATAATTGGCCCTCATTTATCAATGGCAATCTAAATGGTGCAGTGTATGCTGATTTCCTACATAATGTTCTACCGATGTTACTACAAGATGTTTCACTGCATGCACAATGGCGATGTACTTCCAACATGATGGATGTCCGGCACATAGCTCGCGTGCGGTTGAAGCGGTATTGAACAACATATTTCATGACAGGTGGATTGGTCGTTGAAGCAACATATCCATTGCCCGCACGTTCACCGTATCTCCCCGGATTTGTTTCTGTGGGGAATTGTCGTAGGATATTTGCCATCGTGATCCACCGACAACGCCTGGCAACATGCGTCAGCGCAATGTCAATGCATGTGCGAACATTACGGAAGGCAAACTACTCGCTGTTTAGAGGTATGTAGCTACACGTATTGCCAAATGCATTGAGGTTGACGGACATCATTTTGAGCATTTATTGCATTAATTTGGTATTGACGGGTAATTGCGCTGTAACTTCATGCGTTGTCAGAAATGATAAGTTCACAAAGGTAAATGTATCACATTGGAACTACCAAATTAAATGTTCAAACGTGCCTACGTTCAGTATTTTAATTTAAAAAACCTACCTGTTACCAACTGTTCGTCTAAAATTGTGATCCACATGTTTGTGACTGTTACAACGCCATCTATCACAAAGCGAAAAAAGTGGTCAAGTAAAACATTCATATTTGTATACGCACTACACGAATATGTGATAAAATGGGTTTTCCTATTTTAAAAGAAGGTTTTGATATCCGTTTGACCTACGGCAGCTCCGTCTAGCTGCCAACCACAGCGCCATCTGGTTTCCACGTTCAAACTAGACAAGTTTCGTTCTATGTAGTTGTTTCGTTTGAGGATTATTTCGTGAAATATTTGGCCCGGTTATGATCAATGGACCACCCTGTATACACAAGTTCACATTAAATTGCAAAAATACGAAGATTCAAAGAACAGATACAAATCCAAATGACAGAGCAAACAAATACAAAATAAATTGTTCAAATGGCACTGAGCACTATGGGACTCAACATCTGAGGTCATCAGTCCCCTAGAACATAGAACTACTTAATCCTAACTAACCTAAGGACACCACAGACATCCATGCCCGAGGCAGGATTCGAACCTGCGACCATAGCGGTCGCGTGGTTCCAGACTTAAGCGCCTAGAACCGTTCGGTCACACCGGCCGGCAAACAAATACAGACCTAAATAGAAAAATAAAAATCCTATATTTTCTTACATAAACAACAAACGAACACAAACATGAACTAAATAGAAATAAATATAATAACAATAAGTATTCTGTAAGTTCGAGGCATTCGAATAAAAACAAAGGCACAGAGACATAATTTTGTGTATAAGTAGACAGTTACATAATAAAATCTGGCAGCAGCGGTACAAACTTCTTCTGCAGCAACGGCAAAGTTTATGAAAACTTCGGCGACGTATGCTCCTCAAACTTCAGTCACGCAACACCGCCGAAAATCCCGAAGGACGCAGTCTTGCCCGCAGTTCACGCAGGGGGCAGGGCAGCCGTACCGCAGTTGCCTCTCTTCCGCTGCCATTGTGTGTGTGTGACCGCCGCAACATTCTCGACTTTTCGTTCGGCTACGACGTCTTCGGAATCAGCAGGGACTACGCTCACCTTACTCAGCACGCCGCCAACTCAAGACTGTGTGGCTCCGAAAGCGTTACGTGGTAAACATATGGCTCTGAGCACTATGGGACTCAACTTCTGAGGTCATTAGTCCCCTAGAACGTAGAACTAATTAAACCTAACTAACCTAAGGACATCACACACATTCATGCCCGAGGCAGGATTCGAACCTGCGACCGCAGCGGTGTCGCGGTTCCAGACTGCAGTGTCTAGAACCGCACGGCCACTTCGGCCGGCTTACGTGGTAAACAGGGGAATTCTGCACTACGCCCTTTCTTTTATAGATGCCCGACAATGCCAAGCGCGGGTTCCGTGGAAATGTCTTGAAGCCAGCGCTACGTCTATTGTCTATTACAAGGTTGGCAAAATAAAACGCCCGCAGCGTTTTTAGCTGGTGTTCGAACTCCTTTGGGTAGTTAGGATTTTTTATTCGCTCCAGAGCTCCTTTAACACCATTTTGCCCCTACGTTCTGCACTGAAAAATATTGCTGGACGATTTTTCCAAAATATTGATGCATAAGTTCGTAGCGGCTTTCCATAGGTTTAATAAAAACAGCAGCCACACGTGGAATTTATTCATAATATGTATATTCTCTTCGCTATTTACAACATTCTGTCAACGCTGGGGTAACTCTGCGATTCCGTGGCTGTAGATATCATGTGGTTTTGAGTCGAACACTACGTCGAGCCATGCTGGTAGAGCATGTTCATCCGGAAAAGAAGTTCCTTGAAGGTTGTTCGACAGAGAGCGCGGAAGTCGAAAATCTAAGGGGTCAAGGTCACTTAAATAGGGTGAGTGTGAAATCAGCTTCCGACTCAACTCCAGCGTTGTGTTTGTTCTCAGTCTAACAGTATGCGGGCGGGCGTTATGGAGGAGTAGCATCACTTCACACAGTCTTCCTGGTCGTTGTTGTTGGACTGCACTTGCAAGACGTCTGAGTTGTTGGTTGTTTGGTTGATTTGAGAGAGGGGACCAAACAACGAGGTCATCGGTCCCATAAGATTTTGAAAGGATGTGGGAGGATGTCGGCCGTGCCCTTTCAAGGGAACCATCCAGGCGTTTGCCTGAAGCGGTTTAGAGAAATCACAGAACACCTAAATCAGGTCGGCCGGGCGCGGGTTTGAACCGTCGTCCTCCCGAATGGGCCTCCACTGCGCTAATCAATGCGCCACCTCATTTGCTCGTCTCAGTTGATGACGACAGCAGTGATGGTTACATCTTGCGGTAGCAATTCTTAGTACACCACACCGTCGCTGTTCAACCAGATGCATTAACATTATCTTTTGTGGATGCGCGCAGGTCTTTATACGGGAAACTGCTGCTTTGTTTCGGTTCTACCATTCCTTTCTTTTCCTTAAGTTAGTGTGAACATGCCGTACACATACATCCGCTCTTTGAACTTTCCACATTGCATGCAGATGTTGCACGATCTAGAAATGATCACAGTTCATCACATTTGCCAGTTGCTGAGTACAGTTACTTCGATCATTGCGAATTAATGAGCTTAAATGTCCGCCCCTGGTAGCTGAGTGGTCAGAGTAACGGAATGTCATGCCTAACGGCCTGGTTCGATTCCCGGCTGGGTTGGAGACTCAGGGATTGGGTGTTGTGTTGTCCATATTATCATTTCATCCCCATCGACACGCAAGTCGCCGACGTGACGTCAACTCGAAAGACCTGCACCAGGCGAACGTTCTACCCGACGGGAGGCGCTAGCTACACGGCATTTCCATTCCAATGCCTTTAAATGATCTTCATGAAACCCCGAAGGCTGTTCTGAAAATGGAGGGTCACTAATGTCGCAACAATGCTTCTTAAAACGAGGAGACCATTTTCTTGTAGTGCTCTGTCTAAGGGCATTATGCCCAAACACGGTGCAAATTTTTTTACCTGCCTTCACTGTTGTCACTCATCTATTGAAATAAAGCAGAAGAACATGTCAGCAATATTCCAGTTTCTGCTCTTGGCACCCCATTTAACTTCCACAGATCCATTCACCATCTCCAAATGACAAAATGACAATATGTGAAATTAAGTAGCAGTGAGCTGCAAAGAAAAAATAGAATCGATAAGTAAATCCGTAGCAACTGTTATATAAATATACAAAACACAAACGCAACAATGCACCAACTTAACACTTTCAGTATTAAACTCTTGCGTGAACAGTTCCGCTCACATTTTCAGCGAACTGTGTTTCTCATAACACTCGACAGTTAACACTCGCTCTTTCATCGTGTGCACCATTTTGTGTTGCATTCAGCTGGTCACTAAACACGTCTGGTCCTCTCACTAAAACATAATGAGACAGCAAAGTACTCGTGATAGAGTACGCGGACATGCACATGAACAGATATGTGACAGCAACCGTTTCCAGCATTTTCTGTGATGGTCAATTCTGTTCTTCCTTATCAAGGCTTAAGTCCGCGTCAGTCTTATCCCATCCTGTATAAACTCTTCCTCAAATCACAATTCTTTACAATTTAAGAAGCGTAGAAAGATTCCACAGTAGGTTAGAGGGCGTCTAAAACGTGCCAAAGGCACAGGGACTAGTTTCAGTACTAATTCGTAGTATCACAAGACGACGTTGTAGTACAATGCACACAGTGACTAGACAAGTAAGTGTGATAGTCAGGATTCCTGCATACTTATCAGCTGTGGAAGATACTGTATTCAGCACGCAGGAAGCATGATTAATAACTCATAAAGTCACAGTTTTTTCTGGTTTTACTGATTCAGGTACAAGTTATTTAATGTATTATTTAATTCTGCTGTTGAGTGAGGTGCTGCGAGATGTATATGGTTTAGTCACATTAACGTGACCACCACCTTTGTACGAAGTCAATGTGCAACAACCTCTCATCAGAAATGGAAATGAGCATATGCCATTGTTGGCCGGGAGGAAGTTCGGCTGCCAAGTGCAAGTCTTATTTCATTCGACGCCGAATTGGGCGACTTGCACGCCGATGATGAGGATGAAATGGAGACAACACGACACCCAGCCCACGAGGTGAGAAAATCTCCAACCGGCCGGGAATCGAACCCAGGCCGACTTGCATCGTAGGCGAGCACGTTACCACCAAGCTAAGAAGGTGGACCCAACCACTCACAGACGGCAGGTAACAGCACTAGCAGTAGAAGGTATAAATAGCTTGTCGGTTGGGGAAGAGGGGGGGGGGGGGACACGGAAAACAGTGCAGGTGTCCTGTTGTCATGCGGAGCAGAGAGATGTGTCTAACTTTCGGAAGGGTACTATCATTCGCTTTTGGCTAAGGGTGGAAGGAATTCCGAAACGTTCGAGTTTCTAAACCGTGCATGGGAAAACGGCGCTATCCGAAACCAGCGCCAAGACAATTGCAGTGCGTCACAAATCCTACGTGACATCTACATCTACATGATTACTCTGCAATTCACATTTAAGTGCTTGGCAGAGGGTTCAACGAACCACAATCATACTATATCCCTACCATTCCACTCCCGAACAGCGCGTGGGAAAAATGAACACCTAAACCTTTCTGTTTGAACTGCGATTTCTCTTATTTTATTTTGATGATCATTCCTACCTATGTCGGTTGGGCTCAACAAAATATTTTCACATTCTGAAGAGAAAGTTGGTGACTGAAATTTCCTAAATAGATCTCGCCGCGACGAAAAACGTCTTTGCTTTAACGACTTCCATCCAAACTCGCGTATCATATCTGCCACACTCTCTCCCCTATTTCGTAATAATACAAAACGAGCTGCCCTTTTTTGCACCCTTTCCATGTCCTCCGTCAATCCCACCTGGTGAGGATCCCACACCGTACAGCAATATTCTAATTGAGGACGAACGAATGTAGTGTAAGCTGTCTCTTTAGTGGATTTGTTGCATCTTCTAAGTGTCCTGCCAATAAAACTCAACCTTTGCCTCGCCTTCCCCACAATATTATCTGTGTGCCCTTTCTAACTGAAGTTGTCGTAATTTTTATACCTAGGTACTTCGGTGAATTGACAGCCTTGAGAATTGTACTATTTATCGAGTAATCGAATTCCAATGAATTTCTTTTGGAACTCATGTAGATCACCTCACACTTTTCGTTATCTAGCCTCAACTGCCACCTGCCACACCATATAGCAATCTTTTCTAAATCGCTTTGCAACTGATGCTGGTCTTCGGATGACCTTACTAGACGGTAAATTACAGCATCATGTAGGAACAACCTAAGAGAACTACTCAGATTGTTAGGCAGGTCATTTATATAGATCAGGAACAGCAGAGGTCCCAGGACGCTTCCCTGGGGAACACCTGACATAACTTCAGTTTTACTCGATGATTTGGCATCTATTACTACGAACTGCGACCTTCCTGACAGGAAATCACGAATCCAGTCGCACAACAGGGGTGAATGACAGCTACAGAGATGTGTATGGGAAAACAGATGTACAACCGGTGAGCAAATGACTGCCCAGTTGATCCTACCCTTCAGTGAACGTTGCTGGGTGTGAGCATTCATAGCAACAACCCAGATTCACGCACTCATTTGGCTGCTGTTCAGCTGCGACGGACACTGTAATTTCGACGCCAGTACTGTTGTTGAACGTTTACTGAGTGGTGAAGGGTGGCCTTTTTCAGATGGAATGTATCATACAGTTGTACCAGACAGTTGTATCAGACAGTTGACCGTACCCATACCCGAGGGAGGACACGAACCTCCGGCGAGGAAGTGAGGGGGGGGGGGGGGGGGGGGAAGGGGAGCCGTACAGAGTTTACGTGTAACACAAATACGCTGCAACAATGTTCCCAAGGGAGGGCATTCAATGGGTGATCTCGTCATTCTGGAAGGCACAATGGCGCCACACAAGTATGCATCTACCTTTGAGGTACATGTCAAGCCCTACATGCAGGTTGTTTTTCCTCGGCACGGTCGCATCTACCAGCAAGACAATACAACGTGGTACAGAGTTTGCAGCGTACCTGCGTGGTTATAAGAGCACCGGGATGAGTTTATCGTATTCCTGCGGTCATCAAACACTCCAGATTTAAACCCAATCGAGAATCTGCTGGACCCCCTCCATCAAGCTGCTCTTCTCATGGATGCCCAACCGAGAAACCTAGCGCATCTCGCCACAGCACCAGATGATGTGTTTGGTTTGTGGGGCGCTCAACTGCGGGGTCATCTCCAAAGCACCACATTCGGTATGGCACCACATCCCTGTCAGTACCTCCCACAACCTCATCGATTCTCTTACTCCACGTCTCGTGGTGGTCTGCGCTGCAGAAGTTGGTTATGCGACTTTTGATACGCGGTCACATTAATGTGATTTGACATTGTATGTACCGGTTGTGAAATCGTTAGATATAAAATTTCGAAATTTGCTGACTAAGTAATGAAATTGTGATAAGAAACAGTGAAAAACTTACCGAAAACTCCATGAAGAACATTTTTGACGTGAACACACGTTGATTTAGCCATTCTGTAATTGACACATCACATCGGTCAAAACGCATACTTATATGTGCATTTCTAAACACTTTACAGATGAAGTGTCATATGGGATGACCAAATATTAAGTTTAGTATGCAGAGTCAGATATTACAGTTTCAAATAAATTGACATATCGATGGAAATAAGTTTCAAATAAGACTTTGAAATTAATAAAACAGCTTTGGCTAACGATTTCTGTCTGCTAATTCCACTTGGACCCAGGCTTTGTTGATCTATAAAAGTATGTTTCCTGTTGTTCTAACAGATCTAGGGCATTATACACTCCCGGAAATGGAAAAAAGAACACATTGACACCGGTGTGTCAGACCCACCATACTTGCTCCGGACACTGCGAGAGGGCTGTACAAACAATGATCACACGCACGGCACAGCGGACACACCAGGAACCGCGGTGTTGGCCGTCGAATGGCGCTAGCTGCGCAGCATTTGTGCACCGCCGCCGTCAGTGTCAGCCAGTTTGCCGTGGCATACGGAGCTCCATCGCAGTCTTTAACACTGGTAGCATGCCGCTACAGCGTGGACGTGAACCGTATGTGCAGTTGACGGACTTAGAGCGAGGGCGTATAGTGGGCATGAGGGAGGCCGGGTGGACGTACCGCCGAATTGCTCAACACGTGGGGCGTGAGGTCTCCTTCAGTACATCGATGTTGTCGCCAGTGGTCGGCGGAAGGTGCACGTGCCCGTCGGCCTGGGACCGGACCGCAGCGACGCACGGATGCACGCCAAGACAGTAGGATCGTACGCAGTGCCGTAGGGGACCGCACCACCACTTCCCAGCAAATTAGGGACACTGTTGCTCCTGGGGTATCGGCGAGGACCATTCGCAACCGTCTCCATGAAGCTGGGCTACGGTCCCGCACACCGTTAGGCCGTCTTCCGCTCACGCCCCAACATCGTGCAGCCCGCCTCCAATGGTGTCGCGACAGGCCTGAATGGAGGGACGAATGGAGACGTGTCGTCTTCAGCGATGAGAGTCGCTTCTGCCTTGGTGCCAATGATGGTCGTATGCGTGTTTGACGCCGTGCAGGTGAGCGCCACAATCAGGACTGCATACGACCGAGGCACACAGGGCCAACACCCGGCATCATGGTGTGGGGAGCGATCTCCTACACTGGCCGTACACCTCTGGTGATCGTCGAGGGGACACTGAATAGTGCATGGTACATCCAAACTGTCATTGAACCTATCGTTCTACCATTCCTAGACCGGCAAGGGAACTTGCTGTTACAACAGGACAACGCACGTCCGCATGTATCCCGTGCCACCCAACGTGTTCTAGAAGGTATAAGTCAACTACTCTGGCCAGCAAGATCTCCGGATCTGTTCCCCATTAGCATGTTTGGGACTGGATGAAGCGTCGTCTCACGCGGTCTGCACGTCCGGCACGAACGCTGGTCCAACTGAGGCGCCAGGTGGAAATGGCATGGCAAGCAGTTCCACAGGACTACATCCAGCATCTCTACGATCGTCTCCACGGGAGAATAGCAGCCTGCATTGCTGCGAAAGGTGGATATACACTGTACTAGTGCTGAAATTGTGCATGCTCAGTTGCCTGTGTCTATGTGCCTGTGGTTCTGTCAGTGTCATCATGTGACGTATCTGACCCCAGGAATGTGTCAATAAAGTTTCCCCTTCCTGGGACAATGAATTCACGGTGTTCTTATTTCAATTTCCAGGAGTGTAGTTGGCTCTTTGTGTAGTATTTACAAATTGCTCTCTGTCCTGTTGATAATGTGTTTAATCTGTACCAAATGCTTCGCTATTTTCCTATGTGATTCTGAATGCATTGACATTTCAAAACCATGATTAATGAAAGTGTGCACTGTCATGGTGATAAAATAATTAACATCTTCTACACACAGTACACAGTACTGTAAAACGCATTCATATCAAACATACGTGAAGAGTTCTATGGAAGAAGCTATACCGATAGCAACATTAGTTTTCAATATATTATGTTAATATTTTTGAATCATTTTCATAACTGTGGACACATTTGTTTCCCACACATTAAAAGAGAACTTCGTAAAACTCCGTATTTGTAATAAAAAGTTCCGACTATCTCGCAAACGCAACTAGAGATATTAATTGTCGCTCGCAGAAGCAGTTAAGTTGGTCAAATGCGAAACTCTTTTTTTCTGTAACTATTTTTCTAATTCTTTAGTTTTTGATAAATCATGATGGATATAAACTGTTCTTTTAAAACAGTTACATTATTCTCGTACCACGATGTACGAACATAACAAAGAAGGGCCGAAGCTTAGACGTCTAAGAACAGAACACCAGAATATATATATATATATATATATATATATATATATATATATATATATATATATATATATGCATTGAAAAACAATACACAACACATAGTGTCATGTTTCTAATACTACTTACTTTTTAATTATTTTGACCATTACGGTCTTAGTAAAATGTAAATAAGAGTGTCGAGCTGGTGGAACGATATCAGAGTCCTCTCTGTGCCCTACCGTTGCTCCACAACTAGCTTTGAAAATGGACGTTCCAAAAAGTTCAAACTGTACGGGCTGGTTACTAAGTACAATGACTGTACTTTACGGTACATGGAAGCTAGCACAAGTGTTGTCAAGTGAGGCAGCTCTTACAAGACCATAACCACACGACCGAAACATAGTCTCCTGTATTACGTAATTAATAAACGAAATAGCCGGCAGAACTACAATTTAGAAAAATAGATGGACAGATAAGCAACCAACTGAGACAGAACTGAATTTAAATGTCCGAAATATCTTATTTATTACTAAATCATTACTGCTGTCGAGACGGAAGTGCTATCTTTTTCGTAACGAGTTGTATATTGCTTTTATTGAACATTTTCTTTTTTGGGATATGTTAATTTTACATAATTGCCCGGATAGCCTAGCAGCAGCACTCTGTGTTGTGGTTGGCAGGAGAGCCAACACAGTGTTACTAGAGGAGGCCGAAAGGCACGCGTTTTAACTCACGCAGGCTGGCGTGAGGTCTGGAACAGGACAAGGAAATTAGACTTTAGAAAAACGGATGTAGCTGGTGGAATACTTAACTTTAATCCATTAATGATTAACGTCGGTCTTGACTGTACATAATAACTGATAATGGCGCCTTGCTAGGTCGTAGCAAATGACGTAGCTGAAGGCTATGCTAAAACTATCGTCTCGGCAAATGAGAGCGTATTTTGTCAGTGAACGATCGTTAGCAAAGTCGGTTGTACAACTGCTAGGAAGTCTCTCTAGACCTGCCGCGTGGCGGCGCTCGGTCTGCAATCACTGATAGTGGCGACACGCGGGTCCAACGTATACTACCGGACCGCGGCCGATTTAAAGACTACCACCTAGCAAGTGTGGTGTCTGGTGGTGACACCACACTCTGCTATCTGTATTCAGGGAAGCGCGCAGCCCAAGAATTTTCCTTCCCAGCTGATTAACGATGACGGCTGGTGTGCTGGCCAGCCTGGATGTGGTTTTCCTCATCCGATAAGGTGAATACCAGGCTGGAACCCACCTCAGGTTGCACAATTCGCAATCATTTCGGAGACGATGTCGCAGTTTCACGCTCAATGCAGACAGATGGGGTACACAAATTCCATTCTTGGTGGGAAGCACGGATGACAGGAAGAACAGCCTTCGCCACTAAAATAGCCAAATACAGGAAGCATGCGAAGCCGCAAAAATGCTGAAAAAGAAACAGTTTTTAATATTATATGAAGTTAGCTAACAATTCCCCCACAATTTCTTTTTAAGTGACCTCGCACGTAAAAGCTAATTCCCTGTTGGCCGAATACTACAGATAAGAAAAGAGGAAAACCATATGTGAATATCTAAAGACAACGCCAACCTCTTCAAATACGACAGCTGCAGTAAAAACCTGAGGCCACAATTAATCAATACGACAAAAATGTAGTGTCAATTACGATAAGAGTGTACCGACGTCCTCATCTTTAAAGCAAGCAAGGGAATATGTTTTCATCTTGAAGGAAAAAAATGAAAATGTGCTTCGGGATAACTACGAGAAAGGCAAAGCGGTGGATGAGAGATAGACAGTTATTTGAGCCACATTGGAAATATTTTTATTATTTTTTGCAGCTCCATTCTTGAAGAAATCGTAGACAAACGAAAGGACTGATTTGTTAACCTCCGCCACTGTCTTCTATTCGCTACGCTGCTGGACATTAAAATGACGACACCAGGAAAGTAACGAACAACGAAGAGCGTAGTAGGATGAATGTGTGATTACATTTTTAGATTATTTTGGTTTATACAGGGTACGGAGTTTAGTATACTAACATTTCCCACCTCTGGTGGCTACAATGGTTCTAACCTGGCTAGGATTCAAGTCGAAATGATCTTGGATAACAAGTACTGCTACGTCATTCCACGCTGCCTCAACTCTGTAATAGAGTTCATCAGTTGTAGTGTTGATGCTCAGTGGGATGCTATTTTCTTGGCAATCCATGACCAGATGTTTTCAGTGGATAAGAGAGGTAAAGGCACAAGTGAGACAATTCGGACATGGCGGTTAATAATGGAAGTAAGACTAAAGAAAAATCAAGAAACGTTCATAGGATGTGTCGACTTTGAAAAACGTTCGACAATGTAAAATGGTGCAAGATGTTCGAAATCCTGAAAAAATAGGCATAAACTATAGGGAGAGACGGGTCATACACAATACTACAATAGCCAAGAGGGAATAATAAGAGTGGACGATGTGATGACCTAAACCCATAGGAAAAATAATTATCAAAATCTGAACTGTGAAGTAATCCAAAATTCTAGTTGGAAAACAACACTCTTTGTTATACTTCTCATTTGGTCATGATCCCACTTTGTTTATAAACTGAAACTCTAATATTCACGAGAAACTGCTCTGAAATTAACGTGACCGACAAAATTGTGTATATATTCTCTGAAACTTCAAAGATATCTAAGACAATATCTGAAAGGAATTAGAAAAAGTGACAAAGTTTCGTGAATCACACACAATTCTGTAAACAATCGCATGAACACTGGGGGGTTTCACCATACATCTACCCACTTTTGAGTATAACCAGTGTCTCTTAATACTACGACTCGTAGCAATACAATATCAAAAACTTTTATTACTGGGTAAACAGTCCCTACGTGATTTGACGGCTGACATTTATAGTTCCCGCTCACATCAGGAAATGCACCAGTACGGGAATAGCAGTTTATACGTTATTGGTCAGAACGCAAGCAATTATGGAGGTCGCCGTAATTTTCGCGCGAAGCCATATTTCGCGGGAAAATACTCTTATTAGTCACTGTCATATATCTATTCTCATAACAATACATAAAACTACATGAAATAACTCCAATAATTTTGACATGCAAGGAGAATTATTTCTAATGAGAGGAAGAAGTTTATATTTACTGGTGTTTCAACAATAACTACCAGGCAACTTTTAGTTCACTGATTGTAATTTTATCTTCGTTAGCAGAAAGCAAACATAAACTAAACAAAGAATTTATTTAAATAGAGTCTGTAATTCTTATACTTTTAATAGAGAAAGAAAGTTTCTAGGTCAGGGTATAGCGTTCGGTGAAATTTCTTAACTTTTAGTTGCATTCGAAGCGTTGCGTTGGGCAGCACGATGTCGGCGGGTTACGACGATGAGAGCAGGATACAGGAACTTCTCCGGCGAAACGCGAATAAAGTTCCGGCACAGCTGTATCATTAACCCCGTGGTGATTAACAAACCACAAGACGTCAGTATACGACCGTTGTTGACATGTCCTGTCTTTCAAAGTACACGACGTAGACATCGCTCGGTTTTACACTGTATGCACTGTCCGTAACGCTATCGTCCATAATTACACAGTTCGTTAGATTCATATAGTCTTAGCCACAAATACACAGTTCACAGAATTGTTCTTGTGTGTGAAGCACACCGTAAACAAAGTCCACTCTGTTCTCACATTTCAAACTTCGACAACGTCACTGAAAGTCATTTATATTGCACAGTTAATTAAAGTCTTCACTTTCACGGCTGGATAGAATGTGATGTACAGCAGTTCCACCACCCAAAACCAATACCAGCAATGTTCATTCGCATAAAAGCACAGTTCATGTCGGCCATAACAAAGTATTGTTAGCGGCACTTCCGCAGTCCGGTTTATTTGCTCTTAAAGTTCGCTGACCATGGCATTACATACCGAAGTGACAAAGAGAATTAACAGTCTGATAGTACGGTGTCACTGTCCATACAATTACGTATGCTTTTCATGAAACAGAGTACTATTTTCCCGCGCACGCTTCATAGACACACTATCCACCATTCCCTCTGCTACACAACAACCTTTCGACTCTCGATATCACTATCGCTGTCCCCTGCCTATAGATGTTATATCGTTATCGTAAATTACATAAACCTTTATAAAGGTTATTGACTGCATTTTCACAATTAATAATATTCAAAAAGAGAACTTTACCGCCGAATTGCTCAACACGTGGGGCGTGAGGTCTCCACAGTACATCGATGTTGTCGCCAGTGGTCGGCGGAAGGTGCACGTGCCCGTCGACCTGGGACCGGATGCACGCCAAGACCGTAGGATCCTACGCAGTGCCGTGGGGGAACGCACCGCCACTTCCCAGCAAATTAGGGACACTGTTGCTCCTGGGGTATCGGCGAGGACCATTCGCAACCGTCTCCATGAAGTTGGGCTACGTTCCCGCACACCGTTAGGCCGTCTTCCGCTCACGCCCCAACATCGTGCAGCCCGCCTCCAGTGGTTTCGCGAAAGGTGTGAATGGAGGGACGAATGGAGACGTGTCGTCTTCAGCGATGAGAGTCGCTTCTGCCTTGGTGCCCATGATGGTTGTATGCGTGTTTGGCGCCGTGCAGGTGAGCGCCACAATCAGGACTGCATACGACCGAGGCACACAGGGCCAACACCCGGCATCATGGTGTGGGGAGCGATCTCCTACACTGGCCGTACACCTCTGGTGATCGTCGAGGGGACACTGAATAGTGCACGGTACAGCCAAACCGTCATCGAACCCATCGTTCTACCATTCCTAGACCGGCAAGGGAACTTGCTGTTCCAACAGGACAATGCACGTCCGCATGTATCCCGTGCCACCCAACGTGCTCTAGAAGGTGTAAGTCAACTACCCTGGCCAGCAAGATCTCCGGATCTGTCCCCCATTGAGCATGTTTGGGACTGGATGAAGCGTCGTCTCACGCGGTCTGCACGTCCAGCACGAACGCTGGTCCAACTGAGGCGCCAGGTGGAAATGGCATGGCAAGCCGTTCCACAGGACTACATCCAGCATCTCTACGATCGTCTCCATGGGAGAATAGCAGCCTGCATTGCTGCGAAAGGTGGATATACACTGTACTAGTGCCGACATTGTGCATCCTCTGTTGCCTGTGTCTATGTGCCTGTGGTTCTGTCAGTGTGATCATGTGATGTATCTGACCCCAGGAATGTGTCAATAAAGTTTCCCCTTCCTGGGACAATGAATTCACGGTGTTCTTATTTCAATTTCCAAAAGTGTATTATTTGTTCTTCAGCTTCTGTTTCATTTGAATTTGCATGCCTTATACAAAAGAGAGGACGTTGAAGCCAGACTGGGACAAGGCAACAGCGTCATGTAGTCTAGCAGCTTAGGAGATGCTTTCAGAAAGGAGCGCTGAGAGGCATACAGGTCATCAGCTCGCAGGTGACCGGGCAGTCTTTGTAGTAATGCCACTGGATGCCCGAGGCACTGCACACAGGTAAGACCTCAGCGAAGACCATTTTTACAACCCAGAAGTGGAATGAAAGCAAACTCTATTTTTAGAGAAGTACAAGAAGGTACTTTTAGGCACAGGACGAAGAAAAGTTTGTTTTCTCCAGAAAGTGCCAGATGCTATCCAGAATACGGAGTAGGTCCCGCAGTTTTGACACGCTTTGAAGGCGTGATGCATAGTTGAACGTTCACTTCACAAACACCAAATGTATGTACAACAGAATAAGAGCCAGGATTGGCTAATATGAATAATCTGTAGCTTCGACGGGGGAACTCGGCTGTACCGACGAGGACATGCCTTGTTGGGCACAGAGACAGATGGAAAGACACTCAGATGCTTTTTTGCAGTATTCAGTTGTAGTGTGCACATTACTGGTTAACCAGATAAAGAACAGCCCAGGGAAGGGGAGTGGGGTTTGCTGATGAACAATTTTAACGGTCTGCACTCGGAAGATTCGTAGCCCATAGAGGCTGAATAAAGAGCTAAAACGCAGAAATGCAAGATTTCCTTATACCGAACACTCGGTACAAAATTACTTCTTCGGAGAGATCCTTCACTGCTGCATCTTGACCTCCGAGAGCTGAGCTTCGACGCTGCAGGAACAGATGTATCAAGCGACTTAGGAAGGCTTAAGGCTGATCGGCACTTATGCACTGGTGAGGGTCGCTGGTGTACCGTCAATGACTGGTTTTGCAGCTACTTAATCATCCAACAACCATTTACTAAGGTGTGATCGAGCTGCAACCGCGATGTGTAGGGGGATTACATCTATTTCACAGAATTTTATAACTTCAAACTTCACTTTGAAGACTTGTATACACGCTCAATGACCACCTTGCTTTCAACTCCGACCACATTTTCAACACATTTCTTTCTTTAGAACAAACTGTGTTTTCTACTATGATTAAGACAGTCATGATACAATTTCGCCATTACAGTTGTATTTATGCGATTATTAGAATCTTACTCAAGATCATTTTACCTGATGTGTTAGGTTGTTAAATGTTTTCTATAAAGGAATAAACAGATTTAATAGTGAGTATTGTTTCATTTACTAATCATTTATTTCCTAATTCATTTTTCCGGAGAGTGTTTAATTAATACATGTTAGAGACAGGGTCCAGTTTCCGTACTTAAAACTTAAGTCACATGACTGTAACCTAGCACTATTGCATCATGCATTTACACCATTCACCAAGCTTGAATCGCGGGTGAAATTTGATTCCAGTTAAATGGGGGTTTAATTGAAAAGTTTGCAGTGACCGTTCATTTCAGTCCAGAGTCGCACGAGCCGCTGGAGTAATGCGAACGGTGGCCGCGATTTCTGTGACGGCCCTTCGTGGACTGGGGTAGCAGCACTGCCTTCTCGGCGGCCAGATATTCCCGTTGAGCGATCAACCTGGTGAGACTGCTCGAACGCGGGCGACGGTAACCGCACACCTTGCTGTGCTTCGGCTTCCAGTGGTGAATGAGCCCGTTTATGGAACTCACGGGCCACATGTTATTGAGAAGCAACTGACGGCGAAAGTTGTTCTTGCGTGGTTTGAAAGCAGTTTTCGTGCACCATTCTAACTTATGGACACTGTATTGAATGATAAGATGAATGTACTATTTTCAGTATTTCGTGATTTATGGGCAAGTAAAGTTAGAACATGTTGTAATCCAATCGATGAGGCCGGCATTAGTGTCAGATAGCTGGCGCTTAAATTGAGAAACGTTTACCTGTTGTTTAAAAGATCTCTTGGTAATTTAGAGTATCCGTCATTTGCAAAAGTTCATTGCTTCCTGAGTTCGTTTCTTGTTCGACTGTTTTCAGTCGATGTGCACATGCATAGTTCTGGCTAAACGTAATATATTTTGAAAAAGATTTATTGGTGTTCAATTATTCTATTTATTATTAGACAGTTCTTTAAATTTCTGTGTCACTACTGGCCAACTTTTAAGACTGTTCCTTGACATTGTTCAGTATGTGTATGTACAAAACTAATCTTGGGGCCGCGCCTTCTTATAGAAAACTTCTGTGTGTGTGAATTCCTAAGGAACCAAACTGCTTAGGTCATCATTCCCTAGACTTACACACTACTTAAACCAGCTTAATCTAACTTATGCTAAGAACAACACACACGCCCATGCCCGAGGGAGGATTCCAACCACGGGCGGGAGGAAGAAAACTTGTGTTCAAGATTGTTTCAATACATATATAGGGTGTTACAAAAAGGTACGGTCAACTTTCAGGAAATATTCCTCACACACAAATGAAGAAAAGATGTTATGTGGACATGTGTCCGGAAACGTTTAATTTCCATGTTAGAGCTCATTTCAGTTTCGTCAGTATGTACTGTACTTTCTCGATTCACCGCCAGTTGGCCCAATTGAAGGAAGGTAATGTTGACTTCGGTGCTTGTGTTAACATGCGACTCATTGCTCTACAGTTCTAGCATCAAGCTCATCAGTATGTAGCATCAACAGGTTAGTGTTTGTCACGAACGTGGTCACTGCAATGTTTACAAACGCGGAGTTGGGAGATGACCATTTGATGTATGGATTAGCACGGGGCAATAGCCGTGGCGCGGTACGTTTGTGGCGAGACATATTTCCAGAACGAAGGTGTCCCGACAGGAAGACGTTCGAAGCAATTGATCGGCGTATTAGGCAGCACGGAACATTCCAGCCTATGACTCGCGACAGGAGGAGACCTAGAACCACTAGGACACCTGCAATGGACAAGGCAATTCTTCGTGCAGTTGACAATAACCCTAATGTCAGCGTCAGAGAAGTTGCTGCTGTACAAGGTAACGTTGACCACGTCCCTGTATGGAGAGTGCTACGGGAAACCAGTTATTTCCGCACCATGTACAGCGTGTTCAAGCACTATCAGCAGCTGATTGGCCTCCACGGGTACACTTCTGCGAATGGTTCATCCAACAATGTGTCAATCTCATTTCAGTGCAAATGTTCTCTTTAGGGATGAGGCTTCATTCCAACGTGATCAAATTGTAAATTTCCACAATCAACATGTGTGGACTGACGAGAATCCGCACGGAATTGTGCAATCACGTCATCAACATAGATTTTCTGTGAACGTTTGGGCAGGCATTGTTGGTGATGTCTTGATTGGGCCCCATGTTCTTCCACCTCAATGGAGCACGTTATCATGATTTCATACGGGATACTCTACCTGTGCTGCTAGAACATGTGCCTTTACAAGTACGACACAACATGTGGTTCATGCACGATGGAGCTCCTGGACATTTCACTCGAAGTGTTCGTACGCTTCTCCACAACAGATTCGGTTACCGATGGATTGGTAGAGGCGGGCCAATTCCATGGTCTCCACGCTCTCCTGACCTCAACCCTCTTGACTTTCATTTATGGGGGCATTTGAAAGCTCTTGTCTACGCAACCCCGGTACCAAATGAAGAGACTCTTCGTGCTCGTATTGTGGACGGCTGTGATACAATCCGCCATTCTCCAGGGCTGCAACAGCTCATCAGGGATTCCATGCGACGGAGGGTGGGTGCATGTATCCTCGCTAACGGAGGACATTTTGAAAATTTCCTGTACCAAATGTTTGAAGTCATGCTGGTACGTTCTGTTGCTGTGTGTTTCCATTCCATGATTAATGTGATTTGAAGAGAAGTAATAAAATGAACTCTAACATGCAAAGTAAGCGTTTCCGGACACATGGCCACATAACATATTTTCTTTCTTTGTGTTTGAGAAATGTTTCCTGAAACTTTGGCCGTATCTTTTTGTAACACCCTGTAGAAATGTTTACTTATGGTCAAACTGTTACGGACACCTCTTAATCCCAGTACCTCATTCGTAAAATGGTTACATTTACGCTTCATATGGATTGTTATTATCTACTTCAATAATTTATAGGGAAGTCAGCGGCGTCTCCTAAACACACATTCACGATAACATATATCAGAAACAGTTCGTTTGCGTACTAATTTTTACTGGACTGTTTTGGCTCTTTAGGGCAGTGAAATGTAAACTGTCAGGACGAAATCAAAAAGAGCATAGAAGCTTACGAAATCTAGTGCGACAGAAGATAGCCGAAAATTGGAAGCACTTCATCTAATTAGGCAAAAAAGGAATTCGTGGCACAGCTTGAGTAGAAGAAAGGGTCGGCTCACAGAACTCCTCCTGAGGCTCCAATATATCGCGAATTTGGTAATAGAAGGTAATGTGGCGTGGAAACAGCTTAAATACAGAAAGCAGTATGAAGTGGATGCAGTTTTGGTACTTATTCTGAGATGAAGAAACTAGCGTTGAATGCTGTATCGTGGCAGTCTTCAGACTACGACAGTGTAATCAGGAATGTCAGCGTTTCAGTAATGTCAATTTTCGCTATGCATTCTGGGGCACTTCGCCGACTGTTGGGTAGTGCGACGCTAGACGCCAGCAGACGATGCGCAACATTTAACTGCGTTTGACGTTGTTGTTCAGGTGTAAGTGTGCCGTAATTTTCAAAAGAAAGCCCTCAGCAAAATGACAGATCGAGAAAGTAATCAAAAATGTCACTGTGCCAGCAATATGCACGGAAACGGCCCGTCCTCACGGAATACAAAATGTATGCGTCAGTTTTTGTGTGGTTGACCAGGCTCAGCTGTGAAGTGACAAGCGTGTATGAGCGACTGATCAATTTCTGAAACCCTTACAATGACCAGGGCTCCACCCGTGTCGACACAACGAGACAAGCCGAGGCAAGCAGGCCACGATCACGCTTCAGTAACGACAGACACATCTTGCCCAACTGACGAACTGTTTTTGGCGACCTCGATGACGATGAGAAGCTACAGTGTGACCTCCTTTCTTCATGATGATTAGTAAAACTCCAAAGTGGGTAGAACAATCATACTTCCCTGATTGATAACAGTGAAATATTTAGACACACAACGGAATGATCATGAAACCTGCTGAGATAATCAATGTCTTCTATTTGGGAACTGGAATTTTCTGGTTAGTCGGTTACTTTACTGAACAAACAAGCAGGAATAAAGAAAAACTTAGTATGGAGGAGAAACAGGAGCGAGGAAAAGTCATCTGAACATAAGAAATGGGAACTACTGAATACGTCAATTTTACAAATTCTGCTACTGAGGAGAGAGGACGGTTTGTTGTGCCTGACACGGACAATATCTAAATAGAAGGTTGATGCTGGTGAAGAAAGGACATCACACACATCCATGCCCGAGGCAGGATTCGAACCTGAGACCGTAGCGGTCACGCGGTTCCAGACTGAAGCGCCTAGAACCGCTCGGCCACACTGGCCGGCGGCCACATTACAAATTAGTCCGTTGGCAAAGAGAAAGACAACCTTTTATGTCCTCCTAATACCTGTTTTGAATATATTCCTTCCCTGAAGGACATCAGAAGATCTCTAACAAGTGGAACGCAAAGTATGTGACGCCTAGCATGCGGCCTCTGAAGCATCTCTATCGATATTACACACAGCCGTGAATGGAGCAGTATATTTGAACACCGTTCAGTTAAAGCTTATCATAGGAATGACGGACAACAGGAGAGCTGTATGGCAATCAAAACAATGAAAGGAGCCGAAATTTGATTGAACATTTGAGATAAATTCTGTGTTTATGATTACAAACAAATAGTAAAACGAACATGAATCCCGGAAATCGGGACGACCGATTGTACTACCACTCATAATCTGGAATCACATGTGATCAAGCATCAATTAAAAATAAAATTTATTAGATTTTTTTTCTTTTGAGTGATCACTCTCCATCTCAGAGTAGCCCTTTCACAGGTCGTCCCCATGTATTTGCTGGAAGTATTCCAATCTCTGTCGTCCCCTACAGTTTTGACCCTCAGTACCTCCGTATCACACGACGGAGGCTACTGCCTAATGTCGTAATTCATGTACTGTTATCCTGTCACTTCTTTTCAGTGTTTTCCAAATGTTCCTTTCTTTGTCGGTTCTTCGGAGGACCTTTCCATTCCGCACTTCAGCAGTCCACCTGATTTCCTACTTTCTTCTATAGCATGACATCTCAAACGTTCCGGTTCACTTCTGTACCAATTTTCCCACTGTCCGTGGTTTACTACTATACAAAGATCAAAAGTGAAATCAGTTTTGGCGCTTTTGGCGGATCCCACCCCGGCAATCCTTGCTCTTCCGTTTCTGGTGTGACATCATTTAAAAAAGGCTCATCGTCATTGGCTGCTCAGAACGCAGGAGTAATTTCCTTCAGATCTTTCCGTATATTAATAAGAAGTACGATGTTGAGTTTGCTTTTGGTTAACATTCAACAAGTAGGATACTCGTCTTCAACCAACTTTTCTTTTAGTTGATTCTTCGCTTACAATTATGCGCACAGTTTCAATATACGTATGGCAGCCGCTGGCCTACACGGTTCTAAAAGCAGATCGTCGAACACAGAGTCTTACATTTCCTGGAAACTTAACCTGTAATTGTAATTTTGAAGGTGTTTTCATGTGTATCATCATCAAGAGAATTGTTCCCAAATTATTGTTAATTGCTTGAGTTATAAATTTTGTAAATGAAGGAGCAATTTTTTACAGACTTTATTTTCTTTGAACAAATATCCTTCGCAGATAACTGCACACGAGTGCAGTTGAACGAAACGAGCACACCATGATCACTTCATAAAGAGGTACATACAAAACTGTTTTCGGAGACACTTGCCTTATGTCACTGCACACAGTTTGCCAAAGTAACAAAATATTTTCTTGTCAATGTCTTTGCCTATTTGATAGGCGTACTCGCTTATAGGCGATGGACACTGTCAGTAGTGATTTTCCTTCAACGTGAGACTACACTCTTCTCCCATCAATTCAACGGTCATTTCTTTGTTACTTATGTCTTATGTTCTAGGAGTTCTGGGAGAGATAATTTATATTCTCTTTGTTCATTGAAGCTTATGGCAAATTACATAGAAAATTCTACCACATATACAACAGTGAAATGGAATTAACTTCACTGTCCTTAAATTGCAGTAATTCTACACACATAAAACTTCTTGGCCCTATCATTTTTTTTCGTCTCTGCTTAACGAGCTCCCAGAAAATATTTAATCTTTGTTTTTCGCCTTTTTCATACCAGATGAACACATGGTTGCGAGAAAGCCTAACGACGATGGTCGCACACATTTAACTATGGCACTTTATGAAAATACTAAAGTCCTGCTCTTGGCTGATATGATTTAAATAATGACGTTTTTTAAAAGAAAAGGAAACTAGTTTGGTAGTATATGCTGCCTTATAAATGTACAGCGACATATCATCGTTAAATGCTGATTCAGGTAAATTAGTTTCCATTCAGGAACGCTTCTTATTTTCAGTTAATGAGTGTAGTTTCTTGGCTTACCAAACTATGTCGGTAAAAATGTCGAAATAATTATAATTATACTGTCAGCGTATATTGAAACACGTTGTATATGGGATCCAAGAAGTTCAGATAAAGTTGTAGTTGTTAGATAAAGTGGAATTATACGAAATTGCACGAGACTCCGTCATATGCAAGGTTCACATGTTTGTAAATCCTATTTGTGAATCTTATTACTGGGGTCCTCACAAATTTGTGGTTTACGAACGTCCTCTTAGTTCAATTGTTTTTTTTTTTTCTTAATTTAGGTACGTCTACACATTCAATGAATTTTCCAGTACTAAGAGTTTTTATAAATCTTTTTGACAATTCAGTTGCGTTTTCCTCCCAGATTTTCCTTTTGTTTGCGACAAATTATATCTGTATGCACCTGTAACATACTTCATCTTCCTAGCTACATACTCCTATCTTTTTCCACACTGTTCTGTTTCTTTTGTTCTGCGTTCAGCATTGCCGTATGAATCATTGCCTCACATTCTTTCATATTTTGGTCTGTTATAGTATTTGCTACACTATATTTTTAATGTTCGTAACTCCAGTTTCTCCACTTAAATATTCCCTTTAATAAGCATAGGCAGCTTCAGACGGGTTATTTTTCTCATAGTGACGGTCAAACATTTTTAACCAAAAAATTACCGCCTGTAAATTAGGTCGTAAAACATTCCCTGGACTCAATTAAAATGCTAATCTCTCCGAAGTAAAGCTAAGTAGAGCTCGTTACAAGCAATAGCTTTTGTGTCGTCATGGATAAATTAATTTTCTGTGCTCCTGTATGTGACTTTCAAACGGTCATCTTCAAAATTTACGTATCGGAGCAGAAGCGTTTATAAAAGCGAGCTGTTGTGAGCTGCTGGCTTCATAGCGGATGCAAACTCAATATTACGGAGTTGCTGCATAAAGCAACAACTGATGAACTTCATTTAATCTTTTCAAAGTGAATATCCGACATTGGCTACAGAAACACGATCAACGTCGCGTAATGTCTTTGATGCTATTGTGATACTACTGCATGTCATATACTCCGAAAACCCGAAAAGGCGAGAATCAAAACGTTTGAGATGTGGTGCTATGGAAGGTAGTTGAATATTTGTTGAACGATTAACTTCTTTTTATTTTACTGCAGGTCCTTCAGTGTGTTCAATGAATTTTCCATTACAGAGAGTTTTTAAAAATGTATTTGACGGCTCTATTTTGGTGCCCTCTCACACGATGATAGGACATATTCTAAGAGATTATGGAATATCATATTTTGAAGAGCTGCATAGGCTAATAACAGTAGGGGAAGAGGGGAATACAGAGACTACAGTAAATTCTACTAATAACTGAGAACGTTGCGTGCATGTGCTACTGTGAGATGTAAAGCTCGGTACAAGAGAGGAATTCGTGATGTACCTCATCAATCCAGTCCGAACACTAACGACACACAAAAATTTCCTCAAGTCGTGTGGGGTTTCTTTCTTTGTTGTTGTTGTTGCTATTGTCTTCAGTCCGAAGACTGATTCGATACAGTTCTGCATTCTACTCTGTCCTGTGCAAGCACCTTCATTTCCGAATAACAGCTACAAAAATAAAATAAAAAAATGGCTCTGAGCACTATGGGGCTTAACATTTGAGGTCATCAGTCCCCTAGAACTTAGAACTATTTAAACCAAACTTACCTACGGACATCACACACATCCATGTCCGCGGCAGGATTCGAACCTGCGACCGTAGCGGTCGCGTGGTTCCAGACTGAAGCGCCTAGAACCGCTCAGCCATACTGGCCGCCAATATCTACCACAACCTACATCGTTATATATTCATCTTTTGGTCTCCCTCTCCGATATTTACCACCCACGCTTTCCTCCCCCCACCCCCCATAGTACATTAGAGATCCCTTGATGTCATAGAATGTGTCTTACAAACCGGGCCCTTCTTCTAATTAGGCTGCGCCGCAAATTTCTTTTCTCCCATATTCTATTGAGTACCTCCTCATCAGTTACATTATCCACCCCACCTAATATTTAGTATTCTTTTGTAGCATCACGTTTCAAAAGCATCTTCTTGTCTGAATTGTTTACCGTCCATGTTTCACTTCGATATATTGTTCTATTCCATACAAATACTTTTCCCTGATTCAGAGGAGGCCTCTCGGGAGCGAATCAAATAACACAGTTGCTGACAGGTTCAGAGAAAACTTGAGTCTCATTATAAATGGATACCTCACTCATACATTTATAGTTAGTAGTGATTTCTATCTACACTCCACGAGTTGGCCCAATACATGTTTAAAATCAGCGTTGCGCATAAAATATCGACCGAAATTCAACTGAATATTTTCTCTCAAAAATATTTTGACTTTTACCACAGGTGTCCTCCCTAAGTGTAAATGGTTACGAAAGCATAATTGACCACATAGCAATGAATAATTCTGAGTAAATAGGAAACATCATGACAGATACAAGGATTAGTGACTGAATGGCTGTGATATCGAGTCTGAACACCAAAATATGCAATTTCACCAAAAATATACGGAAGGATATGCCCACTTACAAAAGAAAATACAAATCTGATTGACTCCTTCCTAAAAAAGTCTCCATTTCACCCAGGTTAACTCTGCAGCAATGGAAAAATTCAAAGAAATAATAGCGACGAAAATTGAGAGATTTATGTCAGTTAAATTGAAAGGACAAGGAACTGATCCCTTATAGTGCGCAAAAAAGGTCAGAAAACTGTTGCAGAAGGAACGAAAAAACACTCCGAAGCCAGCGTTCTTGAACAGAATTTTCGAAATTTGGCGGGACTTCAGTGCAGTATGTTTTCAGTTGTTTCCACAACTAAACATTATCTCGAAATAGAACAGGAAATCCAAAGAGATTCCGGTCATATGGTAAGATCACTGGCTGCAAGAAACCGTCAATACCTTCACTTCGCAACAGCAACTGTAATGTTCCGATGACTGTGCCTTTAAAAGGAGTAACTAAACACCGTTTTCTGAAATTCTTTCAACAAAAAGTGTAAGAAAATATTCCAGGATTTGAATCAAGAGCAGTTGTCAATATGAGAAAGTTGCAGTTACACATTCTAGGTGTAGCGAAGAAAGATACACCAATAAAGGCAAGTCTTCTGTTACTCATTGTATATCAGCTTGGTTCGTTTCACAGCATGCTGATATAATGTCTCCTGATTTAGAAAATATTGTTCTTGTAAATGACGACTAGCCCTTAATTCAAACGAAACAATTACCTCTACTGGTAAAGGATCTCAAATTGATTCCAGAAGGCTTTTCAAGCCTTTCCTCACAAGCGTCTTTATAATCAAATTGGATGTCTATGAAGTATCGTCTCATTTGTGCGACTGGATTCTTGATTACCTGTCAAAACAGTCGCAGATCGTAGTAATTCGCGGAAACTCATTAAGTGATACAGGATATCTGGCGTTCCTCGAGGATATATCATAGGGCCTCTGCTGTTCCTAATCTATATAAATGATTTAGGAGATAATCGCACTAACACATTTACATTATTTGCAGGTGATGCTGTCGTTCACCTCATAGTTAAGTCATAAGAAGATCTATTTCAATTGCAAAATGATTTAAGCAAGATATTTGTATCGTGTGAAAGTGTCATTTGACTAAAAGATTAAATCTACGAGTACTAAAAGGAATATGCTAAATTTCAGTTACCGATAAATCACAGAAATCTAAAAGCTGTCAATTCAGCTACAAACTTATGCATTACAGTCACGTATAAGTTAAAGAGGAACGATCAAATAGAAAATACTTTGGCGAAGGTGAACCAATGATTACCTTTCACTGGCAGGACTCTAAGAAGATGCAACAGATGTACTAAAGAGAGTGCTTACACCACGCTTGTCCGTCTTCTTCTGGAATACTGTTGCACGATTTGGTACCCTTACGAGACAGAACTGACGGAGAACATCCTCAAAGCAATCGTGGTGTTCGTGGCCACGTGTTGACAAATTGCCTGTTGACTTCTGTCTCGGATTCTTCGGCTGAGATTTGTTTAATGAGCTTCCTGACGTTTCAAAACAGCACGATTGGGTGCCATTGTCAAAGCTTCACCCTCTACCAGCAATGGCGGATGAATTTTTGACAATTCCAGCCACTCGTGCTGGTGAAACCTAAGCAAAGTCGTCAAACAAACATCAGGGCGAAAATCCCGAGGCAGAAGCCAACAAGAAATTTCTCAATATCCAAAAAGAGCAAAGAAGTGTAGCACGATATGCCAAATGGGGATATTTCGTTAAGCTATATCTTTGCACAAAATTTCAGTATCTGACTGTCCCATCTACAATAAAATATTTTGTTGACTTCCAGTTACATAGGAAGGAATAATCATCGTAATAAAATCAGTGTTCGCTTTTCACTCGCTCCGCACTTACGTGTGATTTGCAAGGAAGCCATTTTCATGTAGTTTTAGAGAAATCTTTTTGTCATGTCTAGTACCTCCTCACACCATTATTCGTATGGTTAGCGTGGTATGCGTCTCCACAATAGCTGTTTCTTGTGGGCTTTCAGTGGCTCGTATAAAGACAAGTTGGCATTGATCTGAATGCCACCAACTCGTGGAAGACTCATCGCTGAACACCACAAAAGTTCACTTAAAATGTGGCTTTATTCCATGTTGAGATATTTCAAAGAAAGATTTCTTAGTGAGCTGTTTTAGATATATTGGGAATGATACGAGATTTAAAGGAAATTAATCGTCGCAAAAAGGCTTCCATTCAAATGACGATGGCATAAATCTTTCTGCTGACGCACCGTGTGGTGCATTTATGCTAATAATGTGGCAATTACAATCCATTAGATTTTAACTGTGGTATCATTAATGAGATTAATAAAGTGGCACTGTGTAAGCGTAACGGATGACGTTGTTGTTGTTCGATGATGCGTGACTGATCAATCGTGATCAATTCTTACGCACGCAGAAACGTAAGACAAAGAAACGATCGTCCAAATAATTTCAGGAGGGTTCTATCTTCTTTTAAAGTAGAATTAATGAAAGATCATGAATAATATTCGCTTCTTTCATCAACGATAAATCGGCTTCCAATTTCTCTTATTCATTTGCTGTATAATACCAAAATACTACAAAAATTACTATCATTACAAGGAGATAAGTAAATACCTGATTTTGAAATAATTATTCACGATTAAGTGTAATGAACATTTGTGTTATTAGCAGCAAACAGACATTGCAAATCACACAGATCAGAAAAGGTTTGCATCACCCCGGTTCCCAGAACTCCTGAAGATATACGTTGACTGTGGCTATTGTGTCACAGGCACAGTCCCTTTGACTGTTCAGAGATGTCACTAAACCCCCCCAAAGCTGTAAACAACCATGCATGAGCAGCGCATATTAGACGGAATGGGTCCGACAGTCGATCAGTTCCAGTCATTCCACCAGAGAGAAGGTGCACGGCTCGCGTTGTCTGTAGTTCAACCATGCCTACACGGTCAATAACGTTCTTCTAACGCGTCTACATTGTTACATTGTGCCAAGATGGGCTTTCAACAAGGGAACTGTCCAGGCGTCTCGGAGAGAACCAAAGCGATGTTGTTCGGACATGGAGGAGATACAGAGAGTCAGGAACTGTCGATGACATGCCTCACTCAGGCCGACTAAGGGCTACTACTGCAGCGGATGACCGCTACCTACGGATTATGTCTCGGAGGTACACTGACAGCAGCCCCACTATGTTGAATAATTCTTTTCGTGCAGTTACAGGACGCCGTGTTATGAATCAAACTGTGCGCATTAGGCTGCACGATGTGCATCTTCATTCCTGACGTCCATGGCGAGGTCCATCTTTGCAACCACGGCATGATGCAGCGCTGTACAGACAGTCCACATAACATGCCGAATGGACCGCTCAGAATTGGCATCACGTTCTGTTCACCGATGAGTGTAACATATGCCTTCAACCAGACAATCGTCGGAGAACTATTTGGAGACAACCCGACCAGGCTGAATGCCTTAGACACAACGAGTGCAGCAAGGTGGACGTTCCCTCTGGTTTGTGGTGGCATTATGTGGGACCAACGTACGCCGCTGGTGGTCATGGAAGGCGCCGTAACGGCTGTACGATACGTAAATGCCATCCTCCAACCGATAATGCAACAATACCGGCAGCATATTAGCGAGACATTCGTCTTCATGGACGACGATTCGCGCCCCCATTGTGCACATCTTGTGAGTGACTACCTTCAGGATAACGACATCGCTCGACTAGAGTGGTTACATATTCTCCTGACATGAACGCTATCTAACATGTCTGGGATAGATTGAAAAGGACTGTTTATAGACGATCAATCCCACCAACCACTCTGAGGAATCTTCGTCGAAACACCTATGACGAGTGGGACAATCTGAATCAACAGTGCTTCATGAACTTGTGGATAGTATGCCACGAATACAGACATGCATCAGTGTAAGAGGATAGGCTGCTGGGTATTAGAGGTACAGGTTTGTACAGAAATTTGGACCACTACCTCTGAAGGTCCCGCTGTATGGTGGTACAACATCTGGTTTTCATGAGCAATAAAAAGGGTGAAAATGTTATTTATGTTGACCTCTATTCCAATTTTCTGTACCGGTTCCACAATTCTCGGAACCGAGGTGATGCAAAACGTTTTTTGACGTATATACATTGGCTCTCTCGGAGCCAACGCAGAGGAAAGATACAAATTAATGATAAAGTAACTAATGATCAAACTCATTTATTATCAGCGATATAACGCACAAGCTCTATGGCGTTCCAGAGGCTTGTATCTTAATATAATTTACTTTTGATATGCAACTGAAAAAAAGAAAAAATAATTTATCTGTTTATTGCTAATGTCACTTCATAAAAAATATAAAGGTACTTTTCGGAATCCAATATCCTGTTCTTAAAGAGTTGTTCAGAAGTCGCATAAAAAGATAATGCCTCAGGCTCAGTGTTCCAGCTGACTGTGGGTCTAAACCGTGCAAACAGGTGATTGTTATCTGTGGTACGGTATGATGGGAAAATGACTCTTGGCAATTCTAGATCGTCACTCAACTTCAGGTAATCTGTTCTCGTTTGTGGTGACACTTCGTCTGTAACCTACTCCCATATTTCAGCTCTTATAAACCATTTGAGCTAGACGAACAGTCCTACGATCGCATCGACGTAGAGTGCTTCTTCAACGACCCGCACCTATTTTTTCCACGTCACTGTTGCACTAAATTTATCTGGCCACCATTGCTCTGCAGTCATTGCGGCACAGCCCATGGTCTGTGGCATTTGTTCACATGATGCCCTCGTGTCCCTGATGCCAATGATACGAACTTTCTCAGAAGTCTGAGAAGGTGATCACCTGCATGTAGCAGTTTAGTAGAGTTCGGTTAAGGTGTTCTCTTTGTGATACTTTTCTTTTGCGTCAGTGTATGTAAGCTGTAAGTTTATGAGGTTCTGTTTGTAAATAGTGAATACATACGTAAATTACCGAAGGATTTCGTGTATAAGAGCGTTCAGTCCTGATCCGACACTCCTTTTTGGGTTTTCAATAGTTTTCTCAGATCATTCCAGGTGCATGCCAGGATAGTTCTCAATATCACAACGCGGCCGATGCCGTATCGTTTCTTCGTATATCCGAAGACATTAAATGAAGAGAATTCTGTTCAAATTATTAAATGGAGTGTCTACTTCAATCAAAACTATACTACTATATGAGAACAAGCCGTTGTTTAGCTTGGTTACCACAAATCTCGAAACGTTCTTGACCAATTTACGTAAAATTTTTACATATTACTCTAATAAAGATTCGGACGGACACAGGCTACATATTTATTTAACACATTTCATGTATAAAGAGGAAATGATGGTATCAAAAATATAGATAAGTTCTCGACCGATTTACTTGAAGTTTTATTATGATTAATAACCGACCGAATGAATATAAGCCCCTTATTTTCAAGTAGATATATTACAAAAAGCTTATGTAATAATATCTAAAGAGAAAGATTGTTAGCGAAAATCTCGAAACCTTCTTGATCAATTTACTTCAAATTTTCACACGATACTCAAGTAACATTTCGACTCTCACACACACACACACACACACACACATATATATATATATATATATATATATATATATATATATATATATATATATATATATAAACAGGGAAACGTTATTACCAATATTGTGAACAATTCCTTGATCAATTTTCTTCATTTATGTAATTCTTTATACGAGGCTCTAATAACCGTAAGCTATATCACAAATATACCTTTAAATTCTAGATCATAACAAGACAGGAACTTCTACCTTTCGTTATGACACGAGCTCACGTCTATGAGAGGGGAATTCACGTCTTGAAAGCGACGAGACTCTGTAGTTCATATAAACTACAGTGCCCTGTGTAGCCCACGTATGTACCACCTGGTAGACAGGTTATTGTTTACTGTAGAATGTGGGACTGAGTACAGTTTTTAAATGCAAAGATTTCTGAGGAAGAATACAAGTTGTGATTTACGAGTGCATTATACTTACGCTCATCTCTTCATTTTATTTTTGTTCAAACAGACATCCCTGTCTGCGCTTCAACACCGTAGAATTTTTCATAAAAACCACACAACTTGCTGCATAAATCTAACATACTAACGAACTCGGCAATATTTCGCGATTGCTAATTATGTACAAGAATCGAATGTATTACGTAATATCCTTCTCCACCCTCTCTACACTTATGCTTCTCCCCAATATCTCTCTCCACCTCCTTCTTCGCCCTCCTTCTGTCTACCTTCTTCTTTCCCCCTCCCTGTCCACCTCCTCCACACCCTCTCATGTTTCCTCTTACTGGCAACGAAACCTTGATTGGGAATTGGAGTTGCTTAAAATGAAAGTGTAACTCGGTGGGAGTCTTTGATATGTGGGATATGAGAGACCTCTCCTGTCACTGGGTCTGTGAGGAAAGTAGCTTCAAAGACAGTATTTCGTCTAGTTTTGATCTACAAATGGGGCGGATTACAAAGTTTCGGACAATTAAGGTTACATAGTGGTACTCTGACGTAACCTGATACGCCATAAATATAAGTTTCCGCTTTTCTGTTAAAACCGACAGTGAGGAAGGAAACAAAACAGCATACAGTTGCTTTTACTTTTTTTTAAATTTATTTGCTGGAAGCAAGAATGTACAGTATATGGGAGAAACAATTTCTCAAGGGTTACATGTGCCGCTCTGGTAGTTAAAAACGACTAAGAGAAAGAAAACGAAAATGTACATTTACGAGTACATAGCATAGCATAGCATTTTCTTTCTCGCTGTCCATTTTAACAGATAACCTGCTCATTGTTATTCAAAGAATATACAGTCCATTGCTATGTCTGTCTGAATGTTAATTAGACCATTGTACAACAATCTCACGTAAATGAGTTAAGAACTTATCGAGATTTTCGCTAATGCGCCAATGCGGTTACGTCTTTGGATAGTGTGTGTATGTATGTGTGTGTGTGTGTGTGTGTGTGTGTGTGTGTGTGTGTGTGTGTGTGTGTTTCGTCTAAAAATTTGAGGTAAACCAGTAAGAAATTTTCAAGACTTAAATGCGTCATATTCTTGTAGCAAGTTATGTAGATTTTATGAAAAATTCTCCGACACCGATGTCAGTTTGAATGAAAATAAAATGAAGAGATGAGCGTAAATGTGATTCACTTGTAAGTCATAGCTTGTATTATTTCTCAATAATCTTTGTATTCAAAACCTATACTGTCCAACATTCTAGACTGTATAGTAAACTGTAATTAAGTGGTAACTATGTGAGCTGCAGAGAGCCCTGCAGTTTATATGTTATTACAGAGTCTCTCCACTTCCGGGACGTGAATTTACCTCTCGTAGTCCTGAGATCGTGTCACGATGATAGGTAGCACTTCCGCAATCTTGTTATGACCTAGAATTTAAATTTACGTTTGTGAAATAGAGACACTACTATTGTCTTTGTTTATCAATTCATCTACTCTAAATAACGCTTCGTCCGGTAGTAACCACGAAGAGCTATGTTACCTGTGTACGGGGGTGTAAAAGATACGGAAACAAAAAAAACGCATCACTATGACTAATACGGTACAGGAAGTCCATTGGTGTCCAAAACAGCATTCAGTCCTGCACAGTTTTCAAGGAACCTTTATAGCATTCTTCCAGAAAACGAGATACTTCTCTGCTAAGTATATCACAAAGTGCCTATAATACTGAGATCATTGACTGTGTAGCCAAGGGGGAGATGCGTCAATTCATCTTCGCCAGTTCTGGGCGATGCGAGTTAAGTGAACAGCGATTCTGTCGTCTTGGAACACAACAGCACCTTTGGCGAACACAAGTTTTACCATGGTATGGAAGAAAATGGACAGATAATCCCAGGCAGGAATGCGACCTTGCATTGTAACTACTACGTGGGGCATGGAATACTAGGACAAATGTACCCCAATCACCACCGAAGCCCCGCCGTGTTGCACTCTTGGGACATAAACGTGGCCAGAAGTTGGAAAGAGTGAGCAACAAGACTCATTCGAATAAATGACTGTCTTCCAACGCTCAGCAGTCCAGGTTATATGACTTCGATACCACATTTCCTTTTACGGGCATCTGCGTCATTGATGAGAGGTTTTGGGATTTCTGCCCGCGTTGCAGTTCCCAGTTTATGGAGCCCCCTTCGCGTTGTTATTGTTCTGATAGGGTTCGCGAGTACGTCATGCAATTCTGCATTGAATTTTGCAACTTTTGTCCCATCACTTCTCGTCACAATCTTCTTCAGTGAGCGGCTATCACCATCATTCAACGCACACTTTCATCCGTGTTGTGACTTAGTGGATGCTGTTTTCCCTGTACTAGGTATAATCTTCTTGAAAAACCAAACGCTTCGTTTACTATGGTTACGGAATGACGCAGCATATGGGCACCAATAATGAGCCACGTTCGAACTCACTTAGCGCAGATGTTTACGTTCTAACTGGAAATTCACACTTGGGACATGTTTTGTACAGATATTCAGAGACTAGCCTCAAAATATGGGCAAAGCATGTGCTTTTGTTTGTGTCCTTGTATGTTCACTAGTTTTATTTTTCGTGCGTCTGCTCCTATTGCGGGCCACAGCAACTATGATAGCGAACGTTTCACGGGTCGTAAAGTGGATACACACGAGGCGAAGCAATCCTTTACTGCTCGTTACGAGGGGCGTTAACCAGCTTAACAACCTCCAGGGTCACATTTAAGCTTTCGTTACGGGCGCCGAAGCTCCGGCGGTGCCTCACACAGTCAGCGTAGAAGGACTGTGGCTGAAACTATGGACATGTGACCGGCAGGAGAGAGTTTCAAACTGCCCTTTTGGCCATCCCGATTTAGTCTCGATAAACCTAATGGCAATGTTGAGAAAGTAGAGGATTTCTGTTGCCTTGGATTTAGAGTAACACATGTCGGACGAAGCAAGGGGTACATAAAAAGCAGACTCGCAAATGCAAAGAGGGCACTCCTGGAAAAGAGAAGTCTCCAATATCAAGCATTGGCGTTAGTTTCAGGACAAAATTTCTGAGACTGTACCTTTGGAGCACAGTATTGTATGATAGTGAATTATGGACTTCGCGAAAACCAACGAGGAGGAAGCGTTTGAGCAGGATGTTCAAAACTAGGTGGACTGATAAGGAATGATGAGGTACTCAGCAGAAGAGAGGAACACATGGAAATTACAGTCAAGAGGAAAGGATTGTATGATGAGACATGAGTTAAGAAATCAGGAAATAATTTCGATGGTATCAGACTTGAAGAGGATAAAAACTGCAGGAGAAGACGGAGATTGGAAAGAACATGCAACAAATAATCAGTTACTTAGGGTGCAAGAACTACCCTGAGATGAAAATGTTGGAACAAAAGAGTAATACAAAAAAATCCATTACTCACACAGATGGGAATAGGAGGGCTCTGTAAATATTTAATTATATACATATACATACACACTTCATCCATTCTGGGAATTGAGAATCTCGATGATTTTAACCTGTTATCGACTTTGAGACTAGCAAAATATGAGTCCTGGTAATTCCCAGACTTAAGAGAATGCTTTACTCTTAAGTTTGAGGTCCGATCACAAATAGAAAAAAGTATTGTCTGACATGATTAGAAATTAAAAAATTTCAAATTTTTCATTTACTGGTACTATGAAAATTTGCTTCTTGCCATAATCGCATGGCTCTATTTCAAGGAGAAGTACGCAATTGCTATTTGATGAGTGATTTATGCGTGTCAATACATATGACACAAACGGTCGTATCTTTTGATTGCACTGACTTAAGAAGCTTAACGTTTTTACATCAACACCGTAGACCTTTGTACATAACATAAATTTAAAATTCATACGTTTATTTGTTCCTAAGAAAAATTGCTTTTAACCACCAGACAGACAGAGAGACAGATAGACAACAATTTGATGCTGTAAAAGTTCCGTTTTTATCGATTGAGGTACGGAAAGCTCAGAAAGCAAAAAAAAAAAAAAAAAAAAAAATGAAACATGCGTCAGTAAGGACGACCGAATACAGAATTATAGTTGCAGTCGATAAGAGACTGGATTCGTTTTCTGTAGGAATACTGTTCGAATCTTAGTCTGGAGATCCGTATTAAAATATTATCGTAAATGTCCTAAACAAGTAATGTCACTGCCAGGATGCTTCCTTCGAACAGGAAACGGGCCATTTCCTCTATTCTCTCCAACTTTTCTTGCAGTCCCTTTCCCAATTACCTACGAAATTTTGATGCCATACTTTCCTCTTCATTTTCTTCATTTCGTTAGAAACTATCACTGACACAAGAAAGCCACAATTTCGCTTTTCTATGTTTCATTAAGCCCCCGTGATGATCTACGAATTGAAATCATAAAAGGACATACTTCACATAGTTACTGTCTTTGAACTTAAGAAGCACGAGATTATTGTATAATCAACGACTAAATGACGAGCCGAAACAATGTGATCACTGCCAATCGCGAGTTTCAATGCCTCATGGTGGAACTACGGGCACTTCACTTGCTGCGGAAAGTGCAGGGTATTCAGCGAAAAAGTACTGATTTTAAAATTAAATATCTCTAAAGCTAAGATCAATAGACTAGTGAAACAAACTGTATGTTTATTGTGAAAGCTGTAAAAATATTAAGCAGAAGGTACATAGTAGTTTCGAAATAGACCGAAAAGCTACCAACAGATGCCATTGTATGTTAAGCCCCTCGTTAAGCATCAGCGTGCAAGATTAAACTCATCCCCTGCAAGCAGTCTTTGCAATCACATCACAATCTTTCCGAAATGTTCACCAGTCGCAATACGGAGGTGGCGCAAATGAACAATGAAATCTGCGGTCACGTCCTGTAGCGTCTCAAGCAGATGGCATTCGATGTCCCACAGACCGCCGATCCAAGATCGTCCAGCGTGTTGGGGATGATTCGGCTAGACAGCGTCTTTCTGCGTGCCCCACAAAAAGTAATACCAAGGAATCCGATTGGGAGAACGCCAGTGCATCCCTGTGTCCCTAAATTTGTAATAATCCAACGCGGTGACTCTGTTCCCGTAGTATCCATCAAGGAAGCGAAACACCTGTTCGGTGCTATGCGATCTGCTCCATCTTGCTTCAGCCACTAGGTGCCAGTCGATTCCCCAACAAATCGTTCCCAAATTGCAACATAACGATAACTACTGATCGTTTCTAGCATGAAAAAATAACGCCTCTGCTACGTACCGCAGGCCAAGCGGTAACTTTGTGAGAGTACGGTAGTTTCTCTTCTCACAAATGGATATTTTTGGAGCCCAAAAATAGTCGGTTTTGTTTATTCACGACTCCATTGAAGTGTAAGTGAGGTTCGTACATGAACCAGATACAGCCAACATCGAATTCTTCATTATCGATCAATTTTTGAACCATGGCGATTGTTCATCGAATCACCTGAAACACGCTTGAAAGCATTATTATAACACAGTAGAAACAAATAGGCTATCAACTGCATCGGTTGGATATTCTACCTATTTGAAAGATATATATAGAACTATGTCGCTATTTCTTGAGAAAAAATACGCTACTACGAACATAAATGGTTCATCTGTAGTGAATTAAAAGTTATCACCATTTTTAAGGGAATGCAGACAGGGTACATATGCAAGTACTGCAGTATCGCTAAAAAGTACCATTATACAAAGAAAAATTGGCTTCTCAGACACAGAATGCAGTCAGTAAATAAAAATGTCCATCGTGTGCCGTTTATTGACTATGAGAAAGTTGTTTTGCAACCACTTCACGTCAAGCTGGCGCTCAGAGAGAATTTCGTGGAGGCACTAGACAACAACCTGTGCAACAACTTTGCAGAGAGGACTCATGCAAAAGTGAAGAAAGGTGTGTTCATAGGTCCAAAAGTGAGGAAAGTATCTGCTGATACACACTTCCAAAACTTACTGTATGATGCTGAAAGAAATCCAAGGCATTCAGATCACTTGTACCCAATTTCCTTGGAAATTACAGATCTGCTATGTAAAAGCTGTGAACAAATGCATCAGTGCTGACAAACAGTTGGGTGTCAACATGTCGCTCAAAATTCGTCTCCTCGAATTATATCTTGATTTCTCCCTCCAAAAACCTAGGATCAATCGGTGACGAACTTCGTGCACGTTTTCACCAGGAAATGTCTGTGGCGGATTGCTGGTATCAGGGTCGATGGAGTGCAGTGAGTGGCTGACTACTGCTGGAGACAGCAGAGTGACATGCCAAGTGCTCAGCACAAACATAAGTCTACAGCCAGGACAATCAAACCCAAACCGTCTTAAACTAACGAAGTATTTTTGGGTGTCTAAAGTTTACATGTGTATAATGCCTGTAACTAGATACTTCTTTATACTACGTGTCACAAAACTCTAACTCACTATTTCCTTAGCCAACACTATGTTCCTTAGTACTCCATGTAGCAACAATTGTTCTTGCAAAATATAAATGGTTGAAAAAGTATATCTAAAAGCCGGTGGGCGATAAGAACAAATGGTTCCAATAATTTGAATCAGCACGTTTCATTTGCCTTACAATGCTGTGAATGCGAAGCTGTTCACCAACTTTTTTCTAATATTTGTTTTTCAGATTTATCTGACGAGGATGATGTTTATTGTGAAGACGTTATGACACATTCATGGGCAACGACGCAGCTTCACGGCTTAGTGGTTTATTTAGAACGTACGGCGAAAATAGCTTAGGCCGAACCAAAGCAAATGATCCACTAGCGTGACTGCGGTGCACATATACGATCCCTGAATTTGGCTCAAAAGAAACTTCAGTGTACAAAACTCACTGTATTTTTTACTTTATTTCTGCTCATAATTTATGTACCTGTAATGTAGAATTTGTGTGTTTACGCAAAATAAATATAACGTGTATATTTATGGCATTTAACCCATTTCATTGTATTTTTTTCCTAAATTTACGAATCAACAGGATTTTCGATTGTCGGGATGACCACCTAGTCTCCATAAACGAGGTTCCATTGCGCACTTTTTGGACTGCCATACGCCAGCCGTAACTTCTAAATGGGTGTAGACCTTCGTTTTCCAGCACTACATTATTTGAGCCACTTGACAGATATCTCTATTAAAATGTGGTTCATATATTCCACACATTGTGACACATCGGATTATTTTTTGGAAGGGGACTTGAAAATGTAATCTGAGAGCACAGCTGAGCATTCGAGATTCCCCTGTGGATGTTAGAAAGACCGCCAGCGGTTGAACTGGCCGGTGATCAGATCGCTCCCCAAGGACTCATATGATTTTAACGAAAAAGCGAAAAAGGGGTGGTGGAACTGATAAATAACACGACAAGGGTGGCCCTAGGAAACATGAGACATGGGTGCTGAACCCCCCCCCCCCCCCCGTAGATAACGGACAGGGTATTCATCTAGGTCTAACTGTGAAATGAAACAGTAGTCCACGTTAAACCCTGTTTATTACAATATTTCCTTCTAACATACATGAATAATAAATTATTACATAGTCCTTTCCATTACAAGAAACGAAGGGAACAACATAATCATCAATTGTTCATATCACTTGGAAATTTCTCGGTTCATTTTCCACGGTAAATTCGTATAAAATTCCACACTTTCGATGATATCCCCCATCTCCTTTGTCAAGAACTAATCCTGACTGTCGTGAGCAAACAAGCTAGGAATCAGACCAGTCTTCCGGCCACCCAGAAAACATGAAGAAATGTTGCGACCTATTGCAGAGAACGTCGGCCTAATAGTGCTGGGGCCGGCCGCTGTGGCCGAGCGGTTCTAGGCGCTTCAGTCCGGAACCGTGCGTCTGCTGTGATCACAGGTCTGTCTCGGGCATGGATGTGTGTGATGTCCTTAGCTGAGTTTGGTTTAAATAGTTCTAAGTCTAGTGGACTGATGACCTCAGATGTTAAGTCCAATAGTGCTAAGAGCCATTTGAATCATTTTTTCAGAGTGCTGGGGACTTATAACATTCCTTGCAAGTGTGGCTAGAGTTACAGACAGTTGCCCGTCGTTTCATCTAACATCAACGTCACGTTAAATACAGACAGTTCGATTAATCAGCTATGCTAGAGCACAGCCTGTTAAATTAGCATAAGATCTTGTTTGAATATTGGCTCACTCTTCGAGCTATTGGTTGTCTGTGATCAGAGAAGCTGTTGAAATCATTCTTTGCGAAAACAACTTCAGCAGAGACACCCCATACGTGCACAGCAATACATGGAAGCATCCACTTGACAGGAAAAAAACAAAGTGCGATAGGCCCGCTGTTCTCGCAGTTCACTGATGGGGTTGGCACTGCACCCAACGCTAGAAATCTCCTCTGTAGGAATCAGCAAGGATTTCGAAAAAGACCATCGTGTGAAACCCAGCTCGCGCTATTCGTCCACGAGACTCAGAGGGCCATTGACACGGGTACCAAGGTAGATGCCGTGTTTCTTGACTTCCGCAAGGCGTTCGTTACAGTTCCCCACAGTCATTTAATGAACAAAGTAAGAGCATATGGACTATCACACCAATTGTGTGATTGGATTGAATAGTTCCTAGATAACAGAACGCAGCATGTTATTCTCAGTGGAGAGAAGTCTTCCGAAGTAAGAGTGATTTCGGGTGTGCCGCAGGGGAGTATCATAGGACCGTTGCTATTCACAATATACATAAATAACCTTGTGGGTAACATCGAAAGTTCACTGAGGATTTTTGCGGATGATGCTGTGGTATATCGAGAGGTTGTAACAATGGAAAATTGTACTGAAATGCAGGAGGAACTGCAGCGAATTGACACATGTTGGAGCGATTGGCAATTGAATTACAATGTAGAAAAGTGTAATGTGCTTTCTATCTAGAAAGAAAGATCCCTTATCATTTAGCTACAATAAAGCAGGTCAGCAACTGGGAACAGTTAACTCCATAAATTATCTGTGAGTGGGCATTAGGACTGATTTAAAATGGAATAATCATACAAAGTTGATCGTCGGTGGAGCAGGTGCCCGACTGAGATTCATTGGAAGAATCCTAAGGAAATGCAATCCGAAAACAAAGGAAGTAGGTTACAGCACAATTGGTCGCCCACTGCTTGAATACTGCCTAGCAGTGTGGGATCCGTACCAGATAGGGTTGATAGAAGAGATAGAGAAGATCCAACGGAGAGCAGCACGTTTCATTACAGGATCATTTAGTAATCGCTAAAGCGTTACGGAGACGATAGATAAACTCCAGTGGAGGACTCTGCGAGAGAAAGGCTCAGTAGCTCGGTACGGGCTTTTGTTTAAGTTTCGAGAACGTACCTTCACTGAGGAGTCAAGCAGTATATTGCTCCCTCCTACGTATATGTCACGAAGAGACCAAGAGGATAAAATCAGAGATTAGAGCCCACACAGAGGCATACCGATAATCCTTCTTTCCACGAAGTATGCGACACTGGAATAGAAGTGAGAACCAATAGGTTCCCTCCGCCACACATCGTCTGGTGGCTTGCGGAGTATGGATGTAGATGTAGACAGAGATCGCAAGAAAAATTTATGGTTGTAGAGAGCGCCACCTCTGTACGCGCCATCACGACGATCACGCAATCCAGCCAATCGGATGCTATCCTGGGGGTATAAAAGAGGGAACCTTGCCAGCTCACGACACATCCGCAGGTTTAGAATTTGTCGACTGAGCTACTCTCAGTACCTATTCCGCCATTGATAGCTCTCCGTGACCCTGCACTGTGCCGTCTCGCTGCCGCCGCCACCGGCGCTGCCGTCGGTCTGCCACCATCGTCGTCGCCCGACGCTTCGGAGATTGCTGCCGGTCTCCCGCTGCCCGCTCTTCGGGGTATGCTACCAGCTGCCCGTAGCCGCAGCCCACCACCGCTGTCCGCCGCCGCTACCGCGCTGCCATCACACTGTTTCTTCGTCTTTGTCTTAGCTTTCGTCTACGCTTGCTTTTACGTCTCCTCACTCATTGTTATCGTTATCTACCTCGGCGACTCTCATCGCCAGTAGGCTCCTCTCCATTTACACATGGACGCACCAACCACCTCCATCGTTTACACTTCCCCTTGACCTGCCCCCAACATCACTCCATGGAGTACCTCCTCCATCCCCCTCCCTGTGCCCAGGCTCCTCTTATTTCTGTTTCTTTCCCTCCATCTCCTCCCCCATACTGTATCACCACATTCATCAGTCCATTTCTGCTCCTGCTTCCACTCCCACTCCTGCTCCTCCACACATTCCCATCCCTTCCACCTGTCCTCATGAGTGTCCGTCTATCTAGTCGCCATACATGGTACCCCCTTCACCAGCCCAAGCCATATCCTGCTGGGCCACAGTAGCCCGTCAGTCAGTTCACCTCACCTTGGCACTTATACACTCCAAGCAGGGCATGCCTCACATTACCTCTTGCTCCAACCTATCCCTCACCCTTCTCCAAGGCCACTCCCACCAAAATACTGCCTAGTGTTTACCTGACTGCTGACCCCACCACCAAAAAACTACCACCCACCACCACCCCTCCTGACCCCCGATGCGTATCACCTGTATTCTTACATCCCAACTTGCTGCCACGCTCACCTTCAACCTCTTCCACCTTGAACTCAAGTTCCTTGATGCATGCACCCTCACCTTAGAAATCCAAAAATACTTCCCTGATGCCCCCATTTCCTAACTCATTCGCAACTGATTCCATCATCAGCATATCCCCCAGTCCCTCACTCCACACTGACCTCCTCTAAAACATCTTCCATGTCACCTCACGCCACCACGCTCTTCCTTATCGACTTCTGTCCTCATCGGCCCCGACACCTCGCTGTCCTCCAACCATCACCACAATGATCAGAAAGCTTGTGTTTGCGAAGGTGTGGGTAGAACTGAACACCGATAATGACCTCGAAATCAGTCTGCCTGCCACGTCTGCAATGACTACAGACCAACCTCCCTTATGCAAGTTTTCACAAAATCCTCCTCCTCCATCCACCACCTACTTACCCAGGGAGCCATTGTTTAAAACTGTTGCCATCTTGTTGACCCTTCCCACTCTCCTTCTCAGATATACCTGTGCCAAAACTGCCTGGTCTATAACAATCACCTTACCTCCACCTGTAAAAGTCCTCCCACTTTCATCCACTGCTAAGCCTCTCACTTCATCAAACATGTCCCAAACTCGCCCCCCCCCCCCCCCCATCCCTCCTTCATCACAAGTAATGAAGCCCACCCCACCCTCTAAATATAAGGCAAACCTCTCTCACCAAACCAGACCTCACTGTCCCTGTTCATCCCATTGATCAACCCCTGCACCCCAACAATGCCCTCTGGACACCCCCATAGCGGAAGACGTCATCTACTTCCACGCAATCGTCCTTAAGGGCATCTACCTCTTACAACGCCCACACACCCTCTAGTGATCTCCCTTGCTGACCGCCGGCCGCAGTGGCCGAGTGGTTCTAGGTACTTCGGTCCAGAGCTGCATGACTGCCATGGTCGCAGGTTCGAATCCTGCCTTGTTCATGGATGTGGGTGATGTCCTTTTAGTTAGGTTTAAGTAGTTTTAAGTTCTAGATGAATGATGACCTCAGATGTTAAGTCCTATAGTGCTCAGAGCCATTTGAATTATTTCAACATGATTCGGGCATGGATGTGTGTGATGTCCTTAGATTAGTTAGGTTTAAGTAGTTCTAAGTTCTAGTGGACTGATGGCCTCACAAGGGAACCTCCTCATAGCACCCCCCTCAGATTTAGTTATAAGTTGGTACAGTGAATAGGCCTTGAAAAACTGAACACAGATCAATCGAGAAAATAGGAAGAAGTGGTGTGGAACTATGAAAAAATAAGCAAAATGTACAAACCGAGTAGTCCATGTGGAAGATAGGCAACATCAAGGTGGATATGAGCCTTATAGCGCCGTGGTCCCGTAGTTAGCGTGTGCAGCTGCGGAGCGAGAGACAATTATCAAAGTCCAGGCACTCACACATAATCAACTTTGACCTCCAAAATTCCAGGAAATGTTCAGATTTGCTTGGACATATGCACGATTTGACTGTCTAAATGCGGAAAAATTTGAAAAAGTTAAAAACTTATATTTTGACAGAGCACAGGGAAAACTGTGTGACTGTGAAACTGTTGCATTCATTTGGTGCAGTTTATGTGACAAACTCTTATGTTTTCATCACTTTTTGGGAGTGATTATCACATCCACAAGGAAACCTAAATCGGGCAATGTAGAAGAATCTTTTTACCCATTCGCCAAGGATACAAGTTAGGTGGGTCGACAACATATTCCTGTTATGTGACGCATATTCTGTCACCAGTATCGTATAGAATACAACAGACATGTTTTCCTGTGGAGGATTTGGTTGACCTATGGCCTTGCGATCAAATGTTTCCGGTTCCCATTGGAGAGGCACGTCCTTTGGGCTACTAATCGCACGATTTTGCGGTGCGGTCGCAAAACACAGACATTAAACTTATTACAGTGAACAGAGGCGTCAATGAACGAACGGATAGATTATAACTTTGCAAAAGTAAACTTTTCACTGGAGGGGAGGCTTGAACCAAGGACCTCTCCTTCCGTAGTTGCTCACGCTAACCACGGGACCACGGCGCTCCTGAGCACACTGGCTCCTTGATGTTGCCTATCTTGCGCATGGGCAACTCAGTTTGTATATTTTGCTTATTTTTTTCATAGTTCCACACAACTTCTTCTTGTTTCCTCGATTGATCTGTGTTCAGTTTTTCAAGGCCTATCCACTGTGCCAACTTCTAACTAAATCTGAGGGGGGTGCGATGGGGAGGTTCCCTTGTCAGATGTTAAGTCCCACAGTGCTCAGAGCCACTTGAACCATTTGAACCTAGCTGACTGGTCCCTTTTCCCGATCACCTACGCCATATAGTCACACAACCGTTCCCACTTCATCTTTACCTGTCTCGACACCCTCACCTAAGCCTCTCTCACACCTCTCCTTCCCCTTCGTCCTTTATCGAAACACCTACTTCTTCCCCGCCAGCAAGCCTCTATTCATGTGTACCCTGTCCCAGCAGCAGGCTGACACCAGCATCCTTAATGAAACCTTCCTCCAACCTCACCACATTGTCCACACTTCTCACTAGGACCTTCACTTTACTGACAATCCCCACCCCTTAGTGCAAGGTGGGATCGCTGTTGGCTACCTTAAGCATATCCCTGTCTGGCCACAACCCTTTCTCAATGACCCTACCAAACACTTTATTCCCAGCTTCCTTCCCTCCAACCTCACCATCACCTGTGCCACCATGTCCTTCTATTCCTATCCCCTTCTGATTTTCTCTCCCAGACTGTCTGCACATTCTCCACCTACATCATTGCAGCAGGCCTTAACATCCATAGCCATGACTCTGCCACCTTCCACCAGTGCTATCACTTCCCTTCCACACTCCAAGGCGACCTTGTCTCTCTCTCTCTCAGTATACCTGTCCTGAAACTAACACCATCCCCGATGTTGTCGTCGCTTGCCCAGCCTCCTTGGGCATATCAAGTCCTACATCACTTTGCAGTGACCACCTCCCACTACTTCTCTACTTGCCTCTCACACTCCTAAGGCTCCCTGCCTTGTCGCCCCTTCCAAGGTTATTTATGATTATGCCATTCCAACAGAATGCCTTCTGGGAATTCATCGACACTCAGGTTGGAAACCACCCCATCCATTTCCACTATCCTGATGACATTGCTGATACCTCATCCTTCCATCACTTTTGTTACCCTATCTTCACAGATGTCCTTGACCACACCAATATCACTGTAGCACCACTTGCTCCCAGCTTTTGGTTCTTGGAAAAGTTACTGACCTCAGAATTGGAACTCCTATCACAGCACAAGATATTAAACTCATCCTCCATCCAAATTGCAACACTTCCCCTGGTCACAACTGCATCACTTCCAGGCTCTCCTTCCTCGCCTCCCTTGTCACCCTGTACAACACAATTCTCTCCACTGACTTTTATCCCAACCTGTGGCACATCTCCCACATCCTGTTATTCCTGAACCCAAGAAACCCATTCTGACACCTATTGCCCAATATCGATGGCTCTCGATCTTCCACCATTACCGAGTCTATCAACAAGAGGTAGCAAATATGATGTAGCCAAGGAGGTGGAAACGTGTGTTCTACTGTGCCAAGACTGCTTGGTAGCTACAACAGGAAAACACAATGAATTAGCAGGAGTACAAAATAAGAAAGTATTTATTACTTAAATTTGTTGTAGATCATGATCTGTTGCTTGACGATTATAGAGGACGCCACTAGACTAAGCGTCTGTACAATGACATAATTTACAAGTCACAAATCTTGCAGTAACGAATTAATCTCTCGTAATCTTTAATGTCGAATCTGGTGAATTTGAAGACTAATTTGGAACTGGGTTACAAAGACTTGATGGCAGCAATGACTGAGCAGCAGACGATGACTAACTAACATCGGCACTGGCTGACCACTGGTCGTGGCTACGAACGGTAGACTGACGCAACTGCAACCAACTCCTGCTAAACGTGAAGTGGCCTAGCACCGCCTCGTGGTGAGCGTAAGTACTGCGACTGGCTGTCCACTCTTCGGCTAGCACAGACGTTCTTCTGTTCCGTTTATTGGGAGAATCGCATCCGGCGTATCGATCTCCCAGGCAACGGTGTAGTCTTGTGACTGGCGACATCACACAAATACCTCACGTGCTTGTTCAGTAAGGTCTTAGAGTCCATCTTCTCCCACTGTATCCATCACTGCCTAAGTCAACACCACTTTCTTCGCCGCCACTGGCCAGCTCCTTAACATTACCCATCTACCCCCATCCAGCTTATCTTCCGTCGCTCTGCTATTATAGTTTCCTATGATCTCCAGAATGCCTATCACTGTATGTGGCATTCTGGACTCCTTTTCAAGATGCAGATTTGAACCCTTCCTAATTTCTTTGTCTCGTGGCCTTCTTCCTCTCCCACTGTCCTTCCTATGTCACCATTCATAATAGTAATACCCATACATTCTTCTGTACTGCAGGTCTGCGCCAGGCCTCCATCCTTTCTCCTCTCCTATATCTCCTGTACACTGCTGGTATGCCTAATCCATCCCCACCTGTCCATCTCCTTCAATATGCTGGAGACGCTGCCTTCCTTGTTCTATATCTTGCCCTTCAATGGTTCCAGTGCTCCCCCACCTAAACCAGTTTAACACTTGGTGTAACCAGTGGCTCCTTCGAATCAATCCTTCCAAAACCAAAGCAATCATTATAAGATGTACCACCCCTGCTTTCCAGCTCCATGATTTCTATCTCACCATCTATGACCATCGTATCCAACTTACTCTTACCTTGAAATACCTTGACCTCACCCTTAACTGTCACCTCACCTGGACTCCTCACCTTCTTACCATCTATCACAAAGCCCACAACAGACACTGCCTGCTGTAACTCATGTCCAGCTGGACATGGAAATAGCATCCTTCATACCTACAAATCCTTGATCCATCCCATGATTTGTTACAACAGTGTCGCCAGGTCTTTGTCCCTTCTAAATTCCACAATGTTCTCGAAATCCTTCAATGAAGAGAACTCCAACTTGCTTTCCATATCTGTCTCCTGTTCCCCATGAGGATCATCTATGACCTCATCCGTTTCCCACACCTCCTTTTCGTCGAACACATCTGTATCCTCTACACCAAGTGCCACTTCAGTCTCCCTCACAGCCTGGTGTCTTCTTTCCTCTCCACTCATCAACTCCTGCCACGCCTCTACCGTTGTGTCCCAACCTCTCCTCCACACCCTCCATCTCCTTCCCAAAGAAACTTCCAGCATCTGCCTGCCCCAGATGATGTGCTTTATCTGATATTCATCTGTCCTTCCAACTCTGACCCTCCTTTTCCATTTCCTTCCTCCCAGGGGCTCCTTCTCCTTCCCCCCTCCCTCTGATGTTTCCTCCCACCTATCCCCTGTCCTTCTAACTTCTCCTTTCCCAGTCCTTGCGTTACTTCCTGGACTGTTTCCTCCAAACCCCACCATGTCTCCTGCTTCCCGCCTCCCTCCTCTGCCGAAAACCCCTTCTCTCTTTCTTCTGTCCCTCCTCTCTGATCTCCACTTCCTTTATACCTGCCGACCGCGGTGGTCTCGCGGTGCTAGGCGCGCAGTCCGGAATCGTGCGACAATTACGGTCGCAGGTTCGAATCCTGCCTCGGGCATGGATGTGTGTGATGTCCTTAGATTAGTTAGGTTTAAGTTGTTCTAAGTTCTATGGAACTGAAGACCACAGCAGTTGAGTCCCATAGTGCTCAGAGCCATTTGAACCTTGATACCTGTGTTTATGTGATACGTCTTCGACGATGTAGATTTTATGTAAACGTCTCTCGTGAAACTATTTTGTATATTTTAACTCCAATTATTCTTCCCTTCTCAAATGTAAGCTTCATCCTTTATCCCCGTCTTTTATATATGTACCGTTCTCTAGTGGTATTTTATGTAGACGCTTCGCTAAAGGGCGGCAAATTATGCCGCTGCGAGACAACTCTTGCTCACATTGGGCAGCGGTATGAAATAACATTGAAGATAAAAAAGCAGCTCACGGCAGTACCCATGCACATGCATGACGTGGCACACCCCGCTCGCTACATGTCACATCGTCGCTGCCGCTCGTCTCGCTCAACGTTTTCGCAACTCGCGCAGAAAGGGGGGTGAACTTGCTGCAGTGGTGGATTTTCTGCTCACGCTGGCTGGGAACCTCCACGGCAACATGAAGTCGAAGAAGCCCCATACAGCACTGAGTGAATTCGCTGCTGCTTTGCACACCGACGCGGCGGTGTCTGCCCTCTGTGCTGCTCTAGGGCGAGCTGAGGGGGCAAAGGCAGGTACGTCCACTCCCTCCACGGCGGACGCAGCTGTGCAGACCGACTCTCCACCAGTTTCCGGGACACGCTGGGTTTGAGAGGGCACTGTCTGCCCTCAGCCAAATTTGCTGTTTTAGCCAATGCGTCCACCTCCGAGTCCACACTTCTTGGGACTGTCGTCTAAACTATTACTATTACGATGTTCTTTTTTATTAGCCAGTAAGGACTCCTCTAATAACTTTCCAGGCCAGAAGTAATTCCTAGAGCGTAAAGAGCAAAGAATTTCTTTCCTGGAGGGCGACTCTTCAGCTTAAAACAAAGCTCCTCTGAAGTACGTTTTGGCCAGATAGCCGTGCTTGTAAAAACTGAGACTCTACGTGAGAGCAAGTGTTCGTCACGCTATATTAACTATTTGTATGATTGCAGCCATGACACCCATATCGTGCAGAATTCATAATGCACTAACTGCAGGAAGACCATTCGCCAGCGCCAGCCGCGATAACGGCCAGCTCGCTGATAGGAAGCTGTTCTTAGTGGTCACTTCGAATACCGCTGTTCAGCGAAAAGACTCGCTGCAGTTCTTATTGGTTTCACTCCAAACATGTAGTTACTGGCCTACCATTTCCTCCTTACTGGTTAATCATTTATCCAACTGAGCTATATGGAAAATTATGCAAAACGGCAACCACAGCGCTTAACTAAATGTGGTGGTATTACAGGTGGTATACCATTGCTTTCCTTCAACAAAAAATGGTTCAAATGGCTCTGAGCACTATGGGACTTAATATCTGTGGTCATCAGTCCCCTAGAACGTAGAACGACTTAAACCTAACTAACCTTAGGGCATCACACACATCCATGCCCGTAGCAGGATTTGAACGTGCGACCGTAGCGCATACACCCGCCCGGCCACGCCGGCCGGCCAGGAACATAATGAATTTATATAGAAGTAGACAGCTTATTCCTGGCAGTCACTGTCATTATTGACTACAAGTGTTCACTGTTCGATTAATTGACAAGAATAAAGTTTAAGCAGTAATCATATTCAACCAGTTTTGAAAAGCACATGATATTGACCACTCCAGCGATGTACTGCACCATAAGAATAAGTGACTCGTACTAAGGCAGGTGTAAGACAGCTTTTTTAAAAATGTTTCTTTTGGTATAAGATTTTGTGTGTGCTTATGTAAAGGAACATATAATTAATATATCGATAAAGGACAAGAGAGTCCAAATGGCACCACTTATACGATCTGCACAAATAAATGAGGGCGTAACTTTCAGTTTATTCTTCGAGGATAGATTGGAGATGCCTGGCTGTTCGCTTTTGTCTCTTACCATCCTGATCTTCTCATGTAAGCATCGTTGTCTGTACCTCTGAATAATTTCTAATATATTCAGCTATCTTTTATTAAAGAATTATTTGAATACCTCATTGCAGTACCAGTCTGCATATTTTTGTTAATAATAATTTTGGTGCTAGTTTCTTTTCTGCTATATATATATATATATATTTTTTTTTTTTTTTTTTTTTTTTTTTTTTTTTTTTTTTTTTGTAAGAGCCGCGACATTTCGACATGGTACCGATCCGCCATTGGCTTTACTTCGTTACCAATTTGTATTATATTTTTTTTCTTTTAGCGTACATCCTGAACCTGTAGTCATTTGGAGAAGCAGTCCAAGAATTTTAACTAATCACACAGCCCAGACTGCTTATCACATCGTAATATGCAATTTGGTTTTCAAAAATTCCGTCGGTCCACCTCTTTAATTGATCAGCTCCAAAGACATTTCTTTTACTGCTTCGGTATTCATTTAGTGAGGGGAGGACAGGTACCTTTTATTGAATGCTGCACTGCAGTTGCAGGCCGCGATGGCCGTGCGGTTCTGGCGCTGCAGTCCGGAACCGCGGGACTGCTACGGTCGCAGGTTCGAATCCTGCCTCGGGCATGGGTGTGTGTTATGTCCTTAGGTTAGTTAGGTTTAAGTAGTTCTACGTTCTAGGGGACTTATGACCTAAGAGTCCCATAGTGCTCAGAGCCATTTCAACCATTTTGCACTGCAGTTCTACTATTTTGCAAAACAGTCACTAAGTCCGTAAACAACGGTCGGGTCGTTCTGACAGTCGCTAACTCATCTACAGCAGAAATCCCCTCCCTGGTCACAGAGCAATTCGTTAACAGCTGTGTGAAATTCCTCATCGTCGTAAAATATCTTGCCCCACAGACGTTCTTTCTGCTTGCCGAAAAGAATGCAATCGCTTGGTGCAGGATTTAGTCTTTGCGATCAGCATCGCCCACTTCTGCGCAGCCTTGGTCAAATTATTTTCACTATTTAATTACCGCTGGACGCCACATTGCCTTTGGTCCAAATACCCGCAGAACTTCACGGTGAATCTTCGTTCAACTTAGGCGCTTAGCTGACAAAAATCGTACTATCCTGCGTTCTTGAAAGTTGTACGTTTCAGTTGCCGCATTCTTTCTCTTCTTCACTTTGATGCAGCTTTTATCCGAACTGTGGTAAAACTGCAGAGAACCCGGAACATGTTCTCTTTTATGACAATGCGCTTTTCCTGTTCTACAATGGTCTTAGCGTGCGTGACATATTAACTCACTTCTGAAGTCCCTACTTGCACTGAGGTGAGAAAACACATGCGACAGTGATATCCACATGTACGCATGACATTAGCGTCGCTTGCACGAGGTATAAAAGGACAGTGCATTGGTGCAGCTGTCATTTGCTCTCTCGTGATTCAAGTGAAGAGGTTTCCAGTGTAAATATCGCTACGACATGAGTTAACGGGCTTTGAACGCAGAATGCTAGTTGGAGATAGACCCATGGGACATTCAATTTCGGAAGTCGTCGGGGAATTCAATATTCTGCCATTCAACGTGTCGACAGAGTGCCAAGAACACCACAGTTTAGCCATTGTCTCTCAGCACGGACAACGCCGTGTCTACGGCCCTCATTTACCTACCGAGAGCACTGGAATTATGGTAGAGAGAGAAGCAGCTCTGCGTGAAACAACCGCAGAAATCATGTGGGATGTACGACGAGAGTATCCGTTAGCATAGTGTGGCGAAATTTGCCGTTAATGGGCAATGGCTGCAAACAACCGATGCGAGTGCTCTTGCTGACAACACGGCAACGCCTGCAGCGCCTCTCCATGGTTCGTGTCCATATCGATGTAACCCTCGACGACTAGAATAACGTGACATGATCAAATGAGTCCAGATTTCAGTTGGTAAGAGTTATTGTAGGGTTCGATTGCGGAGCAGACCCACCAAAGCCATGGACCCAAGTTGTCAAAAAGACACTGTCCAAGCTGGTGTTGGCTCGATAATGGTGTGGGCTGTTTTGCCATGGAATTGATTGGGTCCTCTGGATGATCGTTTACGTGGAGACCATTTGCTTTCATTCATGGAAGTCATTTCCTCAAACACCGACGGAATTTTTATGGATGATAGGGCGCTATGTCACCGGGCCAAAATTGTTTGCGATTGGTTTGGACAACATTCTGAAGAATTTGAATGAATTATTTGGCCACCCAGATTGCCCGCCGTGAATCCAAATGAACATTTGTGCGTCTTGATAGAAAGGTCAGTTCGTGCACAAAATCCTGCACCAGCAACACTTCCGCAACTATGGACAGCTATGTAGCCAACATGGCTCACAAGGAAACCTCCACATCGCACCCCACTCAGATTTAGTTGTAAGTTGGCACAGTGGATAGATCTAGAAAAACTGAACACAGATCAGTCGAGAAAAAAAGAAGAAGTTGTGTGGAACTATGGAAAAAATAAACAAAATATACGAACTGAGTAATCCATGCGCAAGATAGGCAACACCAAGGAGAATGTGAGCTCAGGAGAGTCGTGGTCACGTGGTTAGCGTGAGCAGCTGCGGAACTAGAGGTCCCTCGTTCAGGTATTCCCTCGTGTCAAAAGATTACTATCTTTATTTTCCCAAAGTTATGATCTGTTCTAGCATAACGACGTAAGTTTTGTATAAATGATTTTCCTTTGACATATGACCATGTGCAGACTTCGTCACCTGCGTCAATTACAAAACATTTCGGAATTATTTAAACTCTTTTTATAAGTGGTCGCCGAATAGTTCTTGAACGAAACTATAATTAAAACATCATCATTTGAGTCGTATGCGCAGAATTACGTCACTCAGTCCAATTGGTCTGCGCAAACGTTTTTCAATTTAGATGTCGTTTGTTTCTTCTAAGAAATTATATTAATGCAAGTTACCTGCTTTAATAAATATTAGAACCACATTGAATAAACTTTCAAGATTCAAACACGCGATGAACGTAGTCAAAAATCAATAATCTGTCAAATAAATTAGTAATACCTCTTCCTTAACGTAATTCTTCCTAAATAAATTCTCGGAACACGTATTTAAACTTTTGTAGCATACAATAGTTTATTATCTTCCTATATACTGCATATTGACGTGAACCTGAGCTTTGACAAGATAGGACTGAACATTTACAACATGATTAAACTTTCTATGACGTCATTGTTGTAGAAACATTACAAATTATTATTTTTTCAGGTTTTAGAAGCACGACGCAACAACTCGGTTTCAGGATCTTCTGTTGCTGTTTGGCTGTCGACCCACGACGTATGGTGGCCAGCAATTTTCTCTCTGGTCCAGGCAGCGAAGATGCTGTCTCCGTTCGTTGCGCCGCACCCTCCGTACATGAAACATAAAAATAAATACAAAAACTTAGGTAATTCACAACAATTATAAATTTTACAAAATACCTAAACGAAACACTAAATCAAACTTACATTCACCTGCAAACAGGGCTGACACTGGTGGATGGATAACGCTTCACTTTCACGTCCCACTACACTGTCCGTTCGTCCATTCATGTCTGTTCACTATAATAAGTTTAGTGTCTGTGTTTTGGGACCGCACCGCAAAACCGTGCAATTAGTAGACGAAAGGACGTGTCTCTCCAATGGGAACCGGAAACATTTGATGGCAAGGTCAGAGGTCAACCTATTCCTCCTGAGAAAAACACGTCTGATATACACTCCTGGAAATTGAAATAAGAACACCGTGAATTCATTGTCCCAGGAAGGGGAAACCTTATTGACACATTCCTGGGGTCAGATACATCACATGATCACACTGACAGAACCACAGGCACATAGACACAGGCGACAGAGCATGCACAATGTCGGCACTACTACAGTGTATATCCACCTTTCCAAGCAATGCAGGCTGCTATTCTCCCATGCAGACGATCATAGAGATGCTGGATGTAGTCATGTGGAACGGCTTGCCATGCCATTTCCACCTGGAGCCTCAGTTGGACCAGCGTTCGTGCTGGACGTGCAGACCGCGTGAGACGACGCTTCATCCACTCCCAAACATGCTCAATGCGGGACAGATCCGGAGATCTTGCTGGCCAGGGTAGTTGACTTACACCTTCTAGAGCACGTTGGGTGGCACGGTATACATGTGGACGTGCATTGTCCTGTTGGAACAGCTAGTTCCCTTGCCGGTCTAGGAATGGTAGAACGATGAGTTCGATGACGGTTTGGATGTACCTTGCACTATTCAGTGTCCCCTCGACGATCACCAGAGGTGTACGGCCAGTGTAGGAGATCGCGCCCCACGCCATGATGCCGGGTGTTGGCCCTGTGTGCCTCTGTCGTATGCAGTCTTGATTGTGGCGCTCACCTGCACGGCGCCAAACACGCATACGAACATCATTGGCACCAAGGCGGAAGCGACTCTCATCGCTGAAGACGACACGTCTCCATTCGTCCCTCCGTTCACGCCTGTCGCGACACCACTGGAGGCGGGCTGCACGATGTTGGGGCGTGAGCGGAAGACGGCCTAACGGTGTGCGGGACCTTAGCCCAGCTTCATGGAGACGGTTGCGAATGGTCCTCGCCAATACCCCAGGAGCAACAGTGTCCCTAATTTGCTGGGAAGTGGCGGTGCGGTCCCCTACGGCACTGCGTAGGATCCTACGGTCTTGGCGTGCATTCGTGCTTCCCTGCGGTCCGGTCCCAGGTCGACGGGCACGTGCACCTTCCGCCGACAACATCGATGTACTGTGGAGACCTCACGCCCCACGTGTTGAGCAATTCGGCGGTACGTCCACCCGGCCTCCCGCATGCCAACTATACGCCCTCGCTCAAAGTCCGTCAACTGCACATACGGTTCACGTCCACGCTGTCGCGGCATGCTACCAGTGTTAAAGACTGCGATGGAGCTCCGTATGCCACGGCAAACTGGCTGACACTGACGGCGGCGGTGCACAAATGCTGCGCAGCTAGCGCCATTCGACGGCCAACACCGCGGTTCCTGGTGTGTCCGCTGTGCCGTGCGTGTGATAATTGCTTGTACAGCCCTCTCGCAGTGTCCGGAGCAAGTATGGTGGGTCTGACACACCGGTGTCAATGTGTTCTTTTTTCAATTTCCAGGAGTGTATTCTATAGGACACTGGTGACGGCATGTGCGTCGTATGAAAGGAATATGTTGTCGACCCACCCAACTTGAACACTTGGAGAATGGGTAAAAAGATTCTTTTACCTTGCCCGATTTAGGTTTTCTTGTGGATGTGATAATCACTCCCAAAAAGTGATGAAAACATAAGAGTTTGTCACACAAACTGCAACAAATGAATGCAACAGTTTCACAGTCGCACAGTTTTCCCTGTGCCCCGTCAAACCATATGTTTTTAACGTTTTCAAATTTTTCCTTATGTAGACCGTCTAATCCTGCATATGTCCAAGCAAATCAGAAAATGTCCTGGAATTTTGTAGAGCGAAGTCGATTATGTGTGAGTATGTGAACTTTGATAACTGCCTGAATATAAAAAATTAAACTTTTCACTCGAAGGAAGACTTGAACCAAGGATTTCTCGTTCCGCAGCTGCTCACGATAACTACGGAACCACGGCGCTCCTGCGCTCACCTTTTCTTTGATGTTGCATATCTTGCGCATGGACTACTCAGTTTGTACATTTTGCTTATTTTTTTCGTAGTTCTACACAACTTCTTCCTGTTTTCTCGATTGGTCTGGGTTCCGTTTTTTAAGGCCTATCCACTGTGCCAACTTATAACTAAATGTGAAAGGAGTGCGGTGTGGAGGTTTCCTTGTCAGTATTTCGGCAGGGAACTTGCAACGACTTGTTGCGTCCATGCAAAATCGAAGTGTTGCATTACGCTAGGCGAAAGGATGTCCGGCACTATATTAACAAGTATCCCATGACTTCCGTCAGCTCAGTGTATGAACTTCGCAGTTAGACATTATATTGGGTGATCACTATCTTCTACCCACATGCAGTGTGATTATAGAAGTTCATACAACGTTATCATTCAAACGAAACTGTGAGGTTGATTTTCTGAACAGTAAACGAAAAGCGTTTACATCAGACTAATTATTGTGATGAAAAGAATATATTACTTTGCTAGTTATATTTCCATTAGCTCTCAAAGAAGCTGTAGAATATAGACCAAATAAAATGGGTTAAATTCTTAGTTTCAGTACTGTTGAATATTTTGTGACTTTTGTTTCTAGTATCTTGATCCGTCAACGATAGCGGTACTGATTCGATGGTTCCAGTTGGCGCAAATACTAACTAAATAAATAACAAAAAGACAGCGAACCTTGCTTTGAGTGAACATATTACGGAATCAGTTCGAATACCACATTCGGAAGAATGTGGTCCAATTTTTCTGTGGTGGTTTATTTATTAATAGAAATGTGTGTTCCTGCAATGAAGATCTAATCCCTGTGCGTCACATAAATCAGACAGAACACACGGAAGTGTGGCACTGCATGGTGATTACATGGAAATGCACGCAACACTACTTAGTTTGCTGAAGTTCACAGCAATTAGCGGGATAATGGCTGTGGAAAGCGGAAAGTGTTATATATGCAAACGAGGCATCTACTGAATTAAGCAGCACCCAGCGAGCTTAATGTTATACAGAACTTGAGACCACAGATATTTAAGAGATCTAGACGAGAGAGTTAATAAATTATGAGAGAGAATTATTGGACTGTACTGATGTCCTGGTGATATACCATCAGACTTTCGGAAATCGTTCATTGGTACAATCCCAAAGACAACAAGGGTAGATAACTTCCAAAATTATCACACAATCAGCTTAGCAGCTGTTTACAGAAGGATTTGCAAAATAAAATTTTGTATCTGCTAGATGACGATGAGATACAATCAGAGTGAAAATCAAAAATGTTTTATTTGCAATACATAGCTATACCTTCCAGATAATTTTAAATAGTCACAATTCCAACTGACACATTTTCGTAGCGTGGTTCCAACTTTTCAATACCATCGTCATAGAAGACAGCCGTATATAATTTCTGTCATTTCCCTGCGCTGGTCTGCAGCTCGTTGTCTGTGTCAAAATGCTGTCTTCATAGCCTGCAGTTAATGTGAGCGAAGAGATTAAAATCAGAGGGGAGCCAAGTCCGGGCTCTATGGAGGGTGACTAAACACTTCTCATCGAAAACACTGCAAGAGCTTTGTTGTTGAACTAGCAGATTGTTGCTCCAGAATTACCACGAAGAAAGAAAGGAATGGCAGCTCCGTTACATGGGCTGCAAGAAATCACGCGAATCCCCTCAGCATGCATACACACTTGGCGGGATAGACAATTTTCTGCGCCTCTTTTCATGCTCATTGTGCATTCCGTGACTGACCGGAGCTAAAAAAGTAGTCAATATGTGTATATGTATGTATGTATGTATGTATGTATGTATGTGTGTGTGTGTGTGTGTGTGTGTGTGTGTTTTAATGTGAAATACAGTAATTGAGTAATTGGTGAGGTAGCAAAGAAGCAAATAGAATTTAAACCGCAAAGTGAACTCAAGACTAATGAAGTGAATTTAAAAAGGAAAGCCACAGGCTTCAGCAACTGAAAAAATAATTTTGGGATTCTTAGTACCTCTGTGCACAGAAAATCACATGACAGCCAGTATTCTTCAACGCTTTGGATAGCAGCTCGTCAGTCGCACTTTAGGTGAGCTATATGCTTACATCTATTCAACAACCCCGTACATCTACCACAGTTTGCTCGAATTCCACTTATGGTAGACCAGATTTTGTGAGGCTCGTGAATCCGGGTGCCGTGATGATGAGACAAACCGTATTGATCCTTTCTCAAGTGATCAATTAGACTGAATCCATTTTAATCCGAAATTTTCCACTCCTTCGGGGTAGGTGTCCAGAACACAGTCCTCTTATGTCACTGTGAGGATGTCACAGTGAATTTGTAAAAGATGATAAATATCGTTTTTGTGTTCTCCAACGAGTGATTTCTCTCGTCGCATACGGGGAGAAGCAACATTGCTAAATGTGGAAAGCGAACAGGTCGCGGTCTGCTTTATTGTGCCTATTATAAGGCGTATAGTTAGATTTAGCGGGGGTCGATGAGATTAGTGTATATAGTTTAGACCCAAATCAGTGCACAATATTCCACTACTGAAGGGACCAGACCAAAAGCTGAAGTACGTAGCTTGGCATCTGAAGATCGTGGTGTAGTGCTGGCTAGTTCATATCAGATGTTGGGAGTTTGGCGGCTGTATTAGACAGATGATGCTTAAAACTCAGTGAGACAGTAGTTTTTTTCTCAAATACTGAATTCTCTGTGGTTTAGCTTCTCGTTGAGGTAGAGTAGAGACACTTGTGTCTTTTGGTAATGGCTTGCAATGTCAAGTGGCGATTTCCCAATAGCTTTAGAGTCCTCTGTCAAGATCTCATATCTTTATACAATACCGGTAGGGCCAATCGCTGGCATATATAAATTTCTGTGAGGTAGATCCGGGCTTATCACCTATAGATGGTGAGCCGTGGTTCCATTGAGTTAGTAGACTTTTCTGTCTGGCGCCACTGGCTCAGGTGTAGTATCGACTATCCCTCTTGCGGCCCCATTGCCAATATTTATGAAGAAGAGTTGGTATCTGTGGGTTGTGCCCTCAGAAAGTCTATGCTTCCCGATGGGTTCGCTAGCACGAAGTTTGGGGATTGACTGTAGCGTCACGACAAGAGGTAATCACAAGGTCCGAGCGGCCGAAGTCACGAGCTGCGCAAGGAGGACCTGCGCAGAGCGAAGATACCGGAGTGCTTCACCGGGTTCAGCGGCGACTACAAGCAGCAGGCCGACATCCCGTCGGGTGGTTAGGTAAAATTCGTGTCAAACGGCCACTCGTGGCCTGGCTGCCATCTTTACCAGGCTTTCATCGGCACTACTCAGTAACCGCTGAGACGCACCGTGAATCCATGGAAATGCTTGCTAATCAAGGGAAGTAACATTCTGTAATCCTCTATACTAATGCATCAGCTCTTTGTCGTAAATAGAGCCGGAACAATTGTACTAAGGCACAGGTTGTGTTAAGCAAAAGAGGGGCCTTGTGGTTAGATTTAGGTATTAACCCCCGGCCAGGGTGGCCGAGCGGTTCTAGGCGCTACAGTGTGGAACCGCGCGACCGCTATGGTCGCAGGTTCGAATCCTGCCTCGGGCATGGATGTGTGTGATGTCCTTAGTTTAATTAGGTTTAAGTAGTTATAAGTTCTAGGGGACTGATGACCTCAGAAGTTAAGTCCAATAGTGCTGAGAGCCATTTGAACCATTTTAGGTGTTAACCAGTTCAACTCTTGGATTGTAATTTAATTTCTCAATCACTAGTTATACACTCAGTCGCAAAAGTATTCGGACAGCACGTAACGGCGCATAATTTTGCAGTTTGCCGCATGAAAAAATACAGAAGTTGCACATTGTAATGTATTTGGGACTCTGGGTACGAAGTCGCAACGTGAAACACGCGTCAAATACGAAGAATTGTTGTTAGACATGTGTCTGTTACATAATATTTCCTGAAAACGGCATGGGAAGGTGCAACAAAAGTATTCGGATAAAGACGGACAACGTGAGAAAATACTTCATTCTGAGACGCACAGACGGTGAAGCGACTGCAGTGTGTCCGACATTTCTGCGAGACGATAGCGATGATTAGTAAACACGTATCGCGAGCCTGTGCAGGTCGACGACGGGACACAGAGGGAAGTGTTCTACGTTCGAGCAAAGGCAATTTGTCGTTTATCATCACGCGAAGGGGAAAACCTGTAGGGAAATTGCCGCAATAGTGAACATGAAGAAAAGTACAGTTCACGACATTATTAAGTGGTTCGAGAAAGAAGACCGATTGGAATTCCGTTGCAGTACAGGACAGCCACGGACATTTTCACAGAGAATGAAAGTGTGATTGTGCGAAAGCTACAACAGAATGCGAAAATATCTGCCACATACATTGCAAGTGAGGTGGAGGGAGACCTTGGTATAAAAGTTCATCCCGAAACCGTGCGGAGAGTACCACGACGATCGCAGTGCCATGGTCGAGTCGCACGGCGAAAGCCATTCATAAATGCAGTGAACCAGAAGTAACGTATGCAGTTTGCGAGGGAATACGCCGAATACGATCAGGCTTGGAGAAATCGGGTGATATTTTGCGACGAATGTAAATTTACACTATGGCAAAGCGACGGAAAGGCAAGCGTGTGGCGAAAGACCAATGAAGAGCTGAATCCCAGAATCTTCAAACCAACAGTAAAGTTTGGAGGTGGGAGCATCATGGTGTGGGGATGCTTGTCCGGCAGTGGTGTGGGTGATTTAGTGTTCATTGATGATACGATGAACAAGGAAACGTATCTGAATATACTGCGAGAACATTTGAAGCAGAGTGCACGACATCTAGGTATTGCAGACAACTTTCATTTTTATCAGGATAATGATCCCAAGCATACCGCGCATATTGTACAGATGTGGTTGCTCTTCAATTGCCAGAAAGTATTGCACCCCCCTCCCCAATCACCAGACGTTAACCCAATCGAACATTTGTGGGATAAATTGAAATGGACCCTCTGCGCGGACAACATCTAAAAAAGGAGGCCTTCAAAGAGAAACTGCGCCAAGAATGGGCAAATATAGCCCCAGATTTCACGAAAAAAACTCGTGGAAAGTATGCCTAGTAGATTGGAGGAGGTATTGAAAATGAAAGGTGGACCCACAAGGTATTGACGTTTTCGTCGTACAACATATGAACACTTATTGGACAGTGTCCGAATACTTTTGTAGCAGCAGGGTGTGCAGGATGTTTCATTTTTGTTGTTAATTTTTCTGTTATTTGTAATTTGGAAACGATATAATACAATAATTCTTTTGTAATTAATGTTGTTACGCATATATATTGCTAATAAATATGTTTGGGTTTCATAGTCAGTGTTTCTCGAGTACTCATTGTGAAACTTCCCACTGTCCGAATACTTTTGCGACTGAGTGTAATCTGAACAACTCCTTGTACTAAATTGTTCGTTGCTTTGTTTGAAAGACCGGGCCATTATTGGTGTATTTTAGTTGAATCTTGTGGTTTCGCCGATTGAGCTCTCTTGTAATAAGTGTCCACAAGCAATGTTCCTTCAGAGTGGTCTTAATAACTATACTCAGTTTAACTTTGAAAATGTTATCAGCCAACTGTCACCAGAGCTTTAATCAAAATAAAACTGTCAGAAGGGTTAGGTTGCAATCTAGTCGCACCTTGGCTGCCGACTGAAATTAAGAGGTTGGTTGCTTTGAAGTAAACCTTATCATTGACATAATGTTTCCTAATCTATTCACTCTGTAAGCACAGGTGCGCATCTGACCCCGAACATTTCGTCTTACACCTTTCAAATTAAAAGTTACGTCGTCTGTTTTGAGTAATTGAGTCAATCTTGTCATCAATGGTGCGTATATAGTTTAGATGTGTTGCAGAAGGGCATTTAATAAGAAGGCTGTGTCCAGCGTGGTGGTAAACACCGCTGTTGCACCCGATAAGGGGCGGGCTCTTATGCAGTATAGCACTTCAGATTTCTTTGCAAAAGCTTATTCAACTTAAGGTTTAAGGTCAAAAGAATTTAGAAAATTTGTTCATTTTGTTAAAGAGAATGTTACGGTAATATATTGTAAATAAACAGGTTGTATGAAAAGAAAGTTATTTTAGCGGTTCCTCGCTTCCACGTTTTCCTTAATTCCAGTAAGTACCACTTATCACATGGTGTCCAGGAGGAAATTGTCAGTACTCAACGATAAGACAGGAACGATCATTTGAAACAAAAATATCTAGTAAACGTCGACTCTAAAATGCATACCTCAAGAGCTACGAACACTTCTTCATCTTCGAGTTTGTGAAACAAATCTCCTCTACTGAAAATTCTTTCTTTCAATATTTTGAATTGTGGCAGTGTGGACGAAAATAGGATAAACTATCCAGTAAATATGGGCTCAAAAGTGCACACCTTAAAAGCTATGATCTATGGTTCGTCTTCGCTATCGTGAAACACATCTCTTCTACTGAACAGAGTCATGTGGGTTAGAGACTATGTTCACTAGATTTTTTTGCTTTGAATGACCGTCCCTGTCATATCTCTCATATTTAACAATACCGCTGAGACACCTGTGTAAATGTTGAATATTACGGAAGACAGGACAGACTGCGGCGGAAGACCATTTTTCGCCTTTATGGATGATAGACTGGAGACTCAAATGAAGCATAAGGTCTATTAGAAGGCATGGCATTGCCAAGGTTGATAGAGATTTGCATTGGTTCACTTTCATGCATTTTACTATCACGCCCTGCCTCCCGAACTGCGTCATGTTCTGCTGTGACACTGATAAGTACGACTGCAGTTTTCAACTGTTCTGGTAGCCTGTTTGTATGAACGGTGAGAACGTGAAACGAGCTGCTTCGATGAGGGCGAAATTTTGCCTGTTCAATAGGACTTTATTTAGATACCTCAGGACTTCCCAAAAATTTGTAATTCATAGTGAGCAATATAAATTTTCTCAAACGCGAATGTGAGCAACTTTTGCTCTGATTGTTACCTTCCGTATGTTACTCCACCAGATGCTGATGAATGTTACTCCGAGTTTAATATGTCCACAGTTTTGTCCTCACATTTCCTTCCTGATACCTGACTCTAAGGGTACAAAAATCGTATTGCGCATGTTTTCGTGTACTTTTCTTTGATTTTGCTTTATTTTTTTAGTTTATAGAGGATCAGTTTATGGACGTGAGAAACTCTCTGAACCCCCCCCCCCCCCCCTGCTTCCAACACTTCCACCCTCTCATTAGTCAGCAAATGAACTTTACGTGCCACTGAACCATGTGATGTGAGATTCAAAACTTTTGTTCCACAAAATTTCGGGCGAGCTGCCTGAAGATCGCGCTGATATATTGTGGCAGGTAGTTACAAACATCTGGCAGTTCGCCCGAAATTTTGTGGAAGAACCATGCTGTGAATGTATAAATTTGATTGTGCCTTTTGGTAGAAAAATATAACAAACTCAACTCACCGAGAGAATTTCATTAATTCATATTCAATGATATTCAGTTGAAAAATTTTGCGAAGATAATTTTTTTTTTGTAAAAATGAGGCCTGAAAACAACACTGAAAACGAAACATCTCTAGAAACCGTAGGTCAGATCTACAGTTTTATCTCAAACGAATTCAAAGAATTCAGTTTGAATTATCATTTATGACAAATTAAAACCATACCTTAAATTTTCACAAATACCTTACCATAAAATCAGTAAAGGAATTAATCTTCCGTTTCATACGTGATGTTCCTCTCATTGAGTTGCATATGCAATGTTAATGTTAAAAGAAAACATTCGTCAATGCTCTTAATTTTATGTGTGAACCATGACTTCTGAATATTAACTAGTAGATACTATTTTCGTAACGACAGAATTCCAGTTTTTTGACAGTATTCATTATGGACTTCTCTCCTATATTTAGATGTTGTTGTTGTTGTTGTTGTTGTCTTCAGTCCTGAGACTGGTTTGATGCAGTTCTCCATGCTACTCTATCCTGTGCAAGCTGCTTCATCTCCCAGTACCTACTACAACCTACATCCTTCTGAATCTGCTTAGTGTACTCATCTCTCGGTCTCCCTCTACGATTTTTACCCTCCACACTGCCCTCCACTGCTAAATTTGTGATCCCTTGATGCCTCAAAACATGTCCTACCAACCGATCCCTTCTTCTAGTCAAGTTGTGCCACAAACTTCTCTTCTCCCCAATCCTATTCAATACCTCCTCATTAGTTACGTGATCTATCCACCTTATCTTCAGTATTCTTCTGTAGCACCACATTTCGAAAGCTTCTATTCTCTTCTTGTCCAAACTAGTTATCGTCCATGTTTCACTTCCATACATGGCTACACTCCAAACAAATATTTTCAGAAATGACTTCCTGACACTTAAATCTATATTCGTTGTTAACAAATTTCTCTTCTTCAGAAACGCTTTCCTTGCCATTGCCAGTCTACATTTTATATCCTCTCTACTTCGACCATCATCAGTTATTTTACTTCCTAAATAGCAAAACTCCTTTACTACTTTAAGTGTCTCATTTCCTAATCTAATTCCCTCAGCATCACCCGATTTAATTTGACTACATTCCATTATCCTCGTTTTGCTTTTGTTGATGTTCATCTTATATCCTCCTTTCTTATATCCTCCTTTCCGTTCAACTGCTCTTCCAAGTCCTTTGCCGTCTCTGACAGAATTACAATGTCATCGGCGAACCTCAAAGTTTCTACTTCGTCTCCAAGAATTTTAATACCTATTCCAAATTTTTCTTTTGTTTCCTTTACTGCTTGCTCAATATACAGATTGAATAACATCGGGGACAGGCTACAACCCTGTCTCACTCCTTTCCCAACCACTGCTTCCCTTTCATGCCCCTCGACTCTTATAACTGCCATCTGGTTTCTGTACATGTTGTAAATAGCCTTTCGCTCCCTGTATTTTACCCCTGCCACCTTTAGAATTTGAAAAAGAGTATTCCAGTCAACATTGTCAAAAGCTTTCTCTAAGTCTACAAATGCTAGAAACGTAGGTTTGCCTTTTCTTAATCTTTCTTCTAAGATAAGTCGTAAGGTCAGTATTGCCTCACGTGTTCCAACATTTCGACGGAATCCAAACTGATCCTCCCCGAGGTCCGCATCTACCAGTTTTTCCATTCGTCTGTAAAGAATTCGCGTTAGTATTTTGCAGCTGTGACTTATTAAACTGAGAGTTCGGTAATTTTCACATTTGTCAGCACCTGCTTTCTTTGGGATTGGAATTATTATATTCTTCTTGAAGTCCGAGGGTATTTCGCCTGTCTCATACATCTTTCTCACCAGCTGGTAGAGTTTTGTCATGACTGGCTCTCCAAAGGCTGTCAGTAGTTCTAATGGAATGTCGTCTACTCCGGGGGCCTTGTTTTGACTCAGGTCTTTCAGTGCTCTGTCAAACTCTTAACGCAGTATCGTATCTCCCATTTCGTCTTCATCTACATCCTCTTCCATTTCCATAATATTGTCCTCAAGTACATCACCCCTGTATAAACCTTCTATATACTCCTTCCACCTTTCTGCCTTCCCTTCTTTGCTTAGAACTGGGTTGCCATCTGAGCTCTTGATATTCATACACGTGGTTCTCTTCTCTCCAAAGGTCTCTTTAATTTTCCTGTAGGCAGTATCTATCTTACCCCTAGTGAGATAAGCTTCTACATCCTTACATTTGTCCTCTAGCCATCCCTGTTTAGCCATTTTGCACTCATTGTCGATCTCATTTGGGACGTTAGTATTCCTTTTTGCCTGCTTCATTTACTGCATTTTTATATTTTCTCCTTTCATCAATTAAATTCAATATTTCTTCTGTTACCCAAAGATTTCTAGCAGCCCTCGTCTTTTTACCTACTTTATCCTCTGCTGCCTTCACTACTTCATCCCTCAGAGCTACCCATTCTTCTTCTATTGTATTTCTTTCCCCTATTCCTGTCAATTGTTCCCTTATGCTCTCCCTGAAACTCTGTACAACCTCTGGTTCTTTCAGTTTATCCAGGTCCCATCTCCTTAATTTCGCACATTTTTGCAGTTTCTTCAGTTTTAATCTACAGGTCATAACCAATAGATTTTGGTCAGAGTCCACATCTGCCCCTGGAAATGTCTTACAACTTAAAACCTGGTTCCTAAATCTCTGTCTTACCATTATATAATCTATATGATACCTTTTAGTATCTCCAGGGTTCTTCCACGTATACAACCTTCTTTCATGATTCTTAAACCAAGTGTTACCTATGATTAAGTTGTGCTCTGTACAAAATTCTACTAGGCGGCTTCCTCTTTCATTTCTTAGCCCCAATCCATATTCACCTACTATGTTTTCTTCTCTCCCTTTTCCTACACTCGAATTCCAGTCACCCATTACTATTAAATTTTCGTCTCCCTTCACTATCTGAATAATTTCTTTTATTTCATCGTACATTTCTTCAATTTCTTCGTCATCTGCAGAGCTAGTTGGCATATAAACTTGTACTACTGTAGTAGGTGTGGGCTTCGTATCTATCTTGGCCACAATAATGCGTTCACTATGCTGTTTGTAGTAGCTTACCCGCATTCCTATTTTCCTATTCATTATTAAACATACTCCTGCATTACCCCTATTTGATTTTGTGTTTATAACCCTGTAGTCACCTGACCAGAAGTCTTGTTCCTCCTGCCACCGAACTTCACTAATTCCCACTATATCTAACTTTAACCTATCCATTTCCCTTTTTAAATTTTCTAACCTACCTGCCCGATTAAGGGATCTGACATTCCACGCTCCGATCCGTAGAACGCCAGTTTTCTTTCTCCTGATAACGACATCCTCTTGAGTAGCCCCGCCCGGAGATCCGAATGGGGGACTATTTTACTCCCGAAATATTTTACCCAAGAGGATGCCATCATCATTTAATCATACAGTAAAGCTGCATGTCCTCGGGAAAAATTACGGCTGTAGTTTCTCCTTGCTTTCAGCCGTTCGCAGTATCAGCATAGCAAGGCCGTTTTGGTTAATGTTGCAAGGCCAGATCAGTCAATCATCCAGACTGTTGCCCCTGCAACTACTGAAAAGGCTGCTGCCCCTCTTCAGCAACCACACGTTTGTCTGGCCTCTCAACAGATACCCCTCCGTTGTGGTTGCACCTACGGTACGGCCATCTGTATCGCTGAGGCACGCAAGCCTCCCCACCAACGGCAAGGTCCATGGTTCATGGAGGGGGGGGGGGGTTTATTTAGATTGCTCTCCTATATTTAGATTGCAGAAACCCACGGCAGACACTATTCTCTAAGAATTTGCCCATAGACGCTCAACAGCTGAAATCCAACAATTCCGTCCAATAGTCGGAACAAGTGCTGTAAGAAATTCTGGTTTGTCCTGCTCGTGTGATATGGTCCCAATACTGCATATGTGGCGAGGAATAAGAGGTAGAGAGGATAGGGGACGGGGAGGGGGGGGGGGGGGGGGGAAGGGAACTGCAGGATAATAGTTTTGAAAAAGTAACTGCTAATCTCTGTACCTCCTATATTCAGTGTTGTTTACACATATCTCTATCACAAAGAATACATTACTTCTTTACTCAATCTCACTGCGTACAAACGATTTTTTGGAACTTGTGGGTCCCTCTGACGACACATGATTGCCGACACAAATCACATTTATCACATTTCGCATTATTTCCTGGTTCTTCTCCGAAAGCAAATTATACTATTTACTTTTTTACCATTACATGGTGACTGAAATACGTTAAGGAAAAACACTGTAGTCAATTATCGTTAACACGAACTCATATAAACAGTATAACGAGCAACTGTAAAATATAACAAATCTTCGCGCTTAACTCAAATCAGAATCCAAATGCACGAGCGAACTGAAAACTTGGTGAGAAGCATCTGTATGTCGAACTAATTGCTATCGCGGAGGTCGCACATTACACAACAGCACAGTTCCTCATTATTTTGCTCACTTAGCAGTTAATTGATTCTGTAATTTTGAAATAATTTCTTGTATATGCATGTAATTTATTACTTTTGACAGTGTCCGTTACATAAAAACTATAATATGATTAGGAAAAAATATTGAGAAACAATGTTGTGAAAACGTTGTAGTAGAAACACTGGCGAAGACAGGAAGTTACGTATTGTATAAGATCACAAAATGCGTTACGTCGCACTACGAATAATTTGTCACAAAGTACGATCAAGCCAGTTTTCCTTTCATTTACGTCCACTGGTTGCCATTGTAGTAGTTTCATTACTTGAACATTACAGTGCTTACAATAACCGTTATGAAAATCGTCTTACGCTACACAGGAAGAATATTAATTAAGTAATGACCGGTTTCAAACTGCTTTTCTATTATCAAATTAGCCATGAAGTTGCGCAGGATGAACGTTTATTATTTAATGAATCAGTTTCTAACTCGTTGTTCACTATCAATTCAGTCATAAATGTAAGTCTTGCGTTATACCAGTCATACAGGTGTGATATTATATATCGTGGCTCCACTATATGCCAGTTTTCGCTCTGACAGAGAGCGATAAGCATGTGGATGCCACGTTATCTACTATCACACTTACTGATTTTATGTCCAATATTCACTTTTATGGCGGGTGTAGCCCAAGACTTAAATCTATGGATGATTTCATAATGAACAAGCAGTCCGAAAGCGGTTCATTAAATAATAAACGTTCTTCCTGTGCAACTTAAGACGGCTTTCATAACGGTTATTTTAGTTACAAAAATTAAAGAAATGGCTCTGAGCACTATGGGACTTAACATCTTAGGTCATCAGTCCCCTAGAACTTAGAACTACTTTAACCTAACTAACCTAAAGACGGCACACAACACCCAGCCATCACGAGGCAGAGAAAATCCCTAACCCCGCCGGGAATCGAACCCGGGAACCCGGGCGTGGGGAGCGAGAACGCTACCGCAAGACCACGAGATGCGGGCGAGTTACAAAAATAGTTGCGTTTTACTCCAACCGCAGCATGCTGGAGATACCGACTTATAGCGTTTGTTTAAACGAACTCAACTCATGTGCGTGCTGTTGTGTATCCCGATGCATTAACCATCAGCAGATTCTAACCCTCCACGATCATTACCGTCAAAGATACAAGTGAAAGAGATAATTCAATGAAGAAATTATGTGCGTAAGTTAAATAAAATAACTCATGAGATCGGGTGCTGTGGTAATTAAAATTCTGTTTGAATTGTTTACCTGTACTGCATCCAGTCAGTAAGTTAAAAGTATTTTATCCATTCTCATCAACTGTACTGTAGACACTGTGAACAACATAACCGTGGTATTTTGGTGTATGCACTTTATTGCTGACACTCGTAAGTATTCGATGGGTGTAATCTTCTGAAAAAGGAGACTAAGTACCAGAAACCGGCAAGGAAATTAAATTTCTTTTATGCAACTGGTCGGTTATTATTTCATTATATACTAAAGCGCCAAAGAAAATAGTATACGCACGTGTATAATACAACAGGCAGAATACGGCGCTGCGGTCGACAACGCCTATATAAGACAGCAAGTGTCTGGCGCAGTTGTTAGATCGGTAACTGCTGCTACAATAGCAGGTTATCATTGATTTAAGTGAGTTGGAATGTGGTGTTATAATCGGTACACGGGCGATGGGACACAGCATCTCCGAGGTAGCGATGAAGTGAGGATTTTCTCTACGATCATTTCACGAGTGTACCGTGAAGATCAGGAATCCGGTGAAACATCAAATCTCCGACATCACTATGGCCGAAAAAGACCCTGCAATAATGAGATCAACGACGACCGAACAAAATCGTTCAACGTGACAGAAGTACAAAACTTCCGAAAATTGCTGCAGATATCATGCTGGACCATCAACATGTGTCAACGTGTGAATGGTTCAACAAAACATCATCTTTAAAGGGTTTCGGATCCGAAGGCCTACTCGAGTACCCTTGATGACATTACGAGACAAAGCTTTACGCTTCGCCTGGGACTGTCAACACCGACATTGGACAGTTGATGACTTCAAGCATGTTGACTGGACGTGTACGGGGATGGAGATAACAACATGAATCTAGGAACCTGCATGTCAGCAGGGGATTGTATAAGCTGGTGGAGGCTCTGTAATGATGTGGAGCGTGTGCGGGGGAGCCCTGATGCGTCTTGATGCTACTCTGACGGGTGACACGTACGGAAGCAGCCGGTCTGATCACCTGAATCTATTCTTGTCCATTGTGCATTCCGACGGACTTGGGCAATTACAGCAGGACAATGCGACACCTCACACTTCCAGAATTGCTAGAGAGTGGCTCCACGGACACTCTTCTGAGTTTAAACAGTTCAACTGTCATAGACATTATTGAGTATATCTGGTATGCTTTGCAACGTGCTGTTCAGAAGAAATTTCCACCCCCTCGCACTTACGGATTTATGGGCAGCCCTACAGGATTCATGGTGTTCCCTCCAGCACTACTTGAGGCATTAGACGAGTCCGTGCCACGTAGTGTTGCGACACTTCTATGTGGTCGCGGGGGCCCATCGCGAAATTAGATTACAATTTTCCGAGGCTCTACAGTGTAATAAAGGTAAAGTTATTTCACAGCAAGAAATAGTGACTTTTATATGTTATGTATTATGAAAATATTTTAAGCGCGTTTGACTTTAGTAAGACTGGCTTCGCTGAAGTGTTTTGTTGTTAGTTAACAAAATTATTACGAACTTTTCAGACAAACATTTGTTATGACACGGTGATATGTCTTCAGTAGTTGTTTCACTGAATCTTCCAACCCAAAGTGAGTAACGTGATTCACTGTATTTAGTGTGATGTGTTGATAGTAACAATATTTGGTTTTCATTAATTAATTTTAGTACATTCCCAATCAATTAAATATTTTTCACTTTCTACGTGGCTTTGCTGTCAAACTCGCGCTGGTGCAATTTTATCCCGCTAATGCCTTGTTTTAGACTTATGATTATTACGTAATTTCAATGTGATTTCAGTCATTAACCAATGTTATCTTTTGCTCGCTTTTGGGTTGGCGATCGTAATTATTTTCTCTGCAGTCTAAATTCCATCCAATCATTTATTTATTCGAAATTGTAGCTGTCTACAGAAATTCAATTCACTTCCTACAAAAGTTCTTTTTTGATCTTTGTTGTAGATCGTCATTGTACGTGCAGTAACGATCAGGTCATAGTTGTCTGGATTCTTTCGGTTAGCATGTTTCTGCGAAACAAAGGACTTTTACTATTACATAAGGAGCATTATGTACACGCGTCATTAAAATCGGCTATATTCCGGAGAGTGCAGGTACATCATATTCATCTTTCCCGTAACAGGACGTAATATTGTATAGTAAAGGCTATATTACGTTATAACACATACCATGTGATGCTCGCACGCGGCGTAAGAATTCACAGCACTAACGAAACATGTCTGGGAATAAGAAATTGGAAACTTAACGAATACTGCCAACTCAGCGCGAGCCAGACAAGAACTCCATGCAGGAAATAAATCATGACGAGTGACAAAGTGTACTCGCTTTTCAGTATCACTACCGATTAGATCCGCTGAGAATAAAAAATGGGTGGAGTTCGGAAACTACCGAGTGACTACGACAAACTGTACGTGGTAAAAAGGAGATGCGAGTAACGTAACGTCTCCGCCACTCCGGGTCTCTTGAGGCTAAAGCCGTCCTCTCACGGGACGTGAAAACGCAAGTGGATGGGGAGCTGGTGACGTCACAGCGTGGAATTCCACGTTCCGCTGCACTGCGGAGCGTGAAATAAAGGATTTGGCAGCTCAGATTTTTAGCCTAGTGGAGAGAAACGTGCCCAGTGAGATGCGACGTCATTTTATTTCAGAAGCAGAACAGATGTGCGCGCATATTGTATGGCGTTAAAAATAGTATTTAGTGGCTTTCTTTCTCGTGGAGTACGTGCTACCGATTATACGTTGCTTCAAAGCATTAGAAAATGGAGGATCTCTTCGAAACTCATTTTAGCAACGATTTTTGATAATAAAATGGCAAGAAAGTAAATAGCCGTACATAAAGACTTCGTGTAGTGGACGTTTTTACCGTTTCAACTTGTTTACTACGAAATCAAACCGTTTCTATGGAACAACACAATCATTATCGATCAAAAGTTCGTCTATTTTCGTATAAATTGCATATAAAAAAATGCTTCAACTGGCTCTGAGCACTATGGGACTTATCAGCTGAGGTCATCAATCACCTAGAACTTAGATCTACTTAAACCTAACTAACCTAAGGACATTACAGGCATCCATGCCCGAAGCAGGATTCGAACCTGCGATCGTAGCGGACGCGTGGTTCAGGACTGAAGCGCCTAGAACCGCTCAGCCACTCCGGCCGGCTGTATATTAAATATATAAATGATATTTTCTGGAAACTAGAAATCTACTCTGTAGGAATCAGCATGGGTTTCGAAAAAGACGATCGTGTGAAACCCGGCTCGCGCTAATCGTCCACGAAACTCAGAGAGCCATAGACAAGGGTCCCCAGATAGATGCCGTGTTTCTTGACTTCCGCAAGGCGTTCCATACAGTTCCCCACAGTCGTTTAATGAACAAAGTAAGAGCATATGGACTATCAGACCAATTGTGTGATTGGATTGAAGAGTTCCTAGATAAAAGAACGCAGCATGTCATTCTCAATGGGGAGAAGTCTTCCCAAGTAAGAGTGATTTCGGGTGTGCCGCAGGGGAGTGTCGTAGGACCGTTGCTATTCACAATATACATAAATGACCTTGCGGATGACATCGAAAGTTCACTGAGGCTTTTTGCGGATGCTGCTGTGGTATATCGAGAGGTTGTAACAACTGAAAATTGTACTGAAATTCAGGAGGATCTGCACCGAATTGACGCATGGTGCAGGGAATGGCAATTGAATCTCAATGTATACAAATGTAATGTGCTGCGAATACATAGAAAGATAGATCCCTTATCATTCAGATACAAAATAGCAGGTCAGCAACTGGAAGCAGGAGTGATTTACAATGGAATGATCATATTAAGTTGATCGTTGGTAAAGGAGTTGCCAGACTGAGATTCATTGGAAGAATCGTAAGGAAATGTAATCCGAAAACAAAGGAAGTAGGTTACAGTACGCTTGTTCGCCCACTGTTTGAATACTGCTCAGCAGTGTGGGATCTTTACCAGATAGGGGTGATAGAAGAGGTAGAGAAAATCCAGCGGAGAGCAGCGTGCTTCGTTACAGGATCATTTAGTAATCGCGAAAGCGTTACGGAGATAACAGAGAAACAGCAGTGGAAGACTCTGCAAGAGAGACGCTCAGTAGCTCGGTACGGGCTTTTGTTGAAGTTTCGAGAACATACCTTCACCGAGGAGTCAAGCAGCATATTGCTCCCTCCTACGTATATCTCGCGAAGAGACCATGAGGATAAAATCAGAGAGATTAGAACCCACACAGAAGCATACCGAAAATCCTTCTTTCCACGAACAATACGAGACTGGAATAGAAGGGAGAACAGCCACACACCGTCAGGTGGCTTGCGGAGTATGGATGTAGATGTAGATATTTGTAGATACTCTTTAGACAGTGTACGCCATATGCGGAGGGCCGGTTGCTACGTCGAATTAATCTCACAGTTGTCAGCGTTGTTAGCTCTTATGGCGTGAAAGAAAAACTAACAGGTCCGCATCCATCTCCTTCCAAATTTTTTCACCTTTTGTTTTCTAAAAGATTTTGCGTATTTCTTATTCATTTAACAGACTTATTATCCAAAAAGTCGCCGCTACTTATTATAAATAATGTATTTACTGCAATACTTGGGAAGATCAACGACTGGATTGTTTACTCAGTGACCAGGAATCTTAAGATGACTGTCAGTCTATGTCTGAAAGTAGACGCAAGTTACATACCGGAAGTTTTTGCTATTATGAAACCTCCCGTAAAATATATAAACCTATCTCTGAATTTATGGGCCGGCTCATGTTTCTGTCATGTCGATAAATACCTTTACCATCGGCGGTGAACAGGTTTGAAAAAATTTCCTTCAATTCGAACGAAATTACGAAACTTATCTTGATCTTGAAATCTATGTGATGAAGTACGTTGTTTCAGAATGTTGGTATTCAATGTAGCATCAAAAATATGTATACTATGTATGCCCAAACCGAGGTTAGACCCTATAGCTAAACACAATTTAAAACAGAAAATTTGATGAAAATTTATTTGAGTTAACGGATAACTTCTAGCAGTACGTATCTTAGACCCTTGTGCGACATTATGTAGTATACCTCCACCAGCAGTACGCTGTTCAAGCCGTCGACGCCTGAAGAATCTTCTTCGCGAATTTTTCTGCTCTTCTCCGACAATCGCTAACAGAGCTAAGGCAGCTATCTTACGCTCGTCTATTTTCGTAAAGAAACTGTGTGATCTATACCACGAATAAAGCCGACAAAGGCCGTTGTTGAACGCTGAGAGCGTAAATCTCGTTAACCAACTCGCCCCGTGGTGTGCTGACGGCGATGTCCCTCGTGAGGTCGGACGTCCCGTCCGTGAGTCCGTCGTCCCTAGTGAGGACGGCTGGACAAAGACTACCAAATCGGCTCTGCTCTGACACGAACTACGTAATAGGAAAAACACTTTTGATGCAAACCTAGGGTGCGATAGTTTTGCTACAGTATATAAATGACGCAGTAAATGACAGGATGTGAGGTAACGGGCGAGTTGCGGCACCCTGGAAATATTGTAAGCTCATGGTGACCACCGCTCGGGCCGCACGGCACGGAGGAGCTCATTAGCATCCGCTTGGTGCCTCACAACGAATTGAGTACGTGGTCCATCGAGCACATGGCTGGGAATTCCTTGGTGACGCTGTGCAACGGGAGGGCCACAGATGGCGGACTTTGTAAAACCATCATGGCAGACATTTCACTGTTCGTATAGAAATTAATAGTAGCCAGATGAATCATGATACCTCAAAGAGAAGCATGTGCATTACTTTTATTTGCACGGCGATTCTGATGGTGTAATCAGATTTTCAATATCTTTATTAGTTTAAAGTTTCGTATCTGACGTTAAATTACACACGTAACACCAAGCAACGAATTTTCAAAATTTAAACGCTTCATCCGATTTTGTCGATCGATGTGTGCTTAGAAACCTGTTAGTGTAAACGTAAATTGGTATAAATTACAGGCATGTAACTTGAAAAGTACATGAGTTACTGGAGGTCAAAGTGGCCGATTATTTTCGATGGCGTCAGGGCTTAAGTATTCCACAGTTACACGAAAAAACGGTAGCAGCATGGTCATAAATATATTTATTCATCTATGTGTTTGTTTACGTGGCCGTGCGGTTCTAGGCGCCGCAGTCTGGAACCGAGCAACCGCTACGGTCGCAGGTTCGAATCCTGCTTCGGGCATGGCTGTGTGTGATGTCCTTTGATTGGTTAGGTTTAATTCGTTCTACGTTCTAGGCGACTGATGACCTGAGAAGTTAAGTCGCATAGTGCTCAGAGCCATTTGAAGCATTTGTTTACATCCGATATATACTATTCATGAAGAAATTGGTTAAATGTTTACTGTGTGGTAGAAAGTACAGAGACATTAGGCTACTGGCCTAAGTTTTGTTCTATTTCTTTAATTTATGTTTATTTCATTTACTTATGTATGTAATAATGTGTGTTAGAGCGTGTTTATGTTACCGCCGTAGGAATATTTATATAATCTCCATTTGTTTGAATGTAAATCCAGTACTTCGAATGTGTTTAGTTATGTTTGTGTGCGTGCGTTGGCATGAAGATATGGCGTGAGCGCTCTAGCCAATCACAGCGCTCGTGAATGGCGAGACTGGATGGAGGGTAGTTCTGGGCAGTCGCACAGGACACGGGAAGTGCTGTGCGCATCGGCGCGACAGACGTAGAGTCGCGAGAGGAACTTGGAGAGTTACGCGGTTTACGCGTGGTCGCGGCAGATAGAAATATTTCCTACTGCTGGCTTATGCACTTGTGAGATTTCCGTAGTCTCTACAGTGAAGACATAGTGTGCGTTTAGAAGTGAATATCTCGCGAGACTTGTTGTTAATAACTGATTACGTGCAGTAGGAATCTATTGTTTCCCTGTTATTCAACTTATATTTTATTTAATTGCTGGACCATCAACACCAATAAGTGTTTTGCAGAAATATACCGCATTCTCAAAAGTACTTCTACTATCGTACTCATCATTTAAAATCGTTGCCGGCCAGTGTGGCCGAGCGGTTCTAGGGACTTCAGTCAGGAACCGCACGACCGCTACGGTCGCAGGTTCGAATCCTGCCTCTTTCATGGATGTGTATAATGTCTTTAGGTTAGTTAGGTTTAAGTAGTTCTAAGTTCTAGGGGACTGATGACCTCAGATGTTTAGTCCCATTGTGCTCAGAGCCATTTGAACCATTTATTTATTTATTTATTTATTTATTTTTTTTGATCGTTAAGGTAGTACTTGCAGATTTTATTTAATTGCAATCTTTCGGGGGACTGATGACCATAGATGTTAAGTCCCATAGAGCTCAGAGCCATTTTGCAATCTTTCATATATAAATTTATATGTTACATTCATAATTCGCAATTGCCGAGTGTTAGAAACATTCGTCTCTTCGATTCATGTGTGTATTCCTATCGGGTACAGTAGACTAAGCAGTATTTAGCCTGTAATGCAACTACGTATCCCAGCCCCTACACAACGAAACTAGCCAAAACTTTTTATATTTCAGCTCTGAGGCTGAGGGTACGTAGCTGAGGGCAACCACCATCATTTCATTAAATTATTTGAAAGCCCGCAAGGATTACCGGTAGTGTTGGTAGCATTAGTAGGGAAAGAAACAGAAATGAATGTATGAGAGAGAAACTGGGAGCCGACGGCTTCTTTCTGTTTTTTGTTTCTTCTACACATAATTAGAAACATACATGGTTCAGTGTTATTCCATTGTATATTATATCCTTACAAAATATAACTTACATATTATGAGTAATAAAAATGAGTTTCTAGTGCAACTTCTTCGCTTTTATTAAACCAACGTAAGTTTATATGGACAAATATAAAAAAAATATATAATTGGTGCTGTAATTTTGTACTGAATAAGACGCGTTTCATCACGATCAAAGGCAGAGTATTCTGTTATTATTGATATGTGCGAATGTTGTTCTTTTTTTACATAATAAATTTGTATGGCTTTTCTTTATTTTTGCTACAGTATCCCCCTGTTTCACGTCACAACTTCAGAATAAAACACTGGACTTAAATATTGACTGATTCTGTTTTGCAATATACACTGTTTATCTGTCAGTGACAGACTGGAGGACAAAATGGTTCAAATGGCTCTGAGCACTATGGGACTTCTGAGATTTTCAGTCACCTAGAACTTAGAACGACTTAAACCTAACGAACCTAAGGACATCACACACATCCATGCCAGAGGCAGGATTGGAACCTGCGACCGTAGCGGTCGCGCAGTTTCAAACTGAAGCGCCCAGAACCGCTCAACCACAGCGGCCGGCGACAGGAGAACAACGACGTGGAATAAAGATTTTCTTTAAGTTACGCGGCCCTTTATGTATCTTCACTTAGTTTCTAGATGGTTCACAACTTTTGGTTTCAAGGTGAATCTATGAAGACACTAATTGCGTACGCATACGGAGCGATAGAGATACGCTAATGCCATATAGATATGCGTCCTTAATTGATAAAAGCTGGCGGCAAAACTACTGTAGTCAAGATTATTCACGATAGTCTACGGTAGTTCCACAACTCTGGTTCTGCACGGAGCGGAGCGTTCGCGAAGTGTGTCGGAGAAGCCAACTACTGTGTCGTCACAAGTTCGTTGCAAGACCCGTATTTTTCGTGCGCCCCGTATGGTCCGCGCGTCCACGTCAACGTTAGTTGCCTCGTTCCGCGTGAGGATGGCAAAACGAATCGGAGTAATATGGAAATTACCTTCTCGGCTCTGGATGAAATGGCTCTGAGCACTATGGGACTTAACACATGAGCTCATCGGCCCCTAGAACTTATAACTACTTGAACGTAACTCACCTAAGGTCATCACACACATCCATACCCGAGGCAGGACTCGAACCTGCGACCGTAGCAGTCGCGCTGTTCTGGACTGAAGCGCCTAGAACCGCTCTGCCACATCGGCCTGCTCGGCTCTGGTCTGACGCGAACTGTATGCAGGGAAGAAACCTTGTGGAGCAGTAACGAAATTGTACTTGGTTCCCCATAATATTAGTCACTCGATAACGAATATACAGGGTGTTACAAAAAGGTACGGCCAAACTTCCAGGAAACATTACTCACACACAAATAAAGAAAAGATGTTATGTGGACATGTGTCCGGAAACGCTTAATTTCCATGTTAGAGCTCATTTTAGTTTCGTCAGTATGTACTGTACTTCCTCGATTCACCGCCAGTTGGCCCAATTGAAGGAAGGTAATATTGGCTTCGGCGTTTGTGTTGACATGCAACTCATTTCTCTACAGTACTAGCATCAAGCACATCAGTACGTAGCATCAACAGGTTAGTGTTCATCACGAACGTGGTTTTGCAGTCAGTGCAATGTTTACAAATGCGGAGTTGGCAGATGCCCATTTGATGTATGGATTAGCATGGGGCAATAGCCGTGGCGCGGTACATTTGTATCGAGACAGATTTTCAGAACGAAGGTGTCCCGACAGGAAGACGTTCGAAGCAATTGATCAGCGTCTTAGTAAGACCTAGCACGATAAGGACACCTGCAATGGACGAGGCAATTCTTCGTGCAGAACATGTGCCTTTACGACACAACATGTGTGTCATGCGCGATGGAGCTCCTGCACATTTCAGTCGAAGTGTTCGTACGCTTCTCAGCAACAGATTCGGTGACTGATGGATTGGTAGAGGCGGACCAATTCCGTGGCGTCCACGCTCTCCTGACGTCAACCCTCTTGACTTTCATTTATGGGGGCATTTGAAAGCTCTTGACTACGCAACCCCGGTACCAAATGTAGAGACTCTTCGTGCTCATATTGTGGACGGCTGTGATACAATACGCCATCCTCCAGGGCTGCATCAGCGCATCAGGGATTCCTTGCGACGGAGGGTGGATGCATGTATCCTCGCTAACGGAGAACATTTTGAACATTTCCTGTAACAAAGTGTTGGAAGTCACTCTCGTACGTTCTGTTGCTGTATGTTTCCATTCCATGATTAATGTGATTTGTAGATAAGTAATAAAATGAGCTCTAACATGGACAGTAAGCGTTTCCGGACACATGTCCACATAACATTTTTTTTCTTTGTGTGTGAGGAATGTTTCGTGAAAGTTTGGCCATACCTTTTTGTAACACCCTGTATGTAACAGGCAACAGCTCTACAGAGAAGCTACAAGTGATTTCTGTACCTCAGGCCTTAACTGCAACGGCAATCAGTAGATAGCTCCTTTACGCCCTCTTTCACAGGTGGATCTAATTCAGCGATCGGAGTCTAAAAACAGCAGCTGCTCCAAGTAAAATGTCCAGCGAGTTGATGCGGAGGAGCGATGCGCGGTTAATGTGCATCGCTAAAAGCGCAGACACACCCAACAACTTGTTTATCATCCTTTTATCGCGCCAGCGCGCCCCCAGATGACGGCAGAATTACGGCCGCTTTCCGTGACCGCGCCGTCAGGGCCGCCGGCGAGATTGCGGGCGAATTACAGGCCGGTGGCGGTGCGGCTTCGCGTGAGCCTAATGTAGCGCCCAGCCAGACCGGCCGCCACGTCGCCAGGCGCGGTATTTTCACCCGACAGGATGAGCGATGGCCGATTCCCGGCTGCTCTTACGGCCGAGTGTGCCGCAATACCGCGAATTACCGGTTGGCGTGTCCCTGACAACACGCCTCTCACTCTGCCCGTCGCCGTAATTGTCGCTGATGAATGGCTACTGTATCAGACTCCGGTTCCTCGACTTGTTTACCTATCGTGACGTTCTGGATGAGAACTGCATTATTGGCCACGTGATCTAGTGGCAAATTGTAATATTTTTGCCATCAATGGTCGAAGAAGTATCGATAGCAGAGATCATAGACAAAGTAGATTTAACGACTAAGCCACATATTTCTTTAAGGGGTGATACGAGGCGCGCCCGGTTAGGCGAGCGATCTAACACACGGCTTTCCGGAGTGGGAAGGAGCGCCTGGTCCCCGGCACGAATCTGCCAGGCTGACTTGTGTTGAGGTCCGGTGAGCCGGCCAGTCTGTGGATGGTTTTTAGGCGGTTTTCCATCAGCCTCGGCGAATGCGGGCTGGTTCCCCTAACTCCGCCTCAGCTACACTATGTCGACGTTTGCTGCGCAATCAAGTTCTCCCCGCACGCGTACAACACCATTACTCTACCACGCAAACATAGAGGTTACACTCGTCTGGTGTGAGACGTTGCCTGGTGGGATCCACAGGGGGCCGAAACACACAACGTTGGGTTCGGTGTGGAGTGGCGGAGGTGTGAAGTGGACTGCGGTAGTCATCGTGAGGTTGTGAACAACTACGGCTATGGCGGGAACGGAGCCTCTCCGTCGTTTCTAGGTCCCCGGTTGACGTACAATACAATACATACAAGGGTAATACTTTAACAACCTTAAGGAAACTTTTCCTTGAATAAAGGATGTATGGGTGCTGGTCGTAGACGCATGGTTGACGACATATTGAGGTTTGGGTCTAATTGTGAGTCGTGTACGTGTAGTCAAATGGTAAAAGGACCACTCACGATAAGGGGGAAATCAGCGTTCGACTCCCGGTTCGGTACAAATTTTCGATGTCGTTATTCCATTCTACAGCTGATGGTTGTCAGTATTCACAATGCGAATACATTTAATGTGTTTCAAAACGGTTGTAGTCACCGCAGTGCCTGTTCCTTTGGACTTGCAAGCATGTCCACAGGAACTTTGCATCGTAATCAGTATAACAACGGTACTGCAATATCGTATTTGTCTGCCAATACCAGGCAAGCGGCTTTCAAATACAACGTCTGACCTGTACAGGAATATGCATAATGGATGTACGAGCCCATGTCGCAGGCTCATGGTTGACGAAATGGGGAAAACTGGGTGTGGACGTGAATTGTGTACGGATAGGAAAATGTTGAGGCGACAGTTCGCAATAAGCGGGCAATCCGGGGTTTTAGTCCCGCTTCGGCACAAATATTTGCTGTTGTGATTCCATTCTACAGCTGGTGTCTGTCATTAATCGCAGTTGCGAAAACATTTAATGCACATCATTAAGATAAAAGAATCACCACCAAATTGGCATAAAAACGTTAGTGATAAATAATAATCGTAGAAAACTAATGTTTATCTCCCACATTCCAATACAGATCCTGTGTAATACCTGTAAACATAAAAATTGGCATACGACTCATTCCCACTTTAAGATATAACATTTGAGTTGATAATATAGGCCTAAAACGCCCGAAAAAGATTTTACCTGTAGTACAGGCGACATGCTGCATAAAGTACAGTCAGGATGCTGAAACGACTCATTCCCACTTTAAGATATAACATTTGAGGTGATAATATAGGCCTAAAACGTCCGAAAAAGATTTTACCTGTAGCACAGGTGACATGCTGCATCAAGTACAGTCACTATGCTGAAATGGCTCAATAGCCACAAAATGTGCATAATGAATTATTAGGTAATGTCCATTTAATTATTATCAAACTTACCTTGTTAGAAACTTACGACATCCAATGAAGTAGTGATTTCAAACCATTGACTCAGAGACATATGCTTTTTGGAGACATATCATGCACGCAATTACAAAGACAGCAAGAACAAGTAAGTGTGAGTACTATCGTACATTCTTGTTAACAGCTGAAGCTGCTGACAACAATAATATACAAAATAAGGGATTAGGAAACTGACGATCTGATAGATAAGTACCAGTCTGTCTTTTGGAAAGGCACCAAAGAGGCATTTCTGATGGTTCAAATGGCTCTAAGCACTATGGGACTTAACATCTTTGGTCATCAGTCCCCTAGAACTTAAAACTACTTAAACCTAACTAACCTAAGGACAGCACACAACACCCAGCTATCACGAGGCAGAGAAAATCCCTGACCCCGCCGGGAATCGAACCCGGGCGTGGGAAGAACGCTACCGCACGACCACGTGATGCGGGCAGGCATTTCTGACTTAGGCTTTGCCACATCAAACCAGTCTGAAAACTGATGACTTAAATAAAAAAATTAAAATCAAGTAAAATAAGAAATCCTTTTTCTGTATTTCTCAGCCTCAGGGTGCGACAATGTCCTTTTTTCTAAAAGTAAATATGAAATTTTCTCACAAAACATTTTTTGGGTTTGGAAACGTATACCAGTTGGACCATAGAAAAAATACTGATTTCAATTTCACCAACCGTCTTTCGAAGACTGCACGAGTCTGCACAGAAGCCACCCACGTACTGGCGCGCTGATTTGAAAAGATGGCTAGCCTCCAGCTGATGTCTGTGCCACTGTGACTGCTGTAAGGAATTTTGGAGATTGCGATACAACCGGCCAGTTCTGTTGCAGCAGCCACCTCGAGCCGGTCATTGCCAGCCATGCTACTCTGCCGTCCGCACTGAGTCCGCCCTGCTGAACTCACTCGGACTCATGATCTCATCCGCCAGTAACGCTACAGAACATCGTCAGCAGTACTCGACTACAGAATGGAAACGTTTCCTCTGGCTATCTCCAGTAAAGTCAGCTTTGTGTCGCCGAAATACTTCAAATGTATCACGTTATTATCAAATGTCACCAATTACAACCTGTCAGAGACTTCGAGTGACAGTTATTTTTGTATCTTGTGAGCTTTAACATATCGAGATACAAGGATCTGTCGATTTACGAGGATAATCCCAAAAGTAGGGACTCCTATTTTTATAAGAACATAGACCTGTTTATTTCTACAATGGTTTACATCAGCTTGAACATTTATCTATTTTTCGACATACTCACCATTTCTGTCGATGCATTTTTGTAGACGCTGTGGCAATTTTTGTATCCCCATGTCATACCAGCACGCCGCCATGCTGTTCAGAAAGATATGAACCTCTTTTTTCACCTCGTCGTTGGAGCTGAATTGCTATCTGGCCAAACGTTCTTTTAACCTAGGGAACAGGTGATTGTCACTGGGTGCCAAGTCGGGACCATAGGGTGGGTGGGTGATTATGTTCCATTGAAACTATTGCAAGAGAGCAACGGTTTGCCGAGCAATGTGTGGGCGAGCGTTGTCATGGAGAATGTGTACGCCCTAGCTCAATACTCCTCTTCTCCGGTTCTTAACTGCCGGTTTGAGTTTTTTCAGAGTGTCGCAATACCTGTCAACGTTAATTGTGGTCCCAGGGGCATAAATTCGATTAACAATACCCATTTCCGATCCCAAAAAACGGTTTTCATGACTTTAACGGCAGACTGTGTTTGTTTGAATTTCCGCGGCTTTGGCGAAGAAGGATGGCGCCACTGGCGTGACTGATGCTTGGCCTCAGGTGTAAAGTGATATGCCCAGGTTTCGTCACCCGTGACAATTGAGTCCAGAAAGTTGTCCTGTTCGGCTGCAAGGCGGTGCAGAAATGAGCGGGAACCATCAACTCGTTGCCTCGTGTGGTCCTCAGTCAGCATGCGTAGCACCCATCTTGCGCACACCTTCCGGTAGTTCAATGTTTCCGTTAAAATTCTGTGAGCGGTACTTTGGGAAACCACAGGAACCAACGTGCAAAGATGATCCAGGGTGATCTGCCCATCTTCACGAATGCTTTGCTCAACCCTCAACACTGTCTCCTCAGAAACTGTCTCCCGTTCCTTTGTTCGTCGTGAATTTCGGTCCGACCAGCTGCAAACTCTGTACACAACATACGAACGTTTTTGACATCCATGCACGACTCACCATACACTTCCGTCAACTGGCGATGGATTTCAATCGGCGCAGTGCCCCTTTCGTTCAAAAACCGAATAACTGCGCTCAGTTCGCACTTGGGGGTAACATCAAGGAGCTCCATTCTCAACGGCTGCCAATCCAAGACTGAGCACCTCAGAGCGGAGTGCGCGTGTTTACAAACAGCGCGTGAAGCACTTTTCATAATAGCGTGTCCAACTGCCACACAGAGTTCTGTACTTATAAAAAAATAGGAGGCTTTACTTTTGAGATAAGGTTTTATAAATATTTGATTAACAGTAAATGCAAACGGGGGAAAACAATCACGTGTGAGTGTGGTACGAAGCAGTGCAAGATCAGGTATTAGGGAAGTGTATTAGACAATACTGTCGTAATGTGACGGGAATTTCTTCGAGAATAAGTCTGAATAATACTGGGAGAACAAAGGCAGAGGCACAAACTTAACGAAATCACAAATAATGTTTAATTGAAGCAATTAGAAATCTAGCAGTAGGAAGGGAGAATTGCTTCAGCCAAAACGGAAAGCCAGGCAATCACCTCACACAAGATGGCCACGATAATGTGAACAAGAGTTCAGGAATATGAAGTAGAAGAGAATGCAGCTACCGAGCCGAAGCTATAATTGAGGAACACTAGTGAGAATAGGGCGCTGCATGAGGGCTTCCAGTACTTGGTGCCTCTCACTGAGCCTCTCATAGAATGTCATGGAGCTGCGGCTCCTGAAACGCTTGGTGGTCATGGCACGCACGGTTGCGGTACTTTTTTTGGAGAGCTAGGCGCAGATTCTTAGGGAAGAGACCACTACACGTTGTAAGAAAGGACATAGCGAGTTTCCTCGTAGATTTCTCTCTCCTGAATTCTACTTTGCGTGTGCCGGAGGCGAACACAGCCTTCAGGGATGACGCAAGTACGGAAAAAAAAGAACAGGAAAAGACAATATTTTCTCTTTCAATAATGAAACATGGGAAGAGCGGCGGTAATTTGACAGAGGCACCGTTACTAGTTATGTTATTTTTCATTTTCTTCAATTCACACAATCATTCATCTAGTTTTGATACGTTTTCTTAGACTTTTCAATTCATTTTGCATATTAGCAAAATAACAAGTCTTAGTTGCTAGTTACTGACACCGTTTGCTTATAGGAGAATGGAAAAATCAGTGGAAACCGACTTCTGGGGCAGTCACTTTTGGTTCCGGACAAATGACTTATCCTGGAAAATTGTTGAGAAATAAGGAAATGTTTGTAGCATTACAATTCCGAAAGAACGAAAATTCAGTGCACATATGTATGTATATCACACCAACAGATGTATGAATGAACAATTGTATTGTAAGTGGCCGGTCATGGGCAAGTACTTAACTTGATAGTGTAATGCCTGATCTCGTCTGGACTTTCTCTCCCCAAATAAGTAATGCAAAAATGTCACACAACGGATAACACGGAAATACTCTCCCTGTTCTCGGACAAATTATTAAATTTTGGGGGCAGGGACTGTGTGGCTACGGATTAGACACACATCCATAATAGCCCTGTTTATTGGCTTTCGTGAGCACATAAATGAGAAAACAAATATGTAGGATATTTACAAATGAAAAATGAAAAACACTAATACACTTGGGGAACAATTACTTTGATTATACATTAAATACTTCTGTGTGGGTAAAGGAAACTAGAAAAGACAAAATGTAATTCACTCTACGAACAATCTCGCACAAATTTGCGGACAACGATTAAGCAAGGAAAAATCCACTCAATAATCAAAGAAATTAAATGACGAAAACATTAACGTGGTGCACATGTATATCTATACGAAAGGACAGTAACCACTCTTGTAGATATACCAGACGGTTATAATTAAACTTTCCCTGTTTAACACGTTATAAAATGGAAACTAACCACCGTACGAACACCAAACTTGGTAGAATTAATGTCAAGGACATGGGGAAGGGAAATAATGTAGAACCAGTTCAGTAGTAACACTTTTAATGTGCTGCTACGGTGCATCATATCATTACATACCGGTACCATTACTACTACAAAAGGTGCTCAATATGGCGCCAATCAGTGTCCAGAAGAGTGTGAAAGCGCAAGAGTGCATTGTGCACAGTAGAACGAAGCATGTCCGTAGATAGGAATTATGGCTACCACTCTTGATATGCTGCGCTTCAGATCAGCACATATGTAAATATTCCCCTGGTAGACCCTGTCTTTCAGGTAGCCCCACAACCAGAAATCAAAGGGGGTGAGATCAGGTGATGTGCCAGCCAAGCATTCGCAAACGATCGGCTGATAATTGGATCGTTTCCAAATATGTTTCGGAGAAGCAGGTGAACTTCAATACCGATGTGCGGTGGGACCCAATCTTGCACGAAAATTGTTGAGTACAATGAGTCTCTCTCCTGTAGGACGAATATGACATGCTGGAGAAGCATATCGCAGTAACGCTGGCCAGTCACATTGCTCGTCTTTGATCCTCAAGCGCCAATGTGTTCGTAAAAGAATGGGCCAATGATGAACGTCGCTGTGAAGCCACACCTCAAGGTGACACGTTCACCACACACAGGAACTTCATGCATAGTGACTGGAGGTGAAGATTCTCACACTCGGAAATTCTGTGTGTCCGCCTCGTCCATTAGCGAAACATAAGTTTCGCCTGTCCATAGAATGGTCGAGGTTCACCCTTCATCTACTTCAATCCTTGCTAGAAAGTGTGGGGCAAGCTGCTCTACGATATGGATCTTGTACGGATACCGTTTGAGAATGGTTCGAAGCATCTTACGTAAAATACACCACGGGATGTTCAACTGTCTTGACACAGCACGCTCAGTGCCTGACGATCGAGAATTGCGCGCAGCGTTTTCTGCGATAGCAACAGCGATCTCATCAACCACCTGCGGTGCAACCGATCATCGGCCTCTTCCCGGTGCGATGTCCAACTTTCCAGTTGATTCGAACTTCTTCATCATGCTCCACACAGCAGGTAGAGAAAGAGGACACTCCCTTAATCCTTTCAGCCACCGATATTCTCGAAGTGCAGCTGCGGAGTTACTGTTGTGTTGATAACAGAGCTTCATCAATAATGGACCGCTCCTTTTGTCTAAGCTCATGTTGACACGTCATCAAGTGCACTGCGACTGGCGAGGTGAGTGAGACTATGAATCACGATGACTGATCACGCCACGTTGTGGCCATAGCTGGAACTGGGCGGTGCCGCTATGACGCATGGAAATCATACACCCCATACTCCGGATATTAAAGCTACCAAGTTTGGTACACGTTCGGTAATTAGTTTCTGTGATATAATGGGTTAAATAGGGAAAGTTTAATTATAAGTACCCGGTACAGACAAACTGTAATGACAGATTCCAGACTGAAAGTAGAGAAAAAAGTTCCAGTGAACATGTGTCCGGAAAGGCATCGTTGCCACGTTAGATGGCGCTGACGTATGACTGTTCCTCTCACCATGTTGTGTATGTTCCTTGAATCTTGCAGGCTGTATGATTGATGTAGCGTACTGTGAACAGGAGAATGGTCCGGTATTCATGTCGCGAACAAACCGAGATGGTGTCCGTGTACGGCCACGCATATGGAAATGGTCGAGAGACAACATAGCTGTACCAAAACTATGCCTGGAAAGGATCTGGACGGTCTGGTTCGACAGGATGCTGAGACGAACCTTAGTACAAGCTCCAAGAAAGTTCAACCAATCCCCCCCCCCCAACGTGATGTAAACCAAAGTACAGCATTTTCTCTCTACAAGTTATATATGTATTTACTGTAGTATTATGCTGTCTGTCTGCATGTTCATTAGAGTATCGTGTAAAGCATTAAGTACGAGTGTTGCACAGAAAGTAATGCACTGCATCTTTTTCTTCAACAAGTCTTTATTGAACATAATGAGAATTACAAACACGAAAGAATGGTGTTTTAACTACACACCCGATTTTTCCACGTAGTCTCCACCCAGTTCTATGGCCTTCCTCCAGCGCAAAACATTTCTGGAGACAGAAAATCTCCTCTCTAGGTACTAACATGGGTTCCTAATTCAACAATCGTGTGAAATTCAATTCACTCTCTTCGTCCACGAGACACAGAAAACAGTAGATACGGTCGCACAGGTAAATAGTGTTCCTTGACTGCCGAAAGGCGTTAGATACATTTCCGCACGGTCGCATAATGAAACAAAATACAAGCAAACGAAACATCAGACAGTATGGCAGGATTGAAAAGTTTCTAGCAAGCAGAACGCAGTCTGTCATCCTGAACGGAGATAAGTAACTTTGGGGGTACCCCAGGATAGAGTTATAAAACTATTACTTTTCACAGTACATAATTATGACCTAGTCAATGACGTCGGAAGTCCCATGAGGCTATTCGTGGAAGAAGCTTTTACACACGACACCGACGCTGGAAAACTGAGATTTCTACGCTTGTTACAGGAAGTGTCAGTTGACCCTCAACATAAACAAATGTAACGCGTTGCGAATACATAGACAGAAGGACTGTGTGATTACAAACTTGCAGAACAATCACTGGAAGGCGCTACTTCCACAACATTTCTAGGAGTATACGTACGGCGGGATTTGAACTGGATTGCTCATAAGGCAGATGCCAGACCGAGTGTCATTGGCAGAATCCTTTGTAACTTAAGCAAAAATGTTCATAAGTGTGTGAAATCTAATGGGACTCACCTAAATTATCCTAAGGATAAACACATACACCCACACCCGAGGGAGAACTCGAACCTCCGACGGGACCAGCCGCACAGTCCATGACTGCTGCACCATAGACCGCTCGGCTAATTCCGCGCGACGGAACTGAAGCCCATCAACAAAGAAAGTATCTTACAATACACCCTTTCGAGAAATCTCTGAATATTTCTTATCCGTACGCTCGGCTAATTTCGCGCGACGGAACTGAAGCCCATCAACAAAGAAAGTATCTTAAAAAACACCCTTTCGAGAAATCCCTCAATATTTCTCATCAGTCTGGATCCGTACGAGATAAAAGCAATAGAGGAAATGGAGATGATCCAGTTAAGAACAGCACGTTTCGTTACAAGTTCGTTTGGTAAGGACGGATGTCCCACGTACAAGCTCCTCCAACTCCAGTGGCAGACATTGAGAGAGAGGCGTTCTTCATCACTTTACGGTGTGCTGTTGAAATTCCGAGAATGGATATTCCTAGAAGAGTCATTCATTATAATGCTTCCTACTACGTATATCTACCGAGAAGATCACTCAGATAAAATCAAAGGGAACAGAGCAGAGGCCCTCATGATGACTGGGTGTTGTGTGTTGTCCTTAGGTTAGTTAGGTTTCAGTAGTTCTAAGTTATAGGGGACTGATGACCATCGATGTTAAGTCCCATAGTGCTCAAAGCCATTTGAACCATTTGAAGAGCAGAGGCGGAGGCTTACTAGGATTAGCTCTTGCCGAAAACTATACGCGGCTGTAACAGAAAAAGGGAAAAGTGACATTGGTACACAAAGGCCGCACCACCACATCATTTAGATTAAAAAAAGTTTAAATGATCTATGGAATTTGTAACTAACGAACTAACTATCTAACTCACGCCATAAGGTGGCGTGTGGAGTATAGAATTACGTGCAGATTTAGACTACTGGAAAAAACAGCGTTTATCGGATAAAGAGCCGCCATCAGCCCCTGAAGGCAGAGGTCTTGTCCACCGAAATCTGGGGTGGCGGAGTGTGCGCCCGTCGAAATCTTCTGGTGAAGCGTCGGTAAACTTCGCTCCTCTACTCTCCACAGCTCCCCTTAAAAAAGAAAAGGAAAAGCACATAAACTTGCATCAGCCCATGAAGACGCATAACCATTCCTTACCTAGTGAGAGGCGATTGGCCCCTCGAGTTACCTTCCTAAGGGGTGTAACCGACTGGATGTTCCCTCGCATGAACAGAATAGTTCTGATAGCGGCCGACGTGGCATCAGCCTGTCATTACTTTTGTTTATTCACAACCGAAAAGTCGCTTCTGCAGAGCACAAGCAATTTGTCTTTCGATATAAATCTCAGCCTTGGCGCCGCGCCTATTCTCACCCTATCTCGAGAACGTTGGGCTGCCTTAGACATTTCTCCCTGGAGAATTTGAACGGACTAGTTGCTCTCGCAATGCGAGGAAGGTCTCCCTGCAGGCAATGATCATGCTGGGCTGCCTATACGCTACCAGACTCGAGTGATTAGGTGACCGTTCTTAGGATTTCCTCTCCCCAGAAGTATCTAGCTACAGGACAGAAACTTATTACTGTCATTTTTTGAGTCATCAGTCCTCTCAGTGGTTTGATGCGACCAGCTACAAATTCCTCTAATGCACCAACGTAGTCATCTCACATTAGTACTTGCAACCTACGTCCTCAACATTTTGCTGGATATATTCCCATCTCTGTCTTCCTCCACAGTGTTTACGCTCTACAGCTCTATCTGGTGCCATGGAAGTTGTTACGTGATATCATAACAGAAGTCTTACCATCCAGTCCCTTCTTCCTGTTAGTGTTCTCCGTATTTTCCTTTCCTCGCAGAGTGTGCGGAAAACCTCCTCATAGAATACCTTATCAGTCCACCTAATTTTTAATATTCTTCTGTAACATCGCGTCTGAAATGTTTCGATCCTCTTCTGTTATGGTTTCCCCACAGTCCGTGTTTCACTACGATACAATGCTGTGCTCCGATGTTCTCATAAATTTCATTCTCAAATTACGGCCTATGTTTGATGGTACTAGAGTCCTCTTGGCCAGAATTATCTTTGGCCACAAATATCCTTTTTGATAGTCCTATTCTGCTTTTGACGTTCTCCTTGCTCCATCCGTAATGCGTTATTTTGCAGCCTAAGCAGCACAATTGCTTAACATTATTTAATCCGTGATCACCAAACCTGATGTTAAGTAAGTCGCTGTTCTAATTTCTGCTACTTCTCATTGCATTCGTCTTTCAGCGATGTTTTCTCAGTCCATATTCTGTACCCATTAGACCATTCCATTCAGTAGACCATGTAATTCATTCCCACGGTCACTACGGACAGCAAAGTAATAATCGAATCGTATCATTGATTTCTGTTCACCCCAAATTCTAGTTCCACTACTGAGCCTTCCTTTAATTTCCATCATTGCTTCTTCGATGTGTAGATTGAGCACTAGGTGCAAAAGACTACATTCCTGTCATACACCCTTTTTAATCCAAACACTTCCTTCTTGGTCTCCATTCTTATTTTTCCCTTTTTGTTCTTGTATGTATTGTAAATCACTCTTCCTTCCCTAAAGCTTAACCCTAGTTTTTCCAGAATTTTGAACATCTAGCACCATTTTACATTGCGAACGCTTTTAACAGGTCGACAAATGATAAGAACGGGTCTTGCTTCTATTATCAGCTGCAACATCTGAACTACATCTATGGTGCCTTCACCTTTCCTAAGGTCAAACGGATCGTCATCTACCAGATCCCCAACTTCTTTTCCATTCTTCTCTATATTCTTTTTGATGGCAACTTGGATCTGTGAGTTGTTAGGCTATTTTTGCGATAATTCTCGCATTTGTGAGCTCTTGAAAACCTCGATATTGTGTAGATAATATTTCCCGAAAGTCAGATCGTATATTAACAGACTCACACCAACGAAATTCTACACACCAACGTGAATTGTCGTTTCGTTGCCACTTCCCACAATGACTTTGAAATTTTGATGAAGTGTTATCTATCACTTCTGCCTTACTTGATCTTAAGACTCCTAAAGCTCTTTTTAATTCTAATAATGGACACCTATCTCTCCGATATCGCCTCCTGTTTCAACTTGTATCACGTCTTAAGACAAGACTTCCACCAACTCATAGAGGCGTGTAGTGTACCCTTTCCACCTATCTGCTCTCTCCTCTGGATTTAACAGTGGAATTACCACAGCACTTGTAAGGTAACCATCCTTGCTTTTAATTTCACCGAAAATTGTTTTGACTTTTCTCTTGCTTGATTGGTCTATCCAACAATCATTTCTTTTTCGAATTCTTCATGCAGTCATTTCGCCTTAGATTCCCTACACTTCTGATTTACTTCCTTCCTAAGTGACTTGTATTTCTTTAATCCTTAATTTCCATAATCATTTTTGTACTTCCTTCATTCATCGATCAACTGAAGTATTTCTTCTGATACTCATGGTTGCTTCACAGGAACTTTCTTTGTTCCTTGATTTCCTTTTCAATTGTGATTGTCGTTCTTAAATATGTCCACTCATTTTAAAGTGAACTGCCTCGTGATGTATATATTATCACAATATCTGTAGCCTTAGAGAAATTGAAGCGTAGTGCTTTGACTCTGTATCTGCTTCTGGGTACGCCTTACAATCCTGTGGCAGATTTCGGTATCTCTCTCAGCCTGAACATGATGTAACTTAAGTGAAATCGTCCCGTATCACCGGGCCTTTTCCAAGTATACCACCTCTTCTTATGGTTCCTGATCACTGCATTCACTGTTACTATCTGAAATTTATTGCAGAACTCAGTGTTTCTCCACTCTCATTCCTAATACCAAACCCATATTCCTCCGAACTCTTTCTTCTACTCATTCCTCTACAACTGCATTCCAACCCCATTCGACTACTAAATTTTTATTTCCTGTTACGTACTGAATTAACCATTCAGTATCCTCAAATACTATCTCTATCTTATCGTCTTCAGCTTGCGAAGTCTGGGTATGTATCTGAACTATCGCTTCGATGTCGGTTTACTGTCAGTCCGTAATATTCTACCAATGGATAGATCACCATGAATCTTCATTAAAAAGCACATCTCCTGTGGATAAACATTATGTGTCTTTAATGCAGTAGTCTCCATTGTCTTCTGCCTCCTCATGACGTTAATCATTGCTGATTCTTCCGCCTTTAGGAGCCACTTCTCACTCAAAGGAGAAGAGAGCACGCTTAACCTCTGCCCCCCTCCCTCCCTTCTTTGAAAAGGCCATTGGCTAATTGTGCGTGACTTCTTACGACGTAAATCTCCGATCGCCACTGCTGCTGTTTTTTTTTTTTTTTCCTTCTTCTTTAATTTAAGTGCATTCGGGGTTTAAATTCGGGACCGATGACCTTTCGAATAGCAGTGAAACACCTAAATCTAGTCCGCTGTATGTCACTGTGGTAAGGATTAAGACTCGCTTATTCATTGCTTCTTCAAGGTTCAAATGGCTCTGAGCACTATGGGACTTAACTTCCGAGGTCATCAGTCCCCTAGAACTTAGAACTACTTAAACCTAACTAGTCTAAGGACATCACACACATCCATGCCCGAGGCAGGATTCGAACCTGCGACCGTAGCGGTCGCGCGGTTCCAGATTGTAGCGCCTAGAACCGCTCGGCCACACCGGTCGGAGCTTCTTCAAGGCATTTCATCTAAGTTACTATCGGAAGATGTGAAAGGTGCTAGCTTTTTGTGTAATTTTTTCTACTGGCTTTTGAATTCCATTTTCGTTATTTTAATCAGAGTGGCGGAAATTAGTATCACATGAAATAAGCCAGCCAGACAACTAGCGAACAGATTTCATCATTTCCACACTATGTATCGTTAAAAACAGATGCCCCTGTTCGGGCTGAGGCTTGTCTTCTGGCTAGGATCTTTCATTAATATTCGGCAACATTTATTGTTTAGTGTTTTTGTACCATATTTGACATACCCACAAGTTAAATTGAACGATTGTAACTTCGCGTACTGCTTAACTTCGTCTACAATAATAACTATCTAAAATAGTGTTACAAAAAAATACAACACAACTAAAATAACGCAATTCACTGTCGCTTGGGTATTATTCCGCTTTGTTACTAGCAGGGGATACATCTCACTGCAGCATTCCCAACGTTTTCTAATAACTATATCAACGTCCTCTTCTTTTTATTCCTTATTTGACTCATTCCTACATGTCTTCCGTGACCTTTCTGATGAATTACTCGCATACCTCACTACTGTAACAGCCTTCATTCGTCATCCCCTTTATCCTTCCTATTCGAGAAATCGAACTTCATGTAATTCTTTTGTCCATAGTCTGCCGTAAATTGTCAATAAGATTGATTTCTGCCTATTGGAGTTGTTTCAGTAACATTAGAGTAATTGTGAACCATCAGCAGGCACGCCATGTGAAACGTGTGCTGTGAGTCGTCACCTCGACAGAACGTCGATGTTGACATGACGCTTTTACGGTAGCCAGCGAATTGTGTTAAGTAAATGTGACTTTGACAGATGAAAGTTCACACACTCCATACATAGATTTCTATGTTCATTATATTACCTTGCTGTCGTTAGCAGAATTTTTTTCCTTGATGTACAATAGATATGGCGAAAGTTCATCTGTTTTGCAGACATTAAGTTTACTTTCGTGCACAAACACTAGTTCTTTTTTATTTTCTTTCGTATTACTTTTTGTTTCGCTGCTGGTCATGGGTCATTACCTTCACTACGTAGCACAAACAGCCTCTGAGTTCACTTACTTCTACCCTTTGCTCATGAAGATCAGTTACACTTTCATGGTCGTTCTGAGAACGTTGCTGCTTTGTCTTACGCCAACAGGATACACATTTATGTATCAGAAAAGTTCCTTCACTAGCGCCAATGGTGCAACCAGTCTGTCCTCATACCTGTGTCTGTACAGACATACATACCATCAAATATAAGTATGTATGTACAAGTCAGAGCTACTGTTCTGGGCCTCATTCAGCCGATGAGGTAGCTCTGTGGAGTTTCCCGAATGACACCAGTGTTCAACTGACGCCATCATACTGAATTGCATGCAATTAATATTCACGAGCCGAAAAGTGTTGCATAAGTATACCACATAAAATCACCAGCATTGCATAGAAAGCCGTAAGGTAAATTTTATTGAGATTGTGACATTCCATTTGCACACGAAAATTCATTTTGGTCTGTATATCTCAATAGCATGTCCGGTTATGATGTATTAAGAAACACTAACTAAGCATTTAGCCAGATAACTTAGAGCTACTAAACATGAGTTCTGCCTTCCTTGAATACAAGTTTGAAAAGGGATCAAAGTGAAATTTTTCTTCACATCTGCAGAAATTATCATATCATATCACGAAAGATGAAATTTAGATCAGTTAGGAACTACACCACTTTTTTGCTTAGCTTTATGGTGAGAGAAGAACATCATATGTTATTCCCCTTTGTTTAAATTATACATACAATATGATCACGGACGTATTTACAAACTTTATTTCAGTTGATTTCAATACACCGCAGCTACTAAGAAATATAATAAATACCCTCAACAGCCGTCTACCTTTTCACTTTTACAAATATGTCTTGTAGAGTATCTTCATATGGACCACCTTTAAGACACTTGGTCTCAATGTTACTAGAATGTATAATATTTATAACTACGGGTCTTCCCGTAACTTTCCTGATACTAGCCATGTTGCGTGTAATTTGCGTCTTTTACGGAGAGCCACAAATGACGTATGCCATCGATGATTCAATTTAGTGCCGCAGCAGCTTAGACGTCGTACGATTTCCTTGTATGAGACGTAGTAATTATATTGCTCTCAATATCTCTGATTGTATGTTCATAATGTTTTGTTATTACACAAAACTGGTTCATTCCAGTGTATTTAACTTTGTAAGTAAAGTTGTAGAAAGGAAGAAACACTTCAATAAAAGTTTAAGTAGTCGTCACAATGTCAACTGTTTATCGTTGTTGTCCTGACAGTCACCGATAATGACGGAGCTTGATATTTAAGACTGTCACTGCAGCTTTCATCTTTGTTCGAACAAATTCACTAGATATGAAATTGTCTCAGCGAAAATTTAATCAGAATCGTTTCAGACTATCTGCAATATATACTTCAGTTCATAATGCGTGGTAATATCTTTTCGTCTCATAAATACACTTAGTTTAAGTTGTCATATGTTTGGACCAGACACATATGCGAATGTTGAATCTTAATAATTTTTAGTCTAATTTCTTGTTACAATATTCAAGCAGTTATCGTTTCTCGATTTTTGTTGCCGTGGTAACCGTTAGATAGGCAACCTGCAATTAGAATCATTTGGTGTGACCTTTTAATCGAGTAGTAATACGGATTGCAGAGCTATAGAAGAGAGTAAACTTGAAGTAATAAACAGCATGTCTTAGTTCAGCGTATACAGATATCAACAGAAAATTCGTATTTTCTACGTATGTATGTGTCAAGAATGCCCATTTTGACCCGCGAGTTTCGCTTTGATCTCATGGTGTTGTGTATGAGCATTGTTGAGTGCGAGGAGCAAACACACCTGCCGGATTTAAAGAAATGCCGTCCTATCATGTGGAGTATTTATCACACCAACGCCTGCGCAGTGATCGTCAGAGGTGTGGCTGGTGGGGGGGGGGGGGAGGTGAGGAGGGGGGGGGGGGGCTGCTGGGCGCTCAGGGGAACCCCCGCGCCCTCTGTTTGCGCTGTTCCGCGGCGCGCTACACGGGCGCGGAGAGCGCACTCACTTGTTCCCGCGGCCACTACACTGGATAAACACCTGGACAAGCACTCCGCCTCTTACCCCGAGAGCTCTCCAGCGGCCAGTTGCTCTCACGGACGTGCCTCTAGTTGCCTCTAGTCTACTTGTTCGCACCGACAGGCCTGCCATAGTGTATATGGCATTAGCTTTGTGTTCAGAGGTATGGCGTTCAAGCACGTTGCGATTAGGGCTAATAAACCTTTGCTTGCAACTGATTGGCTGATTTTTCAACCTCTACAGGTTTACACAGTTGCTGTTTCGCCGCCATGGTTAAGGTTTTTACATCACGATTATCTTGAACTAGTACAAAGTCTGATACTTATTTGCCACTTAACAAAATACATTTTACGGAATGAATGATCGGGTAGTCTTAAGTTACTGCAGAGATACTCAGCAAAATCACGTCACAATACTAATTAGAGTTTTTATATTGTTTCTGACAGTTATGTCCACAAAATGGAACATTTTTATGTTTATGCTATGTTAATCTACAGACACGCACGCTAAAAGTTATAACATAGAGTGAATAAGCGTGTGTGCCAATCTACTACCTCCCATGCTGCTACCTGAAAGAATATAATATGATGACAATGTTCGCTAATGTATGGTTCGATGTATTTTTCCTTTGATTATATAGGGCGATTCAGCTGACACTAGGGATGGGTTTTATGTAGCCCTCAACATCTTCAAAAACCACACGTGAGATTCTCTCTCTCGCTCCACCTCAGCAACTACATCTACATCTACAAAAATACCCCGCAAGCCACGGTACGGTGAGTTGCAGAGGGTAAATAGTGACATGGCCCCGCAAGCGTTAGCTGGGATAGAAAGCGGGGAAAACATCAGTGAGCGCCCGAAGGCCAATACGTAGAAGTTGTGGGGAGTACGGGCAGGTACTGTTTCTCTAATAAAAGCTTTTTTTACAGCTTCATTAACTTGATTTCAAAATACGAAGTTAACATTTGTTATGATGAACGACAAGATCCTGAATATAGTCCTGAATATAGTGTAATGAAAGTTCCTGAGGTATTATTTTAACAGATCAAAGAACAGCTCTCAGAATCAATATAAAAGATTCTAACGCCGCATGGCAACACCAAAATTTTCCTAGGTATCACCTGTGATTTCTAAAGGCAATAAAATATTTATCACAAAATTTTAATCAAACAAAAACTTTAATGAAATAAAATCTGATTACTCTGAACGTACAGTCGAACACCGTAGCCTCTACGATTCCCACCGTATCAAAAAATATTTTCCTTCCTTTTAAACACTTTATACCATAAACCTCCCTAAATGTGATGCATACTACACCCAACGAATTATGACAAATAATTAAGCACTGATGTTATAATTAACCAGGTATGTAAATCTTTTCCTTTCAAAATAAATCAAAAAACCCACAAATCGACTATTAACCTCTGTGGTTAAATCAGTTAAAAAAAGTGTATACAATAGATATCTTCTGATTTCGTCGTGGCAATGCGCTGTTGTGCACCTTGCTCTCCTTCAGTGTTACTCGCAGCACGGGAAAGATTTTCCACGAGGTACAAAACGTTAACAGGGAGCAACCAACTTAACAAAAATTGCATTCTGGGACTATACGTCGATATGGATGCGGCTCACAGATCTTAAAAGGTGAGAAGGAGTAGATGCAGTACTTCTGAACACCTCGACTACACCGCGCCGCACCTAACAGCAGTAAGGTGGGATACACAAGAGACAAATCAACAATTGTTTCAAGGCAACGTCAGCCAAGGCAGAAAAGAAATATTTCTGGCTTTTAACACTAGGTAGGGATACACCAAACCATAGAATGATGCCTCAAGCTAAATTATGTAAATATTATCGGCGATTTCACCACGACAAGTAGAACCGTAAAATACTAAAAGAAGTGAATTGCAATTAACACGATTCAAAGCGTCCGACTGAAAAGCTCCACAGTTAATGTTTCACTTACCACAAATACTTACCAGCACCTCTAATGTTCACTGGTGGACACTACAAGAGTGTCAAATTACTCTTCCTAACTGTAGTTAACAGAGTTTAGCACGCTGGGGTCCGACTTGGGTTTCGTAATAGGAGAAGCAATGATTCGGTTCCTCACTTGGATCGACATTCGATCCGAAACAGTCATATACCTTAAAGACAGATGACAATGATATCAACCCTCTCCTCCCAGGCAGTGCTCAAACTGGACACTGCAGTACCGATGCAAAGCTTTCACCACTCACAAGTCTGATATACGCGCCACCGACGTGCAATGTTTTAGAATACTTATGTTCACCTCATGCACCAAACTTGCCGTAATTCTCCGTCGGAATCCAAGGACACATCCAATACACCATTTCTCAGCCCTTGAATGACCACACGATGATCACCATCGGGACAACACCGGCCGCTGTGGCCGAGCGCTTCCAGGCGCTTCAGTCCGGAACCGCGCTGCTGGTACGGTCGCAGGTTCGAATCCTGCCTCGGGCGTGGATGTGTGTGTTATCCTTAGGATAGTTAAGTTTAAGTAGCTCTAACTGTAGAATTTCTAAAATCATTAGGGGAAGTGGCAACAAAACGACTATTCACGTTGGTGTGTAGAATATATGACTTTGGTGACATACCATCTGACTTTCGGAAAAGCATCATCCACACAATTCCGAAGACGGCAAGAGCTGACAAGTGCGAGAAATATCGCACAATCAGCTTAACAGCTCATGCATCGAAGCTGCTTACAAGAATAATATACAGAAGAATGGAAAAGAAAATTGAGAATGCGCTAGGTGACGATCAGTTTGGCTTTAGGAAAAGTAAAGGCACGAGAGGGGCAATTCTAACGTTACGGCTAATAATGGAAGCAAGGCTAAGGAAAAATCAAGACACGTTCATAGGATTTGTCGACCTGGAAAAAGCGTTCGATAATATGAAATGGCGCAAGCTGTTCAAGATTCTGAAAAAAGTAGGGGTAAGCTATAGGGAGAGACAGGTCATATACAATATGTACAACAACCAAGAGGGAATAATAAGAGTGGACGATCAAGAACGAAGTGCTCGTATTAAGAAGGGTGTAAGACAAGGCTGTAGCCTTTCGCCCCTACTCTTCAATCTGTACATCGAGGAAGCAATGATAGAAATAAAAGAAAGGTTCAGGAGTGGAATTAAAATGCAAGGTGAAAGGATATCAATGATACGATTCGCTGATGACATTGCTATCCTGAGTGAAAGTGAAGAAGAATTAAATGATCTGCTGAACGGAATGAACAGTCTAATGAGTACACAGTATGGTTTGAGAGTAATTCGGAGAAAGACGAAGGTAATGAGAAGTAGTAGAAATGAGAACAGCGAGAAACTTAACATCAGGATTGATGGTCACGAAGTCAATGAAGTTAAGGAATTCTGCTACCTAGGCAGTAAAATAACCAATGACGGACGGAGCAAGGAGGACATCAAAAGCAGACTCGCTATGGCAAAAAAAGGCATTTCTGGTCAAGAGAAGTCTACTAATATCAAATACCGGCCTTAATTTGAGGAAGAAATTTCTGAGGATGTACGTCTGGAGTACAGCAGTGTATGGTAGTGAAACATGGACTGTGGGAAAACCGGAACAGAAGAGAATTGAAGCATTTCAGATGTGGTGCTATGGACGAATGTTGAAAATTAGGTGGACTGATAAGGTAAGGAATGAGGAGGTTCTACGCAGAATCGGAGATATGACATCTGCTAAGACACGAGGGAATGACTTCCATGGTACTAGAGGGAGCTGTAGAGGGCAAAAACTGTAGAGGAAGACAGAGATTGGAATACGTCAAGCAAATAATTGCGGACGTAGGCTGCAAGTGCTACTCTGAGATGAAGGGGTTAGCACAGGAAAAGAAAACCAGTCAGTAGACTGACGACCAAAAAAAAAAAAAAAAAGGCTCTAGGGGACTGATGACCTCAGATGTTAAGTCCAATTGTGCTTAGAGGTATTTGAACCATTTTTTTTAATCGGCCCTCCACACTACGGTCTTCGAGGCCACGGTGTTCCGCCCCCAACCGACTGCTTCCGCGGGACCCACCGACCAAGCGGCCTTCCCCTGGACACCGACGTCGCTCCTCACGCACAGTCCTGACCTGACTCCCCGCAACCCCCGTCTTCATCGTTCTGTCGCCTCGCTGCGCGCGGGGAGCCAACTCGCCAAAGATATGCAGCGACCAGACTCCAATCCGATCTCGATATTGACATCGTGGAGAGTACTGAGAAGGCGGGTGGTTTCAAAAAAACCGAAAATTAAATTTCGAGCCATACCGGATCGCTCTGTATCACTACTAGTCATTTACTTTCCTGTTCCTCTCGTAAACAGAGGGAAGAAAAAACGACTATCTATATGCCTTCGTATGAGCCCCAATTTCTCGTGTCTTATCTTCGTGGTCCTTACGTGCAACGTATGTTGACGGCAGTAGAATCGTTCCGCGTCAGCTTCAAATGCTGGTTCGCTACATATTCTCAACAATGTTCCTAGAAAAGAACGTCACCTTCCCTCTATTGAGTACCCGAAGCATCTCCCTAATACTTACGTGTTGTTCAAAACTACCGTTAACAAATCTAGCAGTCTATTTCTGAACTGCTTCGATGTCTTCCTTCAACTAGACCTGGTATATATCTCAAACACTCTACCAGTATTCCAGAGAAGGTCGAACTAGCGTCCTATATGCGGTCTCCTTCACAGATAAACCACTCTTCCTAAAACTCTCCCAGTAAACCGAAGTCGAACATTCGCCATTCCTGCCACTCTTACAGAAATAAATGACGACGACCTTTTCTTAGGAAATTTAATGTAATTAAACTATATACTGGGATACATTATTGCCGAGGGCCACAGTTCTTGAGTTATTAAAGATAAATTTCTTTTTTTCTTTGAAAGACATCATAGTCGCCGTTGACTGTATAAAAAATTTACTATTACGATTGAAATTTCGGCCTTAGGGCCATTTTCAAGTAACACTGCAAAAGTTACATTCTGTCAGAATATGAGACTATCTGACATGAGTACATGTCGTCTTCAAAATGCAGCCTTCTGACTGTGAGAGTCCCTCAAGATACGATGAGTACGACACATATTACATCGTGAAATGCTGTTAAATATGCACTGAACTGTCAGTGTTACCATCGTTCTAATAATGTATCACACATACAAGCTCAGGTTCACTGACATAATAATAAATATTTTATACAGTCTACGGTGACGACGATGTCTTTTAAGAAATATTGTTATATGACTGTGAATCCCAACCATGAGAAATTAATCAATATAAATTAAAAGGTACAAATAGCTCTGAGAACTATGGGACTTAACATCTGAGGTCATCAGTCCCCTAGAACTTAGAACTACTTAAACCTAACTAACCTAAGGACATCACACACATCCATGCCCGAGGCTGGATTCTAACCTGCGACCGTAGCGGTCGCGCGGCTCCAGACTGTAGCACCTAGAACTGCTCGTCGATATAAATTAGTTTGAAGGTCACCTTTGTATGTTTTTCTTGTATAATTCTTCTGGTTAAAGTTTCTCTAAGCAGAAGATATCATTGGAATCTGCGTACGGCCGAATACCTTCACTGTAATTAATGTAATACTATCACTGAACGAAACAATGTTGTTTGCAGACTGGTTCATTTAATCCTCCGCAACTCGTAACGTGAAAATTATTTGGAAACGCTCAAAGACCTGACAGGTTTTTCGTGCAGTTTACCACGTCAGAGTATATTTTGTTGGTATTTGGGGTTACGTAACTAACATACAACTTACGTGATCGGAGGTTTTCCCGGCGTTTGTGTTGTTTCCAGGGCTCTCGGGTGTCCAGACGGATGGGATCGTTGAAGTCCCACGATATTTCGGCGAATAACATTTCCACCATTTCTGGATCAGAACCACCTGATCATGGCCGAAAGGTTATTCACCGAAATATCGTGGGACGTCAACGATCGCATCCGTCTGGACACCCGAGAGACCTGTAAACAACATACAACTTGTTGCTACGAATTATAAGTATATCTTTATTATTCATAACTCCAAGAACTTCATATTTTCAGATATAAGCAGAAATTTGGCCTTTGCTACAAACTTTTCTGCGAAGTTGAAGTTCCCATAGAACAAAATATTACTGTTTCCTATTGTAGTAGCTTATATTGTAAATTATACATTTAAAGCAGGAAAGGACAGATAACTCACTGGAAACATACACCAAAAGTTACGGGAGAGAAACCGGAAAACGTATGGCAACAAATCAGACTTATACATTAGTTTTAGTGCAAGTTTCATAAACGACAGTCGAATGTTCAGTGCATAAATAGGTGTCACAAAATTTGCAACTAAATCTAGCTGAGTTATCATCCTTTACTATTAGCTTTTGTATCACGCATTTCTTCCATTTTATTGGTTAAATTACTCTCTTCTCAGTTGTTGGCCGCACATATTGTTGTTGCCGACTAGATCCAATTGAAGCTTCTTCATGATTTGGATTTATTTCCATGTCATCTACATTTTCTATGTAATAGCCTCATTGTCTTCTGTGGCTTGATTACTATCAAAGGTTTCTGGAAATTCTTCTACTGGGAGCAGATTCAGCTGTAACTATTCGAGGTTAACAGGCGACGTCGGTCTCCACACATCTTTTGTTTTGCTGAAGGAGAAAGGAATACCCCTCGAAATCGCCGCACGTGTATGTAGCGGGTGTTTCAAGAACTCGTCACCAAGACACTTCAAAAAACTTCGCTTTCCCAAGCGTTATGTTATTTCTTGTCAGAACGGTCTTTGTATTTGATTCCAGGCATATTTAACCATTCACCACCTACTAGTATTCTTGTTAACACTGTACGTTTCGACTTCGGGTCATTAGTGTCAACTCCACTTTAAGTTTGGTGCAGTATGTAATAATTTCTGGTAGTTTTTTCTTTTTCTTTTCTTTTTTCACCCGTACCGATACCAGTCGCATCATCGTTATGCATGATGGAAATGAGTATCACTTTTTCCGGTTTTGGGCATACGAAACGAAAGACGTTTTTTGGGCGATAGCTAAATGTGTCTGATTTAATATCGCGGTCTGTAACAGTTTTGAAAGCTTCAGGAATTTGTACATTTTTCCAGTGTTGCAACAATTCTGAGTTTTTTGTCCACCATTTCTTCAGCCAGTACCACATTAGGGAACCAATTATCCAACGTTACATTGCAACCTGTGTTGTGCAAAGGTACAGAAAATCTTCTAACCAAATCAACAGGTGAGTTGATGGCGTCAGATATCAATCTTTCTAATTGTTTACCGGCATTTATTTCCAAATGATACGCATAGAAAACGACACTATCAAGAAATGCACAAATTTTTGTTCCATACTTGCGAGATTTCGACGGTATATTTCGTACAAAGGGATATCTTACAGAGAAATCTTCTAGATTTTCATCAGCTCCTGGAAAGTAACATTTCTGGTAATTGCGGATGATAGTTTGGAGAAGTTCAAAACTGTGGCAAAGAATATCGTGTTTCCGTCACTCTTGTTTTGTCAATTTGTCATAAAACGTAAATATGATAATAGAAACAGGAAGCTCTTCCTGCCCATCATCATCCTGAAAATACCAATATCACGGCCATTGGTAATCCATAAATGTATTGTGCTTAGCGGTCGATAACCCCCAGTGGCAAGGATGGTGACTCTTTGACCGTATCAGACTTGAATGCAGGATCCACTGACTTTTAAAAATGAAATGAATCTTCCAATTTTCCAATTCTTTTTTTTTTTTCTGCTCAATGACGTGTTCCGCCAGGAATTCCTCCTGTGCTAAGCTTTTCATCTCAGAGCAGCACTTGCAACTTACGTCCTCAATTATTTTCTGGATATATTCCAATCTCTGTCTTGCACTACAGTTTTTGCCCTCTACAGTTAAGCTAGTACCATGGAAGTCTTTCCTTATGTCTTAACAGATGTCCTATCTTCCTGTCCCTTCACCTTGTCAGTGTTTTCGACAAATTGCTTTCCTTTATGATCGTGCCCAGAATCTCCTCATTTCTCACCTTATTAGCCCACCTAATTTTCAGCATTCGTCTGTAGCACGACATCTCAAATGCTTCGATTTTCTTCTGTTCTGGTTTTCACTACCATTCAATACTGTGCTCCAAACGTACATTATCAGTAATTTTTTCCTCGAATTAAGGCCTATATTTGATATTAGTAGATTTCTATTGGCCAGGAATGCTCTTTTTGCCAGTGCTAGATTGATTTTGATTCTTCCTTGCTCTGTCCATCGTTGCTTATTTTACTGCATAGCTAGCAGAATTCATTAACGTCATCTATTTCGTGACATCAATCCTGATGTTAAGTTTCTCGCTGTTCTCATTTCTACTACTCCTCATTACTTACGTCTTTCCTTGATTTACCCACAATCCATGCTCTGTACTCAGTATACTGTTCATTCCGTTCTGCAGATCATGTAATTTTCCTTGACTTTCACTCAGGATAACAATGTCATCAGCGAATCGTATCACTGATATCCTTTCACCTTGAATTTTAATTACATTCTTGAACCTTTCTTTTATTTCTATCATTGCTTCCTCAATGTAGAGATTGAACAGTAGCAGCCACAGGTTACAGCCTTGTCGTACACCCCCTGTAATACGAGCACTTCGTTCTTGGTCGTCCACTCTTGTTATTCCCTCTTGGCTGTTATACGTATTGTATATGACCCGTCTCTCTCTACAGCTTACCCCTACTTTTTTCTCAGTTTCGAACATCTTGCACCAGTTTACATTGTTGAATTCTTTTTCCAGGTCCACAAATCATATGAACGTGTCTTCGTTTATCTTTAGTCTTGCTTCCAATATTATCCGCTACGACAGAATTGCCTCTCTCGTGCCTTTACCTTTCCTAAAGCCAAATTGATCGTCATCTAGCGCATCCTCAATTTTCTTTTCCATTCTCGTAAGCAAATTGGATGCATGAGATGTTAAGCTGACTATGTTTTAATTCTCGCACTTTTCTGCTATTGCCATCTTTGGATTTGTGTGGATGATGCTTTTCTGAAAGTCAGATGGTATGTCGACAGACTCATACATTCCACACACATCAACGTGAGTAATCATTTGGTTGCCACTTCCCCCAATGAATTTATAAATTCTGATGGAATGTTATCTATCCCTTCTGCCTTATTTGATCATAAGTCCTCGAAAGTTTTTTTAAAAATTTTGATTAGAATCCGAATTTAAAAAATAACTTCCGAGGACTTTCGCTTCTAAATCGACTCCTGTTTCTTCTTCAATCATATCAGACAAATCTTTCCCCTCATTGACGCTTTCAATGTATTGTTTCCACCGATTCGCTCTTTCGTTTGCATTTAGTAGTGGAATTCTCGTTGCACTCTTAATGCTATCACCCTTCCTTTTAATGTCACCAGAGGTTGTTTTGACTTTCCTGTATCCTAAGTCAGTCCTTCCGACAGTCATTTCTTTTCCGATGTCTTCACATTTTTCCTGCAGCCATTTCGTCTTAGCTTCCCTGCCGTTCCTATTTATTTCATTCATCAATGACCAGTATTTATGTATTACTGAGTTTCCCGGGACATTTTTGTATTTCCTCGTTTCATCGATCAATTGAAGTATTTCTTCTGTTGCCAATGGTTTCTTCGCAGTTACCTTCTTTGTACCTATGTTTTCCTTCCCAACTTCTGTGATGGCCCTTTTTAGAGATGTCCATTCCTCTTCAACTGTACCGCCTTCTGAGCTATTCCTTATTGCTGTATCTATAGCCTTAGAGAACTTCAACCGTACCTCGTCATTTCTTAGTACTTCTGTATCCCAGTTCTTTGCGTATTGATTCTTCTTGACTAATGTCTTTAACTTCAGCCCACTTTTCATCACTACTTTATTGTGATCTGAGTCCATATCTGCTCCTGGGTACACCTTACAACCCAGTATCTGATTTCGGATTCTCTATCTGACCTTGATGTAATCTAATTGAAATCTTCCCGTATCACCCGGCCTTTTCCAAGTATACCTCCTCCTCTTGTGATTCATGAACAGAGCATTCGCTATTACTAGATGGAACTTGTTACAGAACTCAGTTAGTCTTTCTCCTCTCTCATTTCTTGTTCCAAGCCCTTTCCTTCTACTCCTTCCCATATAACTGCATTCCAGTCCCCCATGACTATTAGATTTTCATCCACCTTTACATAGTGTGTTACCCTTTCAATATCCTCATACACATTCTCTAGCTCTTCATCTTCAGTTTGCGACGTCGACACGTATACCTGAACTATCGTTGTCGGTGTTGGTCTGCTGTCGATTATGATTAGAACAACTCGGTCACTGAAATGTTCATAGTAACACACCCTCTGCCATACCTTCCTATTTATAACGAATCCTACACCTGTTATACCATTTTCTGAACAACTCTATCACTGAATTGTTCACAGTAACACACTCTCTGCACTACCTTCTTATTCATAACAAATCCTACTCGAATTATACAATTTCCAGCTGCTTTTGATGTTAGCCTATACTCACCTGTTATACCATTTTCTGAACACATCTATCACTGAATTGTTCGCAGTAACACACTCTCTGCACTACCTTATTCATAACAAATCCTACTCGAATTATAGAATTTCCAGCTGCTTTTGATGTTAGCCTATACTCATCTGACCAGAAATCCTTGTCTTCTTTCCACGTCACTTCACTGACTCCTACTATATCTAGATATAACCTTTGCATTTCCCTTTTCAGATTTTCTTGTTTCCCTACCACGTTCAAGCTTCTGACGCCCCGACTCGTAGAACGGTATCCTTTCGTTGATTATTCAGTCTTTTCCCCACGGTAACCTCCCCCTTGGCAGTCCCCTCGCGGATATCCAAATGGGGGTAGTTCCGGAATATTTTGCCAATGGAGAGATCATCATGACCCTTCTTCAATTACAGGCCACATGTCCTGTTGATTCACGTTACGTGTCACTAATGCATTGGTTTCCATCACCTTCTACATCCTCATGCCGTTGACCATTAATGTTTATTCCGTCTTTAGGGACGGTTTCCACCCTTAGGACAAGAGAATGCCTTGGACCTCTGCCTGCTCGTCCTCCCGCCGTTGGCAGAATGAGGGTGACTTCTTAAGCCGGAAGTCTTCGGCCGACAATGCTGGTTATCAATCAAAAATTAAGCAGTGGATGGATTCGAACCCGCGACCGAATATGTTTTCATTGCGAATCGAAGACGCTACCCCTATTCCACGGGTGCCTGTGTCTTACAAACACTTAAAACAACCGTCTCCGGTTTCGTAAAATAAATTTTCACAATTCAGCAAAACAGTGGTAAAATAATCACCAAACTCGCAATGAAATGCAACGAGGAATTAAAATGAGCTCTGAAAATAATCTAATTTGATTAGTTGACTACAGGAGGAGAATTTTAAATACTAATAACCAACACCGTAATAAACATATATATCACTAAACCACTTCCTTAATTTAGTTTACACTTGGCAGGTATCTCAGTATCCTGAAATATCTCTTCTAACATTTTCTTGGAAGTATTGTGGCAAACCCAGTCAGTTTAACAGGTAAGATTGTAGTTGAAGGATAGCACCTCAGGCACCAAGGCTTTGTGTGCAACATTTGCAAGCACACTTACGCTATCCAAAATCATCTTTATGGCCCATACCGTCAGTTACTTCCTAGTTGCAAACATGATACAATTCAAAACCCAAGAACTCATCTTGTTCACACATCAAGGTATTCTGCAACTGCGTGTGGAAAACAGTCATATGACATTATGAAAGTCTTAAACTAGAGCAACTTGATATTAACTAAGAGAACCAATTTCTCCACCCTCCTGGACATACCAGTTGTACAGTGGTGTTCTGGAGCTGGCCTGGAGTTCAACCAACACTGCCACTCCATCACGGCCGCTACGTTGCACATCACCAAAGGATCCTAATCCAGGGCATTCCTTCATAGTCCCCCGTTGAGACCAGTGATACATCAACAACGATGTATAAACTTCCACAATACAAAAACGCCCACTTAATGATGTACCAATTAAGGATCCTCAGACTGCTGCGGGGCCAGCTTCTGAGTATGCAAACTTGCTAAGGTGAGCGAAACCCTGTACAGCATCAATTATGGATGAAATGTCGACAAGGTGAGCGAAACCCTGCACAACGTCAATTATGAATGTAATGTCGACAACGTCTTTTTTTAATTGGAAATCTTAAGCCGGGACCGTAGCACATATTAATCCAATGGTCTTAACTTAAACAACAAGATTCACCTACTCAGCAAACGCTCATGGACACTAGTAGATTCTATAAAATGGTCCGACGGTTTAAGAGTAGAAACTCGTCACAGTTCAAACGACACGTCCGCTCACCAGGAAACGAAGTTCAAACACAACCTCAATCACAGCAGCTCGCGTTGTATCTGCGCCAGACAGCAACATTTCCATCGGTTGATCCGCTGTACAGGCGTCTCGTTTACAGCTGCCATGGTACTGGCCGTACTGTTCTCGATCAGCATCCTCTCTCCTTCATTCTGAGACCTCCAAGCGAGACTACAACAGCGATTCACGTTGCTTAAAAGCCCGGCCGAGCGCATAATCTTTGGACCCATGATACATTCGCTGCACAATCGATACGGGCGTATCTGCGGTGTGCTCAAAGTCGTCCGCCCATATATAACAACCCGACCTGCCACATTTGTAAAACGGACGTCCCTCCCTCGCTGGTATTTTACAGGCTCATATTGTTCAGTGAACTGATTTGTTTATTTCAGAATAACCTGCAGCATTCGAACATAAGAAAGTTGATCCCAACCTAGTAAATGAGTTCTTACTTCAAGAACAGAACCTATGACTGCCTCTGTTGTACCACTCAACATATTTCATTTTCCTCTTTTCCGGCACAATGGGGTTTTCTGCCACTGCCAGCTGTCGATAATTTTGTACTTCTTTTTCGCAAAAGCAACGCAATAACCGATATGACCATCATGTGCTTAAGCATGGAATCCTTTTGACCATCTGAATCCTCGGTTTGGTCTCTTTATGAACCTCTTTCTCGTTCCTTAAAAGCTTCTCTCCATTTTCGTCTTCATCAGTCAGAACTAAATCAGCGTTATCGTCTATTTAGTCTAGTAGAAGAAGACAAATTTCTTGGACATGATCGGTTTTATTATTTATTTTTTTTACATAAGGAAAACTACTATGGAATTCGCAATTACCCCACAGGTCTTGAAATTTTTTACGTTATTGTACATTGCAGTACTAATGAATAGTCACTGAAGAAATATGTGACTATCTCACATAAGTATCACGTCAGCTCTGACAAGAAAAGAGTATAGAAAGAGGAGATAGTAGAGGAATTACCAGAGCACGTGTATTAGACCGGACAGATTTCTGTGGCAATAACAAGCGCGCACACACGTCTGTATTTGTGAACGCAGAAAGGAAAGTCCTTATATAACCTACAGTCCTCTTCCCATACCACGGCCAGCGCGGGAACGTACAACTGTCGAAAATGAAAACAACGGAGACCTCATATGTCGCAGGTTCCCGTCAGTTAAGAAACAGTTGTCTCAAACTTTGAAGGTGAGTAACAGGCGCTCCGCGATCCATGTCTCGGATGAGGGCACACCTCATTTGCCACTCCCTCCACCAATGGAAATCAATTACTGCAAAGCTTCCCACCCATTCCGCAACAGAAGGTCAGTAATATCAACGGTTATGACGGTAGATTACTCAGCGCTCGTGAAATTTTCTTCATTTGGTATGCAACATACCATAGGAGATCTAATAATGAAAATTAACTAATGCGTAGCCTACAGATTATGATTTCCTTTTAACAAAAATTGAAGTAGATGATAACTATACAGTAGTTTAGTGCCTATGTAACATTTCCCCCTTCCCTCCTTTTAGTGTTCTGTGGTTAGTACTATGATTTAATGTCATGCTTAGAAGTAATGATGAAATAAAATTGACACTGTACAACACTGTGAGATGGCACCATACCAAGAAATCTTATTGTTCTCTGGCCACGTAAATCTACTCAATTATGTCAGTGTTACTGCTGTTTCAAAGTACCCCCCACCACCACCACCATGAACATGAACTAAGGCCTTGATGTGGTGGGATAGGTTGTGTGCTTCAGCGAAAGAGACAGTCGTATTGAAGATGCACCCACAACGGAGGGAACAGACAATCGTGCAGTTCCTGAAGATGAGCAGCAGCCTTTTCTGTGATTGCAGGGGCAACAGTCTGGATAATTGTCTGGTCTGCCTAGTAACATCAACCAGGATTAGTGGTTGTGCTGATACTGCGAATGGCTGATAGCATGGGAAAACTACAACCGTTACTCTTACCGAGGGTATGTAGCCTCACTGAATGATTAAATGACGATAGCATGTTCTTGGGTAGTCACACATTCGGATCTCCTGGTGATGACTACTCAGTGGAATGCCGTTATCGAGAAAAACAAAACCGGTGCTTTAGAGGTCAGAGCGGGAAATACTGGACCCATAATCGGGTAGACAGGATAGGAAACTTAAAAAGGTTGACGGACATATTGAAATTAGATATAGTGGCGATTAATGAAGATTATTGGCACGATGGACAGGACGTCTGATGGGGTGAGTGCAGGGTTATAAATTAAAACTGAAATACGGCTAATGCAGGAGTAGGTCTAACAATGAATAAGAAAGTAGGAATGAGGGTAAGCTACTACTAACAGCACAGTGAATGCATTATCACAGCCAACAGAGAGACGAAGGTAACACTGGAATACAGGTTCAATATATGTACTAGCTGCGCAGATTATGACGGGATTAAAATGTATGATGAGATAAAAGAAATCTTGCATATACCTGTAGTTAAAAAAAAAATGGTTCAAACGGATCTGACCACTATGGGACTAATCATCTGAGGTCATCCGTCCTCTAGAACTACTTAAACCTAACTAACCGAAGGACATCACACACATCCATGCCCGAGGAAGGATTCGAACCTGCGACCGTAGCGGTCGCGCGGTGCCAGACTGTAGCACCTAGAACTGCTCGGCCACCCCGGCCGGCACCTGTAGTTAATGGAGAGGTTAGTTGAATTATATTGGGGGACTGGAATTCCAAATTAGGAAAGGGAAGAGAATGAGAAATAGTCGGTGAATATGGGCTGAGAGAAAAGAATGAAAGAGGAAGCCGTCTAGTAGAATTCTGCGCGGCGCATAAGTTAATCATCGCTAAGAAACTTGGCTGAAGGCTGTATACGTGGAAGAGACCTGGAGACAACGGAATGTTTCAAACAGGTCAGACGGAGATTTCGGAACTCAATTTTCAACTGTAAGACGTTACCATGGGCAAATGTTGACTCTGACCAAAATTTATTGGGTATGGACTGATTACAGCAGAATAATTGCAAAATGTAGAAAATTAAGGAGAAGGGACATGGATAATTTGAAAGAATCAGAGGCTGCTGAGAGTATTAGACAAGGAGTATTAGGAAACAACTGAGAGAAACCGGTGAGGGCAGAAGACGAATGGGCAGCTATGAGAGATGGAACATTGAAGGCCGGCTAGGGTCAGACAAGTAAAACCACAAGGTCTAGTAGACATCATTGGAAATGATAGTCGATGGATTTAATTGACGAAAGGATAAAAGGCAAAAATGATGCAAATGAAGCAGCCGAAAAGGAATACCGACGTCTACAAAACGAGCTCGACGGGAAATGTGCAATGGCTAAGCAGGAATGGTGGTGGTGGTTAGTGTTTAACGTCCCGTCGACAACGAGGTCATTAGAGACGGAGCGCAAGCTCGGGTTAGGGAAGGATTGGGAAGGAAATCGGCCGTGCCCGTTTCAAAGGAACCATCCCGGCATTTGCCTGGAACGATGTAGGAAAATCACGGAAAACCTAAATCAGGATGGCCGGAGACGGGATTGAACCGTCGTCCTCCCGAATGCGAGTCCAGTGTGCTAACCACTGCGCCACCTCGCTCGGTAAGCAGGAATGGCTAGAGGACAAATGTGATGATACAAAAGCAAATAACTATGGAAAAGACATATACAGCCTGTGGGAGAATAAAGTAACGTTTACAGAAATGAACAGCAGCTTTATGAATATCATCGGCTCAGATGGAAAATTAGTAATAAGCAAAGAAGGGAAAGCTGGAAGGTGGAAGTAGCATATATAAGGGCTATACAAGGTAAATAAAGGCGATACTATAGAAAGATAGGAGGTCTTAGATGAAGATTAGGAAGGAACTATGATACTGCTAGAAGAATATGATACGGCACTGAAGATCTCAGTTGAACAAGACTCCTGGAATAGACGACGTACTGCTATAACTACTGATGGTTTTGGGAGACCCAGCCAGGACAAAAATGTTCCATCTGGTATGCAACACATATGAAACAGGCGAAATACCCTCTGACAAAAAGAGAATCTAATAAATCCACTTCCAAAGAAATCAGGTGTTAACACATGTGGGTGTTATCGACCTATCAGGTTAATAAGTACTGATTGAATATACAAACACGAATTCCTCACATAAGAATGAAAAACAGATAGAAACCGAACTTGGGGAAGACCAGTTTAGATTCAAGAGAAATAGGGGTACACACAAAGCAATACAGACCCTACGCCTTATCTTAGAAAATTTTTTAGGGAAAGGCAAACGAACACCTTTATAAATTTGGAGAAAGTTTTTGAAAGCCTCGGCTAGCAGGGATGAAATACAGGGAACGAAAGGCTGTTTACAACTTGTGCAGAAATCAGATGTCAGTTATAAAAGTCGAGAGGCGTGAAAGGGTAGCAGTGGTTGAGAAGGAAGTAAGACAGTGTTGTAGCCTATCGATAATGATCAAGCAGTAATGGAAACCAAAGAAAAATTAGGAGTAGGAATTAAATGTCAGAGATAAGAAATAAAAACTTTGAGGTTTGTCAGACACACTGCGATTCTGTCAGAAACAACATAGGAATTGTAGGTGCAGTTGGAGAACGGAATGGACAGTGTCTTGAAAGGTGGGTTCAAATGGCTCTGAGCTCTGTGGGATCTAGCATCTGAGGTCATCAGTCCGCTAGAACTTAGAACTATATAAAGCTAACAAACCTAAGGACATCAAACCACATCCATCGCCGAGGCAGGATTCGAACCTGTGGCCCTAGCAGTCGCGATCTTGAAAGGTGGGTATTCGATGAACATCAGCAAAAGTAAAGCGAGGGTAATGGAATGTAGTCGAATGAAGTGATAAGATGATGAGGGAAATAGATTAGGGAATGCGACACTGAAAGAGTATTGCTATATGGACATATGAAAATAAGTGACAATGGCAGAAGCAGAAACTGTTAATACAAGAACAGAACAGAAGCTTTTAAAATGTGTTGCGACAGAGTAATTATGAATATCATACGGGTAGAGCTCGCAGCTAATGACGAAGTACAGAACAGAATTGGTGATAAATAAAGGCCTGGCACAACTCAATGAAAAGAAGCGATAGGTTAGTAGGACAGTTTGAGGCATCACTTTAGAATTGGAGGAAATGTAGGGATAGAAACTGTATAGGGAGATCAATAGCTGAATACAGTAGGCAGGGTCAAATAGCTGTTGCTTTTCGCTTGTGGAGAGACTTGCATAGGAAAGAGTACTTAAAGAGCTGCAGTCTTTAGAATTAAAGTCACAAAAACAGAATTTCGGGAACTTTTTAATACCACCTTGTGACGTCCAAATCTAAAGTAAATAATGAAAAAAATTAGACAAATATTCCTTTGGCACCCAAAAATTGACTTGGCCGTGGTCGGAGTTTCAAATACTATGCGTCAGACACCGATGCAGCAAGAGTATACAGACAAGTTGTGTCCGAGGGCAGGGCAGCCAAACCGTGCAAGTGGAGCACAGTCCGCAGCTACCTTTCCGGCGGAGCAGCGGGAAAACAGGGCAGCGTAGCCCGCACACCGGAACACCCGGCACGGGCTGACGGTCAAAGATTCATTCCGCGCCGCTGCTAGTACGGCGCCTGGCGGCTGCTTCATTATGCATCGCACCGAAAGCCAGCGGCTGCGGACTGGCGTGGCTCAGCCGCCGACGTCGTCGGTGCCAGCAGCGCGTTACCGCCCGACCCAGACGGCCCAAAAGTACCTGCCCAAACCTAGGCGAGTATTTTATTACACAATTAGTGGAGCTGACTGCCTTTCCATTCCCCCGAATGAGAAAAGTCTATCATGTTTATATGACCAGCAGAGTAGAAGTTATTTCCCAGGAAAGTAGCTGCTAACAGAGTCGCTTCACACCCACACTACATCGTGCACCGTGTCCTCGATTGTGTGCAATACTGTCTAATAATATTTAAAGGTTTCCTTAAATTACCGCTACCAGTCAAAAAATTTGTCAAATATTGTATAACTTTCTTCTTTAGCGACATGTTTCTAGACTTGAACCTCATCTTCAGGCTAAATTACATTACAGAAACAACTTTACAATAAGGTCATACTGAAATTACATAGTCTTTTTGTTGTGTTGGCAGAAGAGCCAACACCGTGTTAGTAGGGGAGGACGAAATGCACGCGTTTTAGCTCACGCAGGCTTGGCGTAAGGAGGGAATACCTATACTGACTTGAGGTCTGGAACATGACAAGGAATTAGGATTCAGAAAGTGGACGTAATTTGTTTGATACCTAACTTTAATCCATTAATGATGAACGTCGCTCTTGACGGTACATGATTCACAATATTATCTGTACAGTATACATTCATAGTAACTGAATATGGCGCCTAGATAGGTCGTAGCAAATGACGTAGCTGAAGTCTATGCTAAACTGTCGTCTCTGCAAATGAGAGCGTATGTAGACAGTGAACCATCGCTAGCAAAGCTGGCTGTACAACTGCGGCGAGTGCTAGGGAGTCTCTCTAGATCTGCCGTGTGGCGGCGCTCGGTCTGCAATCACTGATAGTGGCGACACGGGGGTCCGATGTATACTAACGGACTGCGGCCGATTTAAAGGCTACCACCTAGCAAGTGTGGTGTCTGGCGGTGACACCACACTTTTCGTAAATGCGTGGTCATCCTGTGGAAGAGGAGATAACTTAGTAAGAGGTGTGTCACTCTGGAAGCTGGACACATGTTTGAACGAAAATGTTGTGTAACGGTCACTCACTTTGTTCTTCTGGCGTGGCGGTATCGTTGTGATACATGAGGTGTTTCCATTTCCGTGGCTCCCTTTGTCACTGTTCACAAAATGTTACTAACATACCAGTAACTTGGAAACACGATCACAAACAATTCTGTAGTGCAGTGGACAAGATGGCGGTCGAAATACAGGTGGTTCCGATTTGACCTTCGATTTGTCGATCTATGTGGTGTCAGATGTATATATGTCTTCTGCACAAAAAATAGGTTCAAATGGCTCTGAGTACTATGGGACTTAACTTCTGAGGTCTTAAGTCCCGTAGAACTTAGAATTACTTAAAGCTCACTAACCTAAGGACATCACACACATCCATGCCCGAGGCAGGATTCGAACCTGCGACCACAGCGGTCGGCAGTTACAGACTGTAGCGCCTAGAACCACTCGGCCACTCTGGTCGGCTCTTCTGCACATCTTGTTATCGTATTACAGATGTAGGTTGACGAAATACATTACAAATTGAGCACCTGTTACAATATTATTGGACACATCATGACATGAACTGTTTATTTTACATTCTAAGCTATTGCTGGGGCTAGAGTCAAACTACTGTCATGTATCCTTTATTCTAGGAGTACTGAACTGAAGTAAGAAACGAAATATGAATCAAAACGAGATTGCCGCGCCAGAACAACAAATTGAGTGACCGTTGCACTACATATTCGTTCAAACATCAGTCCAGCTTCCAAATTGACATCAAATCTTACTAAGTTTTCTCTTCTTCCTGAGGATGAATAGAGCATTTAGGAAAAGACTATGTAACATCAGTATGGCCTTACTGTAAAGTTGTTTTTGTTGTGCCATTTAGCCTGAAGATGAGGTTTAACCCTCGAAAGATGACGCTAAATAAACAAGTAATACAATAGTTGACAAATTTTGTGACTGGCGGCGGTAATTTAAAAAAACCTTAACGTATTTCTTGAGACAGTCACTATGGATAAATAGTCAAAATGGCTTCAGATTCTACTAATGTTGCTACGCCAAGAAAATTGCAAGACAGGAGGCCTTCTGGCCTCTTCATGCATTTGTTAAGATCCATCAAACCAGGCGATCTTGTATTTCTAAGATCTGAATTTGCATACATGCTAATTAATGTCCTTTCACCAACGTATTGTCTCCCCCCCCCCCCCCCCCCAGGTAGTTGAGTGGTCAGCACGACAGTATGTCAGGCCTAAGGGCCCGGGTTTGATTCCCGGCTGGGTCGGAGATTTTCTCCACTCAGGAACTGGGTGTTGTGTTGTCCTAATCATCATCATTTAATCCCCATCGAGATGCAAGTCGCCGAATTGTCGTCAAATCGAAAGACTTGCACCCGACGAACGGTCTACCCGACGGGAGGCCCTAGTCACACGACCAGTGAATTACACAATCGTGTGAAGTAGGTAATCGGTGCTATGTACTATCATGTACATGATCTGGGGTAGGCTAGCAGTTGGTGGCCGAGCGGTTCTAGGCGCTTCAGTATGGAACCGCGCGACCGCTACGGTCGCAGGTTTGAATCCTGCCTCGGGCATGGATGTGTGTGATGTCCTTAGGTTTAAGTAGTTCTCAGTTCTAGGGGACTGATGACCTTAGATGTTAAGTCCAATAGTGCTCAGAGCCATTTTTTGATCTGTGGTAGGATGCATGCATTTCGTAATTCCGTTCATGTGACATAGGAAACGAGTGCGTACTTTCGGGCTGTGAGGAAGCCAACCGTTCACAGTAGCAGAATGAGTGGGGACATGTGGTCACCGGAAGTTGCAGGCGGAATCCCAACCCAAGGGCGGTAGCTTTCTATTTTGATGTCGGGTCTCAGGGGTCAGGGCGATGGACGTTTGCTATTTCTACAGTTCCTGGGGTCAGTTTTCTCGCAAAGTTTCATGTTTTGGGTAGGAATGCACCAGCTTGGCCCCGCAGCTGCGCCATTGTCTGGGACATTTTGGAGAAGTGGTCGCCGATCTCCAAGCGACAGCCGAAAGAACGGCACCACGCGAAGCACTCCAGTTATCATATTCTATTGACACCCGTCAGCAAAAAGCTTTTCGTGCAAAGTCCTGCAAACGCTGTGATGGGCTGATCGACTGTTATGTCAGCACATGTTTGATGTCACCGTCGGCATATGGCGAGAAGGAATTGCATTGGAGCTAAGCTGACAGAGTATGGTAGTGGGTATCTACACGAATTTATTGTAAGGCCGTAATAGGCGATGACGATTGGCTAAGTTCTGATACAACGGAGCGATAGCTGTCTGGAAGAGAATTTCAAACGTTGGCTGCAGACCGCGGCACCAGTCGGTCGCGTACTTTGCAGCCCCTGCTGCAGAGTAATTTCATTCGTAATTTCACATGTCCAGCCACCCAAACAAACACTTAGTTATTTTCGTGCTCGTACTTCGTTCGTTCTCCAAGAGCAGCTCCTCTCCGTGCGGGGGTCGACCATGAGTTGCACCCGTCATCAGTACGCCGCCTTGGGCCTTATTGTCGGTAGTTCAGGCAGCTCCGGACTGTAAGGTTCAGCTGATTTTTGAGCTGGCCAAAATTCGAACTGGGTATCTCAGCGGCTGCATACGTAGAACTACTTTGCCTCCGTAGCTGCCATCGTGATACTGCATCCGATTACCCACTTGTTTATTCATATTATACATTTCACCTGTTCTCTTTTGTCCCCTCTCTTAGCAGTAGAGAAGAACTAGATTCAATGCAGTATCGTGTGTACTAGATCCTTGCCAACATGTGTATCAAGACTATCTACATGTTCGATGATGATGTTTGGTTTGTGGGGCGCTCAACTGCGCGGGCATCAGCTCCCGTACTAAGTACGAATCTACACAGTCCAATCTAGCTACAGTCACAAATGATGATTAAATGATGGGGACAACACAAACACGCAGTACCCCGGCAGAGAAAATCCCCAACACGGCCAGGAAACGAACAAAGGGCCCCGTAACCCAGAGGCAGCAACGCTAGCTACTACACCACGAACTGCGGACATTTACATGTTTGGTTTATATTAATATACATCACTGTTCTTTGGACAAATTCATGATCAACTTTGTGTTCTATTTAAAGAAAATAAATATAATTTTGAATTTTGGAAGAGCAGTTGAACGGAATGGACAGTGTCTTGAAAGGAGGATATAAGATGAACATCAACAAAAGCAAAACGAGGATAATGGAATGTAGTCGAATTAAGTCGGGTGATGCTAAGGGTACTGGATTAGGAAATGAGACACTTAATGTAATAAAGGAGTTTTGCTATTTGGGGAGCAAAATAACTGATAATGGTAAAAAGTAGAGAAGGTATAAAATGTAGACTGACAAGGGCAAGGAAAGCGTTTCTGAAGAAGAGAAATTTGTTAACATCGAGTATAGATTTAAGTGTCAGGAAGTCATTTCTGAAAGTATTTGTATGGAGTGTAGCCATGTACGGAAGTGAAACATGGACAATAAATAGTTTGGGCCTGAAGAGAATAGAAGCTTTCAAAATGTGGTTCTACAGAAGAATACTGAAGATTAAATGGGTAGATCACCTAACTAAAGATGAAGTATTGAATAGAATTAGGGAGAAAAGAATCTTGTCGCAGAAATCGGTTGGTAGGACATGTTCTGAGGCATCAAGGGATCACCAATTTAGTACTGGAGGGCAGCGTGGAAGGTAAAAATCGTAGAGGGAGACCAAGAGATGAATACACTAAGTAGATTCAAAAGCATGTAGGTTGCAGTAGGTACTGGGAGATGAAGAAGCTTACACAGGATAGAGTAGCATCGAGAACTGAATCAAACCAGTCCCAGGACTGAAGACAACAACAACAACAGAACCTCATTTATCTGTTAAATATTCACACTTATCAGAGTCCTTTCCCATCATCACTTTTGAAATGGTATTTTGATAAATTGATTTAATGAATTATTTGTGAGGCTTACCACCTTACGTAGGATTTATATCAGAGCCATTATAAGATTGCGGTTACACACCTCGTGTGGATCAAATTTAAATCCACTTGGGTATGATTTGCGTATCATCGTGATTCTGGCGCCTAACTTGCATACTAGTTAAGGGTTCCACGACAGCAAACACACGACTAGCTTTCGAGGTTAACATATGGAATTGTACTCGTGCGAATGCTATGATCAGGGGAAGGAGGGCGAGGGTGGAGTGGGTGCTGCTAGGCGTACAATATTTTCCTCTTCAGCCCAGAGGTTTACAGAAAATGTTACAACATATTTATGTATGTAAAAATTTAAAAGGGCTTTTAAAATATAACGTGGAGACGATTAGAAATATACAGGACGTGCGATAAATGCCCGTGCCTTCTAATATGGAAAGCTAATTGATTTGATGTGTTTTAACACAACTACTTTCTTATGTATTAATTTCCAAGACATCGATATGTTCCCCACCAGGCTGTAAACACACTTCCATACGCCTCCGTTTTTGAGCATGTTCGATGTTATAGTGCGATATGTACCCTCAGCAACACTGCTCAGTTCTTCGTTTGTAGCATAATGATGTGTAGATACATGTGCATTAATAACAGCCCATAAAGGATTTTCAGGTGTGGTGAGGTCAGGTTTTCTTGGTGACCATTTCAAGGAAGCTGGTATTGCTGGTGAACGATGGCGTATCGACCGTCCTGGAAAGTATTCATCTAGGAATTCTTTTAGGAGCTCAATGAGGAGGCGCTCCGCTTTTCTGCTGCTATATGAGTTTCGTAAGGCCCCTTCCCTCAAGCTAAGGTATTAACTATGTTTGTGACGTGTGTAAACAATTTGCGTCATTCACAGTCCCTTCAGAAAAGTACGGTCGAAGCAGATGTGACGCCATCACAGATCTTATAATTACGTTAGGTGGTTTCCTCTCTAACTCGAATATGTAACGAGGAATCTCTATGGTCCAGTCGACAATAAACGCCACATTCATCTGGGAACATAGCTTTCGCAGGAGTGCACTGCTTTTGGAAACTGAGTTAACACAACACTCATTCCGGTTCATTCGGATAACTAATTTTACGAAACTAGGAAAGGTTTGACCATGATATCTTTTTGCATGTGATCTTGCATTGTTGTCCTCGGTATACTGGGTTCCGAAGATCGTTTGCGGTCGACTTCATAGTAGAAAAAGATTTCAACTGAAGCAGGAACTCCGCGCTTGTTTCATCTTGTGTCTGTCATTAACACCGTTAAACAACAAAAGTACTTCTTTCCAAATTCAGAAGTGTCGCCTTTCGCAGTGAAGCCTTATTAAGTCCTTCTAGCAATGCTCCCATGATGTGTCTCATTATCTGCCCTATGTCCTGTCATTCGTGCAGCCACACATTTGTGTCTAAGTGCTCCTCAATACTGCAAATATAACACTCACAACTGTCAATGCTACAAATTAAAACTCGACAGCTACTGCCAAAACGTGTAAACAGGAAATCCAACAATTGACAAGAAGTAACATAGCTACTCTCCTGTGTAATGACGTTTGATACTAATCTGTTGTTACCAGGGTACGAGGACCTCTCGCCTACCATGTAAATGGGGGAAGATCAAACCTTACGGTGGGTGTGGATATAAATTTATAATCGTTTGGGCGGTATCTCTAGAAAGAGGTTAGTTGGTAAGGTGGACATTACGAAAGATGCATAGGACGGATGAGTTTGATGGATTGGCTGAGCCATGGTGTCAGGAAAGGAAGGAAAGTCTTGAAATGGAGCAGAGAGGGGAGAGTCCTGATCTGGAGTGGAAATAGGCGGGAAAAGCTACAGCTGGGAGGGTAGACAAATATCGGTGCGTATTCCAATGTCTGGAAGAGGGCAGTCGTATGTATCTGCGTTTCAATGTGAATAAAGTGTAGTAGGAAGAATACATAATTTAATGTGTAAGTACTTTGGGGAACTAGACTTGAAATTAGACTCTAAAAGAACCAAAATTTTGAACAAATGCTATGATAATCTGCTAATTTTACTCTTACCTATTTCATTTTGTTCTTTAAGCAATTTACTATACATGTCTGTAAAATTACTGCGTGTAAATCGTAGACATGTTGCTACCCTAGCGTCCTCTTGTAGCCGACGTCACTCAGGACCACACCCTGCATCTGGAATGAGTTTTCACTTGTCTGTTGCTCACAGCAGATGGCTATGTGCGATGTATCCATATGTTGAATATATTGAGTAGTCTTAAATATGAAGGCTTTTATATATGGTACTTTTAATGTTGTGGATTCAGTGTAATAATTTCTTCCTCTAGTGATATTAAGTGTATATATTCTATTTAGCATTTGAAATTGATCCATAATCGAAACTCGTAAAGCAATTCCAACCAATAAAATGTGTGGCTAAGACAATTTAAAAAAAAAAAAATTTTGAGCCCGATATGGCCTATACGTGTCATACTGCATTTTTGCAGATCATTAATAGTGGAAGATGATCTCACGCTTTGGGCAGCGAACTAATTAATGCTGACCAAGGTAGAGCGGATGGAGATTGCAGATTGGCAACATCAAGAACAAAAATTCTGGGTGAGATGAATTTATTAATGTTTAACATAAGTATCAGGAAGCCTTTTATCGAGGAATTTATCTGGAATTTAGCTTTGTACGAAGTGAAAAGTGGACGATAATCAGTTGAGACATAAAGAAGAAAGCTCTTGAAATGTGGAGCTACAGAAGAGGTGTGCGTGAGGCATCTAGAGAACGTTCTGGCCAGGTCAACAGTCGTACACTCCTGTATCGTGTCAGGAGAGACAATGTGCGGTCTCGCGTTGTATTGTTGGAATGTAAGGTCATAGATACCTCGATGATAGGGCACAGCCACCGTAATCTCGTGAGAAATATAGCAGCTATTGTGCAAATGGAACCAGAGGAGTCGTGTTGTGTATCCAATGACACATTGTACCACCATGGTGGTATGCACGTGTGGTCATTGACGTACTGTATGGCGTTGTGTTTCTCATTGCTGAACCCATCAATTCCAAATTCCCAAAAGGGTCGTGAAATTCTGACCGACACGAACAGCAGTCTTGAAGAACAATGTTTCGTAATTTCATACGGCCGCGATTCTGCTGCTCCCGTATTCCGACATTTGCTGATATTTCTCCTATATACACGAGGCGTAACAACATTAAGATGAAATTTCGGAATAAAAATCCCTCTACGTAATTTTTGTTTATATACAGAATTTAGAAGGCCGTTGCACCGAATGGCAATCATTTGTATATCCACGCACGATGATGTTTGTTACACGTAGTCATCATGGCGTTGCAGTTTTAATGAATAGCAATGTACTAGTATTGTGTTATTGTCTATTGTGCTTTCCACAGCTATTCAAGTTTGCAGACGGCAAATTCGCTTAGTCAACATACCCATTATGTACAACCACAATGGGTTGACGGAAATGTAACAGTGTACAGGTAAAGTTACTTGCAGATACAACTCCACACTTCTGACCGAACGGGACAAAATCGACATTTGTAAAAGTAATTTAGGAGTCCAGTAAGGAGCTGTGACAGGAACGTTTCTTTCTTTTTATTTTATTTTCTCTTATTTTTTATACACTCTACAGCTCTCTCTAGTAGCCTACCACGGGGCAAATACATCAGACATCTCCATTTCCTAACTAACCCATTTCCTACTACCTTCAGAGGAAGAAAGTGTTGAGAAGGTACGTCTGGAGCACGACATAATACGAAAGGATATAATAGTAACAAATAAGTAAAAATATCGTGCTTGTCCCCTTGATAACGCTTCTCTGAAACTAATAGACGAATTTTCATAAGGTTTTCGTAGGTAACTTGAGCATAATTTGAGGCACCGTCTAGGCTTTATTTCTTCAGACTCAGAGCACGAAAAAATAAGTTTTACCTAAAATCGGTGGATCTCCCCGTTTGTCTGTCTGAACACTCTAGTTTCCTTAATGGGATTTTCACCGGTAAATTGTGTATAACGTCGTGCACCGTGATTGAGATTTTATCCATACCAATACCATATCTGCGAAAGTTAGTGTGTCTGTTACGTTTTCACCACCAACCTAGTAGACCGCCATCGAAACAATTTGGTATGGAGAAATATTCAGATCCGTACCATTCAAGGTAATTTACAAGAATGATTGCCTATCGAAGTAGCGGGGTCCAAACGATTCATATCGAACTTATGATCGTAAATCGATCTTGCGACTCTGGTGTCGGGCGTTATGAGTATGTTTACGGTGGTCACTGCAGCAACGACAAAATAAGAGCTTAGAAAAACACTTGTAATTGCAAAGGAGACAACTTACCTTACTCGTTGAGGGTGTTGTCGTCATGTGGAAGCCAATTATGGTGATCTGGAAGGATAATTTGGAAGAGTCGTTCGTTTTCCGCACTGTCCGCAATGAAATTGTAACGGTATTTCAGCATCTAAACTGTTCTTACGAAGTTTTACACACTTCGCACCACCACGGTCTACACAGTCCCTCCTTTCCTCGTTCCTCGTCCGGTAGTACTCCTTATTCTCGACAAAAAGTCGAACAGACTTCTTCACTGGATAAACATGGAATTAGATTTTTCGATGTGAGAGAATATGCCGAAGAAACGTCAAGAACAACAGACATCGCACTCACTACCGACATAAATCGTCTCTTTTTCACTAGCAACTCACAAATAATTCGCGGAGGTATGTAATTTAGAGCAACTAAGGGACGACAGAAAACAGATAAAAATGACGATCACAAATAATTGATAATAACGTTCTTAACCGGAGTTCATGACCGATTTACGATCGCACGTTCGATATGTATCGTTTGGACCACGCAACTTCCATAGGCAATCATTCTAGGAAATAACCCGATTCAAAGTAATGAGTACAATCCTTTTGCAATCTTTAGTGTGTTTGCTCAATACTTCCACTCTATTTGCTGCATAATGTACTACCTGTACAACGTGTATCTATTTCAACGTCATGATGCACAGATGCAATTTCCTGCCCGAGCCCCTATGTAAGCGCTGGTCGGCTGCGACGCTGCGAATGGCGACGCTTCATTTGTTGGGACAGATTGGAATCGGAGAACACCAGGGCACACATTACGAGCTATGCTTAACTGAACAGGTAGACACGTGAGGGCTGCTTATGTTACTTATCATTACTCGTAAGGAATTAACCGATATGTGAGCACAGCCATGGGTAACAGCTAGTTTACATCAATCTGTGTTTTTTTTTTTTCAAGATGTCTTAACTCGCATCTATTTTATCCGTTATTTCTGCGAATACCTCGCGAAGAGTGTTCTTGCTAGCTGTTACCCAGAACCATTATTCAATAGAGAGTTTACGTAACCGCTGCGATAAGAGATTTCAAGTGACTTTCTGCTATTTCAAATTTCTTTTCTCTGGGCTAAGTTGTAATATCAGTTGTGTGCTGTTTCTCCTATATTTGAATAACCTCAAACAGCTGACTTCTATTGTTTACCATTGATATTATCGAAGTAATAACTATTCGTTGCAACGAGCTCTCAAATCAATAGGCAACGCAACATGCTCCACGAGGTATAACTATACCTCTCCGACGTGCAGGAGTGTCTTGTGACCCAGCCAAACGTGCATGAAAGATCGCTCTTGGCGAGAGACAAGTTATGTCATGATCTCCTTCTTGCGGATTATCTACGGCTGGCTCCGCTTCTCTGCCCGCAGCCACCATCTTGTTATTCCTTGGCTTTCCTCGACGTTCTTATCCCCTGCTTCCATTGCCTCCATCACATCATTTAATCAGTTGCATCGTGGGTGACGTCTTTTCTTCCATTGGGATGGTATCCATCGTAATATCGAATTTGGTATCCTGCTTTAATACATCCTATTCACACGGTCAAACCACATCAGATGTTTGTGCTGCATATTGTCACAGATATCCCTATCTATTTTCACGCTTTGCCGGACTATGTAATTTCCTCGCCTATCCATCCCACACTGAAGAGCCAAAGGAGCTGTCTAAAATCGTGTAGCGGCACCGGGAGCATACTGAAGCGCCTCAACACTCCGTGGCAGGGACCAATGTCTGAAGCAGTGCTGGAGGGAACTGCCACCATGAATCCTGCAGGGGTGTCCATAAATCCGTAAGAGTACGACGGGGTGAAGGTCTCTTCTGAACAGCACATTGCAAGGCATCCCAAATATGATCAATAATGTTAATGTCCGGGCAGTTAGGCGGGCAGCGGAAATCTTTAAACTCAGAAGAGTGTTCCTGAAGGCACTGTGTATTAGTTCTCGAGTTCTGGATGTGGCGCATTGTCCTTCTGGAATTGCTCAAGACCGTCAAAATGCACAGTGGACATGAATGGATGTAGGTGATCAGACAGGATGCTTACGTACACGTCAGCTGTCAGAGTCAAATCTAGAAGTATCAGGGTTCCCATATCACACCAACTGCACACGCCTCACACCATTATCGAGCCTCCACCAGCTTCGAGAGTCCCCTGCTGACATGCAGGATGCATGGATTCATGATATTCTCTCCGTACCCGTACACGTCCATCCGCTCCATAAAAATTGAAACGAGACTCGACCGACCAGGCAACATGTTTCCAGTCATTAACAGTCCAACGTCGGCGTTGGCGGGCACAGGCGAGGCGTAAAGATTTGTCTCGTTCAGTCACCAAATGTATACGAGTGGATCTTCGGTTCCGAAAGCCCATATCGACGATGTTTCGTTGAATGGTTTGCTCGATGACACTTGTTGGTGGCCGAGCACTGAAATCTGCAGCAATTTGCAGAAGGGTTACCGTTCTGTCACGTTGAACAATTCTCTTCAGCCGTCGTTGGTCCTGTTCTTGCAGGATCTTTTTCCGGTCGCAGAGATGTCGGAGATTATGTGTTCTACCGCATTCTTGATCTTAACGGTACACTCGTGAAATGATCGTACGCGAAAATCCCCACTTCATCGCTACCTCAGAGATACTTCATCCCATCGCTCGTGCGCCGAACATAACATGTTCAAACTCACTTAAATCTTGATATCCTACTATTGTAGCAGCAGTAACCGATCTAATAACTGCGCCAGACACTTGTTGTCCGCCGGCCGCGGTGGTCTCGCGGTTCTAGGCGCGCAGTCCGGAACCGTGCGACTGCTACGGTCGCAGGTTCGAATCCTGCCTCGGGCATGGATGTATGTGATGTCCTTAGGTTAGTTAGGTTTAAGTAGTTATAAGTTCTAGGGGACTAATGACCACAGCAGTTGAGTCCCATAGTGCTCAGAGCCACTTGAACCATTTGAACTTGTTGTCCTATGCAGGCGTGGCCGTCCGCAGCGTCGTGTTCTACCTGTTAACATATCTCTGATTTGGATACGCAAGCCCACACCAGTTTCTTTGGCGCTTCAGTGTAGTAATTATTGAACTTCATTTTAAGCAATATATTTCACAAGCAAGCAGTTTATTCTTATCTATTGTGCTAACGGCGCAGTCTTCTGTCCCGTACAAAACTACACCCTGTACTGTAGTATTACACACACTCTTCTTCGTTTTACTTCTTATCTTTTTGTTCCACAGAAGAGAGATCGCTGCCCTTGTTGCCGATCGTCCTTGATTGACCCTGTTAATGATCTCATCGTTTCTTGTGCCCTGTTTATTAAATAATTCTTTGCCGGCTGCTGTGGTCGAGCGGTTCTAGGCGCTTCAGTCCGGAACCGTGCTGCTGCTGCTGTCACAGGTTCGAATCCTGCCTCGGGCATGGATGTGTGTGATGTCCTTAGTTTAGTTAGGTTTAAGTAGTTCTACGTCTAGAGGACTGATGACCTCAGATGTTAAGTACCATAGTGCTTGAAGCCATTTGATCATTAATTCCTGAAGATGTTTTGCCCTCTCCACGCCTACAATTACTTTCCCACCTACTTACAAATTATTTACTTTTCCCGTTCCAACAGCCCTGTCTCCCTCTTTACATCTTAAAACATAGCCCAGATGATCTTCATGTCTGCTAGTGCAGTTTGGTCATCTGCAAAACACAGCCTAAATATCTTGCTGTGGTCCCATAACCTTGATTTTTCTGTGCCAAGTTTGCATAAGTGGTACTACATGCAGCTTAATGAGGTCACCGACAGCCCACATCCCTGCTGCAGACCCTCCAATTCTTCTGACCAACTATTGTCAGTCCTCACTCTCGGTGTAATGATAGAGCACCTATATAATGCAACAGCTGGAGGGCGCGATTAGGTGAGATTATAATGAATCATAAATATGATAGTAGTGTGAAGATATCACAGTTGAGACATACCTTAGAAGTAAATTTCAATTTGTAGCCCATCGCTGAGGAATTACTATAGACTATACATATGCCGAATTGTAGTGCCATTCATTTTATTTGACCATCTCCAGATAGTACTGCAAGTAGTGGATCATATTGCGGTCATACAGAGTGATTAAAATTTTAACACTTGAATATGGTGGAATTCAGTCAATGAATTTTGTAAAAAACATGAGACGAAGTTCCCATCTGAAATTTGGAAAATACATCAGTGAGTAACGTACTAATACGCCTATCTTTTACATTACTGTAATAACGAAGCACACATATGCTAGCTGACTTGCATTTTCATAACTTCAGCTATTTATTTAAAGTCACGGTTCTGTATGCGGCATGACATCGCACCCGGGCAAAAAAAAAAAAAAAAAAAAAAAAAAAAAAAAAAAAAAAAAAAAAATATGAGGAAGAAAAACGTCAATTTCTGTTTTACGTTACTGAGAAAAGCGTAGGAAGTGATCCAAAGAGCACTGAATCCGTCTCTACCTCGCAGTTTGTGCTCTTTAGGGCAGTTCTGATAGTTTCATTATTGATTGTTTCATGATTCACTTTTGCATTGCTACTTGCAGGTGTGCATGTGTCATTTTGATTGTTTCATGATTCACTTTAGCATTGCAACTTGCAGGTGTGCATGTGTCATTTTGATTGTTTCATGATTCACTTTAGCATTGCTACTTTCAGGTGACTTGACTTCCGCAAGGCGTTTGACACAGTTCCCCATAGTCGTTTAATGAACAAAGTAAGAGCATACGGACTATCAGATCAATTGTGTGATTGGATTGAGGAGTTCCTAGATAACAGAACGCAGCACGTCATTCTCAATGGAGAGAAGTCTTCCGAAGTAAGAGTGATTTCAGGTGTGCCGCAGGGGAGTGTCATAGGACCGTTGCTATTCACAATATACATAAATGACCTGGTGGATGACATCGGAAGTTCACTGAGGCTTTTTGCAGATGATGCTGTGGTGTATCGAGAGGTTGCAACAATGGAAAATTGTACTGAAATGCAGGAGGATCTGCAGCGAATTGACGCATGGTGCACGGAATGGCAATTGAATCTCAATGTAGACAAGTGTAATGTGATGCGAATACATAGAAAGATAGGTCCCTTATCATTTAGCTACAAAATAGCAGGTCAGCAACTGGAAGCAGTTAATTCCATAAATTATCTGGGAGTACGCATTAGGAGTGATTTAAAATGGAATGATTATATAAAGTTGATCGTCGGTAAAGCAGATGCCAGACTGAGATTCATTGGAAGAATCCTAAGGAAATGCAATCCGACAACAAAGGAAGTAGGTTACAGTACGCTTGTTCGCCCAATGCTTGAATACTGCTCAGCAGTGTGGGATCCGCACCAGGTAGGGTTGATAGAAGAGATAGAGAAGATCCAACGGAGAGCAGCGCGCTTCGTTACAGGATCATTTAGTAATTGCGAAAGCGTTACGGAGATGATAGATAAACTCCAGTGGAAGACTCTGCAGGAGAGACGCTCAGTAGCTCGGTACGGGCTTTTGTTGAAGTTTCGAGAACATACCTTCACCGAAGAGTCAAGCAGTATATTGCTCCCTCCTACGTATATCTCGCGAAGAGACCATGAGGATAAAATCAGAGAGATTAGAGCCCACACAGAAGCGTACCGACAATCCTTCTTTCCACGTACAATACGAGACTGGAATAGAAGGGAGAACCGATAGAGGTACTCAGGGTACCCTCCGCCACACACCGTCAGGTGGCTTGCGGAGTACGGATGTAGATGTAGATGTAGATGTGCATGTGTCATTCAACAACAGCGGAACATACAGAGTAGTGACACTTTTTATATGTAAGGTACGGAAATCAAACTTTTAATATTATTGTGTTTATACACTGTCTGTATCTTATTTACAATGTCCTTCAGACATGCATGCATGTCTGAAGACACAGGCATTGCTTTGCCAATTACAGCTGCTGAAAATATTAAGAAATTGCGTGCGTTGCAGTGCAGAATAGAAAAAAATGGAAATTTCTTCTATAAAGAAAGTTCATACTGAATAACTTTTCACAGCGAAAAGGATTCCAACGCTTAATAAGTCAATTTATGATTCTACGATTTCTCAGTTTTTTCTAAATTAATGTTCTTTATTAAATTATACTGATTTCATAATTACAATTCTGCAGCTAGTGTTTTTCTAGCGAAACGATTTTAGATTCTTTTTTATTCTAACTCAAATTCTAATTTTAAATGAGAGAAATTCAAAATCTCGTATTACATACATAAAAATAACTATTTAATAATTACCTGATAATACCTCACGTTCGACTGTTTTAGATATCACCGAAATCACTGCCAAAAACACGTACTTGAAATTTAAAGGACGCTTACACTATTTCAGTATAGTTTTATAGAATTATTTACGTCGTTTTTACTGAAGTGTTGCATTTTGGAATTCTGTCACTGTTCTTGCTGGGGTCCAATATGATTATAAGCAGAAAAATTCAAACGAAATTTAACTCTTCATAATCGAACTAACGCTGAAATATAAATGAACTGGCGTCCCCACTTCATTTTTCGTAAGTTCTGTTTCCTTATGCACTTCTGAATAATTCCAGCTACTCTCTCTGATGCTGAATAATTAAGTTACGCTCTGCTTTGCGAAGTCGATAGATCGTAATTCTTCCATTTGACGACGGATAAAAGGCAGAAATACAGAACCCAATTACCGTATTTTAGCGCTCCACTTTCACTTGAAAATTAAAGTAGATCTCCGAATATAATTCTGTCGACGTTAAATTTATAGAACTCTTCACACTGTCGGCCCTTGCAGCGCCGAATCGACATTACGAGTACACCTTCGTAGCGAAGTGACTTTCGTTTGTTCAGATTGTACTCTGCTGATGTAAGAACTCAATTGGATTTCAGAGAAAGGTCCTTTCACACTTCCCTGTGGCAACCCAGACAATACCATTATTTCTGATGAACAATTGACGTACAATGCAACGTTCTAGCTTCCACGATATTTTTCTTTCGACTTCCAGTCGTTCGCGAAATTAAAAAGGGGAGTAAATCCGATGAACCTTTGCGAAGATGCGTTGTGCTGCGTCTCTAGTATGCCCATCGATCCTATCACGGCGCAGTTTTCAGTTCGGAGTGCACAGTGAGCAAATGAAGTCGTTTAGAACAAAAGAGACCCCTAATATGTGGGAAGTGCCTATTGTAGGCTTCCGCCCCAGTTCATACCGGCCACATGGTGCAACAACCCTTCGTTTCCTTCTTCATGACAATGCTCGGCCACAGCACGCAGAAGCAACAACGATGCCCCTGCAGCGTTTCTGACGGGAAATGTTCGGTTCTCCACCATACAGCCCAGACTTGAAGCCCTATAGATTTTCATCTCTTTGTTCACGTGTACTGCTCGCTATCAGGGCAGCATTTTGTCACAGACAGCGAGCTGCAGACCAGTATCAGGAACTGACAAGAAGCACAACCTTCTATGACAATGGTATCGCAAAATTTGTACCAAGCTACGACAAATGTTTAAGTCGATGCGGCGACTATGTGGAGAAATACATAAAATGCTGTCGCACTTTGCAATATGGACAACCTTCAGCTGTACAATGGAAGGACAACATTGGAAATTTGTGCCGGGACTGGAAACTGTCTCGAGCGGTTGCCTCAGCAAATTCGGCTATGTGAGCATGCTTCTGAGTCGGACAAAATATTACATATGTCGTCGTCCATGTGTGTACAACCTACATTTGTACATTCATTGCTGGTCTACAGAACAAATTTTCAGCGCCGTTCGCGAGAAGCGGGAAATCCGGCTTCGAGTCCCTCTTCCGCACAAAATTTCCATATCGTCATTCCATTATACAGCTGAAGATTGCCCGTAATAACAACTGCGAATACATATCACGCATTTCATAACAGCTGTATGTACCGCGTTACTTATTCTTTCGGACATGCATGCATTGCTATATCATATGTAGAGAAGTAGCTGGAATTTTCACAATGGTTTCCATTTCACGACCGATTAGAAGACGAAAAAAAAAAAGATTTCCCTTGTATTACTTAAGCAGTCTTCGAGGCACTAACGTATCTGTGAACGTAATACACATGCTTGGAACTTCTTTGACAGTCTGCGGAGGGGCACAATGTCACGCCCTTTCCAGTAATCTATGAGCGTGTAGTTTGCATATTCCCCTTCGTTGGTGGTTCGCAGGACTTCCTGTAAGGATAGGGGAAGCCGAGGTGCTCACGGACGTTGCTTTCGAAACTCATATTGACTTTAAGACAGAAATGTCTGTCTATCAAGAAACTTAATATATTCGAATTTAGAATATGCCGAAAAACGTCGTTAAAGATTTCGGTTGTAGTTTTGGGGATCAGTTCTTTTATCCTTCGCTTGCTCTTTTTACCGCCGATTGGGACATCAGCTGAACGAGAGATTCACGATAGAGTGTGGATTAGTGTTTAGCGTCCCGTCGACAACAATGACATTAGAGACGGAGCATAAGCTAGGATTAGGGTAGGATGGAAAATAAAATCGGCCGTGCTCTTTCAAAGGTACCAGTTTCGCGTTTGCCTCAGGCGATTTAGGGAAATCACGGAAACCTAAATCAGGATGGCCGGACGTGGGTTTTAACCGTCGCTCTCCCGAATGCGAGTCCAGTGTAATTGCGAGAGATACCAGCTGAATAAGGTGTCAGTGGCGAAGAAAGTCTCCCTGTAAAATTGAATTGACACTCGATGTGCACGTGGCGAACTAATTGTTTTCGAATCTTTCGGTTACTTCTGAATATCAGAGATAGCTATATGGTTTCAGCATGGGAGTTTGCGCAACAATAAAATGATAGAATGTATAAATGACTTTTTGAAAACAAAATTTAAAAGTTCGGCTTTCCATTTGCTGCCTTGTATTGCCACGCTAGAACGGAAACGGAAAAAGTCTTCGACCGGGTTACAGATTTCAGGTAGGACCCGAATTTTCTAGAATTTTGGGCAAGACCTTTCACTAATGCAAGATGGTGGACACTGTATGCTAAGTGCATTGGTCTATATACACACTAACCTTTTCACATCGTCATTTGGACGTTATTTTTCAAAGTGATAGTTCAACAATCTGTACTAACATCTGTCTGTCGTCATTTGCACTCTTTTTCTAACAGGAGTGTCAAATCTCCATTTTTCTCAGGATTGTCCAAATATTTTTATTAAATCACGCGTATCTTTCCGTTTCTTCATCCACTTATTCGTCACATACTTCACCAGAACGGGAGTTACAATTAGTTTAATCTTTTCCCGTAAGTATACCTCGTCCACCATTTTCGAACTAAATGTTGTCAATTCATTGTCCAAATACGGCGTTAACATGATTGATTACCTGCTCGTTCTCGTATAAAAGCCTCCCTAGGCTTGATGATGGGTTTATAGAGTATTACATATAATATTCACGAGATGTTCTAGACGACATGAGGATTCGTCCCATTTTTCCAATTCTTTGCAGATTCACAGCGGTGTGCGACGAGTCATGTGATATCCTTTCAGGTCACGGTTGAACTGATTTTGGGAACTATGGCGGTAATAAAGAGCACCGTACAGTGCCATCAGTGTTGCAAACAACTTTCTTGGGAGAGCAGTCGCACGTAAGACACATTGTGGGAAACAATATAAAACATTCATCACTAATTCAAATTTTCACAAGCTGCGACATTATCGAGAATAAAACAGTAACCCGTATATAAGTTTCCTTTAATTTACGTCTATGGTCACGAACGTTTCGTTAACAGATTACTGGTTTCGATCTATAATGACCATCATCGCATCTGCCAGCATTAGCGACAGCTGGTGAACGTACAAAACAAACATCTTGTGGCGACTGTACGGCAGCCTGTTTTGAACAGTAGTGCTACTGACAATATGACTCGTACATAAGACGTGCATATATATATATATATATATATATATATATATATATATATATATATATATATATATATATGACGATGCTGGTGCTGATTCTGAATTTAACATTTGACTATGCCACTTTGGCTGCAGTACATTAGGACTTTGCTTTTATAAAACACGTATGCCTCATCATACTTAAAACGCAGAAATGCATATATTTGCCAGTAGTACTTTTCACTATAGTTTTTAAGCTGTAGACAAACTGCGAGTGTATTTATGTTTTTTCCTATTTTTTGCTGCAGATCAGATCTGATGATGGTCATTACAGGCCGAAACCAGTAATCTGTTAACAAAACGTTTGTGACCAAAGGCGTAAATTAAAGGAAACTTAACTCATTCAAATTATCATAATAATTATGACACTTAAAAAGACAAGAACGATGTGGTATTTCTAAAAGCCGCATAGCTGAACGGAAGTGCTTTATTCGCAACTACCACTATCGCAACTACAACAAACCACATTAAGAATCAAACCATATTGGTGGACTGTCACATTAAAATTGAGAACATCGAAAAGATTCGTGTCAAATTCTTGTGACACACAATGTACTTTGAAACTTAACATGGATAACTTTCCGAATGCTGAGATTCCGCAATCGTACATCCATATTATGAAAATACAACCATTATAAACCTGTAGAAGCATCAATACTGAAGTAAAATCCGTAGTTGCTTATAAAGCGCTTTCATACACCTCATCATACTAGCTTTTTTAATTGTTATAATTTTTGTAATAATTTGAGTGCTTGCCGAGTATTGACTGTTATTCATAATGCCTCTGAGATTGCCCTCCCCAGAAAGTTGTTGGTATACTGTCGGCACAACGGTAGTTCACGGACACACTGCACTCCCACGTGTTTCCTATCAAGCGATAATATCGTGATGGCATTTTTCAGCAGGGCAACGCTCCTTCTCACATGACACGTGTCGCTATGAAGTGTCTGCGCGATGGTGAGGCCTCAAGATTCCAAGATCAGGCCTGTAGAGAACAAGTGTGAAACTAGTTCGGTCGTCAATTCCGCGCCAGTGCCGATTGCGGGGTATCAGACACCAGCTACAACAGTTGCAGCCCGACATCACTCACGAGAGGCTACATTGGCGTTGTCAGACACTTCCCAATCGAATCAGTTCATGTACGTGTAACAAGAGCAGTGACATGCAACATCACTTTTATCATTATGTTCATACTGCCTAGTTCTTTGTCAAATACTTGGATTTGTAATCACCGAAATAACATCACATACTCTTGCAATAAGTGAGGTTACACTTCGTTTCTTTATCTTCTTCGGCGTGCTTCACTTTCTCTGCCAGGCAGTGTATTTCTAACTTTACTATTATGCAAAACCACAACTAACTGTCAAGCAATGTATTTGTAATTTTATTATGATGAACAAGCACAACGAACTCTCTTGTTATTCAACACATTTTGCGACTCAGTTCCCTCACAGTTACTCTGTGGCACCGCGGCCCATAGTTACGCATCCGGCTCCGTGTAAACTTCAGAGGACTTTATGAAGGAATTTCCGATCATAGTACATTCCAGTACCAAAACTTGTCCTTCTTCGGCGGAACACCAGCGTTCCTGTCAGAGAAGAAAATGCATGTTTACTTGTTTTCGGACTGAACCTGGCGGTAGTCTTTGCACTTCAACAGTTGCCTGATGCGTAGCAGCTTTCGGTACTAATTTCCTATTGTTAGAATTCAGTTATTTCGTGTACTAATTACTTAGGCCGATACAAATATGCATTTCTGTACCTTGTAAAGATTCAGAACAATTTAGTTACCTTCTTTTCAGTGTGTGAAGTGTTCAAGAAATATTCTTTGATTTGCGGCTGTGCCAGCCAGTCGTCGCAGGTCTCGTCGCACTGAAAATGCTGAGCAATAAGCTTGAAAACAGGAGTCGACGCCGTTGGTTGCTGTTGTGAGATGGGGCTGTGTAGCGTGGCTGCGTGCGAGCTGAGCACACTTGGAATACGATTTTGCTAATCATTCACAGTTATCGCGCGTATCATCCTATTTTCTCGATTCTCATCGTCAAGTTAGTGTATGTTTTACGGCTTTCAAACTTGTCTCTTACCTTGAGATCTGATCTTTATGCATTGGTGAGAAGAATTCTGTTGTTCGGTAGGGAATTTGCCTTTAATTGATACATGTATCAATACAGCTACTTTTATCACCAGCCCTATCAATGAAACTTTGTCAGGCCTTTGAGACTTGTAACGAATATACTTTGATTTTTGTAAGTGTTCGATCATTGTATTATGGTACGCGTTTTCTGAGCGCTTTTCTTACACATACTAATGTGGCCGAATCATTTTCAGGTAGTTTTATGGATTTACATTCAAATATTCTTTGGAATCAGTGTTCCTTGGGACTCACTTCTCTGTTTAGACGAATTATGCCGACTTGCACTCTGTATTTCGACTACGTTAACTTGATGCCTTCCGCACCTGATAGAGTCTTTATGGGTTTCTTATTGCATTCAAAACCAAGTACTAATCACTACTAATATTATATTTCTTATTTTTAACTACTGTTCAACAGAAATGTAGGTTCAAATAGAAATGTAGATGTTCACGTAGCTGGCGGAGACACAGCGCTCTATTAGAGACAAAATGTGCTTATTTGAAGCCTCGGATGTGTGAGTTGCTATAATTCATTGTGTCCATATTCACTCTACACTGCACGAAACTCTAAGTCACGTTTCTGTACACATCTTTATGCTTGGTGAGACATTTTGTGCGACTGCTCACGTTCCCTTAAACTAAATTAACTTTTTCTACCCCAGTGTTGCGAAAAAAGTAAGAACCTACTGTCTATGTAGTTTTCTACCAGTTCTTTGTAGTCAGCCCACAATAGTAATGGGTGTAAACATTGTAAGTAATAGGACATTTCTCTTGGTACAGTGTATGCAACGTACTTTCATAGGCAAGTCGTCTGTAAAACCTAGCAAGAACTTTCCAAAGTATGTAAGTGCGGTCTTTCGTATTTGCAGATCAGGTGGACATATTGTAAATATAACTTGTAGTGCTAAGACAGACAGAGATCCAAAATCTCCAAACAAACTGTAAACTGTTTGTCGCTAAATTCTGATGGCTGTTTGTGCGGGTGTTACGAGTAGGAGCTGGTGAGCCCTAACATTTACACAATAACCCACAATGGACAAAATTTGACTGTTACTATGGAAAACAACCTACCTAGATGGTGGCATCTTGTCATAGACTCATGTAGCGTTCGATTTTCCCGTACTCTAGTATCGGTGTGTACCAACTTGTACGGAAGTTCTTCATGCGTTTTCCGTGACTGGAGTGTCGAGTGTAACTAGTCGTAGCACGACAACTCATTCTGGCGGTAACAGTTTTCCCCGAATCTAAGTCCGAAGGTTATTCGGAAAGTGAGGAACAATTGGTCACGAAATGGAAATCACAGTGAAATTCCGATAACGTTTTGTACAAGTGTGTTGGGCAGTGTCTCTAGTATGCCCATCGATCGCGTTCCGTCGTTCTTTTTAGTTCTGAGCACATAGGAAAAACATAAAGATACCTAGAACAATAGTGTCTCCCACCAAGTACGAGGGCCTGGTGAGAAATTTCGCCTGAAGCTATGCAGCCAACATTACATAACTGTCGTGCGTTTTCTTCTTCAAGACGATTCTCACCCGTATTCTGCAGGGGCAATGAAGATGCCCCTTCATCATTTTCAATTGGAAACGTTTGATTAACCACAATACAGCCTGTAATTGTCTCCCTCTGAGTTTCATCTCTGTTCACATGAACCGCTGGCTATGAAGACAACATTTTGGCACAGACAACGAGCTGTAGGCCAGAGTAGAGAATTGGTGGAAAGCACTGGCGGCTGCCTTCTATAAGGAGGGTATTGGAAATATGGTACAACGCTGCGACAGACGTCTAAGTCGGATCGGCGACTATGGAGATGAGTAACTGTAAGTTGTAACTAACTGTTGCAATTAAAACAGTTTTGATTTTCACTGTGGTTTCCATTTTGCGACCTATCGTTCCTATTCGCAGTAAGCACATGACAAGGTACAGCGTGGGATTTACAGTGCCTGCACGACCTTAGTTACAAACTGTGCCTTCCTTCGGGTGCTCACCATGATGCTCTCTCAAACACAGTAGCTATCTCTAATTCAGTCGCTCATGAATAACCACGTTGTTGTAACAAGTGCTCAACCAGCTCAGTATGTGATGTAACTTCATTCATTTGGTACCAATTCTCCAAAGTGTTCATTGTTAAACTTTACTCTTGTATTGAGACATTTGACTTCATCATAAAACCTAGCCTGAAACTGTTAACTTTATAACTGAAATCATGAAAATTGCGGCCATCACATTACTTGTTAAGGTTTCCCACAGTTACCCGAACTCGTCCAATGTATGTGCCAGGATGGCTCTCTTGAATAGGAAACTTGCCGTTTCTTTCCCCAATCGGACCTTATCTTTTTCCATAAACGGCTACGTCGTTGTCAGTATATTAAACCTTAACTGCTGATGTGACTCGAGGTCTTACCATATTATATAAATGGAACAGTAACAGACAAATGTTGAGTAGGTTACTTAGTAAAACGTCATCAGCTGGTGAGTGAATGACTTTAATATCAAGCCTTTCGGGATAACCTTTCATAAGATATCTGAGATCCTTGGCTCGGTATGCCTCCCTTATTTCACTCCTTATCCACTTATGTTCACACTTATCTTTAATTCATCATTCCCTATTTTCATGTCTTTCAACTTAAGCCTGGCCTACTTGCGAATCACTTCGTTAATAAGACCGTTTTTACTGAAAGAGATCTTCAGTTGCTTAATCATGATCTTCCTTTCAGCAAAGTAGCTGAGCTTAGATTCCTAAATAGATATATTTTGATGGGTCATCCCGAAACGGATAACATTAAATTCGTTCATTCATCAAGTCATAAACTTTTAGTGACCTACTCAGCATTTGTGCAGTATTATTCCAGTTACATAATATGGTCGCATGCATGCTGTAAGACCTCTCATTGTATCTCGAATACTCGTGCTAGGCTGGGTTAACTCACAAGATAAGCTCTTCTATCTAGCTAAATGAAATCTGTCTTATCAGTGAAATGATTCGGAAGTACTTTAGGCTTAATTTGACAAACATGTCAAATGCTGCACAATTAATTAAAAATAAGTGTGAACCCATGTGGATAGGGAGTGAAATAAGAGTGGCATACAGAGCCAAGCAACTCGCAAATATCGCACATGTCTGATGATGATTTATCCCGAAACGCTTAATATTAAAGTCATTCATTCACCTGCCCTAAGCAGCATTTGCGCTGTACTGTTCCAATGAAACCCTAACCTTCCGTCCTTTAGAAGACCGTTTACAGTATGTTAATGAGTTTGACTATTTTCTCTACTTGACGTCGCCATGCTACTGCCGAGAAACTGTCGCTCAGAGGTATGGATGCCGCAGCGGCTGTCACGACGCTCCGCCAACACAGCGACCCAGGCCGTCGTGATGCCTGTGCCGGAATTACGCGCCGTTGCAGATCAAAGAGGAGGTGACTCCAGTCGATGTAATCCGGACCAAGGGATACGAAGCTGCGGGAAGTGTAGGCGGAAGCAGTAGGCGGACAGTGGTAGAGGCTGGAGTGTGGGCCGTGTGCAGCCAGCATCGATCTGACTGCCAATGTGGGAGGACCTTGACGGGCACACAGTAGGAACACTCCAGCAGCTTGCGCTGTCTGTGTGTGCACGCGGTCCAAAGCAGTAGAGAGTTAAATTCTTTTGGCGCGCGATTTCCCAGTCTTTCGTGGTCATACTAAAATATGGGGACACGTCTAGCTGTTGCTGCTGCTGTTGTTGTTGTTCTTCTTCTTCTTCGTCAGTATGAAGATTGGTTTGATGCAGATCTACATGCTACTCCATCCTGTGTAATCCTATTCATCTGCGAAACGCTGCTGCAACCCACAGACATTTGAACTTGCTTACTGTATTCATCTCTTGGTCTCCATCTACAATTTTACCCCTCCCTCGCTTCCCTCCAATACTAAATAGATGACTGCTTGATGTCCCAAAACGTGCCCTGTCAACTGGTCCCTGCCTTTAGTCAAGTTGTGCGACAAGTTTCTGTTCCTTTCAGTACCTCCACATTAGTTACATGATCTACCCATCTAATATTCAGCATTCTTCTGTAGCACCACATTTCAAATGCTTCTATTCTCTTCTTGTGTGAATTACGTATTATCCACGCTTCACTTACGTAAAGGACTACACTTCTTAGTGTCTCGTATCTTAAACTTGTTACCTCAGCAGTGCCTGTTTTAAATTGTTTATATTCCGTTACACCTTTTTTGTAACTGGATGAAGATAGTAAAAGTGTCAAAAATTGTAGAATAAAGGAACACACACAGTCATATAGTAAAAGCCAGTCATGTACTAGTTCTTAAAACAATCATTGAGGTGTCCCATTTGCAATATCTAAAACGTGATATACGTTTTTAGAAAGAGAATGACATGAATAACTAAATTAACACCTATCACGACGTATGTGGGACAATAAGAAGAAGTCCAACATGATATATCGTAAAATCATGGTACTACCTACAGTAGCCTGCTATATGGGCTACAAAATTGGACATCAAGATCAAAATACGTAAGACAAAAAACCAGAAACAAAGTTCATTAGATATGTGAAAGATTGCACAAGAGAATATAAAATAAGTAGTGAAGGAACAAGGCAATAACGGGTGGTGCAGCCACTAACCGAAAAAGTAATCCAACGAAAGCAGGATTGGAAGGAGCATGTACTCCTTATGTCACAACAGAGAATCCCCCGACAAATGATGGACATCAATCTTGATGGAAGAAGGAGTGTGTAAAGGCAGAAGGAGGAGATGACGAGGTCGGAACAGGTCGCAATGTATAATCCCAGATTAAAAGAAGAAGGAAAAACGACAGGTAGAAAAAGGTACTAAAAGACTAGCAATTAATATGGCTGATGGGGCAGATTGAGGGTATATCGACATATCAGGAAATATCGACGCCACTGTTTTCCCAGTTGAGTAACGCTGTAGTGGGAGATAGTGCTGCAGAACAGCGGATGATGGTACAAAGAGGTGCAGAGGTGTTACGAACAATAGTATTTTTATGGCGCTTAGAATTAATGTCTAATTAATTTTGATGTTACTCTTGGTTTATGCTTAAATTAACGCACCAAGCGAGGTGGCGCAGGGCTTAGCATACTGGACTCTATTTCGGGAGGACGACGGTTCAATTCCGCGTCGGGTCATCCAGATTTAATTTTTTCCGTGATTTCCCTTAATCGTTTGAGGCGAATGCCGGGACGGTTCCCTTGACGGCTCGTGGCCAACTTCCTTTCCAATCATTTCCTAATCCGATGAGACCGATGACCTCGCTGTTTGGTCTCTCCCCAAAAATCAATCAAGCAATCAAATTAAGGAAAGTATTTCAATTCTTAATCGTAATTGCTATAATTTATTTAAATATTATGTTTTCTAGTCTGTCTTTTGCAACTTTTTCAGCATTGAAAAGGCCATTAAAATCTGGTTCCATCTATGATGTCTGAGTTGGATGATCTCGACAGACGAATATGGGGCAATGTCGAAAAGTAGTTGATATTTCCCACACTCTAAACTTCAGAAGAAAAAATGTGTAGATATAAGTAAAGACGTGCATCTAATTTAAAAAGGCTAGCATACGAAGAAGAAAATGAGATAGGGCTATATAGACTGCAGAAATCCTAAAAAGCTTGTTAAATTTAGTGAAGACAGGGAGAGCACTTAATGTATCCATCAAGCTCAACATACTAAAATTACGGTTTATGATCGAGTAAAATCAAATTCTAACAAGTAACCTTCTTTGAGGAGAGGATCTCTCTTCATTCCTGAAGAATAACAAGAATTACTATACTATGTGGAAACACTGCCACAATTACTCTATGGCATTTACCTGGCTGAATTACGGGTAATTGACTCTGACCTCACTGAAACACTAGGACTTATATACAGTTTCAATAAAATTACCAAAAATATCAAAGAAGATATTATTGCTGGTTTTAAAAAGAGAAAGCCTGCAATAAGCTTAATTGAAACACCAGCAACATGTATCAACAGTGTTCTAGATTTGAGCAAAGCTGAAACTGATTCATTTTGTCCCAACTCGACTACCATTACTTTCTTAGAACAAAAATTCTATTGTTTCCATATTTCATATCTTTAAGGGTGTCGATATTACTCAGATACTTGGGGAAATACCGTCAGCTTGCACACTTGAGAAAATGTGTATATAGCTCTAAATTTATTCAATATTTTTAGATTTTCCTGTAAAGATATACCTCTAATATCCCTGTGTCTTACAGGGTGCATCGATTTTTCTGTGACAGCTCCATGTTCGAAAACAAAAAGAGATGCCGGTGTCCCCTGCCTACCGTACCGAAACCGCAACCTAGCAGTTCAGGTTGGAGTCTAGGCTACACACTGCTATAGGTCGTCCATATGTGGTTGATAATTTTTAGGCAAAAATTTGAAAGTTAGTCCTGTCTCTGACATATCTTAATTAATTACCCTCCATATTAACCAAATAGGAGTCCTATGAGTATTAAACGAGAAAATAATTGCAATTAATTTGATATATTCTGATAAAAGCATGCATTAATAGTTAACAGACAACGACAGTACCAACATTAAAAACACCTTGGTATATCTGACGAAGGAGTTTCGGCAAAAGTTTCTAATAAATGCACAGGTGAATAACAGCTATTTCTAACTGCCCAGTGACTGTCATATTGTTAACTGAAAGATACTGCCACAAAAAGGAAATACACGCTAACGTAAACTCGGAGTTAAAAGCAGGCTGTACATAAAATTTGAAGTGCAAGTCCAAATTTTCTCTCAATGCCTGCATCAGCTCTGGCAGCGGCTGGCCAGCGTCATCTTTTGGCAGATGGAGTTATTCGAGAAGACCTTGATGAAGAAGTTCAAGGTGAAGTCTCCAATAAGGAATTGATTTATGAGGAAATGGTTTCCACCAGGAAACCGCGCATTGCCAAATTTCGCTTCTCTTACACTAGTGATTTTGGCTGGGCTTTGGATCTTCTGAATGTCGACCAATGGAATTGCTCCTAAGGACATGATAGTCCGCTTACTTGGGTTACCACGTCTTCCACTAACCATTAACATGTATTCTAATCGAAAAAAACCGCCTCACTGTCTCTCCATACACCTCTTTGAATTATGAGGTGCTCCTCATCAGCACAGCTACACTTATCTATCTACCCTCTTGTCTATTTACGTCAGCCAATCCCTGTAATTTTTATACCAAGTAAACATTTAGTTTCTTGTATCAAGTAAATATTTAGTTTTTTGTCGAGTCAACACGTGCAGCAACGTCTCACACATTCAAATGCCTAAAACTGTGGGTCCCCATTCCATTTTGGAGATGTTAACCAAACCAGATTTAGTTTCCTTCTTTTGTGCACAATACTGCCTCTGCTAAAATATTTCCTCTCTGTTCACTCTCTGGGGCTGTAAATTGTTGTACAGCAGCACGGCTCCTGCGTGTCAGTAGATCGTATCTGTGGTCCTCCTTGACGTTTCGAAGCGCCAGTGTGGTAAATACAGAGTGCTGTCCGGTCTGTGGGCTGTTGACCTGCGCCTTCAGCTGGTCTTCTTCTGTGAAATGGCTTGGAGAAAGTTCGACTACTTTTTCTCCCCTGGCAACGCACGTACCTCTGTGCCAACCAGAAAGCTTTCAACGTCATGTCATTTAAATGAGGTATGAAAATGTGACTCAAGAGTTGTTGAAGACTAAGGTTACATTAGTCATTTGCTGACAATTACTAGTGCAACGGTTTGTCACATTCCTCGATGTCGATTAAATGTTCCGATCGAGCTGTAGTAGTCGCTTTAATCTTCCGTCTATATCGTTTTACAAGGATATAGGACATGTCAAAGTATTTACAAATTTAGATCAATTTAAAAGAAGCTAAATCGTATACACATACACTCCTGGAAATGTAAAAAAGGTAATTTTTATTTATTTATTTATTTATTTTTTTACGGCCGGCCGAAGTGGCCGAGCGCTTCTAGACGCTTCAGTCTAGAACCGCGAAACCGCTACGGTCGCAGGTTCGAATCCAGCCTCGGGCATGGATGTGTGTGATGACCTTAGGTTAGTCAGGTTTAAGTAGTTCTAAGTTCCAGGGGAGCGATGACCTCAGATGTTAAGTTCCATAGTACTCAGAGCCATTTTTACAAATAACTTATTAAATAATGTAATACGACACTGTTCACTCATATCTCATTATCAGTCACTGAACACACTACACACACATTCTGTCATGAGTTTCACTCACCACACACACACACAAACACACACACACACACACACACACACACACACACACACACACACACACACACACACACACACACACACACACACACTGGTGATCTCTGGGCCATTTTCTGTACCGCAAATTCCCATTTGCGATCCTGAAAAACTGAGTCAGCATCCCTCCATAATGAGTGAGACGTTGAGCTCAGAAAGAGGAAGAGGTGTTAGTATTGTGCTATGCATAGTTTTGGGTAAGTATTTCTAGAAATGAAAAACGAAGGAAAAAAACTTAAAATGAAGGTGTTATGTTGAATGTTGGATATTTTATAGTCATTGTTATTATTATTATTATTATTTATTTGTATAACACATTTTATCAATCGCCTACTCTGTGTTTGGTAACTAATTGGTTGGTTAGTTGGTTTTGGGGAAGGAGACCAGACAGCGTGGTCATCGGTCTCATCAGATTAGGGAAGGACGGGGAAGGAAGTCGGCCGTGCCCTTTGAAAGGAACCATCCCGGCATTTGCCTGGAGCGATTTAGGGAAATCACGGAAAACCTAAATCAGGATGGCCGGACGCGGGATTGAACCGTCGTCCTCCCGAATGCGAGTCCAGTGTCTAACCACTGCGCCACCTCGCTCGGTGGTAACTAATTCTTCAATGTATAAAATGTATTGCATAACAGGTACTTTTAACTGACCCTTTAAATATGAGTATTTTTGTTATTTCTTTAATATCTAATATATGTTTTTGAGTGGGGTCCGCCTTTAGCAAAACACTATTTTGTTTTATCCCAGACATGTTTAACTGCAGTTGCAGCAGCATCAGTGGGTTTTTATTGTCATTGCTTCTTACCACATGGTGTGGTTTTTCTTCTGTATTACGGTTTTATAGTGTCTCTTTTTCTTTACAGTTTTGTCACCTGCAAGGTTTCTTTTTTCGTCATCTTCTTCATTGCCAAGTTCAGTGTTTTGAGTTGCAACTGTCACTGTCACTGTCCATCAGCTGTGATAGGTTTGTTGGTTTGAGGGATTCAAGGGACCAGACTGCGACGTTATCGGTCCCGTTTTCCAAATACCAAAAATACCCACATAAATAAAATAAAAAAGTTCAACAGAACAGTAGACAGACGACACCGAACAAGAGAAACGTAGACAAGGACCAGACAAAACGAAATAAAATCACACAGAGTGTGACGGTGGGTGGCCGACCATAGGAACAAAAAAAAAGGAGAAGGCAACCACCGAGAGACACATTAAAAACTCAGTTTAAAATGTAGGTCAAAGGCCCGAATCAACACAAAAAACAAAACAAACACTCAAATTAAATGATAAAAATCCCCTGCCCGGCAGGGTCATCAGTTAAAAGGGCAGGGAGCGTATCAGGCAGCGCTAATGTCTGCCTGACCATAGCTAAAAGGGGACAGGCCAACGAAATGTAGCCCACTGTCAAAGCCGCCCCGCAACGATGTAGAGGAGGGTCCTCTCGACGCTGTAAATAACTGTGTTTCAGCCGGGTGTGGCCAATGCGTGGCCGACAAAGAAGAACTGAATCTCTGCGAGTGGCTCGCATGGGTGACCGCCACTCACCCGTCGTCGCCTTGATAGGACGGAGTTTGTTTGGTGTGTGCAGATTGCGCCATTCAGTGTCCCAAAGCGAGAGAGCTTCGCGGCGTAAGACTGCCCGCTAATCAGTCTCCGGGAGGCCAATCTCCCGAGATGGTTTACTGGTAGCCTCTTTCGCCAGGCGGTCAACATTTTCATTGCCGGGAATCCCAAAATGGCCGGTGGTCCACACAAAGACCACAGATCGGCCGCAACGGGCAAAAGTATGCAGGGACACCTAGATAGCCATCACCACACGAGAACGATGGAAACACTTGTCGAGAGCTCGTAAACCGCCCAGGGAATCGCTACAGATAACGAACGACTCACCTGAGCAGGAGCGGATATACTCTAGGGCTCGAATCATGGTGACCAGCTCAGCAGTGTAAACGCTGCAGCCAGCCGGCAATGAACGTTGTTCGGAATGGTCCCCCAGAGTTAGCGCATAACCGACACGACCAGAAACCAACGAATCCTCAGTGTAAAACACGCCAGAGCCCTGATACGTGGCTAAGATGGAATAAAAGCGGCGGCGGAAGGCCTACGGAGGTACTGAGTCCTTCGGGCCCTGTGCCAATTCGAGCCGAAAGCAAGAGCGAGGCACACACCACGGGGGTGTATGCAGAGGGGCCCGGAATTGAGGTGGAACAGGGAAAACCCCTAGCTCTTTGACGCGGACGGCGATCGGACAACCCATCCGGGACCGACGTTCTGGGAGATGGACGACTGACTACGGGAACAGGAGACGATAATTTGGATGCCCGGGCAAGCGAAAAACATGGGCAGCATAAGCAGCCAGTAATTGTTGGCGTCATGACCGCAGTGGAGGGACACCTGCCTCCACAAGTGTGCTGTCCACCAGGGCTGGTCCGGAAAGCACCAGTGGCAAGGCGTATCCCGCTGTGGAAGATTGGGTCCAGCACCCACAACGCAGACGGTGATGCTGAGCCATAAGCCAGGCTCCCATAATCCAGACGGGACTGGATTAACGCCTGGTTGAGCTGTAACAGGGTACATCAGTCGGCGCCCCAGCGGGTGTGGCTCAAGCATCGCAGAGCCTTTAGATGCCGCAAACACATCTGTTTAGGCTGCCGAATATGAGGCAGCCAAGTCAACCGGTCATCAAAAACCACCCCCAAAAACCTATGTGACTCCACCACAGCAAGAAGTTCTCCATCAAGATAAAGCCGCAGCTCCGGGTGAACAGTGCGTCGTCGGCGGAAATGCATAACGCAGGTCTTGGCTGCCGAAAACTGGAACCCATGAGCTACAGCCCAAGACTGCGCCTTACGGATAGCTCCCTGTAGCTGACATTCAGCAGCTGCAATGCCAATAGAGCTATAATGAAGGCAGAAGTCGTCAGCATACAGGGAAGCGGAGACAGAATTTCCCACCGCTGCAGCGATCCCGTTTAATGCAATTAAAAACAGGCAGTCACTGAGGAAAGATCCCTGTGGTACCCCGTTCTCCTGGACTCGGGAGGGACTATGGGAGGCCGCGACTTGCACGTGGAAGGTACGATACGACAGAAAATTTCGGATAAAGATCGGCAGAGGGCCCCGAAGACCCCATCCATGAAGCGTAGAAAGGATGTGATGCCGCCATGTCATATCGTATGCCTTCCGCATGCGGGAAAAGACAGCGACCAGGTCCTGACGGCGGGCAAAGGCAGTACGGATGGCCGACTCCAGGCTCACCAGATTGTCGGCGGCGGAACGGCCTTTACGGAACCCACCTGAGATGCAGCCAGAAGGCCCCGAGACTCCAGTACCCAATTCAAGCGCCAGGTCACCACCCATTCAAGCAACTTGCAAAGAACGTTGGTGAGGCTAATGGTACGGTAGCTGTCCACCTCCAAAGGGTTCTTGCCAGGTTTCAGAATTGGGATAACAATACTTTCCCGCCATTGCGACGGAAACTCATCCTCTACCCAGAGACGGTTGTAAAGGTCGAGGAGCCGTCGCTGACAGTCCACTGAAAGACGTTTCAGCATCTGACAATGGATGCGATCTGGCCCAGGAGCGGTATCAGGGCAAGCGGCGAGGGCACTGCGAAATCCCTACTCACTGAATGGAACATTGTACGATTCTGGATGGTGGGTGCGAAACGAAAGGCTCCGACGTTCCATCCATTCTTTAATGGAGCGGAAGGCCAGGGGGTAACTCGGAAAAGTGGAACTCAGAGCAAAATGTTCTACCAACCGGTTTGCAATGACGTCGGTGTCACTACAATCTGCTCCATTCAGTGAGTGCGCTGGGACGCTGACAGGGGTTCGATAACCATAAAGGCGTCGAATCTTGGCCCAGACCTGCGATGGAGAGACATGGAGGCCAGTTGTGGAAACATACCGCTCCCAGCACTCCTGCTTGGTGGATAAGGCGGCGGGCTCGTGTATGCAGCCGTTTGAAGGCGATGAGGTTGTAGCGACGCTGCCGCGCGCTTATTCAAGCCCGCCGGTGTGTGTGTGTGTGTGTGTGTGCGTGTGTGTGTGTTTGCTGTTCGTGTGTGTCAGTGCAGTGTTATGCGGTCGTAATTACTGTACACGACGTCTGTGTAGTTCCGCGCCCAACCTCTAGAGGCGCTGTGTTTTCTAGCTTTTATATACGTTCTGTTTATTATTATTGTTATTATTCCTTGTTTTTTGAGTTAGTGAGTAGTTCCGTGCTCCTGGCTTGTGTGGACGTTTACTGTTTTTTCTCCTAACTACGGAAGTTTTCTGAGGATTAAGGATCCTTCTGTAGACGCCGGAAGCAAATTTTGTAACTCCACTCGGTCCATACATGCCGGACGTCGTCAGATACGCGCTTTCAATAAAGTTATTGTTGCTGAACTGAAGATCTTTATTCTTCTGAATCACGTTAAGCAAAGGTCGGACAGCCACCAGTTTAGCTGAGCCCGACAAGTGGTGACCCCGACGTGATTCAAGCAGAAACCGACGTGATTCAAGCAGAAACCGACGTGATTAAGTGGAAGCAGGCGTGAGCTACGTAAGTAACAAGCACATAATGACCGAACAGCAGGCAGTCTCCAGGATTGCAGTCCGTTTGCCACCGTTCTGGCCCGACAACCCGGTAATCTGGTTCGTGCATGCAAAGTTTTAGCTGCGCTGGAATAACGGCCGAAGCAACTAAATTTGCACTGGTTGTGAGCCAACTCGAGCAATGTTATGCAGCCAGGGTGCAGGACATAATCACAGCATCGTCCGAGACTGGTGCTTATGTTGTTCTCTTCAGTCCTGAGACTGGTTTGATGCAGCTCTCCATGCTACTCTATCCTGTGCAAGCTGCTTCATCTTCCAGTACCTACTGCAACCTACATCCTTCTGAATCTGCTTAGTGTACTCATCTCTCGGTCTCCCTCTACGATTTTTACCCTCCACGCTGCCCTCCAATGCTAAATTTGTGATCCCTTGATGCCTCAAAACATGTCCTACCAACCGATCCCTTCTTCTAGTCAAGTTGTGCCACAAACTTCTCTTCTCCCCAATCCTATTCAATACCTCCTCATTAGTTACGTGATCTACCCATCTAATCTTCAGCATTCTTCTGTAGCACCACATTCCGAAAGCTACTATTCTCTTCTAGTTATCGTCCATGTTTCACTTCCATACATGGCTACACTCCAAACAAATACTTTCAGAAACGACTTCCTGATACATAAATCTATATTCGATGTTAACAATTTCTCTTCTTCAGAAACGCTTTTCTTGCCATTGCCAGTCTACATTTTATATCCTCTCTACTTCGACCATCATCAGTTATTTTACTTCCTAAATAGCAAAACTCCTTTATTACTTTAAGTGTCTCATTTCCTAATCTAATTCCCTCAGCATCACCCGATTTAATTTGACTACATTCCATTATCCTCGTTTTGCTTTTGTTAATGTTCATCTTATATCCTCCTTTCAAGACACTGTCCATTCCGTTCAACTGCTCTTCCAAGTCCTTTGCCGTCTCTGACAGAATTACAATGTCATCGGCGAACCTCAAAGTTTTACTTCGTCTCCATGAATTTTAATACCTACTCCAAATTTTTCTTTTGTTTCCTTTATTGCTTGCTCAATATACAGATTGAATAACATCGGGGAGAGGCTACAACCCTGTCTCACTCCTTTCCGAACCACTTCTTCCCTTTCATGCCCCTCGACTCTTATGACTGCCATCTGGTTTCTGTACAAATTATAAATAGCCTTTCGCTCCCTGTATTTTACCCCTGCCACCTTTAGAATTTGAAAAAGAGTATTCCAGTCAACATTGTCAAAAGCTTTCTCTAAGTCTACAAATGCTAGAAACATAGGTTTGCCTTTTCTTAATCTTTCTTCTAAGATAAGTCGTAAGGTCAGTATTGCCTCACGTGTTCCAACATTTCGACGGAATCCAAACTGATCCTCCCCGAGGTCTGCATCTACCAGTTTTTCCATTGGTCTGTAAAGAATTCGCGTTAGTATTTTGCAGCCGTGGCTTATTAAACTGATAGTTCGGTAATTTTCACATCTGTCAGCACCTGCTTTCTTTGGGATTGGAATTATTATATTCTTCTTGAAGTCTGAGGGTATTTCGCCTGTCTCATACATCTTGCTCACCAGCTGGTAGAGTTTTGTCAGGACTGGTTGTCCCAAGGCCGTCAGTAGTTCTAATGGAATGTTGTCTACTCCGGGGGCCTTGTTTCGACTCAGGTCTTTCAGTGCTCTGTCAAACTCTTCACGCAGTATCGTATCTCCCATTTCGTCTTCATCTACATCCTCTTCCATTTCCATAATATTGTCCTCAAGTACATCGCCCTTGTATAAACCTTCTATATACTCCTTCCACCTTTCTGCCTTCCCTTCTTTGCTTAGAACTGGGCTGCCATCTGAGCTCTTGATATTCATAAACGTGTTTCTCTTCTCTCCAAAGGTCTCTTTAATTTTCCTGTAGGCAGTATCTACCTTACCCCTAGTGAGATAAGCTTCTACATCCTTACATTTGTCCTCTAGCCATCCCTGTTTAGCCATTTTGCACTTCCTGTCGATCTCATTTTTGAGACGTTTGTATTCCTTTTTGCCTGCTTCATTTACTGCATTTTTATATTTTCTCCTTTCATCAATTAAAGTCAATATTTCTTCTGTTACCCAAGGATTTCTAGCAGCCCTCGTCTTTGTACCTACTTTATCCTCTGCTGCCTTCACTACTACATCCCTCAGAGCTACCCATACTTCTTCTACTGTATTTCTTTCCCCTATTCCTGTCAATTGTTTACTTATGCTCTCCCTGAAACTCTGTACAACCACTGGTTCTTTCAGTTTATCCAGGTCCCATCTCCTTAATTTCCCACATTTTTGCAGTTTCTTCAGTTTTAATCTACAGGTAATAACCAATAGATTGTGGTCAGAGTCCACATCTGCCCCTGGAAATGTCTTACAACTTAAAACCTGGTTCCTAAATCTCTGTATTACCATTATATAATCTATCTGATACCTTTTAGTATCTCCAGGGTTCTTCCACGTATACAACCTTCTTTCATGATTCTTAAACCAAGTGCTTATGCCAGGCTAAAATCAGAGTTGATTCGACGGGTGGCCGCGTCACAAGAGGATCGGATACGTCAGTTTCTGACACAGGAAGAAATTGGCGACAGGAAGCCTTCTCAATACCAGAGACATCTACGCAGCAAAGTTGACACCGTTACTGTGCCAGACAGTCTGCTCAGAACGCTATGGAGCAGTAGGTTGCCGCCGCAAATAAAAGCCATAATCGCCTCACAAACGGACATGCCGCTGGATGACGTGGCGCAGCTAGCAGACCGGATTCAGGACGTGATCACACCGGCTCAGGTCAGCCCAGTCGCGGCGTTTGACAACAGTGCAAACAGTACTGCGTCTGTAGCACGAGCCGACCATGATTCACTCGCGGCCAAGGTTGAGCTTTTGTGCGCCCAGGTCAGTGCGCTGCTCGCACGTGACGACGACGACAATAGAAGAAGCCGATACAGACGGCGGCTTTCGAGAAGCAGATCTTCCGGCGGTAATACCACTTGGCAAGCCGAGGTACCACCGACGATTCGGCGATCAGGCAAGGAAGTGCACATCGCCATGTCGCACCCAAACGCCACCGACGGTCGACAATAGGCGCAATCGGCTGCCAGTTATCCTCCAAGCGCCTGTTCGTTACCGATAGTTCAGGCGTAAAGTTTTTAATTGACACTGGGTCGGACCTGAGTATCATACCACGAACAGCCATACATCGTTGCCGCCCGCGAACTGCCTTCCGTCTGACGGCTGCCAACAATGCTTCCATCGCAACATATTGTACGCAGAGGATGGAGCTTAATCTCGGCCTACGTCGAGCGTACGAGTGGAATTTTACAGTGGCTGACGTCACGGAGGCGATCGTCGGAGCTGACATCCTGGCGCACTACCACCTGCTGCGGACGTCGCGAACGCACGCTTGGTAGACAGCGTCACTGGCTTAGCAGTCACGGGTTTCCGTCGCAACACCGCAACGCACAGTGCCAAGTTGGTCCATGCTACCGAGGGTGAGTACACTAAATTACTGCTCAACTATCCGAACTTGACTAGGCTGCCCGGCGGTCCCTGGTTCATACCGCATGACACGGTGCATCACATTCAAACGACTGATGGTCGATAGCGAAGGCAGAATTGGACACCATGATTCGCGAGGGCATAATGCGGCCATCTAATAGCCCGTGGTCCTCCACATTACATCTTGTTCCGAAGAAGGGTGGAGCTTGGCGCCCATGCGGTGACTACCGTGAGCTTAACGCGCGAACAGTGCTGGACAGATATCCCGTTCCGTTACTGGGGGATTATAATCACGCTTTACATGGTGCCACGGTGTTCACAGTTCTGGACTGCGCTAAAGCTTATACACAGATTCCGGTGGCCAATGACGACATTCCAAAGACTGCAATAATAACGCCTTTCTGTTTATTTGAAAGCAAATTTATGACTTTCGATTTACGCAATGCCGCTCAGACTTGGCAAAGGTTTATAGACTCGGTTCTCCAGGGGCTGCCGTTCTGTTTCGCCTATCTGGACGATGTGTTAGTTTTCTCTGCTGACCATGAACAACACCTACAACATATGCGAGAGGTTTTCGAGCGATTGGAGCGTTACGGTGTCGTCTTGAACGTGGACAAGTGTGTTTTTGGGCAGTCAGAGGTGACATTTCTTGGTCGTAAGATTTCTGCTAAAGGCTCTCTTCCTCTGTCCGAGAAGGTGGACGCTATCTTGCAGCTACCCCGACCAACTACGATCAAAGATTACGTCGTTTTTTGGGGATGCTCAGTTGTTATCGACGGCACCTTCCCCTTGCTGCGGAGCTGCAGGAACCTTTGACGGCGGCATTATCAGGCCCTAAAGCAAGTAGGAAGTCTCTGATACAGTGGACAGAGGACACGTGTTCAGCGTTCGAGGCATCAAAGAAGAGCATGGCCGACGCGGCGCTTCTCGCACACCCACGGATCGACGCGCCATTAGCAATTGTCGTAGACGCGAGCCAGACGGCGATCGGAGCCGCGTTACAACAATGGTCAGACAACGCATGGCAGCCACTGGCGTATTATTCCCACAAGATTTCGCCTGCACAGAGAAAATGGAGCACATATGACCGTGAGCTCCTGGCGGAATACCAAGCAGTGAAATATTTCCGCCCCCAAGTGGAAGCGCGAACTTTCACGATATATACAGACCACAAGCCACTCACGTTCGCCTTCCGTCGGAATAGTATCAACTGCTCTCCCCGTCAATTTCATCACCTTGAGTTCGTGGCCCAGTTTACTACCGACATTAGACACATTTCTGGGATCGACAACATTGTTGCGGATTGCCTATCACGGAACAGCAGTGTTTCCAGTACCATAGACTTTCCTGCACTGGCACAGGCACAGAGAGACGGCGAAGAACTCCTTGCCTATGTTAAAGATACGGCTACGGCATTGCAACTGAAACTCGTTGATGTTCCGAGGGAAGATACACAGATACACTGCGACGTTTGTCGCGGCCGACCTCGTCCCTTTCTGACGCCGGTATTTAGAAGACAAGCCTTTGATACAGTACATGGATTGTGAGATCCAGGGGTACGCCCGACATACCGCCTAGTATCGCAACGTTTCGTGTGGCCGGGCATGCAAAAAGACTGCCGCGAGTGGGTCCGATCTTGTCTTCAGTGCCAACGCTGCAAGATAAACCGCCATGTACACTCACCTATCGGCTATTTTCCTGACACCACCGCCCGCTTTGCCCACGTTCGAACGGACAAAGATATCTGTTTACAATGATCGACCGTTTTACACGTTGGCCGGAGGCAGTGCCAGTGGATAATATCACAGCAGACACATTAGCTTCCGCTTCTGCAATGACTTGGTTGGCAAGATTTGGGTGCCCAGTACATATTACCACTGACCGCGGACGACAATTTGAATCAGACCTGTTCTCACAGCTGGCCAAGTTCTGTGGTTACACCCACCATAAGACCACAAGTTATCACCCAGCAAGCAACGGAATGATCAAACGCTGGCACCGTTCTTTGAAGGCCGAGCGGACGTGCCACGAATAAACCTGGACAACCGCACTACCAGCGGACTTGTTAGGCTTACGGACGACTTTCAAACCAGACCTGGGCTCGTCAGCGGCAGAACTGGTTTATGGAGAAACACTGCGCCTTCCTGGTGACTTTGTACACGCTGATGCCACAGAGACTGGCCAGCCGGATTTCTTGCGACGCTCGAGGGACCATGTATCACAGATTCACCCTCCGAAAGCCACACGTCATGGCAAGCCGCCCACTTTCGGGCACCAGGACCTGGAACAATGTCGTCACGTCATGCTCCGCACTGAGGGCGTTAAACCGCCTCTACAAGCTCCTTGTTCTGGTCCATTTGAAGTGCTACGGCGCAGTGCCCACACGATGGATATCCTAGTGAACGGCAAAACCACGACTGTTGCATTGGATCGGGTTAAGCGTGCGTGTGTTTTTCCTGACACCCCACTAGCGGCACCTCGTCGTAGGCATCCACCTACCGCTGTTCCAGACACTGACGCCACATCTCCGGTGCCGGCTCTTCAACATCCGCCGCTCAAAGCAGCACAACATCCGCCTCCTGATGCTGTTCCTCCTCCTCCGACGCGGACAACCCGTTCTGGATGTCGGGTGCATTTTCCGACGCGGTATCTCGACGCCAGCGCTCCCCTTCCGCCCGGGGGGCTGATGTAGCGTCGCTGCCGCGCGCTAATTCAAGCTCGCCGGTGTGTGTGTGTGTGTGCGTGTGTGTGTGTGTGTGTGCTGTGCGCGTGTGTCAGTGCAGTGTTATGCGGTCGTAATTACTGTACACGACGTCTGTGTAGTTCCGCGCCCAACCTCTAGAAGCGCTGTGTTTTCCAGCTTTTATATACGTTCTGTTTATTATTATTATTCCTTGTTTTTTGAGTTAGTGAGTAGTTCCGTGCCCCTGGCTTGTGTGGACGTTTACTGTTTTTTCTCCTAACTACGGAAGTTTTCCGAGGATTAAGGATCCTTCTGTAGAGGCCGGAAGCAAATTTTGTAACTCCGATCGGTCCATACATGCCGGGCGTCGTCAGATACGCGCTTTCAATAAAGTTATTGTTGCTGAACTGAAGATCTTTATTCTTATGAATCACATTAGGCATAGCTCGGACAGCCACCAGTTTAGCTGAACCCGACAAGGTTTTCTATAGAGGGATGTCGCTTGTGACGCTGAAGCGCCCGCCGGCGATCTTTAATCGCTTCAGCGATCTCAGGCGACCACCAAGGCACAGACCTCCGCCGAGGGGACCCAGAAGAAAGGGGAATGGGAGATTCTGCGCCAGTAATGATGCTGGTGGTGACTGAGTGAACCACCACATCAATGACGTCATTAGAGAGAGGCTCAATAGCGGCAATGGAGGAGAACAAGTCCCAGTCAGCCTATTCATAGCCCATCTGCTGGGACGCCCAGAAGACTGACGCTGTGGCAGTGACAGAAGGATCGGAAAGTGGTCACTACCACACAGTTCGTCAATCACACTCCATTGGACAGACGGTAAGAGGCTAGGGCTGCAGATCGAAAAGTTAATGGCGGAGTATTGCCATGCGCCACACTGAAATGTGTGAAGGCACCATCCTTTAAAATGGAAAGATCGAGCTGCGCAAATAAATGCTCAACAGTGGCGCCTCGACCTGTTGCCACTGACCCACCCCACAGAGGGTTATGGGCGTTGAAGTCGCCCAGTAACAAGAAAGGTGGCGGCAATTGTGCTATCAGCGCAGCCAGGACTTGCTGCGTGACATCACCATCCGGTGGAAGGTAAAGATTGCAGACGGTAACAGTCTGTGGCGTACACATCAGAACAAAGACCGCCTCTAAAGGTGTTTGTAGAGGGACAGACTCGCTGTAAAGAGAGTTAAGGACGTAGATGCAGACTCCACCAGACATCCTTTCATAAGCTGCCCGGTTCTTATAATAACCCATAGCCACGGAGGGCGGGGGTTCGCATCGCTGGAAACCAAGTTTCCTGAAGAGCAATGCAGAAGAAAGGGTGAGGCTGTTGTCGGAGCTCAGCTAGATGGAGGAAGAAACGGCTGCAGTTCGACTGGAGGATGATATTGTCCATGGCTGAGAAAGGCATGATGCGACTGGGAAGGCAGATTACGCCACTGGGTTACCTGCTGCCTCCAACTGAGCACCTGTGCTAGTACTATCCACGGTGTCTGAGGGTCCGGCGAGATCGAGGTCCTCAGCGGACGCCAGAATCTCCACCTCGTCCTCAGACGCAGAGCTTCTAGGAAGCGGTGGGACGGGTGCCACCGCAATGTCGTTATTCTTGGGGACTTTCTTGTTTTTCTGCTTCTCTAGCTGTGCCTTCGGTGGTTCAGGGTTGGAAGGCTTCACAGGGTAAGTCTCAGGGACGGATGACGACCGTGAGGCCCCACGACCAGGGACTGGTGGTTGTTTCAGCCATTTGCAGGTGTCCACTTTTCCGCTGGTTGCAACTTGCAAAGGGAGGTCCCCAAGGGACCCCTGCCTTTCGAGAGTAGCCGAAGAAGGAGGAACTGATGTCACTGATGGTTCGGGTGTGTTGCTCCTGATGTAGATGGAGCAGGAGCAACAGGTTGTGAAGTGCCCCCCACAATCAAAGGGGCTGGTGGATTTTGCCCAGTCATAGATCCAACCAGACGGAACGACACAGGAGATGGGAGAACCGTCGTTGCAGCAGCGGCGTATGTCAACATCATTAGAGCCGCTCATATTTCCGCCTAGCCTCTGGGTAGGTCAGGCGGTCCAGGATCATATATTCCATAATCTTCCTTTCTTTCTGGAATATCCTACAGTCCAGCGAGCAGGGGGGATGGTGTTCTCCGCAGTTAACACAGATAGGAGGTGGGGCACATGGAGTATTAGGATGAGAGGGACGTCCACAATCTCGTCACGTGATGCCGGAACTACAGCGAGATGACATGTGCCCGAACTTCCAGTATTTAAAACACCGCTTCGGAGGAGGGACATAGGGCTTCACATCACAACGATAAACCATCACCTTAACCCTTTCGGGTAAGACATCACCCTCTAAGGCCAAGATGAAGGCACCGGTGGCTACCTGATTATCCCTTGGACCCCAATGGACGCGCCAGACGAAGTGAACACCTCGTCGTTCTAGGAGAGAAAATTACCAGGTAAAATTAGCCGCAAAAGAACTAGGGCCTCCCACACGAGGTCCTTTGGTGGCCAAAGTGACGAAATCAAGTAAGCATCAGTACAAGCGAACATTAACAAAGAAGTGAACAGTAGCGAAAGTTGTTGTGTTGGTGCAAGGTAAGAATGCCTGAATTTCAACCTGTAAGTTTAATCGTGTACTAATACATGTGTTATGGATCTTGCAAATTTGTCCGAAAAAAAAAATTCATGAGAATTGTCACGTACACAAAAATTTGAAACGGAGAGTAGCGAAAGCTTACACATTATTTCATTCCCGGCCTAAACTACTTACTTATATACCAAACAACAAAATTCGACGGAAATAATTCTTTCTTTTGTTGGTAGCTGCACATATTATTATTATTATTATTATTATTATTATTATTATTATTATTATTATTACCGTCTATTTTATGATAGGCAGTGAATGTAGTTGTATAAACTTGTTGATAAGCGTTTGCTGTTATAAGCAGAAGCTATTAATTACATACTCTAAAATTTATCTCAATCTAAAAGTTTTCGAAAACCCAGAGCGTATACTCACGAGCCGCCACTGGCTCTGACGTCGATCAGTAAAGTGGTACCATGATGTGAATGTATGCTTTCCCGGCGTATACAGCTGGTGAAGAGTTATCCGGCTTCCAGTCGGGTGGCAGTGTCTTCAATCTGCGACGTTTCGACGAGTGACATACTCGTCATCTTCGCGAAGATGCCCGGCTGGAAGCCCGAGAACTCTTCGCCAGCTGGTACCATGATAGCATAAAGGCCCTCCCAGTAAGGTGGCGGAAGGCCGTCGTATTGAACGGAGATTATGTTGAACAACAGGGTTTTGTAGCTAAAAGAGTGTGGAATAGTACTGGGTACAAGAACCCTGAACAAAACCAAAGTAATGTCAGAACATAATGTGTTGTACTACTTATTGAACACCTCCCGTACGGGAATCATAGGTATCTATCCCCAGTTAAGAAAATAAATTCGTTAGTTCGCGACAAGTGCTGCACAATAAGAACTTTTTTGGGTGCTTTGGTGAAGAATTCCTCCAGAGCCTCATAGAGAAGGCCTGTCGCTGCGCCATCTCAAGAATGCGGAAGGCTGGTGCGGCGGTGGTAGTAGGCCACAGGCCACAAGCCACGCCCCTGGAACGCGAGGCAGTAGGCGGCTGCGGCCCCGTGCGCACATCACCTCCACCTCCACCTCCACCTCCACCCACACCTCCACCTCCAGCACCGGCGGCACGCGAACTCAGGAGTAGGGCTCGCTTAGAGGTGGTACGGCGGAAAAGTGAATGGCGAGAGATAAGTGGGGGCTGGGTAGAACTCCACTGCTGCGATGACAGCGACGATAAAAGCCGGCACAGAGTCACGTGCTACAGACTAGCTGTTAAGGAGAAAAGTGTTCCTTTGTAACAGCATACAGCGGTGGCGGTGGCATCAGTTACACTGCCGTACTTCATATCCAGTAAAGTGCTGTTCCTTGAGAAAAGCAATTGATGTTAGTCTCACTTAACTACCAACTAATCAAGTTTGTTTATTAAAAAAAGACGTATTCGACTTCACAGAGTTAGCAAGATCGTTACTTCTAAACAAACGTCTCAATTCAGTCTGCAAATTGCTTTCCTTTATTTCTATATGAACCGTTTTGCGCTAGCTGCCCAAAAAGTTACTTCATAATAACGATTACAAATACTTTAAATTTATGTTTAGAAAGTTTCAAAATGCTCAATACATTCATAATAATACAAATTTTAGCAACATATCATTTGCTACGGTTACGGAATAGCCTATCGAATTTAGAAATGTAAGTTCACTGATATAACCAGTCTTTTAATTCCCCTCACTTGTAGTGGGAAGTGGATTTTGAACAACATCCAAAAATGCACTTTACATTAGAAATGAAGGACAAGGGAGTAATAATTAAATGAAGGTATTAAGCAGGACAGACGCAGCGAAATTTCGAAGTCCTATACAAGGAACATTGCAGCAACCTTGAACGGACAGCATTTGGAGTGTATGTTTAAGATAGCCAACATGAGGTCATCGGAATACGCGAGCAGATGGAAGTACTATAAAGAGCTCCGAAACGTTTTTATTTGAATGTGCTAGAGGGACTAGAGTTTACGCCCACCAACTGAAAGGCAGGGCCATACTACTTAATGAGCAGGCTAATTTCATGCGTAGTAACTGTTACGAAATTTTCAAATTTCTTTGGGATGATGTGGGATGCTCTACCAAAGATCAGCAGCGGCGAGCTGAACGCGGCCTAGGAAACTTCAGCGTCACGTCGTGTTCAGAATGGAGAAGTAATTGCTCCACGACCAGCAAGTGAGAGAAGGAGAAGAGAACATAGGAATTTTCTAAGTTTGTTTCAAAGTTTACCGAGATTAAAGACTTGTTTCTTTATATGTTTTGGTAAAAATCATTTTTATGTATGAATTGTTTCAGTCCATAAAAGGAACTCTCTGTTGCCAAATGGAAGAAGCAGAAGATATTTGTGGAATGGTTTAATGCTCCTTTAAAATTTTTATTAATAATATTGTCGTCATGGATGTCTCATTTGCTAGAGTTAGGAAGAGCTTTAATGTATTACATGATGGGCCTACTTTCCAATGCTTCAAATTTTGCTCTAGTTAGAATTCCTAAAAATAGTTTTAATTATAAAATTCTATAATTGTTTTACAAAGTTCTTTTAAATTATTTAAACTGTATTAAATGGGTCATATGGAATTAAATGAAATCGATCTGAAGACTCAATTTGCACATTTATTTCTAACTTAATGTACAACAACTTTCAACTCAATATTGGAAATAACGATAAATTACTTTGTCCGAATTCAAAGCACATCTCACAGTGCAGGCTGTTGTTGTTTCAGTGTAAATGTATACACATCAGGGCGCTTTATCTTAAGACTCGTGCACGTGCTTGAAAAATTTTGGTGCTGATGAACTTTTGAGAATGGCTTGAACTTTTTATGCGTACCAAGCAACCAGACGTGAAGTCCAAAATAGAATTGTAATGATTGGTAATAAGGTTAAAGTCAGACCCACAAATATTACCCTCCCCGAAAAAGGCTGATTTATGTTTTCCATGGATCCGTGCGTCAATAAAGATCACGGTCGATTCACTCCACTTTTATACTCCAGCTTCACTAATGCTCACTCTCGAGTAGTGTAGCAATCAGCAACAGTTTAGTCATTTATTTTCATTCCTTATTTGGATGAATATAAAGTCTATCACACAGATTCTCAGTTTAATAATAATATATCTTAGGCGTTAATGGTGATTTCACATTCTTCAATCTCACCAACTTAGCACACAGTACTTCGAAAACGTTTCTCAAATCATTTGGTTTGCTTCTATACACGCAATTACCGTTTTCCATAAATAAACCTACAGTGAAGATATTTCATAGGTGAGAGTCAGTCAGAGCTAAAATCATCACCAACAAACAAAAAAAATTATCATTAATTTTACGTAGGCCTTCGGTATTGAACAGTTGCGCTATAGCTTTCCACATTTCTGTGGTACAATATGATAATTCCGAAACATGTTTAAAGGGAAAATATGGTGGCAGTTTAACCTAAATCGATGTTTTCACGATACGACCTTGACCCAGCATGCTGAAAGAACAGAGAATCTTTGTCGGTGTGAATGAATCTCAGTTTCGATTCAGAAAAGTGAATGCCATCAAATATGCTCTGAATCAAGCTGTGAAAGTGACCACCAAATCAAAGGAAACTACGTAAATGGCGTAATGATAGACATATACGGAGATGATAACTTACGTTCGTTTGCCTTGGCCTCTAGAATGACAGAAATAGGGTGTCAAAGCAATCTGTACTCGAGATTCCTGAGAAACTGAAGTAAAACTGATTAATTCGAAGAGAGTGCTAGTAAAACACTAACTAAGGGATTGTTGACTAATATTTTGGTAAACCGATCTGGAAGCTCTGTTTCGGAACAGACGTTAACTATCCATATCATAAGATTCTGAAATCATATGTTGATTGTCAAACTTACCGAGGAATACATGTCGATTCGGATTACAATTTACTTATGATGAAAAATAGAGTGCAGTTTAAGAAAAATCGTGCAGAAGAATTAACATAGAAAGTACAGACGAATTATGAGACTGGTTTGAAGTATTTACAGGACTGTACATACAGAGATATTGAATACCACAACAAGTTCATAACAAACATACATTCAAGGAAGGCATTGGTGAAGAAAACGCGGGTAAAAGACAAAATACTTTAAATTATCGACATAATAATGAATTACAAAAATGTTCAGGGAAAACAGGAATAAAGTATAATCAATCACTTAGGAATAAAATTAGTAAATAGTTCCCGGAAGGCAAGGTGAGATAGCAGGAAAAATGTGAAGAAATCGAAAAATGAGTGTCGGAAGGAGTGATTCATAATGAAAGAGATTCAAAAGAAAATACTGTACCAGGAAAAGCAAGGGCGGCAACAAGGAGAGTACAAGGGTATCCCACTGTTAAACGCAGGAGAGAAAGACGAAATGGGAAAAAGAGTACATACAAGGGGGAGGGCTTGACATGATATAGGCTTAGAAAGAAATAGGAGTCAATATTCAGGACATTGAGGATCCCGCATTAGAGCTTATCAGAGCTGTGGAATACTTCCGAACAAGGGAGAAGGAATAGATAACGTTCTTTCGGGAATTTCAAAATAATTGGGGGAATGATAGTCAAACGATTATTCAAGTTGATGAATAGAATATATTAGACTCGACGAACACTGTCACACTTTCGCGAAAACATCATCCATACGATACCTCACACAGTAAGGGCAGATAACTAAGATAATTATAGTACGATTTCCTTAATAGCACAAAAGTTGCTGACAAGTGTAATATACCGATGAGTGAAAAAGAAAATTGGGATCTGTTACATGTTGAAAAGTTTGGCTTTCAGAAAGGTAAAGCTGACAGACAGGATATTCTCATTTTGCACATGATAACGGAAGCAGGGTCAACAAGGTCATAGGATTTTCAACCTAGCAAAGTGTTCGATAGTTAAAACTGTGTAAGTTGTTCGAAATACTGAGAAAAATAGTAGTATTCTGCTAAAAAAGGCAGGTAATACAAAATATGTACCGGAATCAAGGATAACAATAAGAATGGAAGATCAAGAACTAAACTCTGGGATTAAAAAGTGTGCAAGATATGCACCCGCAAGTTCAAAAATGGCTCTCAGCACTGAGGCACCTAACATCTGAGGTCATCAGTCCCATAGACTCAAAACTACTTAAAGCTAACTAACCTAAGGACATCACACACATCCATGCCCGAGGCAGGATTCGAACCTGCGACCGTAGCAGCAGCGCGGTTCCGGACTGGAGCACCTATAACCGCTCGGCTACAAAGGCCGACAGGCGAAATCCAGCATAAATTCGTGAGTCCGAAAGGACATCAATGCGCGATGCATAGAACAACTATCATTTTCATAACTTAGCGAAAGATCTAGGCGAAAACCCGAGAAAATTCTGGTCATATAAAATCAAAAGGAGGTCAAAGGCTTCTGTCGAGTCATTTTGGGATAGCAACAAAAGACAGCGAAAGGAAAGCTGAAGTTTTAAATGTAACGTTTAAGATACCTTTCACGTAAGAGGACGTACAAACATACCGTCGTTGGATCATCGCATAGACTCCCGCATAGAGAACGTATACATAGGCATTACTCGCTAGAGAAGCAACTGAAAGATCTGAAAAAAAAACAAGTTGACAGTTCAAGTTGGAATCCCACTTGGTTTCAGACAGAGTACTCAGCGGCAATAGCCCTTTATTAGCTTGCATTCATCGCAAATCTGTCGCTCATCTCAAAGTCCCGAGAGCCTGGAGAAAAGCACAGGTGACTATTGTACGTAAGAAAAGTAAAAGGACAGAATCGTATGATTGCAGACCAATAACCTTAACATCGGTTTGCAGAAGAATTCTTGAGAATATCCTGAGTTCAAATATAATAACTTTCCTTCAAACAGAAAAGTTGCTGCCCACAAATCAGAACGGGTTTAGAAAGCTTTACCCGTGCGAAGCCTAGTTTACCTTATTCTCACACGATATCCTACAAACGATGGACAGAGGGCAACATACAGATCCCATGTTCCTACGTTCCCGGAAATCCTTTTACCTGCGGCCCCACTACAGATCGTTGATTAAAGTCTGAGAAAATGATTTCTGTTCCTAGAAATGTGAGTGGCTCGAAAACGTTTTAAGTAACAGGACCCAGTACTTAGTCCTCAACGACGAGTGTTCATCAGAGACAGGGGTGACGTCAGGGGTGCTCCAGCGAAGTGTGATAGGACCGCTTCTATTATCTATGCAAGTGAATGACCTGACGCAGAAGGTGAGCAGCAGTTTACGCTGCGGTGTATAGGAAGGCGTCGTTTAGTGACTGTAGGAATATTCAAAATGACGGACAAAAATTTCTGGTTGGTGTGATCAATGATAGCTTGCTCTAAATGCAGAAAAATTTATGTTACTGAGGATCAATAGGATCCAAAATCCTGTAAAGTTCGAATACAGTATTAGTTGCGTGCTGCTCGAAACAATGACATGGATTAAATGTAACACTGCAAAGCGTTGTGAAGTGGAATGAGTACGTCAGATCGGTGATAGGGAAGGCGAATGCTCGACTTCGTTTTATTGGAAGAGTTTTGGGATGGTGTAGCTCATCCATATACGAGGCGGTGAAGATAACGATAGTGTGACCTATTCTTGAGTTCTGCTCGAGATTTTGGGATGCCCACCAGGTCAAATTGAAGGAAGACATGGAAGAAATTCGGAGCCGTGTGCTAGATTTGTCAAAGTAGGTTCGATCAGTACTCATGTATCACGGAGACACTACACGATTTCGAATGGGAGCCTTGGAGGGAAGACGACATTTCTTTCGTGTAACGTTATTTAGAGAGTTTAGAAAACCGGTGTTTGGAGCTGACTGTAGGACGATTCTGCCACCAGCGTAAGGATCACGAACTTAAGATGAGAAAAATTAGGTCTGATACGAAGGCTTTTACACACTCGTTTTTCCGTCGCTCTATATGCGAGTAGAAGAGGGAAGGAAATGACTGTTAATGGTATGTGAACCACTAAACATCCGTACTGTGGCTTGTGGAGTATGTACGTAGATATAGATGCAGTATTTCGCCCCTATTGTAGAATCTGTATATCGAAAAAGCAATGATGGAAATAAAAGAGAAGTTCAAGTGTGGGATAAAAATCCAGAGAAAAGACGCCAATGATAATATTCACTGATGATCATTCTGCACTTAGTGAAGAGTAATTGTAAATGACAGTTCACACCAATCATCGTCCTTTACTTGCAGGTTTTATTCGGCAAATCTAGATTTCGGCTAGTGCTTAGACATTATCACTGCACCATTTCATAGTATCAATGCATGTTCTAGTACGTCAATACCCTGTTGTTCGGGCTTCTTTCAAGATTACTCTTGAAAGACTAGTCTTGAAAGAACTGTGGCAGAATCTAGAAAAATAGGAGGACTGATGTACTAGAACATGCATTGATACCATGCAATGGTTCTTTGATAAAGGCTAAGCAATAACCGAAACACAGATTTTCTGAATAAAACCTGCAAGAAAAGGACCATTGATTGCTGTGCTCTGTCATTTGATAGTCATATTACAGTCGTTGAGTGCACCAGCGTTCCTAATTGAAGGTAACCTGATGAAGAATGATTATTGGCTCTGTTGAACAGAATGAACAGTCTAATGAATACAGAATCGTGATTGACCTTAAACTGAAGGAAATTGTGAGGAGCAGTAACATTCAGATCGACAATAAACTTAAAATTGATGACCAAGAAGTAGACGAACTAAAGGAATTATACTACCTTGGAAGCAATATAACTCAGGACAGATGAAGCAAAAAGGATAAAAAAGAAGACTAGCTCAGGCAAAGAGTTGATTCCTGAGCAAAGGAAGTATTATAATATCAAACGCAGCCATTAATTTAGGGTTGCAGTTTCTTATGATGTACTATGGAACAGAGAACTGTACGGCAGTGAATCGTGTACTGTGGGAAAACCAGAAAAGAACTAAATCGGCGCTTTCGACACGTATTGTTCGTATTGTTACAGAAAAACGTTGAAAATTAGATGAAATGTGTAGCTTGTCCATAGTATCGACGAAGAAAACAACCTTTAGATAACACTGCCACGAGAAGGGACTAGAAGGCAGGACATGGTTTAAGAATCTAGTGAGTGAAGTTAATGCTACTAGAGGGAGCTGTAGGAGAAGACAGAAAATGGAGTACATCCAATACGTAATTGAGGATGTGTGTGTATGGTGCAAGTGCAATTCTAAGATGAGGTTGGCAAGAAAGAGGATTTCAACTGGGCCACATCAGATGATTCAAAAGACAGATGACTGAACGAAGACCATTCTTTTTTAAACACCCTACGCAATGATGATGCGTCGGCCTTAATGTGTTATCACCCAGATAAGGCAGTACGAGCAAAAAATACATTATAGAGCCTGGTAAACGTACTTGGTGTCAACATTTACACGAGACTCTAATCAGAGCAATAAAAACGTATATGTGGTTGCCCTCAACTGCAGTACCCCAATTGCTCCAATATAACTTCTGTTTGTATTAAATATGAATTTGAAATTTAGTAAATAATTTAGAAAAAAGTGATGAATAATAAGAAATACCTCACATTATTCATTTTACTTTGTAATATTTCTCAGAGAGTAGCCTCTGATTGCCGTGGAAGTCTTCTGGCGCTTCTATCACCTATTACGTTTTCAAGAGCTCTTAGGGTGTAATTAAAATATTTTATGGAACATAGAACAACTCTTAGCAGTTTTGGCGGAAACGTTCATTACAACTATTGTTACACAATAAACATCAGATCTTAAGTGGATAAATGGTTCAAATGGTTCTGAGCACTATGGGAGTTAACATCTGAGGTCGTCAGTCCCCTAGAACTTAGAACTACTTAAACTTACGTAACCTAAGGACAACACACACATCCATGCCCGGGGCAGGATTCGTACCTGCGACCGTAGCAGTCGCGCGGTTCCGGACTGAATCGCTCGGCCACAACGGCAGGCTATGGTGAGTACCTTTTCAGAATAATGTTCCATTCTATTCTGGATTCTCTATTGTTTGATTATGCATTGCATATTTGAAATTTGCGATAAACATGACTCCTTACTTCGGCTTCCCTCCTCAGATTACTGTACGTAACAAACAGGAACAAGAATACTGGCGCAATTCGAGGTGTTGAACGCGTGTGAGGCATAAAAGGCACGCCATATTTTTGTTATTTTAAGCACTCAGAAAATTGGAAGATAAGCTTAGAGTTATTAGTGATTTACTTTTATTTTAATTTGTTGCGAAAATCTGTAATTTGCTGCAATATTGCATCGATCTTCTGTCTGAATATTAACAGGATCTGATCACGTTAATATGGCTAACAGCAGATCAGTACATGGCAGGAACAGTGCATAGAAAGAGAGAATAGCAGTTAAACAGAAGCTGAAAGACAATGTAATGATGAATAATGCAAGGACTGAAAAGAAACAACAGACTGTGTTGAAGTACTAGAATGAGAGTGTATGTGTGTCGTTCAATAAACAGCCAGAAAAGGAAAGAATCTAGACATATGGAGGAAACGGGAGAGTATTTGGAGGTAACAGTTGTTTCCAGAATTCGTAGTGATGACAATTATTACGATAACCAGTTTCTGGTGCATTGAAATTACTACCTACACTTAGTAATCACTAGCTAACGAGTTAATTTGCATCCGTGCGGAGACAGATAAAGACAAAGTGTTGTGACAGAGGTCTGTCGAGTGCTCTGCTTGAGATAATGGTGAACGAACTGGAAAAGGCAACCCAAGACAATGTGTGTGATGGCTGCTCACTGAAGAAATGAAAAATTAAAAAAAAATGTTGAAATGTGAAAATCTGAGTACGCATTCCACGTGACTGTTTGCATACAATGCAGTATTCTAGTTTCCTAACAAAAGTTGGCAGCCATTCTCTTCACACATGGGTTTGTAATATTAGGGTCCCTTCTCTAGCGCACATTTCCTAACCACTACGGACAACTATTCTAAGGGATGAGGTGTGCCGACACAAAAGTCGCCACTGTTGCGACCCACTCGAACCCCCACGCGCCCCTCTGTCGCTAGCGCTGTCGGGCGGTACTGCGGACAGAGCTACTGTGGGGCCACCTAAAGGGAGTTTCCTGCCGTTTGCTACGAAATGAAAACACAGTTCTCTTGCGCCACCAGCTTGCAACCGGTAGCGCCCATCGTCGGAGTCAACCCTGCAGGAGCCCCGGCTACATTTTCTTTTACTAGCACTGCATCGCCTACATAAATGTCTATCATCGAATGATCCACTGTGGTAATGGTCGTCTGTTCGGTGTTGTGAACCCAGCTGTACCTCACCACAAGTGATGAAGCGCTGGTTAGCGTTATTTGTAAGGGTATACCAAAAAGTTTCCGTTAGAAGGCGGTACAGTGCAGAATCGACATGGCAATGAGGCAAAACCGTCAGGAGCTTTGTGACAATTATTATATCGATACACCATGTTGAAGATACCTGTTTGGTAAAACACCGTCTCCTGCTGCGGGAAGATGTACGTAACTGCTTCATGCATATCCTCGTCCGACAGTAATCATCCAGAGTTCAAGGTCCTTTCAAGGGTCAGAAAGTGTGATAATCGTATGCGGAGGGACAGGAATTACAAGGCGGATGCTCGAGTATCACCCACTTGAGCTGACGTAACTTCTGCGTTACGACATTTGAGATGTGGGGCGTGCGTTGTGAAGCAGCACCACTACTAGGTGTAGTTGTCGTGGTTGTCGACAAACATTATGTCCCGTACACACTCTTCGTTCTCCGGCGGAAGTCCGCCGGTGTTTGTCTTTCGATAGCCAAGAGAAAATAACAGTACGATAGTCCTGGCAGAACGTAATTCGGTAATAACGTCGCCATAGATCACATTTACGCACTTACCGCACGCACGTCGGAAAGACAGGTTGGTTGGATGGTTTTTGGAATTGAAGGGACCAGACTGCTACGGTCATCGGTCCTTCGGAAAGACAGGAATGGATTACTAATACCTTGCATACTTACCGGCGCGTGCAAGATGAGTGTATAAAGTTTATGCACATGGTGACACTAGTCTTATTGGTTGCTGTATTTAATAGGAGTTTAGCCACGGGAAAAGAGCCGAGCAATATTGTATACCTTCTATCAACTATGTTCGTAAATATGGGTGGTTGTTTGTCTGATTAAAAAACAGTTTTTGTTTTAATGAGGATTAATCACATTCATGTCACAGCTTAATTTCGCATGCGTAATTGATGGGGGATTTGTAAATTTTGTTTTATTAGATTTGTTTTATTAGCTGTCTTTCTTATGTGATTGTAATTTCATTTCGTAATTTTTGAGGAAGTTGTGGAGGTACAACGATTTGAGTGCACCAAATTATACACCCCTGGAAATTGAAATAAGAACACCGTGAATTCATTGTCCCAGGAAGGGGAAACTTTATTGACACATTCCTGGGGTCAGATAGATCACATGATCACACTGACAGAACCACAGGCACATAGACACAGGCAACAGAGCATGCACAATGTCGCCACTAGTACAGTGTATATCCACCTTTCGCAGCAATGCAGGTTGCTATTCTCCCATGGAGACGATCGTAGAGATGCTGGATGTAGTCCTGTGGAACGGACTGCCATGCCATTTCCACCTGGCGCCTCAGTTGGACCAGCGTTCGTGCTGGACGTGCAGACCGCGTGAGACGACGCTTCATCCAGACCCAAACATGCTCAATGGGGGACAGATCCGGAGATCTTGCTGGCCAGGGTAGTTGACTTACACCTTCTAGAGCACGTTGGGTGGCACGGGATACATGCGGACATGCATTGTTCTGTTGGAACAGCAAGTTCCCTTGCCGGTCTAGGAATGGTAGAACGATGGGTTCGATGACGGTTTGGATGTACCGTGCACTATTCAGTGTCCCCTCGACGATCACCAGAGGTGTACGGCCAGTGTAGGAGATCGCTCCCCACACCATGATGCCGGGTATTGGCCCTGTGTGCCTCGGTCGTATGCAGCCCTGATTGTGGCGCTCACCTGCACGGCGCCAAACACGCATACGACCATCATTGGCACCAAGGCAGAAGCGACTCTCATCGCTGAAGACGACACGTCTCCATTCGTCCCTCCATTCACGCCTGTCGCGACACCACTGGAGGCGGGCTGCACGATGTTGGGGCGTGAGCGGAAGACGGCCTAACGGTGTGCGGGACCGTAGCCCAGCTTCATGGAGACGGTTGTGAATGGTCCTCGCCGATACCCCAGGACCAACAGTGTCCCTAATTTGCTGGGAAGTGGCGGTGCGGTCCCCTACGGCACTGCGTAGGGTCCTACGGTTTTGGCGTGCATCCGTGCGTCGCTGCGGTCCGGTCCCAGGTCGACGGGCACGTGCACCTTCCGCCGACCACTGGCGACAACATCGATGTACTGTGGAGACCTCACGCCCCACGTGTTGAGCAATTCGGCGGTACGTCCACCCGGCCTCCCGCATGCCCACTGTACGCCCTCGCTCAAAGTCCGTCAACTGCACATACTGTTCAATTCCACGCTGTCGCGTCATCCTACCAGTGTTAAAGACTGCGATGGAGCTTCGTATGCCACGGGAAACTGGCTGACACTGACGGCGGCGGTGCACAAATGCTGCGCAGCTAGCGCCATTCGACGGCCAACACCGCGGTTCCTGGTGTGTCCGCTGTGCCGTGCGTGTGATCATTGCTTGTACAGCCCTCTCGCAGTGTCCGGAGCAAGTATGGTGGGTCTGACACACCGGTGTCAATGTGTTCTTTTTTCCATTTCCAGGAGTGTATTATCTCAAATTTCCTGAATATCATTACTGCTATTTTCTTTTATTTGGAGGTTCTGAAATGAATGTATACTGAACAAAGGTATCATACCCACCTCTTCGCAGCTGCAGCTAGTTGTTTGTAAACATGTTTTTTCGAGCATTAGACGATGCGTTCAAGCTAAGCGAGTCCTAAGCAATTCCCACTGGGTCAAATGTTACATTTTAGAGCACTTACCTTTCCGATAGACTTGGCCGCCTCGTTCATTGCCACTATTTTGCACTTCTATTGTTTCCAAATAATTGTGTGTGTGTGAAATCTTATGAGACTTAACTGCTAAGGTCATCATTCCGTAAGCTTACACACAACCTAAATTATCCTAAGGACAAACACACACTCACATGATCGAGGGAGGACTCCAACCACCGCCGGGACCAGCCCCACAGTCCATGACTGCAGCGTTTGAGGCCGCTCGGCTAATCCCGCGTGGCTCCAAATAATTACTTTCAACTTTTATCTGAAAAACATGCAATAGTATTTCTGAAACACGTCAGAATATAACTCTTCGAGGTAGAAGCATGTTAATAGATTTTTTGTTTGTGTGTTTTCATAACCAAGGAACTTTCACTGGGTGCCAAACATTTTTAAATTTACTTCACTCTTGGTGTTACAATTAGCACTTTATCCAGGAAACATGCAATGTAATTTTTAAACACATCAGATAACTTTTCCTAAGCAAAATGTTAACAGCTTTAAGGTATGGGACTGCAAAGTTTTTATAATTATGGCACCTTCATTTTTCCTCACGATTTCGTTGGATGCGAAACATTAATTAAAAATTCCTCTTGATTTCTATTGTTTTTATCATTTGATTGTTCAAATGGCTCTAAGCACTATGGGACTTCACCTATGAGGTCATCAGGCCCCTAGACTTAGAACTACTTAAACCTAACTAAACCAAAGACATCACACATATCCATGCCCAAGGCAGGATTCGAACATGCGACCGTAGCAGGAGTGTAGTTCCCTACTGAAGCGCCTAGAAGCGCTCGGCAACAGCGGACGGCTTTTATCAATTAACGCTGTTTCTGTACAGCACAACCGAAGTTGTACATTACTTCTGTACTCTCGTCTTTATTTATAAAAAACCAAAAATCTCTGTATGCACATAATATTATGTATTAACATTTGGCAGTTTCAGATGCACTTGAAAGTGGCCTCATGAACTTAATAAAGTTATAAAAAAATGAACCGGAGCAGCTGTCCTTTAATTTGTAGTTTAACTTACTTGTACTGTTTTTTATATTTAAATTGATTTAGTATAATAAAAGCTGAGGTGCTATAGAAATGTTGCGCACAGATAGCTTTAGCTCACTTATTATGAATGCATGGGGCTAATAATATTTGCTTAAGTGAGCACTATCATCTAACTTTCTCTTGTATGAAGTGCCCTGCAGGAGCGAGTGAGATGTGGACGTGAGTCGGACATCCGTGAGGGTAGGCAACCCGCGGCGAGCATACTAGCCGCGCCAGTCCTGGCAGGCGGCAGCCTTGGCTGGTTCCGCGCTCGTCTTCTATTCAGCGCGCGCCGTTGCAGCTTTCATGGTCGGCCGCCGTCAATGGCGGATAGCCGAGGGCACCGCCGCTCTCGCAGAAAGGGAAGGGAAGGACGCGCTGGCTGCAGGCCGCTGCGCCCGCTCCGGCTGCGGCCCACAGGGATCGATACCAGGACCGGGACGCGCCTCCGACGTCGAATTCGGGAGAGGCTCGCCCGGGCCTGCTCCCACGTGATTGGAAAACACCGGCTGTCTCGTGGCGTCTGTTCCCAATCTGTGCTGCAAGCACACGTACTGGGCACATGGCTTGAGGAGATCATTCAGTTGGCTGTGCAGTACATTTTTGACATTGTGAGCTGTTCCATCTGAGATTTATGGAAGGAAAATAATCTGATCTTCTATAAATAATTTCTGAAATTGTGTTTGCCGCCCGGAGTTGCCGAGCGGTTCTAGCCACTACAGTCTCGAGCTGCACGACCGCTACGGTCGCAGGTTCGAATCCTGCCTCGAGCATGGATGTGTGTGATGTCCTTAGGTTAGTTAGGTTTAAGTTGTTCTACGTTCTAGGGGACTGATGACCACAGAAGTTAAGTCCCATAGTGCTCAGAGATATTTGAACCATTTTTTTTAAATTGTGTTTTTCTATGTTCTACATGACTGAGGATGTTTTCACTCTGCCTCTGTGGATCAAGAAGTACATTTATCCAGTTAACAGGCCGAGCGTTTTTACCGAGTGGTCTGGAACCGCGAGACCTCTACGCTCGCAGGTAAGTATCCTGCCTCGGGCATGGATGTGTGTGATGTACTTAGGTTAGTTAGGTTTTAGTAGGTTTAGGGAACTGACGACCTCAGATGTTGAGTCCCATAGTGCTCAGAGCCATTTGAACCATTTATCCAGTTAAGATCTGATGTTTATTGTGTAATAATAGTTGTGGTGAACGCTTCCGCCAAAACTGCCTCGTGCCAAAATGTTAATGGTTGTTCTAAGTTCTATAAAATATTTTAATTGTACCCTAAGAGCTCTTGAAAACGTAATAGGTGATAAAAGCGCCAGAGGACTTCCACGGCAATCAGAGGTCATTCTTTACTCTGGGAACTATTACAAAGTAAAACGAATAACGTGAGGTATTTCTTATTGTTCGTCACTTCTTTCTACATTAGCAGCGCGGGATTAGCCGAGCGGTCTTAGGCGCTGCAGTCATGGACTGTGCGGCTAGTCCCGGCGGAGGTTCGAGTCCTCCCTCCACCACAGATGTGTATGTTTGTCCTTAGGATAACTTAGGTTAAGTAGTGTGTAAGCATAGGGACTGATGACCTTAGCCGTTAAGTCCCATAAGATTTCGCACACATTCATTCTTTCTAAATTATTCACTAAGTTTCAATCTCATATTTAAAACTGAAGTACTATTGGATGGTACGTCTTTATTGCTCTGGTCAGAGTCTCGTGGAAATGTTGACAACAAGCACGTTTCGACACCGCTATCAGCTGAGATGTGCTACTGATCGTGACTAATAAGTCACAGTCAGGTTAGCCATTAAACATAGTATGTGAGCACTGTCTGAAATAAACTTCATACACCAATGAGAATGTTGTGGAACTGATCAAGCAGTATGTACTGACATGTAGCAGAAGAGAACCCGGCGACACTGTGCCTCTTAGATTACTTTTAATGGATGTAAATAGATTTTCGCAGATGAAGAAGTTTTTGGGCGGACGAATAAACTTCCGGCAGATGGAGATGTCTCAGGCCCGTGTCCCTAGATTATACACTTCCAACAAAACTCCAGCGTTCTCCGATTACGAAACCTGGCTTGGTAGCACTTCAAGCCTGTACCAAGATTGTTTTTTCTTTGTCAGATTATCAAAGAACAACATTGGTAGCAATCAGTTTTCGTTAAGCTTATCTAGCACAAAATGTGACTTCCTCAGAGTGAAATAAGTTCTCACAACATTATTCCTGTACGTTCTCGAGACGCAATTATTAGTTCAAGCCCTAAGCTTCAATTCCGATCATTTAGTGAAGAAAATGTCTCCTTAAATTAATTCCGTTTTGAAGGTCCTGCAGCTGGTACATTCACCTTGCAGGTACAAAATGTATCAGTTATGAAATATAGACTTAACCACCTTTCACAATGCAGAATGACATAAATTGAGGCGTTTCGAAGGAGCAAGTTTCATTATCATAATTATTAATCAGAAATTTACAAAAGCGGTAAATATAAAAATTTTAAATTTCTTGGTCAGTTCCCTTCGAACCGTGTCTTCCTAAAATGTACTTTAACATCGTTTGTCCAGGAGATAAAATATTCTCAATGAATCGACCTTTGCAGACTTGAGTATCGGCACCGAAATTACGACAGCTGCTCGCGTGGACGGTCGGCATACCTCCAGGAAAGAAACATCCTGAATACGAACACGTACGTAACGCGACTGAGCATTTCGTGTGCCTGAACAGATAATCAAACACCAACTTAGAGAACATTTTTCTTAGTCATCTGGGAAAGAGTAGCTTCACTAATACCCAGCATCCCGTCGCGGGTTTTGATAGAGTAGGTGAAACGGACGTCACACATATTGTAAAGAAATGTAAATTCATGATTGGCACACTAAAACTGAATTCGCCTTCAAATGAGAAAGAAATGGCGAACCGCTCAGGTCTTCTCGGTTGCTAATGAAAGACACTTTTCGTACATTACTGTTTATCGCACAAACTGTTGCTGTAACCAAGTGGAGGAGAAAAAATTGTTTATATCTTGAACATGACTATGAATGTGAATATGATACAGAAATAACATTGCTAGAGTAGATTTGTGTTGATGGAGCTGACTACTGATGATGTACGTACTAGCCTGGTGCTGAATCGCCCAGATTAGGAGCTGACTCTAATGATATCATCCCATCGCTGCGTCAGGCGCTGGGTTCTGATTGTATTTCTTGACTGCAACCCGTCTTTGAATACTCCCCAGGTACATCCACGAACCTTCAGCAATCGCTTCTTTCGGACAGACTTCTTATATCGACAGATCCTGATGAGATGAAATGTTTGGTGCACACCTGATTTAGTTGTCCCATATACAGTTTATCGAACTAGCGAATGTGGAAATTGACAGTTGTCTATTAGTTCCGCTGAACGAATTCTTTTTTAACTATACCAAGGAGATTTCACTCTTTAAGGAGCGTGGTGATCAATTTCCAAGGTGAATGTATCTCTTTTCGCAATCTGAAAACGATTGCATGCGGGATAATACATCTGGGAGAATGTTACAAGCGGAAGGGATAAGTGTCAAATTGACTGTCCATCTCGGTTTAAGTGTTTTCACGTTATTCAAATTTGCTTGTTGGTGAAACATTATTATTATTCCTTCCTTCGCTCTGGTATTTTAAGTGTGAAACTGGACGCACTCTGGTGCGTAAAACTTTGGCAGGAAAGTAACTTCGTATGATTTATCGCTGCTAGGTAACATAACTCTATCAAGCTGGGACCACACATAGAATGAACTATTGCAGTGGATTACAGCACAGTACAGAAACTAATTGAACGAAATCAACACGATGAGTGCCTGGCACATTTTTCGCTGATGCCTAGAAATGAGTTGCAGAGACGGTTCCCAAATCCTTTTATTGGACGCGGAGGAGTTGTGTCATGTTCGGCTAGTCCACCAGACTTGACGCCTCTGGATTTTTTCTTGTGCGGATTCGTAAAAGACATTGTTTATAAATACGTCCCAAAGACGTCTGAAGATACTATAGCATTCCATTAAAACTAAACAAAAAGTTGACATTCATAACTCTGACACACCCCAACAAGCAACTCGTTCGAGGAAAGGGCAGTCCAGTCCATTCCCGGATATGCTCTCCTTTCAAGAACTCGTTCACTAGTGCAGCCCGATGCTGTCGCGGATTGACACCCTTAAAAAGCAAGTCATGGTAGAAAATACGCACACGGGGAATGAGTACACCGTCACGTTAACATTGATCGGCGAGTCCACAATGTTGCCGGCCGCGGTGGTCTTGCGGTTCTAGGGGCGCAGTCCGGAATCGTGCGATTGCTACGGTCGCAGGTTCGAATCCTGCCTCGGGCATGGATGTGTGTGATGTCCTTAGGTTAGTTAGATTTAAGTAGTTCTAAGTTCTAGGGGACTGATGACCACAGAAGTTGAGTCCCATAGTGCTCAGAGCCATTTGAACCATTTTTCCACCATGTTAAGAGATTTGGAGTAGAGTACGTCCATGAAACACTGTGACTCCCCATACCGTAACACGTAGACCAACACTGTTCGACAACGTTCTTGGGTGTATTAAGTTGCCTCATATGGCGAGATGTTAGAACACGTCCATGTTTCATCGAGCTGTATTATTTGACATTGATAATCATGCAAATGCTGCTTATGTCCTTAATTCTTGCACATCACGTTATAATATATCTTCATCGTTACCTCTATATGTATTTAATTGATTTCGATATCACTATTCACTACAGTTAATAGTAATGGCACAGGTGAATCTACCAGGCGATTGTTTGCCAGTAGAAACGACTGGCAGGAATCCATATTCGGGTCACGGTCTAGTAAACAGTTTTAATTTCGAAACTTTTCCTTCCTTCGCCATATTAAATCAAGTCGTTGCTCGCTATTAGTCAAGACCTTGCTCTGACTGCGTCACTCCGCTAACGCTATTGAGTCACAGACAGGAAATTATAAACGAAGAAGATTTTGTACTAATACACCATCATTATAATGTTCGGGCAGAACCGAAATCATATCTAATAAACTGGTGAATCTTCAACACTCTGTTTGGATCACACATACAATTTCCAACGTTGTGCAATGTTGGGGTGCATCAAACATTTCTTATTGGTAAAGTTATAATTTTTTTAAGCTATACAATGTTACTTTGATGGACCTTTAGAACGAGTAATTTTAACTAGAATTAATCACATTTCCTGACTTAGATTAATCCCTTCATGTGTTTCTGTAAATAGAGGTATCTCTGTTGTACTGCCACTTGTTTTTCTTGATGTCGTCTTCAATCTGATGACAGATTTCATGCTCGTCAAACCAGCCTATCCTGTGCCAGTCTCTTCATCTACAAATAACTACTGCACATTACATCCGTATGAACCTGCTTACTGTAGTGAAACCGTCGTCTCCCTCTACATTTTTACACTACATACTTCCTTCCATCAGCAAACGTACGATTCCTTGATACCTGAGGGTTTGTCCTATGAACAGACACCTTCTTTACTCAAGCTGTAGGAGAGATTTATTTTCTCCTACGTTGATGTGAGCACCTCCTCATTAATTATCCGATCAATCTTTTAATTTTAAGCAGTCAGCTACAACACCACATTTCAAAAACTTCTATTATTGTCTGTTTCTCGTCAAGTTTCCGCTTCCATACAAGATTACACTCCACACAGAGATATCTTCAGAAAAGACTTCTTAACACTTATTATGATATCAGATGTTAAAACACTGCTCGTTTTCAGGAATGCGTTTTTGGCAATTTCTCAACTGCATTTTATATCCATTCTGTTTCAGCCTTTATCATTTCATTTGCTGCCCAAAGACGCGAACGTCAGCTACTATCTTTATTGTCTTATTTACTAGTCCAGTTTTCTCGGCATCGTCTAAATTAATTCTAATGCATTCCATTATCCTCGCTCTACTTTCGAGAATATTCATTTTATAATCTATTTTCAGGACACTATCCATTCCTTTCTACAACTTTTGTAAGTCCTTTGACGCCTCTAACAGAATTACAATGTCATCCGTAAACCGTACTGTTTTTAGTTCTTTTCTCTGAACTTTAAACCCCTCTTCAAATACCTCCTGGTTTCATTCATGGCTTGTTCAGTGGACAGATTGAAGAAAATCGGATATAAGTTACAAAGCGATCTCACTCGCTTCTCAACTACTTCTTCCTTCCACTGGATTTGCTTTTGGAGAGGGTCCGCGTTGAGTAAAACATAATTTCTTGGTTTTCTTTTTATTCCCCAGTCATGTGTTGCTGAAGCTACAGCATCATCAGTGGGTTTCATGTTATCTTCTATAAAACAGGATAAATGATTTTTACTACTAGTACACATATCAATTTGAGTTTATATTGTCAGTATTTACATATCTGAAAAACAGGCAAAATTTTGTATACATACACCTTGTACCAAATGCTGTGGATTTTCTGGATGTGGTAACAAGAATACTTATAAACTTTTGTCCGTTTTTAAAATATTTAAATACTGACTTTATAAATTCCAATTTGTATGTATACTAGTAGTGAAAAGCAATTTTCCTGTTTTACAGAAGGTAGCACAAGTGATGATGTAAATCCAGCGAAAGCTGTATATAGAATAAATAAAAATAGCACATTATGTTTTGCTCAAGGCAGACCCTCTCCAAAAATAAATCCATTTGTAAGGAAACACGGGCAGAAGAGCTTCAACCTCAAGATTATTACTTCTTTCGACATTTAAAGGGCGAGCAAAATAAAATTGTCCTGGAAAATGTTTACAGTAAGACTGAAGTAGGGTTAGCCCCTTGTTAATGAACATCACAGAAGAGGCTGGAAACGGCCACCCTTGGCGTGAATGGTGCAGCGTGCACGATTTATGAATCCATGGACACACGCATCTCTGGCTGAGGGACAGCAGCAGTAGCGTTTCATTGTTCTGCTGTAACTATTCTAGCCTGTGAGGACACGTGCGTACACCTGACCCATGGGTAAAATTCCTAGTTAGAGAGATCGGAAGATCGAGGAGGCAAGGAGATTGCACTGCCTCTGCTGATTTTCCTCATCTCACTAAATACCTCATACACTCATGAGATGCTTCCCAACTCAGTGTCTGCTTTTGCTCCACCTAGCCGAAAATTTCCGGAGGCAGCGGTTAGCTTTAAGAGTTTGATGAAAGAATCGTGTTGCTATCCGGACACCAGACGTTGCCACCAAACCTTAGTCTTGAGATTATGCAACTGTATGTACTGGTGGAATTGCAAGATGTAGCATGTTATGTGAGTTCATATTCCCTCACAGGTTGAACCATGTCTTATCTCAAGAAATAAAAAACTGAAGTCCAAGAGTCCTGATTCCCAACTCGGAACCACCGAACGAACTCAACACGCGAAAGATCGTCTGGAAGCTGTAACTAATGCACAAAGGTGCATTTGAAACCATTCAAATTTAAGTCCCTTTTTATAATTTTTCGACACGATTATCTCTTAGTTTCCGCTTGCACAGATAAATGGCGTTGGGACTTCATCGGGCTTTGTTCCAGGCCCTCCTCCACTTCAGCGATGTTTTCTGGTGTTCGACCTCTTTTCATATAGTTACGGTTTTAACTTGCTGCAGAGTCCATTTCGCGTCATTTCCCCCACGAAATTGTGGGCTTTGCTGGAGGTTTTTTCTAAGCACTTTCGGTCTGAAAGACGTTTACTACCTGCTGTGATGCACATATCACTCGGCAATGAACACCGCATGTTTTATCATTAACACCATTCTGTGGCACATTTAACTGGTCGTGGGAGGTGGGCAAGTGCAGGTATATATATATTTAAGAGGTAATAGTTAACTTGTTGCTCTCGGTTTTGTATTCCATCTACCATGAGGATCCCTACTACATTCAGAATCTGCTTCGGAATCTACAAATGATTTAAAGGATGTTTGCTTTTCTTTAGTCTGTCTTCTAAGGTAAATCAAATGGTCAAATGTGTGTGAAATCTCTTGGGACTAAGGTCGTCAGTACCTCAGCTTACACACTACTTAACCTAAATTATCCTAAGGACAAACACACACACCCATGCCCGAGGGAGGACCCGAACCTCCGCCGGGACCAGCCTCACATGACTGCAGCGCCCTAGACCGCTCGCCTATTCCCGCGAGGTTAAAGTAAATCACTTGCTTCGTTTTTTTCTATGTTTCTCCAGAATCCTAGCCTATTTTTGCTTAGGTCGTGCCCTAATAGCGTTTTCATTCTACATTAATAATCTGTGCAAGTATTTTGGAAGAGGGACGCTTTATACAAACGATTAGTTTCGTATTAAGAATATTTGCATTTATCAGTAATCAAATGCCTCGATACTGGAACACATTGTAACGATGTTTTCAATTCAGTATTACGTTACTCAAAATTAGTGCTGTTTACTCTTACATTTATGTTAATAGTTTCTCCAAACAGAAGTACAGTGCTGAGAATGCATGGATTACCACTCATCCGTAACACTCATTTGCCATCTTTGGACATAATGTAGCTGGATGTTGCATTCGACTAGGTGCAGCACAGTATTGGACGCCTTGTTCTCGCTAATCATGAGCACATAGGTGTAACATGACTATCGACTGCGTATTCCAGCGCGTTCACGTATGTTTCCCCTGCCAGCACTCCGCCATAAATTATGCCCATGTTGAGAGGCGCTGACCCTCCCGAGCATGTAGGCTGCCGAAAACAAGAGAACCGTATTATCTGGTGTGACGTTTTGAGAAATCACCTTCCCATGCCCAACCAAAGATATGATAAATTGCCTTTATCGTCAGAGGTAATCTTGGATATTTGGATAAATTGGCAAGTAATATTAAAACAGGAGACTGTTAGGGATCTAAAAAGCTGTCAGTGCCACATTCGGGCTTTGTCTTATGATGACATGACTCTATAAGACTCCTAGGAAGTATCCAGTGTGCTTGTCAAAAAACGGCGTGGTAGGTACCCACCACTGGATACGTAATTTCCTTACTACAGCAGCGGTCGTGTAAATCAGAGTGCCCCACAAGTATTGTTCTCGAAAAGATCAATCGTGTGAAAGCCAAATCATATTTTCTTCACATGACATCCTAAAAGTCATGGACCGAAGCAGCTGGATGCAGTATTTGTTGATTTCCAAAAGGCATTTGGATCTTCCGGGCTAATTATTGAGAGAACAATCGTATAGGGTGTTAAGAGAAATTTGTGACTGGAATGAAGATGTCCTGGTAGGGTGAACGCGGCATGTTATCTTGGATTGAGAACCATCAAGAAATGTAGAAGTAACTCCCGATGTGTGCCAGGGAAGCGCGTTGGGGTCCTTACTGTTCGTATTCTATATTACCGACCTTGTTGACTATATTAATCCTAGACCACTAAAGGGAGAGTGTGCGAGGTGGGGATGGGGGCGGGGGAGGGTTGTTAATTTGCTTCTAAAACATAGTAAAATTTACTGTTGCACATTTTATTCAAAGACGTCAATAATTTAAAGGTTATACGTCAGTTAATCAACATTACTAGATCTCAGTACAAAATATCCTTATGCTTATCCATTACGGATATTTTAGAACCGTGGCTGTCTATTGAATGTAAATAAGTTATACAAAACTGCAACCAGTCACTTTCTTGAATAATTATGTTTTATTCCATGAATCGGTTTTCGAACCTTTTTCAGGTTCATCTTCAGATGGTTTTAGGAAGTTACATCATTATTTCTAGCATAATGCTCTATGACCAATCTGATTAAAATATTTGCCCTTATATCGACCTTAATACGTGTAAAGAAGAACGAATTACATCTCCGTGCAAAGTAGGCCTATGCCATATCTATCTGTCAAGATCTTTGTTAGAAGCCACAGTTGTAAAGTGCATGCTAGATGCTGGAAATGTCTCGCTGTCAGAGTGTAATTAATATAGTTTCTGTAGAAGTGTGTGGAGTTACACAACAACTGGACATCAAAATGGAGGCAGACAGATGGACACTAACCGAGAAAAGCTGCCTATACTGTCGCAGTAAGTAAAAAACTAAATTTACATCCATATCGACAGATAAGCTATACAGTCATGGCGATAAATTAAAGTGTGTTGCATCTTTTTGTCATAGAGCCAGCACCCAGCATTATCCTAGCAATAATTATGTAACTTCCTGAAACCATCTGAAGATGAACCTGAAAAGGTTCGAAACCCGGTTCATGGAATAAATCATAATTATTCAAAAAAGTGATTGGTTGCAGTTTTGTATAACTTATTTACATACAAAATATCCTGTTTTATATCCTTTTGCAATTGTAACTTATACGATTGTTTACTACTCTAGGGTTAATACAGTTTTCGCAGATGATGCAGTTATCGGTAACAAATTACTGCGCAATTTAGTCGAAACTGCAAGATTTGAAATTGGTGCAAATTGCTTTAACTGTTCAGAAATTTTAATTGTGCACTTCAAAAAACGAAGAAACATACTTAGGATTACATGTTGATAAAGCAGGAGGCATACTTCCGCTCATTGGTAGAACGCTAGGGAAATGCAATTAGTATGCAAAGGAAGTTAGTCACAAAACGTTCATATGACATATCCTAGTACAATGCTCAAGTTTGTGAGATCCGTACCAAACAAGGCAAACAAGAGATATTGAGCGTATGCAAAGAAGAGCAGTACGAACGGTCACAGTTTTGATGGGTTTCGTTGGTACTATTAAGATTTTCTACAGGATGGAGTATTTCTCCCCATTTAAGTGAGACGACATAAACTCACCGGACGAAAAATTAGTTAGTCTTACATTACAAGCATCATTTAATATCGTGTAATTCCGCCTTTGAAATTGATAACCACGTGTTTTCATTTAGGGAGTGATTCCACAAGGTTGTGCAGGTAACATAGCATGCAGGTCCCTGAGGATCTAATCGCGCAAATCCTCCAGTTTTCAGGGATAGTGATGCTGGCATTTTGCCAGCAGTTCCAATATGTCCTATGATTTTGTACATGGGTTCTAGGGATGTGATTTTGCAGGTCACTCGACACGTAACAGAGTGGGGAGGTACTTAAAAAGTCGTCATATATTTTTCCATCAAAATTAACTTCGTTGTAGCCGTGCTTATTTGCCTGCGTGAGCAATGGCCTACTCCAAAGTGACCAACTCCAAATGCTCTTTGCTTGCAGTCGCCAACGCAGTGTTCTCTCACTGACAGTTTGGGCTGGACCTCCACTGTCTGCAGTAAATCCTGTCGGGATTAGATGCTATTTTCATTCATAAGCTGTGAAATGCGTCTCCGGTCCGTCTCCAGCAGCATCTCTTTCCGCCTGCAGTTCTGACGTCACATTTCGTGGTCACGTATTTTAACTGGACACGATGACGTCTGCAAGCAGGACAATGCAACGTGTCACACAGCTCGCAAAGTACGTGCCTGCTTTGAGGAGCAAATGATGAGTTTATCGTTCTTCCCAGGCCACCAAACTCCGCAGATTGAAACCCTGTTAAAAATATGTGGCCTCCTCTTGATGAGGCTGTTTGCGCTATGGATCCTCAACCGCGAAACCTAGCGCAGCTGTCCAATGCACTGGAATCGGTATGACTCCAGATCCCTGTCGCTACCTTCCAGAATCCCGCTGATCTTTCTTCTTGCACGTCCGCGCTGCATAAGGTGGTTATTCAGGCTTTTGGCAGATGGTCCGCTAATGTGATTGGACCGTTTATTTTCTGATGTTCCGTCACTCTTGCCATGGGTTTCAGATGGTTTCCCAGATGCAACTGGGTAAGTTCCTGGCCGGTACCTACGCCCCACCTCAGATACACGCGACGCATACGTTCAGAAAAATGTTCTCAGACTTGAGCTTCGATTCACTCAAGACGCAAGGAGATGGGATACCTAGATTCCATCCCAGAGGAAATCATAGCATCAGGCAGTTTATGCCGCCGCCGAATGTCGTTGCGTCTGCGCATATAACAATGCAGAACCCGTAAGCGGAGCGGGTAAAAACTAAATGAGAAAAATAAGGTTAAGCTGCTCGAACAGTATAGAAACAGACACGAAGAGTCTAATAATATTTGTACGACATACTTCCGTCTTAAACAGCCGCAAATCTCAATAGGGTGGTGGTTAGCCATCTAATGAAAATAAGCACTTGGCATAACTCGCGGTCTGAGCAGTTCGTACTTCAGCACTGAAGCCGGTTCTTGTATATAACCATTCCTAGCTGTCTACACCTGCGACCTAGAGGAAGAGAAGGAGGTTAGTGTTTAACGTCCCGTCGACAACGAGGTCATTAGAGACGGAGCGCAAGCTCGGGTGAGGGAAGGACGGGGAAGAAATCGGCCGTGCCCTTTCAAAGGAACCATCCCGGCATTTGCCTGAAGCGATTTATGGACATCACGGAAAACCTAAATCAGGATGGACGGAGACGGGATTAAACCGTCGTCCTCCCGAATGCGACCTAGAATTCTGCTGGATTTCGTGTTGTTGTGTAAGATGGTTCTGGCTCTGAGCACTATGAGACTTAACATCGGAGGTCATCAGTCCCCTAGAACTTAGAACTACTTAAACCTAACTAACCTAAGAAAATCACACACATCCATGCCCGAGGCAGGATTCGAACCTACGACGGTAGCGGTCGCGCGGTTCCAGACTGAAGCGCCTAGAACCGTTCAGCCACACCGGCCGGCAGATGGTTCTGTCTTCCTTTCGTCAGTACTGATATGAATCCACGTTACTTGCAGTGATCACATTAGCTCTCTACAGCTCTTGCGACTCAATACTGGGCGTCGATATTGATTTGGATACACTACGTGATATGTGTCAATGACGTTCCTAGACGCTCAGTAACACATGAAATGTATTCGGAGTTGCAAATATGGACAAACATAATCGGTTTAATGGAATGACAACAATGAAAATTTGTCCGGAGTAGGACTCGAGCCCAGATTTCCAGCTCATCGCTAGCGGTAGCTTTACTATCGCGACTCAGACCAGGCTCAGAGTTCCATATGACGTCAACCAAGTGTCTACAACTGGAAATCGCACATTCATTATGTATATTCCCTACACTTGGAATAATTTTAATTCAAGGTCGCTTGCCCAATGTCGACGGGTAAATACGACATTGCACTATCTTTGTTACCAAGAAACTAGTATGCCAACCAAGCTATGGCATCCCATATCATCAACGCAGATGATTTATGTACCTGTTTGGAAACGTTCATTTTCCTTGAATCCTTTATTCATGGATAAGTCTAATGTGATACCGATCCTGGTCTAAAAAGGTCACGTATTAGCTGTACTGCACCCAACATGTCTTTGGATACGGCACTGGCTGTGCACGTCTCTCCACTATCTCGTCAACAAGCCACAACAAAGACCACAGTGCTGAAAGGATGCTGAGCTCCAGATGTCGTCGTAGCATCCTTGTAGATATCTTGTTGTATACAAGCTCATTTCCTGGCTCACGATAAGTGAAATACCTAGGTGATCCCGTACAGCCGAGTGAATAACATGTCTTCTCCTCGCGTGCTTCTGGTGTGGGGCCCAAATTTTCTATATTCCCATGACTCGAGACACCACATAGCAATCGCCGTTGAATTTTAATACATCATGGTAGACGTGTTTCCTTCTCATAAAAACCAGGACTCAAATCAGGATTTCCTGATTACCACAAGCGGCCACTTTAACCACGTTGGTTATCTGAGCATGCTTACCGCCCAACCCGATGTCGCACGCTATATACGTAGCCTGTCGCATTTATTATTATGCTCATTGCTCGCGTCCTCACCTGATCCCCGCGATGAGTCGAACAACGAGGGCATGAGCACTGAAGGTACCAAAGCACATATATTTATAAGTGCACGACATACGTGCATTTGGGTTGGAAAGAAAGAGTACACTGACAGCTGAAGCAGCTAAGGTGACCGCTAGCGATGAGCGGGAAGTCCAGTTTCGACTCCCGGTCAAGCAAAAAATTTCCGTTTTCACAACTGGATATATTTCAATGTACGATTAAAGCAGAGGTCGAGGTATCTCTTTCCTCTTGTACACAATGCTGTAGAACCACGAATTGCAACTGATATCTCAATTTCTCTATCAGCATATCAGTTATTTAATTGTGCTACATGCTTGTGGCGGTCTAGCAGGTAATTCACTAGTGTACGGCCATGCTCGTTCCAGGTTTAATCCATCCTAATCCACATGCAAGTCAACACGTCATCACTGCGAACTTCGCTTACATCTTGTTGCTGTTCCAAACTATGTTTTACGGTTACGAAGTTGTTAGATGAGCATCAAGCAGTATATATCTGGTGGTCAAAACGTCAGTATAAATTTGAAAACTGAAGAAATCACGGAATAATGTAGATAGAGAGGTACAAATTGACACACATGCTTGGAATGACATGGGGTTTTATTAGAACCAAAAAAATACAACGTTGAAAATATGTCCGAAAGATGGCGCTTCATCTGATCTGAATAGCAATAATTAGCATAACAAAGTAAAACAAAGCAAAAAATTATGTTCTTTACAGGAAATGCTCAATATGTCCACCACCATTCCTCAACAATAACTGTAGTCGAGGAATAATGTTGTGAACAGCACTGTAAAGCATGTCCGGAGTTATGGTGAGGCATTGGCGTCGGATGTTGTCTTTCAGCATCCCTAGAGATGTCGGTCGATCACGATACACTTGTGACTTCAGGTAACCCCAAAGCCAATAATCGCACGGACTGAGGCTTGGGAACCTATCTACATTATTCTGTGGTTTATTAAGTTTTCAAATTTATACTCACTTTTTGATCATTCGATATACACTCCTGGAAATTGAAATAAGAACACCGTGAATTCATTGTCCTAGGAAGGGGAAACTTTATTGACACATTCCTGGGGTCAGATACATCACATGATCACACTGACAGAACCACAGGCACATAGCCACAGGCAACAGAGCATGCACAATGTCGGCACTAGTACAGTGTATATCCACCTTTCGCAACAATGCAGGCTGCTTTTCTCCCATGGAGACGATCGTAGACATGTTGGATGTAGTCCTGTGGAACGGCTTGCCATGCCATTTCCACCTGGCGCCTCAGTTGGACCAGCGTTCGTGCTGGACGTGCAGACCGCGTGAGACGACGCTTCATCCAGTCCCAAACATGCTCAATGGGGGACAGATCCGGAGATCTTGCTGGTCAGGGTAGTTGACTTACACCTTCTAGAGCACGTTGGGTGGCACGGGATACATGCGAACGTGCATTGTCCTGTTGGAACAGCAAGTTCCCTTGCCGGTCTAGGAATGGTAGAACGATTGGTTCGATTACGGTTTGGATGTACCGTGCACTATTCAGTGTCCCCTCGACGATCACCAGAGGTGTACGGCCAGTGTAGGAGATCGCTCCCCACACCATGATGCCGGGTGTTGGCCCTGTGTGCCTCGGTCGTATGCAGTCCTGATTGTGGCGCTCACCTGCACGGCGCCAAAAAAGCATACGACCATCATTGGCACCAAGGCAGAAGCGTCTCTCATCGCTGAAGACGACACGTCTCCATTCGTCTCTCCATTCACGCCTGTCGCGACACCACTGGAGGCGGGCTGCACGATGTTGGGGCGTGAGCGGAAGACGGCCTAACGGTGTGTGGGACCGTAGCCCAGCTTCATGGAGACGGTTGCGAATGGTCCTCACCGATACCCAAGGAGCAACAGTGTCCCTAATTTGCTGGGAAGTGGCGGTGCGGTCCCCTACGGCACTGGGTAGGATCCTACGGTCTTGGCGTGCATCCGTGCGTCGCTGCGGTCCGGTCCCAGGTCGACGGGCACGTGCACCTTCCGCCGACCACTGGCGGCAACATCGATGTACTGTGGAGACCTCACGCCCTACGTGTTGAGCAATTCGGCGGTACGTCCACCCGGCCTCCCTCATGCCCACTATACGCCCTCGCTCAAAGTCCGTCAACTGCACATACGGTTCACGTCCACGCTGTCGCGGCATGCTACCAGTGTTAAAGACTGCGATGGAGCTCCGTATGCCACGGCAAACTGGCTGACACTGACGGCGGCGGTGGACAAATGCTGCGCAGCTAGCGCCATTCAACGGCCAACACCGCGGTTCCTGATGTTTCCGCTGTGCCGTGTGTGTGATCATTGCTTGTACAGCCCTCTCGCAGTGTCCGGAGCAAGTATGGTGGGTCTGACACACCGGTGTCAATGTGTTCTTTTTTCCATTTCCAGGAGTGTATATTACTTTGTCACCTATGTATTTACACAAAATTTTTACCTTTAGCAGATATGATCAACAGACAAAATGTTAGTCACGCATACCACCATCTACAGAGGCTCAGAGTGACAAATGTGATGTAAGAGAAAATACATGGGTACGCAAACGTATAAGCTAATTTATCTTTTACTCTTTCAGAGATAATCTAACTAAATTTTGAATAAATTAACATTGTGTTATTGGCTATGGCCTGCATTTTCTTATCAAATAATTAAATCAAGACGTTGCTCGATTTTTCTCAAAGATTATTTTGATTATCACTTTCAAAATGGCTTAGATTATTCTTAATAATTAAATAAACAAAACCGTTTACCAGATTTGTAATATCAATGTTCTAACTCTACCAATAACTTTTAAAATGTTCATGCATGGGAGATAGTAATTTTTATTTCACAAAAATTTAAATACATTTGACAATGATGCAATTTAAAATATTTTGTGCCCAGTAAGTTGTGTTACAGAATGTAAAAACTGTATGACGAATTTCACTTTTGTATCTGCTATGATTCAGCAGATAACGTTCCTGTACACTCAAAACTGAAGGTCGTACGAAAGACAGAAAAAATATTTTTTTTTTAGAATTGTGCCAGGAAAATGTACGTTAATATTGGCCAAAGCCATAGATTTGAAATTTTTGGTGTTCATGCAGCTCTTTTCTTCTAGTCTGATCCTAATGGCCTGCCATTTTGGCAATATCCATCACTGACATTTCAGAACAAGCAACACACACATCATCAGACTACTTCAGTAGGTTTCCAGTGAAGCAATATACATCACTGACATTTCAGAATTAGCAAAACACACATCATCATTCAGTAGGTTTTCAGTGAAGCAAACTGCATCAAATCGTATTCTCATAAGGGTCCTGAATCTTACAATGTATTTTAACATTAGATCAAAATGTTGTCTTTTGGCGTCTCTTCTAAACCAAATAATTGGATATTTCATTCTCGTTTTGTGATCCATCGTGTGTGTATTTCTTTAGTAAATAGTAGTTAAACACATCATAAATGGGCTTACAGCCCTCTATACTCTACAGATTTTCGTTGCAGGAAGTAATAAAATATCCTAAAGAAGACAAAGTCGTGTTGTAAAGACGGCATTGGTTGAATCAAGATGGAGTATACATCATCTGTAGCACAAATTGAATCCCGACAATGAGAGATAGTATTTATAACATGTTACAGAACTGTCTGGTGACAATCAGTTTATACAGGGTGAGTTTCCTAACATTACCGCTGGATATATTTCGTAAACCACATCAAATACTGACGAATCCATTCCACAGACCGAACGTGAGGAGAGTGGCTAGTGTAATTGGTTAATACAAACCTTAAAAGAGGACACTGGTCGGTTTGGACAGTGTATACAGTGGAAAACTGGCATCTTGTGGTCATGTGACCGTGCACCGTGAAAGAACGTGTATCTACCATAGAGCTGTGACAGAATGAGAGAAAGAAACTTTCCTATTATGACGTTGCCATGACCACAACGTTAGTGATATTGTAAGGTGTGTTGATGTATGATAGCACACTGTTCAGTCATTCGCAGTCACGTAATATGGTATAAGAATTAGTGCCATAAAAATAAGAATCCAACAGGGATACGAGAAGAACGTAGAACTTTTTCAATGAGAGCCCGTTTCAAACTGGCAGGAATTACTGTAGTCAGTAAATGCAGATCCATCTCAACAAGTTTCCCAATGAACATTGCGAAGGGAATAGCATGCAACGTACACTTGTATCGGATGCATCGAAAAGGCGATTGGTCACAGTTGTCCATAAAATTCCACGTCTTCATTGGGCCAGCCAACTCAGAAACTGAGCAGTACAATATGGTACTGGAGGCGTGTAGTGTGGTTCGAAAAGTATGCACTCACTGTCAGGACATTTGTACAACCGTTACTTTCCGAGACCAGAATCTCCGATCCCTTAGTGAGTAGGCCGCAGGGCGGTACGAACACGCCACTTTCCAAATATTGCGAAGCGGCCTAACGACGGTCATATCAGATCTTGTTCTACAGTATTTTGGGGGTGTTTTGCATTCCATAACATCGATCAACTCATTCAGTGTATAATAAATGTGAACCAGGATATATGCTACAACATTCTCACTGATTAAGTGCCGCTGTTTCTTCTATATCTTCATGAAAAGTGCTCTATTGAAACTTCCATCCCCTAATATAATAACAGCCGTTTTCTCAAAGAAACACCTGAACCTTCCTGGATGGACGAAAACTCAAGCACCGTATTGCACCTCAATAACTCACCATCTCATCCTATCTTAGTTCCATTGATTATGTTTTGGTTTTTGTTATTTTTGTTGCTGTTTGTGATAACTGGAGAGATTCTAGTAAATGCGTCTGCAATCTTATAATATTGACTACAAAAAAGTGGGTTCCATTAATTAAATACTAGTTTCTCTAATACTTGTCTTTTTGCCAACAAACCACACGTCCGGGGCTGTCTGGCATAACCTTATGGACAAGTTTGCATCAGCTGAAGTGCATAGGTATAATAAACAAAACACACCAAATTTACAGGAAAATCATTTTATTTTATCAAAACTTGGTGTAACGCCCTTTTCATGGAATAAATTGTTCAAAGAATAAATTTTTCTTGAAGAAATAATACACGAACAGAAATAAACTACTTGAATATATTTACAACTGTACGAACTGAAATATATGAGCAAACCATAAAATTTTCAAGAAAAATAACTTATGCATATAATTATAGGTATTCAAACAGAATTTTCTCAGTGTTTTAAAGCTACCACAAATGTGGAAGTTGGGCGCTCCTTTATTTGAAAGGTTCCGCATAATTTTACTTTTATCAGGTAGAATTGAATCATCGTCATCTGACCATGTGACCGTGGTGGACACGTGAATCTCGTTGCCATTGGTTTCTTCAGTCTACCCAAGTACTCGACCACACAGAGTCATTTGCATGGAATTCAGACTGAGCAGGTTGCCTTAAAGAGTGGAAGAGATTTGCCACTGCTCTTGTTCGAATGAACACTAGCGGTGTGGTTAGTCGGCGTATATTTGGTGCGAATTGTCACAGGTATGCCACCTGACCCCATACCTACCTATAGCGACTAGCCCCACGACAAGATCAGAAACGAAATGGACAGCCCACACAATCCCAAAAAATCAGGAACAATATATTATCATACATGCATGCAACCATGGTTGATCAATCTTCCAAAAACTGCCTTTAGTAGCGCCTCAGTTCGACCTATAGGTTCACCCGTTCAAAAAATAATTGATAACGAAAAAAGTTCCTGAACAGTCAGAAAAGCGATGAAACAGTTGTCCGTCTTTCGTGACAGTTCCTATCAGACTGAAGTTACAGTGGATGTTGTACACTTACATATGCACCCCACTAGCACGGTAACAGCTCTCTGACTCCTCAGCGGCATGAAAGAGAAGCTGTGTTCCAGCTAGCCTCTCATGCCAACGAACCCCAGCCTCCCGTAAGTTTAGGCCTACTTAGGACAGAAGATGAACCGCATCAGTCAATGTCTCTTGGATCTGATATCAGTACGGGATCTACCCATCAGTGACTAGCTGTATCTGGATGTGGAATACATAAAGAAGAATCTGTCTCTTTTGAGAATCGAAGCCACTGTCAGGTACACACACACTCACACACACACAGTATTAGCGTGTTACCTCCTTGCGTTGACTAATTTTTTTGACCAGTCTGCCTATTTTGTGGGGTTTAAGAGTACCGCTTGTTCAATAGTGTCCCATACTCTGTTAAAGGCTGTGTGTTTGTTTATCTGTCTTCCGACTGGTGTGATGCAGCCTGCCACAAGTCCCTTTCCTGTGAGTTACAAGGCATCTCAGAGTAGCAGTTGCACCCAACGTCCTAAATTATGTGCTGGACGTATTCTAATCTCTTCTTCCTTCTACTCTTTGTAGTTCCCTCTACTTCCACGGAAGTTATTACTTGATGTCTTAACACATGCCCCATTATTGCGTCCTTTCTTTTCGTCCACGTTTTCAAACCTTCATCTTCTAGTGCATTCTACGGATGGCGTACTTATTTTTTATCAGTCCGCCTAATTATCAACATCCGTCTAGAGCAACATATCTCAGAATCTCTGATTCTCTTATTTTCCACTTTTCACAAAGTCCTGACTTCATATTACACAATGCTGTGCCGCCCCGCGGGTTAGGCGTGCTGTCTCAGGCGCATTGTCACGGTTCACGGGGATCCCCTCGTTGGAGGTTGGAGTCCTCCCTCGGGTATGGATGTGTGTGTTGTCCTTAGCGTAAGTTAGATTAAGTAGTACATAAATCCAGAAACTGATGACCTCAGCAGTTTGGTCTCATAGTCCTTACCAAAAATTTCCAGTTTGCAATGCTGTGCCCCAAACGTTATTCTGAAAAATTTCTTCCATAAAATAAGTCAGATGTTTGATACCAGCAGAGTTATTTCGACCAGGGCTGCCTTCTCTGCCTATGCTGCTCTGTTTTTATGTCCTCTTTGCTTTGCTGGGCATGTGTTATTTTGGTTTCAAGGTAGCAAAAAATGGTTCAAATGGCTCTGAGCACTATGTAACTTTACGTCTGAGGTCATCAGTCCGCTACACTTACACCTACTTAAACCTAACTAACCTAAAGACATCACACACATCCATGCCCGAGGCAGGATTCGAACCTGCGACCGTAGTGGTCTCGCGGTTCCAGACTGTAGCGCTTAGAACCGCTCGGCCACACGGCCAGCTCAGGTAGCAGAATTCTTTCATTTCGTCTACTTGGTGGTCTCCCATTTTGATACTGACGTTATCGTTCATCTCATTTCTACTACTTGTAACTAATTTCGTCTTTCGCAGGTTTACTTTCAGTCCATAGTGTCCGCTCGTTACGTTTTTCATTTCCTTAGACAGACAGTGCTATTATTCCTTTCACTGATGATACAAATGCCATCAGTGGAACTTGTCACTGATTTTCTTTTCAACTTGAAGTATAATTCCACTCTTGAAGCTTTTTTTTATTTCTGTCGCTGCTTCTTCGATGTATATTATGAACACTATGTGCGAATTCTACATCCCACTCTTAAACACTCTCTAATAGGAGTACTTCGTTCTTATTATGAGATGAATTCGCATTTTGCGAATGTGATTTACGTCAGCTGTTTCCGGACGCTGAAACACGGATTCCCACTTATCGCGAGTGTTCACTTCAACAACTTGGCCATCCGAACATGCCTCCAAGACGAATCGAAACTCTCATAAGGCTCAATGTCCACAACCTGTACGTCTGCGCACTTCGCGATTCCTGCACAGGATGAGACACATATTTTATCGTTATTTTAGCCTGTCGAGGTATGGATGTATGAGTGATAATTTCTATGTTTATTCAGTGTTTGTATCTTCACGTTAAATTGTCTTTCAGACACGTTTGCATGTCTGAATGAACATACAACCCTCTGGCGATTACGGCTGCGGCAAATATTACAAAATGGATCCATTCCTTGATTGGTTAAAATGACAAAATATTTGTCTCTCCCTGTATGGAAATTACGAAATGTGCGAACGTAATAGTTATGGACATCGTGTCATATGAAAGTCTGGAGCGGTCTCGGAGGCGTGCTTTGATAGCTGAAGAGTGTATAGCACCACTACCTATCGGTACTTCATAAAGCTATAGCGGCTGAAGCAGGAATATTCCACGAAGTCTCACAACGAATTCCTCATTTTTTTCAATCTAAATCGAGGGAGGAACAAATGTCTTGCATTACTTGTCTTTCTGTATTTTACATCGTCGAGAACTTTTTCTAGTTCGACCAACCCTGAAGGTTGTACTAAGCGGTATTATAGCTGCCTTCTGTGAGTAAAATTTTGCGCGCCTCGCAGCCGCCTTGTGTGTAGGGCCACGAGGCGATGGTGCACTCCTTTCATGCGTTATTCTGCGTAAGTCGAGAACAGCCGTGGAGTTCCCGCAGGCCCGGCCGCTTAACTGCTAATGAGAGCTGCTGCCCGCCGACCTGGATGTCCGCCTCCTCTCGCTAGCGAGCCACCAGCCGGCCCAGCAGCACTTAACGCGCCTCGCCGCCGGTGCGCGGTCGGGGGAAATTTTCACTCAGCCAAACGCTAAGCATTTTTTTCTACTTCCTCTTTTCCCCAACTGGAGTGAAATGCAAATATATTCGGCTAGTTCGTTGTGTCACTGCGTTCGTCACTTCTGGAATTGCGAAAAAAGCAATTCTCTGACAATGGTCGCTCGTTGGCGTAAAATCGGAAGGCGTCGCTGTAAAAATAAGCGAGAATTAAAATAGTGAGCCACATTCAGTTTGAATTCGTATCTGATATTTTAATGAATTTAATGGAACGTTGGAAACCCATTTCTTTACAACCGGCACGGAGAGGTTCCTTAGCGTCCTAGTGTGTAAAATTCTCTTTTAAACAGCGTCAACCCATGCTGCGCCGATAAAATTTCGGAGGTTTTTCGGGGATATTTTCTCAGTATTTTGGTGTATGTGATTCCTTACCTCGGATGGTCCTAACATGATAATAACTTAAGGGGATCCGGAGGTGCCTATGCTCCCCATGTTAAAATCACTAAGTTTGAGGAACATTTATGAATAAACTACCAAATAGAAAAATTTGAATTTTTGTAAAATATAGAGTGGTTTAATATTGCAGTTATGACAGAGGGAGTTTGGAGTAGCTTTTCTAGTTTCCTTCCAATTATTTTTTTATTAATGACCCAATTTTTTTACAAATAATTGCTTTATAATTAAACTGAAATGAAACTACTGAACATATTGCGAAATGGCTGTCTTACAATGTAAGTTTGACCACTAGGAGTGCTGTATAAAAATTTCATCTCTCTACCTTCAGTGGATTTTGAGGAAATGTTCCTTATATTCGAAAAATTCTAATTTACGGGAAATGGCTGTCAAATTTTCTCAGTACATTCCTGCACTATAGGATGGATTGTCAAAGTCTTCTTCTTCATCCTCCAAAAGCTTCCTCTGCTGTCTTCTTTTCTGGCCTGTTGTTCCATCATACTTCATATGCCTTTCTCTTCTTTCTGCTCCTCTTATCCTTTCTCTGTCAATATTTCTTAGTTCTCGTACAGTGTTCACCCCAGCTGTAAATCCTAATGCCTTCAGAACTTCACACTTCACACTGTTCCCTTGGTTGTAGGTTTCTATTGCATCATAAATGCCAAAGTGCAGTGTTTTTATGCTTACAAACACCCTTTTAGGAATCACTTTCCAAATCAAATTTACGCTCTCATTAGGACTCTGCGTCTTTCCGTGTAGACATTTGTGTAACAACTCTGGCTGCGCTAAGTCATGAAAAATTGGTTTTATTGCATTTATCACAGCTGCTGGCAAACCATGTTTGTGATCATAGTCCTTTTTTGCATTACATTTGCACCAGGAATCTTTTGGGCACAGGCTGTGTTGAGGGTATTCATTGGAATAGGCAGTATCAAGGAACAATGACCACACTGCTTTTCGCTTATCACTAACATTACTAGTATTTTGTCTTCTAGCATACCCATAGTATCTCTGTAGCCGTTCAATCACCTCATCAGTAAGCCTGCCTCTCCTTCCTATTGTCTTTCCATCACTGAGCTTACTTGAACCCAAAGTTTGTTTGAGCCTTCGAAGCCGTGCACCCATACGCTTTTGCACATGCCCAATGCATTCCAACTTTTCAACTACAAATTGATTTCCATATGGTTTCAGTTCCTGTATAGTCTTGAAACCTTTGGAGTCACAATCCCCAAGGTAGTATTTGTACCTAACGTTGTATCTGGGAACTGAACGTTCCAAAATTTGTTTCACTCCATCCACTTCCATTGCTCCACTTGATCCACTAAAATTTGCCTCACAGGTTCCACTGTGCTCTCCTTTGATTTTATTTTTGCACCTACAATGTTTTGATAATATTGCAACATCTATCACTTTTGCACTACCACCACAAGTAGCAGTTATAACCCCATTCAGGGATTTATTACCCCTCTTTTGCCAGGAACCATCTAATACCACTACCAAATCCCTAGAACCACCCTTCATTTCTACAGATTCCTCCACTGCTTCCTTCATGGTTTTCAAAGCCACATCTTCAACAGAGGATCCTACCAGTTCACAGTAGTACCCAAATTTGCTTGGAGGCGATGGAAAGTTCATAATACCACAAAACAGTTTACCAGCAGCACACCCTTTTCCAATGGATCGAAGACCATACAGAAGTCGAACATTCACATCAAACTCTCTAGATCGTCCATTTTCACCAAAGAGACTGGCATGTGAATTGTAGAAAGTCACTTGATACTTGCAAAATGCACAGATTATCTTCATCTCACAAGCAAAACCAAAGTGCTTTGTTATCTCTAGTTCCACTCCTACACTTGAACACATTTTGCACAAAACACTTTCTTTCAGCACAGAAGATAATACTCCAATATTCAGTACTTCGTTAATATCATCATTCACTAACATATTCACGAAATCTGTCACTTCCACCAGTCAGCATCTTTCTAGAAGATGTCACAGGGCTATGGCCGGCCATGTGTTGCTTAGCAGAAGAACGCACTGTTTCAGTAATTGTAGTATCGCAACTTGGTATTAGTGTTAATTTTCTTTTCTCTACGTTCTTCCTCTTCTTATATACGCGGTTACTAAAACGTGGCATCATAACCAGAACAACGCTTTTCACAAGAAGTATAATACTACCAACAACAGGCGCAACACGGAACTAATACGAAACGGTAAACAGCAAAGAGACGATGTTCCGCGCTCTTAGCGCTTCATTTGTCACAGAAAACAACGTATCCAAACCTTGCACACTCGCTGTATGCGTAACATAAGGCGCTGTATGCGTAACAGGCCGATAAAATCCCAAGCAGTTCGGCAGGAAGTCACGAGAGGGTGATGATGCATTCAGCGGCCGCCCATTTCCTCTGCAGGCGTGGGGGAAAATGGTAATAACTCCACTTCTAGGGCGAGTAGAGCAATAATTCAAAGTTTACATTAAAGAGGAATGTTCCAATTAATTTTCGGTAGCAAAAAAAAATCGTAATTTTTTGTATTTGACCACCTCCGGCTCCCCTTAACTGTGATTTATTTCATTTGTTACTCCAGTTGTTTTCTGTGAAAATACTTTACCAACAGTGGAATCACTCAAATGTACAGCATACAGCACAAAACATGTATGTTCGGATGCAAAAGTGACGTGATATAGCTCTCAGCCGAAATAGCTCAACATATAATGTTCGTGACTCTCTTCCATTGCAATTGTGAATCTTTGTGGGGCAGGCATATTTCCCAACTGTTCGCCAGTAAAACTACCCATACAACAGCTGTGTAACACTGTCATCATATTAGTAATAATGCTGGAATGGAAAAACAAAAGGAAAACAGAACGAAGCACTAGTGCACGCAAGTCTAAGGTCGAAGAGTATAGTAGCAACACATGTCAGCAGCCAGTAACATGAATCAGTGGAATAAATTTGTTTCCGAATAAGACTTACAGCACATACCGTATACTAGGGAGATTTCAGCTCGCTGGCCGTGCCCTAGTACGAGCGATAAAGCAAATAGTTTCATTTTGCACATTTCCCCCAAATCCAGCCCACGCTGTCTGAGAGAAGGAGGCGCAAGAGAGGGAAATTCTGGATGCGCCTCATTTAACTGGCAGTGCAGTCCCATTGCATACGACTTGGTTTTATATTCCACATTTCTCAATAATAAAACCGCTTTTTTAATATTTAATTATTTTTGTCTCGCTGGAGACAATATAACTTTTATCTTGCACATACTGTAGGTATATGAACAGATGTTGACAGTTTCACTGAGTTTTGCACTCATGTTACCACGTAATCGTGACTTATTTAGTTTCGTAATCGAGAGAAGGTGTTTCAGACAAATATGTAGACTGAAATATTAGCACATTTGCAGCCTCATTATGAATATCTGCAAAATCTGTCCGAGGAAAGCAATGTAGACGTCCTGGACAGTTTTCATGTAAAAATGTTTGTCATTAGAAGTTGCATCTGTACGAGCACACGGGCGCTTTCAACCGAAACGGCAAACAGTCTCGAACATAGCACGAAAACAGATGTCTTCAATACCTCTATATTATTATTCACGTGTGGGCCCAATAGGACCCAACGAGGTACAATCCATCATGTCGCTTTTGATGGTTGGTTTTCCTTTGTGTGCAAATTTGTTTCATCCTTTCAAAATGAAGCCTCTTTTTTTTGCATCGGACCACGGTATTCCAGTCCGTTTTCTGACTTTAATCTGACCAACTTTCCTAACAAATATCTTTTTTCAGCATGTTTTTCTATTTGTAACGTGTGCCTGAGTTATACAGGCTACTTTAAGATCCTCCTTAACCGTGGCGATCCATTTAATTGGCTCAGTTTTGGCCTTATTTATGTTTTCGCAGAATTCTACTATATGTTTTGTCAACCTAGTAGGTGCCATTCTTTTAATGAGCTCATAAAATTTAAATCTTCTTTTCCTCATGTCAAAATGAATGTCTGTGTATTCTTCTATTTCCTTATTACTTCTCAGCCTATAAGTTTCTCCATCAGTCATTTTGAGGTCTAATATTTTCCTATTAATCTTTCTTTCTTTCTTTTGATTTTCTTCAATATCCCTCTTTCTATTTAAAATTAATGTTTCTTCTCCACAAAGATATTCAATTTCATTACAACACTATAATGCCTACATTTAATGAATTTACAATATGATTTTGTACTTTAAATATTTTGTGTTAATCTGAATGCGGTTGCCATTTTTTGACAGCGATTATCGTTTGCTGCTTTATCGAGACTGTTCTCTTGTAAGATTTCCCCTGAGTATTTATACTGAGAATACCTTTTTATTTTTCCATATTTTGTGTTCAAAAACTTTGGTACTTGTTTGTTGCACGCCATATGTTCAATTTTTTTTGGATAATATTTGTAGTCCTACTTTTTCCGCAACTTCTTTAAGAATTTTAATTTGTTTTTGGACTGTGGTAATATCTCTTGTTGAAATTGCCAGATCATCCGCAAAGGTGAGGCAAGCCACCCATATCTTCCTTCTACCTAACTTGATTGACTGACCTAATTTCGACTTCACTTTTGCTCTAGCCGTTCTGTTCCAAATCACTGTTAAACGGTAATGGAGAGAGTCCATCTCTCTATCCAACAACCGTCTTCATGTCAAATGGTTCAGAAATTTCTCCTATGAATTTAACTTTACAGTTAGTTTCAGTTAACGTTTCTGAGCCGTGCTGCGACTCGCACTGGTGCTGTTTGTAGGTTTCCACCCTCTGTTGGAAGTCAGACGATATAGTTTAGTTGGCATGGTTGCGATTGTTTTTCTTCTTCTCGTGTTAACTGGCGCCAGTTGGTTTCGCAAGCGTTGCCTGTCCGCTAGTGGCGGCAGCGGCGGTTATCGATATGTAGTAACTGTTGCCCTATCTTTGGGATGACGTCGTTGTTTTTATGGGTCGTGTGAGTGGGACAGTTCGGTCGGGGACTCAGGAGGAGCCAGATCCGCCCAAAGTCAGAACACGCCGAGACTGCTGGCGGCACACATGGACTGCCGGATGGTAGTGTCGCTGAGGCGAAGAGCAGCGAGTGGAGTGCTTGGGGAAGGTGGATCTGATTAGCTTTCCTCGACTTCTTATTACTATTTACTGCGTTCAACTTGTTACAATTTGTTAAGTTCAACCAGCGGTAATTTTTCTTGCCTGGTGGCCGTTAACGCCCCAGTTACCTGCCCTGGGGGTTAGTGTATGTAGCGGCAGTGTACGTTCCCTTGCCTTGTCGCTGCTGTCCGGTAAGGCATATGGTTTTGACAGCTTTCTTGACTGTAGACCGGTTGGTGACTCTTCTACTCTGGTGGTAGTGATTCCTTTCTCGTTCCTGGCGCTCTAAACACAATATTCTGGGGACATAGAGCAGACCGCCGGTTCCGGCTTTGGATTATTGTTCCATCGATGCAGCAAGATTATAATTAGCCATGCGTTAGCTTGACACTAGTCTGAGTTACTATCTTGTGAAGTTAAAGCAACTCTTGACTGTCTATCTCATCGCTAGCGGAAGTATTTATTGCCGGATCTTCTCAGAGGTCGATTCGTGGAGCACCGTCTGTGGGCCCTTGATCCTTGTGTTCTAAAAGGAGGTCTGATGGCCAGTAGTTCAGTGAACCGCTCCTTCAGTCTGGGCTTTATGCGGGTATAATCTGTCTCAGTACCCTATAAGGGACTTATGTACTGGTCCTTGCGTTTTATTATTGTATTATTTATTACAGTACCATGTAATACCTACATTAAAGGTTATAAATGCCTAGTTAATAGTTCTTGTCGCCTTCTGGAATAGACCTAGCAGTGTAGTGTTCACTGGATGTTAAGTGTTGTGTTACAAAGTTTACCATCATCTTATTTCACCCGTTTGGTGATCCGCAGCTTGTTTTTTTAATTAACATTTGCTATTGTAATTGCTGTTTTACATCAGGTTTCTAACTTTTTATATTATTGCCGTTCCTGGCGTGTAAGGCCTTCAGCCGTGATTGTGGTAATTTGCCTTAAAATTCTAATTTGGTATTTGTATTTTAGCAGTAATCTTTAAAACCTTATTTACTGCCATTCCTGGCGTCTGATGTCTTCTGTTCTGTTGGTGGCGACTTATCTTTAATATTTCATTACCTGTAAGTTGTAAATTGCAGCGAGATTTTAAACACTTCTTAATTTATTGCTATTCCTGGCATGTAAGGACTTCTGCCCCGATCATAGTGGCTTGCTTTTAAAACATCATCTGCTGTATATGTATTTAATGGGGAATTGCTAAATTGTAATCCAATGAAAACACTATTTACACAGTTGTTTATTCGTTCGTTGATAACGTGTGGTATTTTTATTTATCGTGAGTCTGTAATTACTGGTTTAAGATAAATTGGGTGTAACTGTAAAAGGCAACCAATAATAACTGATTATGGCCCCGTCCACAACCGTAACCGAATCCTGTCTTCCCTTGACTACAAGGTATCAGTTTATTTAGTCAGTGTTAGAGCATTATTATCTAGCACTTTTTCCTTTAATATTCTGAAAACAGATTCACGATCAATTGAGTCATAGGCCTTTTTAAAACCCACAAATGTACATACAATATTGTTGCTAGAAATCCTTTGGTGCCTAAGGATTAGTTTTTAACAAAGAACTTGTTCTGCACGGGATCTGTTTCATTTAAAGAGTGCTTGATATTCACCAACTTTAGGTTCTAGCTGTTCTTGTGCTGGATCCAGTTAACATTGCGAGAGAATTTTGCATGTGACAGGGAGAAGGGAGTTTCCTCGGTAATTATTGACATCTGTTCTGTCCCCTTTTTCATGCAGTTGATGAATTAGGGCAGATATGTCCTGTTAGTTGAGTAATCTATCTTATAGTGTTAGGGCCATCTGATTTTAGTAGTTCTGAAATTATACTGTCTTATCCGTATGCTTTATTTCTTAGGTCTCTTAATTTGCTGAAGTATTTCGATTTTCTCAGGTTCTTTTCAGTTAGGTTTGGTGTCATTAGTTTGCTGTTTTTGGTTCTAGATAGTTCAATATGTTTTCAGAATAATTAGCAAAAACCTTACGATTTTCCTGGTTGCTAAGAGTTTTTTTGAAGCAAAGATTTTGTGGTTGGTAACCGGTTAGTTTTGTTTTGAGTAATGTATTAAAGTTTATTGTATTGTTCCTTTGGAAATCTTTTTCGATTTCTAAAAGTTGAGCATTTTCGTAGTTTATTATAGCCTGTCGGAATAATTTAGATATTATTTTTCTTACAGCTAGAAACGTGTTGTACGTACTTTCAGTTAATTTTTTAATGCGTTATGCCTAGCATTCACAGTTGAGTCTAACCCCAACGTAACTCAATGATATTGCTGGTATTTGATTTAACGGGCTTAATACCGTGGTCCAAGGCTTAATTCTCTGACTAACGTTCCCCCTTCCACTGTTATAGTCTTCATTACAGGCTTCAACGACTGAGAAAGCTATTGCAGACTCAAAACGGCTCTTCAAGCCGTTTATATCTAGCCGCTCAATGGTGTATTCGTCACCTCATCGGACCTCTGCCTAGGAACGCGGAGTCTCTACAACGTATGGTAACGAGCTTGTAGTTGGGAAGTGTTGGCATGTTTGTTTTACTTAGCACTACGGCAAGGCGGAAAAATCCTAAGTAACAGATCGTGCACTAGGATCGGGAAACGACCAAACTCGTTCCTCTGACACTATGGTTTTAGTGACACATAATGATTTCTACGTTAGGATGTTCAGATAAGCCATAGAAATTATGAAGCACAAAACCAGTCTCAGCAATAAAAGCGATGGATTAAAATTACACAAGTTGCGGGCCCTAGTGCTAAATAAAATAACAGTGCTCACTCCTCCCAGCAAGATCTACAGCATATCAGAGCGACTCCACCACCTTAGAGACTGGTGGAATGACGTCTTGAACCGACCATTGCGTGGATACGTATAAACAGTTCGGATTGCTGAGCTTTCTCACTCATTGAAGCCTCTCATGAAGGCTACACCAGTGGAAGACGAAACATTAGGCAGAGAATTATGCCTTGAACCACGGACTTATGCCCATAAACTACATACCAGCAATATCGAAAATACAGGCCGTGAAAGGCTACATTGTATGATAAAACTCCGTGATTTGTCGAGGCGGTTAATCAGTGAGGATTACGCCCTAAACATTACGGTGCATTGTGGAGTTCATGCCACTGTCACCACCATCACCGGGTCGAAAGTTGTGTGCTGTATCCTAATAGAACATGTCGCCATTTTGTCTACATCTAGACTCCGCAAGCACCTCTAAGGTGTAGAGTATGGGGTCTTCGTGTACCACAGTCAGTACCACAAAATCTCCGTTGTGCTCCATTATAAAAGCGGGTGCCGTAAGAACCGTTCTTTGTAAGTCTCTGCATGAGCTGTAGTCATTTCAGTTTTACTTTCATGGTCTTTTTGCGGTATTCATATATGGGTGTAAGCAATATATTGGTTGACTGTTTTAGGAAGATTCTCTCCCAGTATTTTCGCAGTGTAACACATACATCTTCAAAGCTGTAACAAAATTACCAACTAGTGCAACAGGGGAAATTTTCTCCATTGCAGTGTTTTGACAATTACACCAAGACATAGGATACCTACTTTCACTTGGAATTCCATAGTGTTTGAAAATGAGGTGTTTTCACACACTGAAATGAACGGTTTGGACCTAACTTGTAGATTTCTGCTGGGACCGGTCAGTCTCAAAGATGGAGAACCGTGTTCGATTCAAACTTCTGTACATTATTTACTGAAGGACTTTCTACATCGACATTACCTCAGTACTCCACGCAGACAAACAAAGTGTAACACTCTTAAGACGGTCAAGGATTGTAAACCAAACGCTGACAACAGCATTCCCAGCTTGTAAGTCAAACTCTATATCGGTTTAACGGGGAACTCGAATACAGAAACGAAGCTTCCACATCACATGCAGTGGCATGTTTCCCGCGAGAGGAAAGCGACCCAGCCCGTATTGTAGGAATCTCCCAGTGTGAGCGGGACGCATTATCGACAAAACACGTGCCGTTGAATAATCAGCAGAGGACACAGGCGTGACGTCAGTCATCAGTCTGAACTATTCAGTGGCACACAGCGCCGTAAATAAGCACTCCGTGACTGATTAACTGCGATACAGAACGAGGTAGCGATGGTGCGTCACATATCGCGCATACCTACCTATAATTTTAGTAAAACCCCTTTCTGCTACAAACTGCGCTATTGAGTCAAAGTAAACAGACACAACGAAAGCATCAAAAATTATTGGACCTAAATGCAGCGCTTCTGTTCAGAACGATGCAGCTGCTATATTCCTAAGGTGAGAACTTACACATTGAGTCATTTACCTAACGTCACGTGGTAAGATCCGTCACAGTTCTGGGACGTCTTGCACTGCCTATAGTGAAGACGACGGTGGAGACGTGTTGTGTGAAATGTTATTTGCTGTGCTCGTGTAATAGTTGACTGGCAAGCAATAGAGAACGGGGAGCTTAGACACACGAAGTTGTCTTATGGCAGCTTCGTATTCCATCCCACGTCGATTGACTTATGAGCACATGCGTCGACAGTGATACATTAACATTTGCTTTTGCATCTACATGATTGTTTACTGGAGATACGTAGTCTACATCTGTTTACATTTATTCGATCCAGAAAAAATCCTTTATTGGTCAAGATCAGAATTTCATCATCATACTCATCACCATCATCATCATCTTCACTTCAAGCATTAGGCCGTCTCATGCTTTGCCTGTTACGTTACCCATCACTTCCTCGATCTTACTTGACTTCTTCTCCCAACTGGCTTAAATGTTCTTAGCTGCAGAGGTAATTTTTCTCCACTTATTCTTTAGAGATGTTCACTCCACTTTCGCCTATTTTCTTGTATTTTATTGGCAAAGTTAAATACATTCAATTCTTTCCTAATTTCCGATTTTCGAAATCTGTTGACTCTTGTGCATCAATTAATTGCTCTTCGAAATCTAATGGGGCTTCTTGAAGTTTACTTATAACCAACGATTCAATTTCGTAGACAAGCATTGGAACTGCCGATATCTTATAAAATTTCAGCCTTGTTTCTTTCCTCGTTTTCGACATCTATTTAGTGTTCCATATATTCTCCATTTTCCATTATATTTTAAATAAATATAGTAATCTCTTTTGTCGTGGGGTGCCTCCAAATTTTAGTAGTTCAGTCTCTATGCCATACATACCAGTAGCTTTCCTATTCCTTGTGAAATTGAGGGCTTCTCTTAAATCATCAATGCATAAATCATCTACACATTCTATTTCAATTTCATCCTCTCTATTCCCTGTGGAGCATGTTTCTTCAAATCACAAGTTCATGTAATATTCTATCTATTTTTCTTGTTGGGTGTTACTTATTTGATCAACTTTAGTTTATGTTTGACTGAGAATTTTCATTATCTAAAAAGCCGTCATTTGCCTTCTGTGAATATCGTCTTCTATAATGCTTAGAAACCTAGCCTAAGATTGTTGACGAGCTCGTTTCACTGCTCCATTTGCTGCATTTCTCCATTGTTTGTAAAATTGGTGAGTCTCCTCTGTTGGTGTATCGAGGTACGTAATATAAGCGTCATATTTTTTCTTCATAACTTTGTCAAAGTCTGATTTCCAACTTTTGAACCCTTTTCTTTTTTCGAAGGCCTCTTCAGCTGCATTCTTAACTTCAGTATCTACTGATTTTTCATTCCTTCATTATTTTATCCGCTTCTCCTTTCTGTTCTGATTCTTAATTAGGTCTCCTCTGGTAGAGACCTTACATGATATGTTCATTTAGTAGATATTTTCATTTCTCTTTTCAGCTGTCAATTTCTCGTTCGTTCCCAGTTGATGTACATATCTAAGATATCATCAATGAATGGTCATGTCCCTGGCACATTCTTGTCTCTTACTCTGCATTCTAATTTTTCATTAATTAATTGTAGTCACTAAAAGACTAGTTAATTAGAGACTTAAATCCTCGAGTTGACCATTTGTATTTATGGCTATATTTTTTCCAGAAGACTGTATTGATTATCTTTAGTTTGGTAAGAGAAAATATCCAAAAACGTCAGTCATTGTTATTCATGATTTTTTTCTCCCATCGTTCGCATAATCTTCGGTATACTACCCTTGCATTTGAATGTCCTGTCAATATTATTTGACACTTATTGCTGTACTTGGCCAAAACGGATTGCAGTTTCTCATAGAAATCTACGGGTTCTTCTTTTTTTTTCCTTCGACAGATCGTAATCTGCAATGATGGTCAGGTCAAGTTGTTTCTCGCTTCCTTGACAAGGAAAACTATAATTCATTCGTTTATTTAATAACCCTATAATTCTCTTTTTCCATATCTTATGTACATACATGGTAATCCCACTGCTTGCTTTCTCCTGTTTTCGTGCTCTGCTGTAACTTCAAACATTCTTTCATACATGCTACCCTAGGGCTTTTTGTTTGTTTCTGTTATGGAAACTGTATCAATTTTGGCCTTCTGCCAACTCTTCTCTGTTCGCTAATCCACTGACATACAATTTTTCTTGCATACTAGCAGTCCGTTTATACTTAACCGTCCTCATCACTGTGTTCGTCATCGAGACATCTGACCTTGTTCGGAAGTGGTTTGAGTACTAGTTGTAATTATAAAATTTCACCTAGGTTCCTTATAAGTGATGAACGAGTGTATTTGGATAGTGGGGCTGCCACCTTGCGGTCTTACAACTTGCCTCATTTCCTTTTAAGAGTTTACTCCATTAGGGTGGTTGGCTTTCCTACGCCTGAGAGTCCTCCCTATCCTATACTTACAGCAGGAGATGTCGTAAAAATGGACACTGTAAGGGCAAGTTTAGGACACAGATTAACAGGCCGTTGCGGGACACACAGCGTGTGGCTCCTTCCCTTGCGCCTGTCCGGCTTGAGTGACGCTTCTGGCAGCTCAGCTACCGTCACCATAGCCATCCTGATCCAGAGACTCAAACCTCCTCACCCTCATGGATAGTGCTACGTTAAGGCAGTGTCCCTCGAGGAGGAAGATCGCAATTTATTATTTGTGCTGGTTACTCTACAAAGTAATAACTTTGTCTCTGTTCATATAAGGTAGCGGATGTTGGAACTTAATATTTGAACAACCGAATCATCAGAGGTGAAGTCTCTCCGCGTTGAGGAGTGATCTTCTTTTTTGGTGCACAAAATAAATACCGATATTACACAAGAACTAAATGTCGAATACATTACAAATATAAATTAATAATCTCAATGATCTACAAACACCATGAGCAATACACGAGTATGTCCAATGATAGGACAGCTAAAGCTGCAGTACAACATAACCAAACCATCAACAGGAACGTTCGACCTGCCTTAGAGAGATGGCATTAATAATTCTGAGGCGGACAAAGCTAAAAGGTCTGACTCTGGAAGTCAGCAATAATGTTTATATTTGCTAGTTCCGGCTACAGTTGCTAGTCAATCTTTGGTCACAGGAGAATTTTTTTCAGCCGGTAGGACACACCGTGATAAATTTTGTGCAGGCTACATAGCTCAGTTTGATTATACAGCTCACCCCATCGGAGGTTCTAGTCCTCCCTCGGGCATGGGAGTGTGTGTTGTCCTTAGCGTAAGTTAGTTTAAGCTAGATTAAATAGTGTGTAAGCCTAAGGACCGATGACCACACGAGTTTGGTCCCATACGAACTTACCACAAATTTCAAAAAAAAATTATACAACTCGCTAAGAGATCGCCGCATCCACCGTTTAGTAGCGTTATGTCACATATTATCTACGTGTGTAGAGTGAGATGAAATGGTTCAAATGGCTCTGAGAATTATGGGACTTCACATCTGTCGTCATCAGTCCCGTAGAACTTAGAACTACTTAAACCTAACTAACCTAAGAACGTCACAAACACCCATCCCCGAGGCAGGATTCGAACCTGCGACCGTAGCGATCACGCGGTTCCAGATTGAAGCGCCTAGAACCGCTAGGACACACCGGCCGGCGCAGAGTGAGATGACAGTACACAACGTTAGACATGCAGCGTCACAAAAACATTGCATAACTTTCACTCAGCTACATCAGGACACCACATTCACTGTGCAAGTATTATGTTACACAGACTTCCCATGTGAACTGCGAAAAACACAGTTTATAAAATCAGTTACCCATGAAACGCAGCACCGGTGAACAACGAGGAACAAAAGAGATTTTATATACAGTAATAACCGTCTGACACCGCATTTAAGGTTTTGAAATTTAAAATATTTTTAATCAGATGACCGATTTCGATCGTGGTACCATGATCATCAGACCATTACAGCTCTATAATGACGGCTGGAGAGAGTGGAGACCAGCGCTGATAAACACTGCCAGCGGTGTTTTTTGAAATTTTAATCTTCTGTTTGTCTATACGTGTACATCTCATCTATCGATTTCCGCTCCATTCTGATAATTTCTTCATTTTGCATATATTTCTTCGTAGTGCGTATATGTCTTGGAGTGCATATTGTTGGTAACAAGCCAGCATAGCCGAGAGCGCTAATGTGCTGTTTCCTGGACTCGGGTAGGCGCGTCATCCCCAGATCGAATCCGCCCGGCGGAATAACGACGAGGTCCGGTGTGCTGGCCAGCCTGGTTGTGGTTTTTTAGGCGGTTTTCCACATCCCACTAGGTGATTACTGGGCTGGCCCCCACGTCCCACCTTAGTTACACGGTTCGCAGACATCTGAACACATTCGCACTATTCCATGTATTACACTAGATGAAGGCAGTTGAGGTACACTAATTCCTTCCCAGGCGTATGGGGTGGCGACACTTCTTGAAATTAACATGCCACATCCGATTAACCAGCAGACCCCGCAAGTCGAGATAAATGCTTGGAAAGAGAAAGAGAGAGAGAGAGAGAGAGAGAGAGAGAGAGAGAGCATATGTTGGTGACGCTTACTTTTAATATTCAATCATCTACCATGAAGAGTAATTCTAAATACCAAGTCACATTCCTTACACGTAAATTTTTGCTTCATCTGTAGAAGTTACTATGATAATATAAGAAAACAAGCACGGCAGTGGAATAAGTTCAAAAATGCTTCATAGTGGGGCATAACAACGAAAAAGAAAAGTGACAATTATCACCTCTACGGAATTATGTTGCTGGAACCAGGGCTACCTGTTGGTACTTCTTATTTTCCAGGGTGGAAATCCCGCTCTGGAATGCCTTCACTCGGCATTTCTAAGCTTGAAAGAATGCTGGGTTAGGGATTTTCATGAGTAGAAACTGGTAACCGTATACTTATAACAGATCTGATATAGCTGTGTCACTGGGAACTTCTACGTCGTCAGCATTGGTGTATGTTTTAAAGAAACAGCTGTCTTCTGTGGCTACAACTTCTAGACCTAGTTGGAGTGTGCAACGGACTTACAAAAGTGTGTTTGCGTTCCTGCTGATCGTTCATCTGTATTAGTTCAGGCTTCTGGTTTCAACTCTATACTTCTCTCACATTAACACTGGTGACTGTTGTCGCTGATCACAGCCATTGTCATGAGGGAGAATCCTTATAAAATCCTCAATACCTGAGCGCTAGTTAGGGATCTGATAATCTGCTAACATTAAACCTAGAAGCAGCCACAGGCGACGATGCTATTGGCTGGCTCTGAGCACTATGGGACTTAACATCTATGGTCATCAGTCCCCTAGAACTTAGAACTACTTAACTAACCTAAGAACATCACACACATCCATGCCCGAGATCGGATTCGAACCTGCGACCGTAGCACTAGTGAGGTTCCAGACTGAAGTGCGTAGAGCCGCGAGACCACCGCGGCCTGCGACGATGCTATTGTTCATAGAGCCAACCATATGTCCATTTTATTGGTTCAGTATTTTCATTTAAAAATTATTTCGAAAGGGTTGTTGAGCAGTGGCTTCCTGCGCTGCCCTTGGCAGGACAAGTTTCTCTGTCGAAGTTATGCGCTTTGCGGCGTGCTGGTTGGCTAGCGCCCTGTATTTAGGACTGCCGCGGCTCGCGAGGAAGGAGGATTGTGGCTGTTGTGCTATTTATTGTTACAGTATGGATTCCATAAGAGCAAGGAAGGTCATCGTTATAGTCAGCCTTAGAAAACTGTCTGCAATGTGAATTAAGGATTCGGAAGCAAAGTGAGGAAGGAAGCGTAGAGGAACTTGCTCAGCGTTTGCGGGCTGCCTTGACCTTGCCTGCACACATTTCGCAGGAATCGGTGGGACAGGTGAATGAAGCCGTGATTCTTGGAGAAATTTGTTAGGTGGTTTTCAGCTTGATTTGATAGGTTTTGGGGTTGCCTACCCGTCACGAAGACAAATTTTCCGGGTACAGGCCCTGCTAGACCATTTAGTTAATGGAATGCCCGTTGTGCGTGCTGTTAATAAAGATCCTCCTGTGTTGTTGGACCTTCAAAGGTTTCAATACGATGTTTTAGCCGTGCAGCAGCAAATTTTGTGTTTCAATTGGTGTGAGGATGAGCAAAGTATAGAGGTTAAAGTTAGTCACGAAAGGTCAGTGTCAAGCAGTCATACTGCATTCGCGACATTACCTAACCCGATAATCGCGATTTTTAGTGGGGTATCAAAGTTGTCAGAGGAAAGTACTATGGGACTTATGTGAATTTTTGTGGTTGATAGTTAGGTTGCCCGAACAGGCCAACGTGTTGGGTATCAGTCACAGTGTAGTAGTGCAACCTATTAACCCTTTAGCCGTGGAACGTTTATCCAGGATTATTGTTGAGGCCTTAGAGAACCAGAAAACATTATGGGATTTCCGGAAAACACTCTTAAGTGCTCGTGAGAAGAAAGACATTATTGATAAATATGTTTATCGGTTACAAAGAAAGGATGAACCACTACCCCATTATGTTAACCAGGTCCGTCTTGCTATCTTAGCCTCGTGTGTTGAAATCTCAGAGGCTGAAGCAGTCACGAATATTTTGGAAGGTGTGCGGTGCGCCGATCGGAGCAGAATTCTCTTTAGCGGTAAACCATCGTCCTTTACCGAATTGGACGAACTGTTAATTAAAAGTAAAAATGTTCGGTATGCTGATGGCCAACGCGGAGAATTAGAAGTAGGCTGTAGTGGGGATAGCGTAAATGGTATTGACGTTCAGCGCTATCGGAAGGGTTCGAAAGCTAAAGGAGTGTGCTACCGTTGTGGAGAAACAGGGCATTTCGTTAGACATTGCCCGAGCCCGAAGAGTAGGGGAATAAATAGCTGACGCCGGAAGAAAAAGGTCCCGTCAGTTTTCCGCAGAAAACTTCGGCTGGGAGGTCGTAAAATACGTGCTGCAGATGGTGACCGTCTCCCTTACGTATGTGCGGTGACAGATACTGAACCTGTTTGTGCTTTAGTTGGTTCAGGCAGCACTGTTTCCCTCGTTCACTACCATTGGTATCGGATATACAGACGTATAGCTAGATTACCGGTGTTGGGTCGAGTTAATCATTCTTGTTGTTCTTCGAATGGACGACCTCTTGAAGTAGTAGGTCAGGCTCGTTTTAAATTAAGAATGCCTTATTGTTAGAGGGTTGGCAGTCAAAGTCCTATTTGGGACGTATTTTTTTGCGCTTAACGCAATGTATAGTGGATTATGCGAGAGGTAGTTTTTCTTTTGAAAACAGGGCAGATGTGAGCCATCTGCCATAAACTCAAGCAGCTGAGATCAGTAAGTTGTTTGACGAATTTCCTGAAGTATTCACGAATCGCTTGGGCGTGACTAATAAAATCGAGTATAATATTCAAAACACGCATCAGAAACCCGCACGCCTGACGCAATACCGTTTGTCTCTTCCTAAACTGAAAAAACTACGGGAAATTGTAGACCAGCTATTAGAGTCGGGTGTAATTGGGCCTTCCGTCTCTCCGTATGCACCCCCGACTTTCCTAGTTCCCAAGCCCGCCGGCACGGTAGCTCAGCGTGTCCGGTCAGAGAGCTGGTTGGCCTCTGTAATAAAAAAAAAAACTGAGTGGAAGGGTCAACAAACGAACTTTAACCGATGTCATGTGACATGCACAACGACCAAACCCAACGATCAACAACGGGAAAAAAAGCCTCATGGTGGAGCTCTTTGTCAGGTGGTTGACTGCCGGACCTTAAATCAGAAGACTGTTTTGGAATCCGTTCCACTTACACAGCTTGATAATTGCTTTACTTGGTTTGCTGGTGCTAAGGTTTTGAGGTTTTCACTGTCCTTGACTTCAGTCATGCATATTATCAGATTCCTCTGGCTGAGGAGTCGAAACGTATTACCACATTTTGCACTAATTACAATTTATTGAAATTCAATAGAGTGCCTCTGGGGTTCGCTTCTGCTGCGGTGGTTTTGTTGCGTCCGTTGGATTAGGTCTTGGGCGACCTGAAATTCAAGTTTCTGTATAACTGTTTAGATGATGTGGTGATCTATAGCGCAAATTTCCAGGAACACTGCGAACATCTTAGGGAAGTTTTCCGCCGTCTCAAGCGAGCGGGGCTCACCGTAAAACCCACTAAGGTGAGTCTAGCCCATGGGCAGATTTCCTTCTTGGGGCACATTGTCTCTCAAATGGGAATCGAAGTGGACCAGAGCCGCACTAAAGCCATCAGCCAATTCGCTGTACCACGAGATAAGGACATCGTCGGTTTTCGTAAATCTATTCCCAATTTCGCTCAGTTGGCGGCACCTCTTAACCAACTACGTTGGAATGGCGAAAAAGGTACCTGTGGAGAATCGCAGCAAGCCGCCTTTGAAGGGTTGAAACAGGCGTTAAGCACGACCCCGGTGTTAGGTATATCTGACCTCAATTTGCCCTTTACAGTAAAATGGACGCATCCAGTGTGGGGTGGCGGCGGTTCAGTTGCAAGAAGAGAACGGGGAGAGACGCCCGCTAGTCTACGCTTCTCGTGCATTGTCAGCGGCTGAAGCTAAATATTCATTGTATGAGGTAGAGGCATTAGCCGTCTTGTTTGCCTCAGAAAGATTCAAATTTCATCTTGAGCATTGCAAATTCAGACTAGAGACTGATAACCAAGCACTAAGTTGGTCTTTGAGTCGACCACGCAAAACTGGGCGAATACCCGATGAGCGGTTAGGATATCGGCCTTTCAGTTTGACATTTGCCATATAAGATGAGGACAGAAACAAATTGCCGATGCTTTCAGACGGATGTTCCATGAGCCTGAGGAGGAAAGCAGCGTGGAGCGTTAGGTGGAAGTAGGTCATGCAATGGGGGTCTTAACTGAAATTCGTTCATTATTTACCAATCTCAAGACAGAACAACGGCTGGACCCTAATTAGAATCTGTTGGGTTCAAATTACAGGCTGGTGAACCGGTGCCCGGATATTCCTCGCACAAAAACGTCTTGTGTTATCAGGCATGTAGAGATAATCGGCCTGTATTGTGCGTACCCAAGAGCTTAATATCAGGGGTGCTCCGTTTTCTTCACCAGACCTTGTGTGGTGGTCGTCTGGAATTCAATGAAACCCTGCTAAAGGTCGGCAACAATTGACCTGGATGGGCATGTAAAGGTATATTTGCAGCATGGCTGCCCAGTACGAGGTGGGTAAAGCATCCAATCCTGATAGTGGCAATAGACGAGGGTTCCTTCAGACTACTAAGGAGTATCAGCCTCTGGACAAATTATATATCGATTACCTGGGACACTCAGAGGGGGAATCGATTCGTCTTAGTAATTGTAGGTGCTTTCACCAGGTTTTTCTGGCTCATCCCTAGTAATAGTACCATAGCAACCGCAAGTATCCAGCATCTGGAGAGGGTATTCGCCAGTTTTGGACCACCCAAGGCATTGGTCACTGATAAAGCTCCTGCTTTTACTTCCAAGTTTCGGAAGTTTGTTTTGATCAGGACATAAAACATGTCACCACACCGCCCTGTTACCCGCAACCCTCTATCGCTGAAAGGATTAACCGTAATCTTAAGGCGGCCCTGACTGCATATCATTCTGGGTCGCAGAGGAGATGGGATTTAACACTTAATTGCTTGTCCGTCGCGTTCAACACTGCAAATCACGAAGTGCGTAGGATGACTCCATCCAAATGAATGTTTCCTTTCAGCCTCAACTCACCGTTGGCCAATTCGGGGCGTGTCAATTAGTTGCTGCCAGAACAGTTTAGTCCTGAGGACATTAAGCGGTCGTGGAAGGCAGCCAAAAGGAACACCAAACAAGTACATCGCCGAAAATGACAAAGTATAACAAAGGCAGGCTGGTGGAATGGGTGGAAGTAGGGGACGGGCAATTTTTGAAAAACTTACACAGGCAAACTCAAGGCATACAGGGGACTGCAGAGAAGTTGTTGCCAAGATTTGTGGGACTATACCTGGTTTTGAAAACGCTATCACCGGTGAACTTCCTACCCAGGAATGTAAAATCAGGTAAAAAACCGGGGCACATCTCAGCCAGATTAAGGCAGCCGGCGTTGGTGACACAGATAAGGGTTGCACTCAAGAGAATGAAAATTGCTCCCCTCCAGTTCCGCATGAAATCGGATGGGGGGGAGGGGAGGGGGGATGTTGAGCCGTGACTTCCTGCGATTCTCTCAGCAGGATAAGTTTCTCCGCCGAAGTTACGCGCTTTGCGGCGTCTTGGTTGGCTAGCGCTATCAGTGAATGAGACTCGGTCGGGGGCAGTGACAAAGGGAACACAGCGCGCGGAGCATCGCGAGTAGTCAGTACTGCGAGGACGCTCGGTGTTGACATTCCGGCGCTGGGTCTGACGGCAAGCGGAACTGGAGTGCGGAAGCAGTCAGCGGTCAACATACAGTAGGCTCTGTTTTAGAGCCGTGTCTGTCTCGAATCCTGCTTCTGGACTAACTTTAAATGGTGAGCCATTTTGAGGTGGAACTTTCAGGTGTCATTGCTCCGTGTAGCCACTTTGATTTTAGCTAGTCATTCCTTAAACCACTTAGACATGGGTCGGGGTACTTGGTATTGCAAGTCCATGAAACTGCGTTGTGCCCTAGTTCTGTTTCATTACAATTGTGGCCGATATTCAGCTAGTCCTGTTTTTATTATTGTTGTTAATATGTTAAGCTGTCATTTCTATGAATCATAGTTTAATCTCCGTATAAAACTTCAGCCGCCAATTTAAATTGGAATCTTCAACTTCCTTTCTGTTGACAACTATAATATTAATCAAAATATTCATGGGTGTACTGCCGGTCTACAGTGTCCAACGGGAACAATATTTCGGCGATCATACATGTCGCCATCGTCAGGCGGACTGACGGACTGAGCTCCTGTGAACGTACCGGCACGGAGATCCGTACGCTACGGCTGCTCAGAGCGAACTGAGTTCGGTCGCGGTGGCGGCCGATTTAGATACCCTCCGCCCGCGGCGCGCACCCTCCGCTGGTCCGCGCCCCGCGCTACGGTCGCGCGGTGGAACAGATTGCGACGGTGTCTGAGATGACGTCGGAGTGATGGCTCTGTCCGCCGTGGTCGTCACAACTATACGTTTGCTCGATGTACTCTTGATTAATCCAATCGCTGGTTCCCAGGCCTTGCTAAGATTATAGCCAGAGTCGCGGTTTATGAGGTCGTCATTGGTGCGAATTTCGATGGCTTCTCTATCAACGGTGTCCCATTATCTCGACGTCTATACCAGAATCCTCGTGCGTTCATACTCCTTAGCGTGATTTTCCGACAACAACGTTCAGCGCCCGCCGACTTGCTCGGATACATCAATCGATTGTGCCTCTGGTGTTCACGGCATCGATCCTCGACGGTCCGCATCGTCTGACCAATATACGACTTGCCACATTGATTCGGAATCTGGTACACGCCGGCCTTCCTCAGACCGAGGTCACCTTTGGCGCTCCCCACCAGTGCACGAGTTTTATTCGGAGGACAAAACACGGTTACGACCCGGTTTTTCTTCAAAATGTGGGCGATTTTCCCAGAGAGTGCGCCTGTATATGGAATAAACGCAGTGCCTACCTACTCCCTCGTGATTTCATCCATCTCCACGTGTTGTGCTGTAGTGGTTGGGCTGAGAGCACGTTGAATCCGCCACTACGAGTACCCATTTTTCGAAATACAGTTCTCAGGTGTTTCAATTCCTGGGGTAGACTCTCTGCGTCAGAGATAGTGCGCGCCCTATGTACTAGAGTTTTAAGTACCCCATTCCTCTGTGAAGGGTGGTGGCAGCTGTCTGCTTGCAAATACAGATCAGTGTGCGTTGTCTTCCGATACACACCATGACCTAGGGTGCCGTCAGCCCTTCTCTTGACCAAGACGTCAGGGAAAGAAGTTTAACAAAATTACGTAACATTATCAGCAACATCAGGGCACCTACATATTTGTTGTCCAAATACCTGACGAGAATATTAAGTCCTAATGTGGGTAAATGCCCTCATCACATCCTTAATTCCGTGGATTTTGTTAAACTTCTTGATAGCTTCAGGTTGGGTGAGTCAGATATCATGGTGAGTTTTGACGTCGTTTCCTTGTTTACGAGGGTACCCCTGCGAGAGTCACTAGAATTAATTAGTCAGAAGTTTGACGAGAAGACCACTGAACTTTTTAGGCATGACTTGACTTCCACGTATTTTCTTTTTAATGGAGAATACTACGAACAAACGCAGGGAGTCGCCATGGGTAGCCCACCCTCACCGGTGGTAGCGAATTTGCACATGGAGAACTTCGAGGAGGAGGCCCTGTCGTCATCCGAATAGAAACCTACTTGATTTTTCCGTTACGTGGACGACACGTGCGTCATCTGGCCACATGATATGGATAAACTGCTTGACTTCCCTACACATCTAAACTCCATACACCCTAACATCAAAGTCACTATGGAGATTGAAACGGAGGGTAAATTACCTTTCCCTGACGTCTTGGTCAAGAGAAGGGCTGACGGCACCCTAGGTCATGGTGTGTATCGGAAGACAACGCACACTGATCTGTATTTGCACGCAGACAGCTGCCACCACCCTTCACAGAGGAATGGGGTACTTAAACGTCTAGTACATAGGGCGCGCACTATCTCTGACGCAGAGAGTCTACCCCAGGAATTGGAACACCTGAGAACTGTATTTCGAAAAAATGGGTACTCGGAGTGGCAGATTCAACGTGCTCTCAGCCCAACCCCTACAGTACAACATGTGGAGATGGATGAAATCACGAGGGAGGAGGTAGGCACTACGTTTATTCCATATACAGGCGCACTCTCTGGGAAAATCGCCCGCATTTTGAAGAAAAACCGGGTTGTAACTGTGTTTTGTCCTCCGAATAAAACTCGTGCACTGGTGGGGAGCGCCAAAGATGACCTCGGTCTGAGGAAGGCCGGCGTGTACCAGATTCCGTATCAGTGTGGCAAGTCGTATATTGGTCAGACGATGCGTACCGTCGAGGATCGATGTCGTGAACACCAGAGGCACACTCGACTGACGTATCCGAGCAAGTCGGCGGTCGCTGAACATTGTTTGTCGGAAAATCACGCTATGGAGTATGAACGCACGAGGATTCTGGTACAGACGTCGAGATACTTGGACACCGTTGTTAGAGGGGCCATCGAAATTCGCACCAATGACGACCTCATAAACCGCGACTGTGGCTATAATCTTAGCAATGCCTGGGAACCAACAATTGGATTAATCAAGAGTACATCGAGAAAACGTATAGTTGTAACGACCACGGCGGACAGAGCCATCACTCCGACGTCATCTCAGACGCCGTCGCAATCTGTTCCACCGTGCAACCGTGGCGCTGGGCGCGGGTAGAGGAGGCAACGCGCCGCGGGCGGAGGGTATTTAAATCGGCCGCCGCCGCGACCGAACCCAGTTCCCTCTGAGCAGCCGTAGCGTACGGATCTCCGTGCCGGCACGTTCACAGGAGCTCAGTCCGTCAGTTCACCTGATGATGGCGACATGTATGATCGCTGAAATATTGTGCCCGTTGGACACTGTAGACCGGCAGTACACCCGTGGATATTTTGATTATCAAATACGCCGGGAGAAACTCAAGAATCACAACTATAATAGTGACAATTTTGCACCGTCAAACAGTGCTTTGGTATTTGAGGTTGTGTGCTGATTGTCTGGTCATTACCACCTTGAACCAGTTGTGGTATATAAATTTATCAAGTGACATTTCACGTTATTGGAGATTGTTTATTGAACTATTGCTTTAATAGTAACTGCGGTTGTCACACTATAACGTGTAACACCTCATCTTGCGTTTGGCTGTTGGTTTTAGTATTTTATTGAACTGTGTATTAATACTGGATCTGTGTGTTGTAGAAGCAGTTATTGGTGTGCGCAGGCCCTCCTGCCTTTTGTTGTCACTTGACCTCTCGAGCACGGAACTCAGACGCGAGGCCGATGTGAATGCCAAACGTCGTGAACAAGCTAATTGCAGTGAAGATCTTTCTGGCTATCATAGCATCATGTTGCCGAATGTTTCTAATAATAATTAATTCACGTATTTACGAGATCTTGCTATCTTTCTTTTGAAACCTAATAGCTACTTACTTTTTTCACAAGGTCTGATAATTGACTAGTGAACTCAGATCTTTAGTTATGTAAAAATTATATGTGTGTAACCTAATTTTTATGAGCTTAAAGTTCGAGCCATAAATCTGTTTTTCTTTTAATTTTTTTTGTATTATTCTCATTCCTTGTATACAACTGAATAATCGGTGTAAATCACCGCAATTTTCAAATTCTAATTAATCATTGTGTTGTCACCAGTGGTCTTTTTTAATTAGCATAGTGAAAATATCGATAATGGAATGTAGTCAAATTAAATCAGGTGATGCTGAGGGAATTAGATTAGGAAATGAGACACTTAAAGTAGTAAAGGAGTTTTGCTATTTAGGAAGTAAAATAACTGATGATGGTCGAAGTAGAGAGGATATAAAATGTAGACTGGCTATGGCAAGGAAAGCGTCTCTGAAGAAGAGAAATTTGTTAACATCGAATATAGATTTATGTATCAGGAAGTCGTTTCTGAAAGTATTTGTTTGGAGTGTAGCCATGTATGGAAGTGAAACATGGACGATAACTAGTTTGGACAAGAAGAGAATAGAAGCTTTCGAAATGTGGTGCTACAGAAGAATGCTGAAGATTAGATGGGTAGATCACGTAACTAATGAGGAGGTATTGAATAGGATTGGGGAGAAGAGAAGTTTGTGGCACAACTTGCCTAGAAGAAGGGATCGGTTGGTAGGACATGTTTTGAGCCATCAAGGGATCACAAATTTAGCATTGGAGGGCAGTGTGGAAGGTAAAAATCGGAGAGGGAGACCAAGAGATGAATACACTAAGCAGATTCAGAAGGATGTAGGTTGCCGTTGGAACTGGGAGATGAAGCAGCTTGCACAGGATAGAGTAGCATGGAGAGCTGCATCAAACCAGTCTCAGGACTGAAGACAACAACAACAGTGAAAATATCATAACATGTAAGCTTCCGTGGCCGGCGTCTTCATTAATTAAAACTTCCGGGCTGAATTGCCGTGGTCCATATATAAAACTACTTCTCCTTCCTGACGTTCCGTTGCCTACTGCGGGCAACATCTTCTGCGGTGAGTCGGCGGCTGGCTGATAGGCGCTGTAGGTCCCGCTTATATAGAGCGCTTAGATGAACCACCACTCATCACGTGCTTTCGACTTAACTATCTCTGGCTAGTGCCATCTCTCTCGATTACAGCCAGTAGCTGGCTCACCTCATGTTGCCCGCAGTAGGCAACGAAACGTCAGGAAGAAAATGAAGTTTTATATATGGACCATATGTGCCCTGCTTACCAATCTTAAACATTACCAGATGTGGCCATTCGGACTCATGATTTCTCGTTGTGATTCCTTAAGGATGCTGCTTGTGCCATTCCCAAATGGCAGAAAGATGCTGAACGAACTCTAGCTTTAGTTCATCAATAGATTGCAACATTTCAAATTCAGCCATAGGAATCGTATAATTAAGGTCAATTTCAGCAATTTTTTAATTTAACGCGTTCTAGTATGGATGCTTTGACTTTAACTCCCTCTGCCACGTTGATATGCGTTCCATTAGACGAAATTACAAGGCTGATACCCTGTGCGTATATGCGTTCATGTTGGCATCCCGACACGCACCCCATAAATATTATCCGTAAACTGTCCACATCACGATCGGCGCTTTGCTAATGAAGCACACTATAGCGGTCTTTCCACTGGAAATGTTCCCGAGCGCAGTTCTCCCTTCCTGGGTACTGCCCACCGCTTGTACGCCGCACCGATCGGCGCTGATTAATTAGACGCGTCGCCGCGCTGCTGTCTCGATAAAGAGCGCCTTAATTAACCCGTTATCACTCGTGCGGCCGAGCCACCCAGAGACCCAGGCTCGCCTGCCCGCATCGCAGACTGCTGCGACGCGTGCAGCCTACCGCGCAGGGGAGCCAAAGCTCGCAAACTGGCGAGTTGCGAAGCTAATTCAGACGGTCGCCTGGCTTTCGCCGATAACAGCACACAACTGCTTGGCAACTGAACACCATAAATCTGTCTGTGTGTGTGTGTGTGTGTGTGTGTGTGTGTGTGTGTGTGTGTGTGTGTGTGGTAAACTGCATGAGTGTGCTACCATGCGCCTCCTGTCCAGACAGTGACCAGTGACTGTTACGTTCGTGTTGCAACTCAAAGCGACATTGTCTTTGATTAGTGGTGACAGCAGTACTGTTCTGCACAGTCCACTAGGACAGCCTGTCATGTGCTGTTTCGACTGTTGTTTTTATTTTGGCGTTCAGTGTCCTTCTTAGGAGCTTTGCACGAAAGTCTATTTGGTGCAAGATTCTTCATCCCCGAATACGTACTGCAACCTACATTCAATAGAACCTGCTCACTGTATTCAAAATTTGACCCCCCCCCCCTCTCTGCCACTCCCTGATATTTTCCTCCCTTACCAACGTGAAGGTTCCTTGATGGCTCAGGATCTGTCCTTCCGACCCAACTCTTCTTTCACAAAAGAAGTGGTATGAATTACTTTTCTCTCCAGTTCGATTCAGTACCTCCTGATTAACAACTCGAGTTACATATAATTTTCAGCATTCTTCCCTAACACATTATTGCAATAGCTTCTATTCTCTTCTAGTCTTATCTGCTTGTCGTCGATGTTTTACTTCCATATAACGCTCCATTCCAGACAAACACATTCAGAAAAGACTTCCTAACACTTAAATTTATATTATACGTTCACAAATTCCTCTTTTTCTTAAATTTCTTATTTTGTTGGGATGAGTCTGAACTTTATATCTCCTTTACTTAGATTACTGTCATTTTTATGCCCAAAGAGCCAAAGTCATATGCTATTTTTAGTGTCTCATTAGTTAGTCTAATTAATTTGCTACACTAAATCTCTCAGCATTTATACCTCATATTAACTTTTTTTTACTGGCGTTCATCTTATTACTCATTTTAAGACATTGTTCATTTCGTACAACTGGTTTCCCATCTTCTTTGCTGTCTCTGAAAACCTCAAAGGTTTTTGAAATTGCCTTTCTAGATATCGCCTTGGTTCCCCTTCTTAGTAACTCTATGTTGATTTTATATCTTCCTTTGCACACTGTGTGGCCTTTTTTGTCGATATAATTTGTACAGCAGTATATTGTGGCGTTACCCTGCAAGAACTAGGTGATCAAACGGCATATGAAATACTGGATAAACCGATCACGAGGAAATTGAAGAAATGTTTTTGAATATTGAATGACGAAACAGAAAAGGCCCTCAGGGATAAACAAACGGCGTATGAAACGAACCTATAGCCAAAAACTGATCAAGCTAGACAACATTATACAGCTGTTAGAGATACTGCAATATCCCCAATAAGAAGAGCACGCACAGATAGTTGGGAAAAATTTGTGAGTGATGTGAATTATGGCTCATATGGGAGATAACACTTCGCCCATAAATGTTCAAGAATTTAAATAAACTATAAGGAGACAATGCACGAATATAGGTGATAACACATCATGAATGAACTGAACTTCATATGGTTCAACCCTGGGGCAGAAATCTCTACCGTTCCTGTATACAGGACCGTAGAATTAATAAAAAAATATTGACTTGTTTACTTTGGGAGAGTTTCAGGCAATAGTAAAAAGAAATACAAAAGAATAAAAAGTCGCCTGGCCCAAAAGGCACATCTTTATGTATTGAACACCTGCTCTCTTACAATAAAGATCCCTAATATGTGGTTAACAACCACAAACTTCAGAGATATAAGCATATTAAATTCAACCAATAAACTATACGGTGGTACATTAAGTAATCGATTAAAGCAAATAGTAGAGTCGCTATTCAAGGGGAACAAAAAGGCTTTCAAAAAGGATGAGCTTGTATTGGCAACGTATTCACTGTCAAGCAACTAATAGCAAAAAGAGGAGATGCGATTTCCACATCTGTACGGCATTTTTAGATCGTGTGGAGGTCTTCGGTAAGGTAGGAAGGGACGAATTAAGGAGTACAATTTTCAAACGTAGCTACCCTCAACATATAACGTGTATAAAAGGTATGTAAGGACACCTGCTTCAACTCAATTTACTCAATTACGTTGGCGGAAATAGAGTTACTAATCAAGGAGTAAGACAAGGGTGTGTCTTGTAAGTCGTACTTTTTAACATTTATATGCATGATATCCTAAAAAGATGGAAATATCAGGCACTATCTACAATTATGTTAGGAAGAAGCACTTTAAATGTGCTAGCATAGGCTGATGACTTAATGATTATGCAAAACACTGAATATAATCTTCAGAGACATGTCTTTTTAATACATAACATTTGTAAAGAATATAATTTTATAATTTCCACCTCAAAATCAGTAGCCATGGCATTCCATGACGGACACCCAGTAAGAGGAAAGATAATTTTGGACGACCAAATTTTAGATTAGGTTTAACATTTTAATTATTTAGGTTGTGATATCTCGTATGATTACGGTAGAGATGTAAATAATAAATTATGAAGATAGCAGACAATGTGCGGATCAAAAGTAGTTCAAATGGCTCTGAACACTATGGGACTTAACTTCTGAGGTCATCAGTCCCCTAGAACGTAGAACTACTTAAACCTAACTAACGTAAGGACATCACACACATCCATACCCGAGGCAGGATTCGAACCTGCCACAGTAGCGGTCGCGCGGATCCGGACTGTAGCGGATGTGCGGATCAGTGCGAAGAACTCTGAAAACAGCACGGACAGAAACATAGGTGGATGTCTACGATACGATGATATTACAAGTAGTTTTATACGGCAGTGAAACGTGAACGTTAAGGCAGAAAGAGCATAGCCAAATACAAGTCACTGAAATAAAATTCCGTAGGCCACAGCTGGAACACACATTCCTTGATAAAATAAGAAACAGGATATAAGAAATCTGCTACAAAAATTTGCAATAGGAGATGAAATGGACGAATATAAAAGCAAGTGGAAAGACCATTTAGAAAAAATGGACAATACAAATATTCCGGAAGTGGCCTATTGGGGGAAGAGACCAAGGAAGACCGAAGCAGAGATACTTTGAGGCCGGTAAAGGCCGGAGGGCTTAATCCATGAATGATGATTATGATGACTAATCTTAGTAGATTAGAAACGCAGTTTGTTTGTTTTTCACCATGAAATATTAAGTTGTTCTATCAAAAGTGGCGTTAGAATCCAGAAATATGTTTTTCAGTGTTTCACCTTGTAAATTGAGTTGCTGAGGACTGTCTCCAAATAAGTTCGTGGAGGTGCGAATTAAGCATTGTGTTTATTGTGATAACATTGAGCCACAATGTATGCTTACGAAACATGGCAGGAGCGGAAAATTGCCTCGCAAACCTTTTATTATTGAAAGGACGGCAGGTGTTATTATTGGAATATTCTATCAAAGCTCTTTGAAAATAAGCGCAGCGCCGAGGAAATTAAAACGGAGATAAATTGTGGATGCCGAGGCTGAAATAATGTGGACGTAAAGCCTACAAAACGTGCTAGCCTTCTCGCTTAAGCTGCTACCTGCTGTTAAAACGTGTTTCCTCTTTTCTGACACACAAGTTTATTAGTGGCTCTGCGTTAATAAATGCTAACAGTTGGCAATAACATTCTGATACCAGCATTACTCGTCATATGATATTTCTCTTAAACGGGTAAGAAGAGAGCAGAAAAATTTTCTAGTGCGAAAAACCGTTAACAACAGCCTACCGTGCTTTCATTTATATTTATCCCATTTGGTCGTGGTTCTGAGCTTCAATAAAAATATCTCACGGAAAGACCAAACTTCTTCCAGTATGACAGAAATATGCACCAGAAACAGACAGCTGAGTGTTCGTTTTGGGCAACTTCAGATTCTAGAGATGTGATTTAGATTTTTTCTGTACAGCGGTGTCATATATTTCATGTCTGTAGGTTCGAAAGTTTTATAAAAACTAAGTTATCACAAGTTTTTATGTTTGTCTTTTTTGTCGTTGTGTAACTTATCACAATTATCTGTGACAGGTTAGTTACACCACCAATGCGTAATTTTCTGTTATTCTTATCATAGAAAGGAAGTGGTATCCACCAACAACTCATCAAGATGTTCCAACTATTTCAAATGAGACGTCAGCGCACCAGGTCTAATACTTCCATCTTATGAAGCACAAATTTGATGCTCCAATATCCTAAATATAATCTTAATACCAAATAATGAGCTTTAAATCATCTCGTCCGTTAACACTAATAGCAACTAAATTTGTGAATACTAATTTGTGTATACCGTATATGTGGGTATAATAGGGAACAAGAGGTTTTGTTGCTACAAACGAGCACTAACTCAATTGGGAAACAAACGTCATTCACATGATGGAACACTTAGCTTAACTACGTCCGACTACAGGAACTATATATTACGGAATCAGTTTATTATGGAAGAGTTCCGATTAATAATAAGTTAGAGATTATGGCTTCCCTGAATAGAGAAACATGTTGTATGAATTTTATTTAGAGTTAGCGTTATATCTTCGTGATAGGACGTTTCCAAATAGCTTCCCTTTTTCACACTTCTTTCATAAAGAACTAGGGTAGTATTAAAACTGTGTCCACAAACACTTTGGTGGTTAAGTGTAGTTGAGAGAAAAGTTATATACACGGTTACAAATATATGTAACATCCTTCTTGAACAATGTTTGAGTAATGCAATTGAGCCTAAGAGAGAATTAAAGTACATTCTATTGGTTTATTTACACTGCTACATAGTAGACTGTCGCCAAAAGCTATTCTTAAAACTACCGTTTCTGGTTGTGATGTAATTGTTATAACAATTTTCGTTGCATTATTTCACAGCTTTAAGTCATTCAGTTATATTTCATAAAACAAAGAAAATGGGAAAGAAAATTGAGAATCTGTTAGATTTCGATTAGTTTAGGCTTAGGATATGTAAAGCCACTAGAGAGACAGTTCTGACGTTGCACAGAAAATAGAACGAAGGTATAACAAAACTCAAGAGTGTGGCACATGGTGTGTCGACTTAGAAAATGCATTCGACAACGGAAAATAGTTGATGTTTGATGTGGTACTTTAGAAGGACGTTGATAATTTGGTAGACTGACAAGAAATGAGAACATTCCTCGCAGAATGGGACTGAAAATGAACACGTGGAGAACACTGACAAGAAGAAGAGACAGAATGATAAGACAGGTGTTACGATCTCAAAGATAAACTTCTGTGATATATGAAGGTTCTGTAGAGGGTAAAAACTGTATATAGAAAAAAGGCTAAAATACAGGGTTTCCCAGAAATATTTTGACAAACTTGGAGAAGTTATAGAAGGTGTATTGCGAAAGAAGTTGAGGATATGAACATCTGTCTGGAAATATCATCCAACGACGCTACACATTTTCGAAGTTACAGACGGCGGCGCCTGCCAATAAACCACCTCATCGTCAGCAAACGTGAATTGTGCGCTACTGTGAGTAGGCGGAACGACTCACAATATTGTTTGGTTCTCAGTGATCGCGACTGAGTGCCCCGATCGCCAGTAGAAAAGATGGAAATATATGCTGTTTAGACAGGCCTTCTCTCCCAGGCTCTGTTGCCTTGCTGGCTAACGGTTTTGGACATAGGTTTCTATCTGTGGAAAATTTTTCTGCTGTATACCGAAAACCATTGGAGAATTTAGAGGGTTGATAGTGACAACAGACTTCTTATACGGGTATCTCTAGCTTGACCTCAGATTTCAAGAACAAAGGACACACGGAAGACACCAGTCTCAGAAACGATCCCATTTGAAAATTTGGGCCATAATCCTGATAGTATGCAGCTATGATGATGATGATGATGTTTGATTAGTAGGGAGCTCAACTGTGCAGTTGTCAGCGCCCGTACAAATTCCCTACATTTGCTCAGTCCAATCGCGCCACGTTCCGATTGATGATGAAATGATGAGGACAACACAAACACCCAGTCCTCTCGACGTAGGTGGAAATCCCTAAACCCGCCAGGAAGCGAACTCAAGACCCCGTCATGCAGTAATGACTCTAAAGTATTGCTCTTAAATTTTTGCACGTACCACTTGTTTGTCACTCCCTCCGTCCCACTACAGGCGCCTAGTGCCCGAGAGCGAAGCAGACACTTCACAGCCAAGTGACAACCATAACGCCCTACTCGCTGGATGATGAAGACGAAGGAAAAGAAAGTGGGAGGTGGACAAATCGGTCCTACGCATTTCAATATCTTCTTCCAGAAAACATTATTCTACGCAAAAATTGGTAATATGAGTAAGTAATATGTCAACCTCACGCACATTGAGCGTATCAGTAGTATCAGTGCAAAAATTGTGATCTCTGATGTGTACCCACTTCAGTGTGTTAGTTGTTTTTTCTTTGCATCTAATAGTCTACCTGCAAACACGTTACATAAATTATTACCTGATGTTTTCTGCGTAGTCGTGACGGCACTACTCAGTCTACACAAGCCATTTTGCGTCCATGCATTAACACTTCGATTGCTGTCCTGCCTCCCTAGAGAGAATAACCATTAAAGGCTTGCATTTGCCACATATCCTTTGATCTACTAACCAACTTAAAAACGTACCACCCCTAATAGCTATAATTATTATTGGTCTTCAAATGAAGTAAATAATGATATAATGTTGTTCACCTTTCTCAGTCACAAATAAAAATGTCTGCCCTTATACCTATGACATTCTGCACGTTCGATATTATTTTAACAAAATTCTCGGATGGATATATTGCAGCTGTAAATACAGTTCAAAATCATATAGAATGAACCTGAGCAATCGAAGAATTATTATGAAATGAAGTTGATGTTTTTGAGTTTGTAATTTAATCAATCATGTTCAACATATCTCACCTCCAGCACATATACTTTACTTTAAGAGGGCCAACTTTAAAATCCGCAGAAAATAAAGCATAACAGCGGTGTTAATAATTAAATAATACTACACTAAGTCTGTAATGATACACTCATTAATTTAATTCATTTAAACTTCATTTGAAAACATGAACATAATAACATTAAAAACAAAGCGATCCCGAGGAGCAGTTAGAGGCCGGCCGAAGTGGCCGAGCGGTTCTAGGCGCTACAGTCTGGAACCGCGCGAAAGCTACGGTCGCAGGTTCGAATCCTGCCTCGGGCAATGATGTGTGTGATGTCCTTAGGTTAGTTAGGTTTAAGTAGTTGTAAGGTCTGGGGGACTGATTACCTCAGCAGTTAAGTCCCCTCGTGCTCACAGCCATTTGAACCATTTGAACCAGTTAGAGATTAGATACGACACAGTTTCACACAATATGTTGTGTCGAAACAGGGTTTCATAAACCTCTTCCTCATTGCGGCAACGGCCTTGCCGCAATGGATATACCGGTTCCCGTGAGATCACCGAAGTTAAGCGCTGTTGGGCGTGGTCGGCATTTTTATGTGTGCACTCGGCCTCGTGATGCCAATTGAGGAGCTACTCGACCGAATAGTAGCGGTTTCGGTCAAGAATTCAAGAATACCATCATAACTACGGGGAGAGCGGTGCGCTGACCTCACGCCCGTCCTATCCGCATCCTCCTCTGAGGATGACACGGCGGTCGGATGATCCCGGTAGGCCACTCGTGGCCTGAAGACGGAATGCTTACTCGTTCCACTGCACAGTACCGTGCACTCGAGCTTGCGGATGCTGCTGTATGGCGAATGTTTAAAAATTGTACACTCCTGGAAATGGAAAAAAGAACACATTGACACCGGTGTGTCAGACCCACCATACTTGCTCCGGACACTGCGAGAGGGCTATACAAGCAATGATCACACGCACGGCACAGGGGACACACCAGGAACCGCGGTGTTGACCGTCGAATGGCGCAAGCTGCGCAGCATTTGTGCACCGCCGCCGTCAGTGTTAGCCAGTTTGCCGTGGCATACGGAGCTCCATCGCAGTCTTTCACACTGGTAGCATGCCGCGACAGCGTGGACGTGAACCGTATGTCCAGTTGACGGACTTTGAGCGAGGGCGTATAGTGGGCATGCGGGAGGCCGGGTGGACGTATCGCCGAATTGCTCAACACGTGGAGCGTGAGGTCTCCACAGTACATCGATGTAGTCGCCAGTGGTCGGCGGAAGGTGCACGTGCCTGTCGACCTGGGACCGGACAGCAGCGACGCACGGATGCACGCCAAGACCGCAGGATCCTACGCAGTGCCGTAGGGGACAGCACCGCCACTTCCCAGCAAATTAGGGACACTGTTGCTCCTGGGGTATCGGCGAGGACCATTCGCAACCGTCTCCATGAAGCTGGGCTACGGTCCCGCACACCGTTAGGCCGTCTTCCGCTCACGCCCCAACATCGTGCAGCCCGCCTCCAGTGGTGTCGCGACAGGCGTGAATGGAGAGACGAATGGAGACGTGTCGTCTTCAGCGATGAGAGACGCTTCTGCCTTGGTGCCAATGATGGTCGTATGCGTGTTTGGCGCCGTGCAGGTGAGCGCCACAATCACGACTGCATACGACCGAGGCACACAGGGCCAACACCCGGAATCATGGTGTGGGGAGCGATCTCCTACACTGGCCGTACACTTCTGGTGATCGTCGAGGGGACACTGAATAGTGCACGGTACATCCAAACCGTCATCGAACCCATCGTTCTACCATTCCTAGACCGGCAAGGGAACTTGCTGTTCCAACAGGACAATGCACGTCCGCATGTATCCCGTGCCACCCAACGTGCTCTAGAAGGTGTAAGTCAACTACCCTGGCCAGCAAGATCTCCGGATCTGTCCCCCATTGAGCATGTTTGGGACTGGATGAAGCGTCGTCTCACGCGGTCTGCACGTCCAGCACGAACGCTGGTCCAACTGAGGCGCCAGGTGGAAATGGCATGGCAAGCCGTTCCACAGGACTACATCCAGCATCTCTACGATCGTCTCCATGGGAGAATAGCAGCCTGCATTGCTGCGAAAGGTGGATATACACTGTACTAGTGCCGACATTGTGCATGCTCTGTTGCCTGTGTCTATGTGCCTGTGGTTCTGTCAGTGTGATCATGTGATGTATCTGACCCCAGGAATGTGTCAATAAAGTTTCCCCTTTCTGGGACAATGAATTCATGGTGTTCTTATTTCAATTTCCAGGAGTGTATTTTCAGTGGTCACAAATGCATAGCGTAAGAATTTTGGTAAAAAATTTCCCATGGAATCTATTTATCGAGATGATGTCTTACAAGTGAGTTTTTTCCCTCCTTAAAGTATCAGGTGAAGTTGGTGATGTTTCCTTGTTAGAGGCATCAACCGTTAGACTATGTCCTGTGACTGTTCCCACTGCATCCACATTTTACTGTAGCGTCGCTTGCCACTGAGTCTTGTTACTGCACGAATCACTGCCGTTACAGACTGGATACTCCGGCAAGCGCTGTCTGCTTAAAGGCGGCGGACGCCTGCTCTCTCCACCTCGAAACACCAGCAGCCGGACACGTCGAGCTGAGAGCTCCCAGACGCATGCCTGGGGCAGCAGAAAGGGCTCCTCGCTCCTTTCCGGCTACTGCGGTGTTTGAGAGACAGTGAATATTTGATAGGCGCCCGTTTGTTGCTCCGTCTGATGTTTAAGTCATAGTGCACCAGCCAGAAACGGTCCGCCGTATAATGTCTGGAGTGGCTGCCACCGGTAAGGACCTGTTCTGCAACAGGGACACGTGTGCGTCACGTAGCAGACCCTCAACTCGCGGCGGCACTAACATATTTTTGTATGATCAGGCTAGCGGAATAGTCTGCCGCGGTGCCACACAAATGCCAGACATTTCTGCTTCTTCATAATAGACACTCTTCGCAGCGTTTACTAATCGACCTAACAACCCTGTGTTCCGTTTCATAGTTTACAAATGTCATTCTAAAAGTGGAGGGCATTTATTTCTCCAAAAATGCTTACTCCAGATAATCAATGAAAACTATACGCAAGCAGGGTGTTCATAATTAAGGTTCCAGTTTCGAAACGCTGTAGAAAGAGAACCACTGCTCACAATGACATCAAATTTTAACAGCATGTTGTTGACGGAGGGGGCAACGTCCTGTAAGTGTCTTAACGTACATGGGGTCGGTTTCAAATAACATGAATCGCAATACTGCGGCTATGGTTTGAGCTGCACATTACACCATCCGTAATACTGAATGTGCGTCGCTGATCAAGTTCAGCAGTAAACAGTAGTGACACAATTAGCTAGGTAAGTTCATCCACCAGGGCAATGCCGTACCACATCCGATGGGAATAATCGGTTTTTAACTATCCCGAGACCAGAAACCGTATAAAATGCAAACTAATATCGGTTTCTAACAGTCGAGAGACTGACGCTAAACGTGTTAACATGACGTCCACCGTTTCCTGCCGCAAGTTGAAATCGGAAAACAGCATGTTACACAGCAGATAGGAGCATCTCGAGGGTCACGTTCAGAATTCGTAGCGTGAAGCGAGCCTTCAATTCAGCTACGTTAGTAATGGAGTACAGACTATAACATTTTTTAGATAATACCACATCCAGAAGTCACACAGCTTGGACGGGCGGGATTAGCCGAGCGTCATGGACTGTGAGGCTGGTACCGGCGGAGGTTCGAGTCCTCCCTAGGGCATGGGTGTGTGTGTGTCTTTCCTTAGGATAAATTAGGTTAAGTAGTGTGTAAGCTTAGGGACTGGTGACCTTAGCAGTTAAGTCCCATATGGTTTCACACACATTTGAACATTTGAATATCACAAGGCTTGTCATATGATCTACACAGCCAGGTTCACTTCATGTTTGAACACCATCGCACGACCCCTCCTGTAATGCTGGGACCACGTCTTCAACAGACGTCTCATCAACTTCTTTCCTCCCGCTGCCACATTGCACTTGAAAAGAAGCTGTCTTTTCTAGTTTTGTAACTGTTTTCCCCAGACGCTTACCAGACATCAGACCAATGACTTTTTCACGCCCTTTAGTGTCCAAAACCTGTGCAGGGCTACTGGCGCACGATCACGATTCTTGTAACAGAGCTTTACCAGCAACACACGATCCTTTACTAAGTCACGTTGGGTGTGTCGGACGCAAACTGATGGACAGGGCTGTGCCGAGCGTCTGTCGGTGAGCATATTTTACACTTACAATGCCGTCTATTGGTTCGTCAATAGTATGCTGTTCAGATTCGACGTTGTTCTGAGCGATGGCTGTCTTTATATATATAACTTGAACCTGAATTACGGATACCCCGTATTATGATAACTTACAATTTTCTTTACGTAATCGTCATTCAAATCCAAACATTTTCTGTAGTGTTTTGTAACATTTGTTCCAAATGATACTCAGTAAATCGTAATGTTGTGCAATATACTGAAATCTCTGCTCTGTGGGTAGAACATTTCGATGGCGTCTAGTTCACGAGTTAAGATATAACGATCATCTTGCAAATAGCATGCTTCCTCTCGATTCACTGAGCGAAGCATGATCGTAGAAGGTAGCGTAGAATTTCACGTGGTGTGATCAGCTGAATCGTCCAAGACTGCTGCCCTCTTGCCGTAATCGGGGGAGTTGAGCGGCGGCGATTGGTGTGTGTGACCGCGCGTACGTGATGTGACAATTAGCAAGAGATTAAAAGTGTGATTATCTTTCTGAGACAATGTTAAATGTCAGGAATAGTAATCTTGAACATTAGTGTTAATTACATAGTTTTAAACTGTGAACAGGTTAGTTACTGCTGATTTACGCTTGTAAGATTTGGTGTAACAGTTCGTTTGTGAAGTAACAGGGTTGTGGCATATTTATAGCAACCTCAAGAGCGCTATTTACTAAAGAGCAGAACCATGTTCTCCTATATTCAGTAGAAACGTCATTTTATAAACGGAACAACGACCGAGGGTCACCACCTGCAGCAAAAGGAACACTTACACTATGTGATCGAAAGTATCCGGACACCCGGCTAAAAATGACTTACAAGCTAGTGGCGCCCTCTATGCTTGAATTCAGTATGGTGTTGGTCTACCCTTAGCTTTGATGACAGCTTCCACACTCGCAGGTATACGGCCAAACAGGTGCTGGAAAATTTCTTGGAGAGAGGCAGCCCATTCTTCACAACGTGATGCACTGACGAGAGGTATCGATGTCGGTCGGTGAGGCCTGGCACGAAGTCGGCATTCCAAAACATCCCAAAGATGTTCTATAGGATTCAGATGGGGACTCTGTGCAGGCCAGCCCATTACAAGGGTGTTATTGTCGTGTAACCACTCCACCACAGGTGCTCGATCGTGTTGAAAGATGGAATAGGCGTCACCGAATTGCTCCTCAACAGCTGGAAACAAGAAGATGCTTAAAACGTCAATGTAGGCCTGTGATGTGATAGTGCCACGCAAAACAACAACGGAGGCAAACTCCTTCCATGAAAAACACGACCACATCATAACACAAATGCCTTCGAATTTCACTGCTGCCACTACACACGCTGGCAGTTGACTTTCACAGGGCATTCGCTATATCCATACCCTGCCAGCGGATCACCACATTGTGTACCGTGATTCGTTACTGCACACAACGTTTTTCCACTGTTCAATCCTCCAATGTTTACGCTCCTTACACTAACCGCGGCGTCGTTTGGCATTTACCGGCGTGATGTGTGGCTTAGGAGCAGCCGCTCGACCATGAAATCCAAGTTTTCTCATCTCCCGCCTGTCATAGTACTTGCACTGGATCCTGATGCAGTTTGGAATTCCTGTGTGATGGTCTGGATAGATGTCTGCGTGTTACACGATACAACCCTCTTCAACTGTCGGCAGTCTCTGTCAGTCAACAGACGAAATCGGCCTGTACGCTTCTGTGCTGTAGTGTCCATTCACTATCACATCGTAAACAATGGATCTAGGGATGTTTGGGAGTGTTAAAATGTCACGTGCAGACATATGACACAAGTGACACCTAATCACCTGACCATGTTCGAAGTCCGTGAGTTCAGCGGAGCGCCCCATTTTGCCCTCTCACGATGTCTAATGACTACTGAGGTTGCTGATATGAAGTACATGGAGACAGTAGGTGTCAGCACAAGTTACCTAATACGAAAAACGTAGGTTTTTGGGGGTGTCCGGAAACTTTTGATCACATTGTGTAACTTTAGAAGACATCAAGTGAAATTTGTAACTGTACCACGCATGCTGTACACATCGAGATACGTTCTTCTATGTACGAAACCAATCAAAAAAGACAGGTCTCTGAAGCTTTAGGAACGCAGAGAAACTATTGTTGTCGCTGCTTCCTCTCACAAATAAGCGCGTGCGCACTTCGCTAGGTTGCTCAGTCTTGCCTTTTCAGTCATTCAAATTGGAGCTCCTGCTGAACACTATCGCCAAGTTCTTGCAGTTATTCGATTTTTGAACGCAAAAGACGTTAAACCGTTTGAAATTCGTCGTCATGTGACGGAAGAGGACATGGACAGCAGTGCATGGAGAACAAGAACGTTCGAAAGTGGTGTTCAGAGTTTGCAACTGATCGTACTCTAATTCACGACGAATAAAGGAGCGGCACGGCTTCTACAGCAGACAAGATAGTCGCGACGGAGGAGAAACTCATGCTTAAAGATCGGAGGATCGTTGTGTACGCATTCTGAATTTTGGTTCCTGGGGTTTCCCAAAGCACCATCCACGGGACTTTAACGGAAATATGTGTGTAATTTGAGTACCATGTATGCTATCGAAGACCACAAAGGCAATGAGTTGATTTTTGTCACGAATGGTAATGGGTGGCTTACAGTAGCTATTGTACGAGGTGGGTCTGGTACTCCATCTGTACCAGGACTAGAAAGATTTGTGGACAGAGACATAATTGCCTATCGTACTTATCATTTAGCTGAATTTGCTAATAAAGAGTAATAATACAGTTAAGCATAACAATATACACTCCTGGAAATGGAAAAAAGAACACATTGACACCGGTGTGTCAGACCCACCATACTTCCTCCGGACACTGCAAGAGGGCTGTACAAGCAATGATCACACGCACGGCACAGCGGACACACCAGGAACCGCGGTGTTGGCCGTCAAATGGCGCTAGCTGCGCAGCATTTGTGCACCGCCGCCGTCAGTGTCAGCCAGTTTGCCGTGGCATACGGAGCTCCATCGCAGTCTTTAACACTGGTAGCATGCCGCGACAGCGTGGACGTGAACCGTATGTGCAGTTGACGGACTTTGAGCGAGGGCGTATAGTGGGCATGCGGGAGGCCGGGTGGACGTACCACCGAATTGCTCAACAGGTGGGGCGTGAGGTCTCCACAGTACATCGATGTTGTCGCCAGTGGTCGGCGGAAGGTGCACGTGCCCGTCGACCTGGGACCGGACCGCAGCGACGCACGGATGCACTCCAAGACCGTAGGATCCTACGCACTGCCGTAGAGGACCGCACCGCCACTTCCCAGCAAATTAGGGACACTGTTGCTCCTGGGGTATCGGCGAGGACCATTCGCAACCGTCTCCATGAAGCTGGGCTACGGTCCCGCACACCGTTAGGCCGTCTTCCGCTCACGCCCCAACATCGTGCAGCCCGCCTCCAGTGGTGTCGCGACAGGCGTGAATGGAGGGACGAATGGAGACGTGTCGTCTTCAGCGATGAGCGTCGCTTCTGCCTTGGTGCCAGTGATGATCGTATGCGTGTTTGGCGCCGTGCAGGTGAGCGCCACAATCAGGACTGCATGGACCGAGGCACACAGGGCCAACACCCGGCATCATGGTGTGGGGAGCGATCTCCTACACTGGCCGTACACCTCTGGTGATCGTCGAGGGGACACTGAATAGTGCACGGTACATCCAAACCGTCATCGAACCCATCGTTCTACCATTCCTAGACCGGCAAGGGAACTTGCTGTTCCAACAGGACAATGCACGTCCGCATGTATCCCGTGCCACCCAACGTGCTCTAGAAGGTGTAAGTCAACTACCCTGGCCAGCAAGATCTCTGGATCTGTCCCCCATTGAGCATGTTTGGGACTGGATGAAGCGTCGTCTCACGCGGTCTGCACGTCCAGCACGAACGCTGGTCCAACTGAGGCGCCAGGTGGAAATGGCATGGCAAGCCGTTCCACAGGACTACATTCAGCATCTCTACGATCGTCTCCATGGGAGAATAGCAGCCTGCATTGCTGCGAAAGGTGGATATACACTGTACTAGTGCCGACATTGTGCATGCTCTGTTGCTTGTGTCTATGTGCCTGTGGTTCTGTCAGTGTGATCATGTGATGTATCTGACCCTAGGATTGTGTCAATAAAGTTTCCCCTTCCTGGGACAATGAATTCATGGTGTTCTTATTTCAATTTCCAGGAGTGTATACATATTCGTAATCAGCGTCAAAAATAGAATAAGATAGGTTGTATAGTTTATAATTTTTCAAAATTTTCATCGGAAGGTGTTATGTCGTACGCGTGCTAAAGTAAATGTAGTATGTAGCTATTGTACGAAGTGGGTCTGGTACTCCATCTGTACCAGGACTAGAAAGTTTTGTGGACAGAGACATAATTGCCTGTCGTACTTATGATTTAGCTGAATTTGCTAATAAAGACTTTGGTAAATCCGCATATATGTCTCCTTCTGCACTGATGTTGTATACTCGTAGGCGGTCTACAGTGTATAAAACGATCGAGAACATCGAGTTCGCAACAACATCTGGTGATAAGAAGAACTGCATACCAGTTAAATCTGTTGCCGCCACTGCACTTGTTGATGGACCTTGTGTATTTGTTGGATGTAAAGTTAATTTTAGCATTGATATTAATGACACTTTCGATCATGGTAATGGGTGGCTTACAGTAGCTATTGTACGAGGTGGGTCTGGTACTTCTTGGATTCGCTTGTCACGGGTTACGAAACCTGGGCATTCTACTTTAAATCTGAAGCAAAACTACGGTCAGGTGAGTGACGGCCTCCCTTTTCGGCCAAGCCACGAAAATGTTCAAACAGACAGAGCCCCCCGGTAAGGTCAAGGCAGTTGTGATTTGGGGCCGGAAAAGGACTTTCTGCCTGCTGTGAGAAAAACAAAAGCATAAAGTATTGTGAAATGCTGAAAAATCTCAAGGCCTACACAAAATTGAAAACAGAACCTTTGAGAAAAGGCGTAAATATTCTCTACGACAACGCTTGTCGCCCATCAGACCGTCGATCTCCCGCAGAGATTTGCTTGGAACGTCATCACCCGCGCACCATAGAGTCCGGACTTGGCATCGAGCGTCTACAGATGTGATACCTAAGTTGAAGTTACATTCGGCTACAAGGCGGTTCATCTCCGAAGGCGATGTAAGAGATGAAGTTCAAAGTGTATGGTGTCTCTTAAATAGAGATATCTGTAGTTGCGCCGTACCAAAACAATGGTTTGGGTGTTTTAGTACAGGACATTCACTGACGTAGTAAATGGTAGAATTATTGGTAGTATTGACAGCATAGGAATGGGAACAAACGTAAATAAATGTAGACAGTAAGCAGTTACGGACAATCACTACGAGTGGGCATTGAATGAAATCAGTGGGGAATATTGAAAATTTATGCGAGACCAGGATTCGAACAAAGGTCTTCTGCTTACTACGCAGTTGCTCGGACCATTTTTTAATTTTTTTTATATTCACTTAGCGGAGAAAGATCTTCAAACCAGCCGGGAAGAGAACCCGTGCCCCTTAACATGGCATTTCGTCTTGCTGACCACTTTGTTTGTGCTCTACCGTCTTTTTTTTCAGACTTTTTTTAGTCGTTTTCTTAATAGAAAAAAAGAGAGAGAGTTTTTGTATGCTCTATGGCAGAAATGATTTCTGCATTGCTTGTACCTCTTGTATACGGAAACAAGCCCGAGCCGCTTACCAAGTTTAAACTTTTTTTTTTTTTTTTTTTTTTTTTTTTTTTTTTTTTTTTTTTTTTTTTTTTTTTTTAGTAGCACGGTCAGTGGCAGGCTGGAGGAGGCAAGGCGGGTAGGAGTCGAATTTCGAAGCCTGGCCATGATATCTCTCTACTCCTACCTCTGAAGCGGACCATCACATTTTCTTATCTTTTATTTTTTTATTTTTTATAACAAGCAACAAAAAGAAGGGACCCACATGCCAACAATGATGCCGATAATGTGAACTAAAAAAAAAGGCACATCTTGCCCCCTGGGCCCATCTTTGGCTTATCGAAGCGAGCGGTCAGTAAGGGCCGGTCGTCATTGCAATGGGCATCACCAGTCATCAGCCGTACGGGGCTGCTGCACACAGTCAGAGATGTTTCTGTTACCGTAGGGGAATCGAGGAAACATCACGTCTGCAAGTCAGTTTCCTCTCACATCTGGCACACCACACCTGGGCGATGGGTCCATGAATGACAATCCCAAATAGTTAGCAAAAAGGTTCCGGTGTTGCTTTCTGTTCGTTAAGTCCAAGAACTCGTCGATCATCTACTGCCACAAATCAAGGACCATTAAGCCATCCAGATATAGTGTTCACTGCAGTTGCACAAACTACTCTAGCACACCTTCCGTCAGGCCCACATTCTAAGCTTTTTCGAGGGCTGTCCAGAAAGTAAGTTCCTATCGGTAGCGCAATGGAAACCGCAGTGAAAACCAGAAACGTTTTATTTGCAACAGTTTGGTACGCCTTCCACGTATTCTCTACATAGTCGCCGCTCCAAATTCGAGTTTTGTCATAGTGTTGTATCAACTTTCCAATATCCTTGCCATAGAAAGCAGCCGCCTGTGCTTTCGGCCAGTCATCTGTACTTGTGAACAGCTCGTTGTCTGTGGAAAAATTTTGTCTTTGTAGCCAGCGGTTCTTGTGAGCAGAGATGAGATTCAGTGGGAGCCAATTACGAACTGTATTGGGGTGAACAAACACTTCTCATCGGAAACGCTGCAGGATCGTCTTCGTTGCCCCTACAGTGTGCGGTCGAGAATTGACATGAAGAAGGAACTGCTCGACAGTTGTGTTATGTGGGCTGCATGACACAGGCGAAATCCCTAACCATGGCCTCATACTTGGCGGGAGACGCTATTCCCTACGCACCTTTAAGTGCTCACTGTTCACTCAAAACTGTAAAGAGCGACACGACACGATCGACGGGTATACTAGAGACACTGCCCAACATATCTGTGCAAAGCTTTACCGGATTTTCCCAGTGATTTCCATTTCGCGACAGATTGGAATTTACTGTTTGGATAACCCTCGTAAATACACCATTAACGTAGTGCCACTTCTCCATTATCCTCATTACTTGAGGCATTTTATCGATTCCTGTGAGAGTTCGAGTCTGGCATGCATGTTCACTGAAGACATCATTGGCTGTCTCTGCATAATTATATGTATATTGTGTGGTGTCTGTTCTATCGGACATCATTCTCTGTTAGCCCATTATCTGTTTTACAGTATGTCCTTACAGAGTATAAATTTCATGTTTAGAACTAAAAATTAGTTGATCGCTCGACTTCTGTGCTTTTATGCAGTCAAAGACATTACTTTTGATGCAAGTATAGTTTACATGTACAAACATAAAAAATATGTATAATTGTAGATTTTATTTTGTACTCAATAGAACGTTCTTCGTCATGAGCAAAGGTATGAGTTTCCTGTTATTGTTGATAAATGCGAAATAATGTGCACTGTGTTGAGTGCCCTCAATGGACACGTATTCGTCTCAACATTCAGAGTTCATTGTCTGCAAACTTTTACTGTAACTCAGTTCACTGTGTATGGCTTCCTGTTATGTGTTTGAACTAGAAGTCATTTAACTTCATAAGTATCTCCAGATGTGTTCACGCTGCCACGTCAGTGTATAACTATAGAAAAGTGGTTTCCTTTTTTGCATCAATAAAGCGTTCACATAACTGAGTTTTTCACATAACTGAGATTTTCAATCTTCACTTGAATGGGTATTTGAAGCGGAACACTGCAAAAACTAACTCCCAACTACAACTGATTATTGAGCTTAACATAATCGTCATCCTGGTACGTGATTCGTTAGAAAACTTAGTCAGTCAAACTGCCACTACGTACTCACCATACTGTAAGAAAAGGAAAACACTAACACCTCCTCACCGTCGATCGTTGAGCAGAATGCAAAGTGAAGGAGCTACATGTGTTTTTCAAAATGAGTTCAGATAATACTGCTAGCACTCTCAGTACCAATTGCAGCATCCCTTCTCTTCAACTGACAAGGTGAGGCCATGACGTTGGGATCACGGATTTACTTCAGACTTTATACACCTTTAGTAGACCTTTAAAACAACATAATGTACAAGTAGTAAGGAGCACTACTGTGACAATTCCGAGAAAGTCGCAAGAGAAGTTTTACGCGTCTATTATGTAACTGATGAATCTACGCTTGGATGCCGAACGTTAGAGTTAGAGTTGGTGGTCATGTGGTTTGAGCTTCATAAGACGAACGTGTACCGGGCGACGTTTCGACTCCCGTTGATTTTGTAGTACAAGTGTAAATTCTGTGATATTCAAAAAATTTGCACCCACACTATTCGTTCTTGTTATATTAGCAACGTCTCACCTCTACGCAGGCTAACTGCCAAATGGTGGGGGACTGATATCCCTGTAGTTTGGTCCCTTTATACCCTAAAGCAACCAACCAAATGAAGCCTGCCTCTGTGTCTTCAGCTCGAAGCGTCGCGGAGAAAACTAGTTCTGGGTACCTTACTAGAGAGCACGTATAATGGATTTCGAAAATCACGATGGGTATACATTTTCAGGAAAAGTCAATGCGTGTTGTATGTTGCCCTTAGCGTAGGTTACTTTAAGTTAGATTAAGTAGTGTGTATGACTAGGGACCGATGACCTCAGAAGTTTGGTCCCGTAGTACTTACCACAAATTTCCAATGAACGTTCGGAAGGACATAGGCTATAAATTTTTAATATACAGGTTGAGTCACCGAAGACGCAACACACCGTTCATTTCGTAATTGGTTACACATATCGAAACGCGGTTTTCGACCAATTTTAGAGCATGGAGAGGCACGTATTTTTGTGTTTGGTTAACATTTTTATTTTTGGTATCAACGGAGATATTGAAGAAAGTACTTTTTTTCAAACGGAACTATGTAGTTTTATAAATGAATTTGATAGATATTGCAAAGACAATTACAGTGACACACGATTTGTTAATGCTGACGTTCAAACCTGTCGTAAAGAACTCGAGAACTGTTCTAGAAAGAGCGAGCACGATGGCCGGAATCGACATAGTGGTGCAAACACCGCCAAGCAGAGCCCTTGTGCAACACTGTGTCAGAATGTCAACACAGTTGCTTGTTTGCATTGCAGACCACCCATTTCTGCTTCAACTTCCTTTGCGTGTAGACATTTATACTAACAAGGAGAAGTTGGGTAAGCTACTTTTACACAGTGAAATTAGAAGAAGTCCTGTAAAAACAGTAGAGCGGTATAGGGTATCTATTCGGATCGTCGACGTCGACGTCGAAATTACACTGTGGAACGTTAGTTCATCTCAGGTATTCTAAATGGACATTCTTAAGCACACTTTCTGACGACCATTCTGCCGGTTCTTCTAGGTACCACTGGGTAGTCATAACTATACGTCACCGCAACATCACGGTTGTCCACCTCAATCGTCCCGTGTTCCGACGTAAATACTGAGTGAGAACTTTCCTGCAATCTGGACATGGCTAAATTCTGTTCTCAAATTTCTTGCGCGATCCTCCGATTTGGTACCTCTTGATTCCTTTTCTTGGCGATCACTCGAAGATGCACTCTATGGCGATTCCCTAACTACGCCAAAAGAAAGGGTCGTCAAATCACCAGCGCATGCTCTACCATATCATACACTGTAATTATGTCTGTTATTGTTCTTTCGAACGGAGATTGCAAATGAGTCTTTAAGTCCATGGTCAACACAGTGGACACATGCTTAAATAAACGATAAGGTGTTTCCTTTTTTTAAGGCAAATTTATTGTATGTGATTTGGGTGGGCCTAATATCATTGTCAGCAAACTGTTTATTTCATTAACGTGGGTACGAAACAGCATTGCAATGTCAAATAACTCGACAGGTTCTTGAGTTCAGCATGAAACGACGTTCCGTTAAGAAGAATATTTCTTTTGCGTTGTGCCGGTGGTAACCAAAGTACTTTTAGTAAAACGGTTAGTTCAAAAAGTGTCTCCCATGCGATATAATTTGGAGCAGTGTAGGTAGAGACAGTTGTCCGAGAACGAGTAATTCAGTTCCAAGGAGCATACAGCTATGTACAGGAAGAGATAGGCCAAATCTTCCTTCTGACATTTAGGTATTTAATAAAGTAGTTGCTTTTTGCGGCGTATAGGACCTCTTCATTTTTTAAGAACGAACAGGTGATTTCTCTGTTTCAGCTCACGTAAATTTGGGAGGATGCACAAATGTGAAATAGTTTTCCTGAGCCATTTTGGTACGCTAGATTCTAGCGTATGTCCTATTTCCACATACAAAATTCGTAGGTGAAGCTGCACCTAGGTCTTTAGATGGTTCAGGTGAAAATAAAGTCTTACTCTCCTAGCAGAGGCTTGTCTTAGGGTACACAAATATGCAGCCTGTTTCGAGACGTTTGCTTGGCAGTGTTTGCACCGCAAAACGGTTTCCAGCCATTTTTCTCTCACATTATAGATATTTCTCGAATATTTTTACAAAAGGTCTCAAGATTAATAAAATTATTTTCCGGGCTATTATGCCGTGGTCTGATGGATTTCGCATTGTAACCCGACGTTTCGTCCCCATCTGCGGAGGACATCTTCAAGGGGGTTCGTGGCTTCTGTTAACTTCCGAAACACACACTGTCGCACTACTGACTGCAGCAAATTTTTGTTTTCGCGTGCTTCCGCGCATAGGCGTGACGTCACATGCTTTGAATACGCGAGCGCAATTGGCCGTTGTCGGTTGCCGCCGTCCGCTGTTGCTATCATCCCATGGCGGAAGACTGGTACACATCTTCTTCAGCACCGGCATCCAGATGTCATTCAATTTCACGCCCTCCTCCTTCCTATTAAAATTCCTAGGGTGTTTCATAATCTCTATAGCCTCTCTGTAAAGCCTTTCATGATATCCGCTTGTCGCTGCCAGTACTTGAGTTCTATCAAAATAAATGTGGTGGTCTCCTGACTGCAAAGCGTGTTCCGCAACAGCTGATCTATCAATCTCTCCCCTTCTGCAATTGCCCTTGTGCTCTTCTAGTCGTTTTTTAACCGTTCTTTTTGTGGTAACCACATATACCTCCCCACAACTACACGGGATCCTGTAAATTCCTGCTTTTTCCAGCGGTTTACGAGCATCCTTAGCCAATCTCAGGTGTTCTTGTATCTTCCGGGTAGGTTTGTAAATCACCGCGATATTCCGTTTTTTTTCAATATTTTCCCTATGCGGTCAGTGACGTCCTTAATAAAAGGCAGGAAAACCTTCGATTTTGCAAGCGCTTGTGCATTGCTATGATTTTCATGCGGTGGTCTTAACGCTCTTTTTATCTCAGCAGCCGAGTAACCATTCCTGAGTAATGCATCAGTGAGGTGTTCCAGTTCCGTATCCAGTAGCCCAGGTTCACAGATGTTCCTCGCTCTATCCGCCAACGTTTTTATTATGCCTCGCTTTTGCTGTGGGTGGTGGTTCGAATCCCGGTGTAGATAACGATCCGTGTGCGTGGGTTTGCGGTAAACTGTATGGTCTAAGCTACCATCCTGTTTCTTGTAAACAGGCCATACAGTTTACCGGAAACCCACGCACACGGATCGTTATCTACACCGGGATTCGAACCACCACCCACAGCAAAAGCGAGGCATAATAAAAACGTTGGCGGATAGAGCGAGGAACATCTGTGAACCTGGGCTACTGGATACGGAACTGGAACACCTCACTGATGCATTACTCAGGAATGGTTACTCGGCTGCTGAGATAAAAAGAGCGTTAAGACCACCGCATGAAAATCATAGCAATGCACAAGCGCTTGCAAAATCGAAGGTTTTCCTGCCTTTTATTAAGGACGTCACTGACCGCATAGGGAAAATATTGAAAAAGCGGAATATCGCGGTGATTTACAAACCTACCCGGAAGATACAAGAACACCTGAGATTGGCTAAGGATGCTCGTAAACCGCTGGAAAAAGCAGGAATTTACAGGATCCCGTGTAGTTTTGGGGAGGTATATGTGGGTACCACAAAAAGAACGGTCAAAAAACGACTAGAAGAGCACAAGGGCAATTGCAGAAGGGGAGAGATTGATAGATCAGCTGTTGCGGAACACGCTTTGCAGTCAGGAGACCACCACATTTATTTTGATAGAACTCAAGTACTGGCAGCGACAAGCGGATATCATGAACGGCTTTACAGAGAGGCTATAGAGATTATGAAACACCCCAGGAATTTTAATAGGAAGGAGGAGGGCGTGAAATTGAATGACATCTGGATGCCGGTGCTGAAGAAGATGTGTACCAGTCTTCCGCCATGGGATGATAGCAACAGCGGACGGCGGCAACCGACAACGGCCAATTGCGCTCGCGTATTCAAAACATGTGACGTCACGCCTATGCGCGGAAGCACGCGAAAACAAAAATTTGCTGCAGTCAGTAGTGAGACAGTGTGTGTTTCGGAAGTTAACAGAAGCCACGAACCCCCTTGAAGATGTCCTCCGCAGATGGGGACGAAACGTCGGGTTACAATGCGAAATCCATCAGACCACGGCATAATAGCCCAGAAAAGAATTTTATTAATCATGACAGTTCCGGCCGTGAAAGTTTACATTTTACAAAAGGTCTCAAGTTTACAATGTTAATATTAACAAACGCTATATCACTTTACTTGTCTTCTCAAAAGGTATAGAATGTCATTGTAAAAAGTATATGGTTCAATTTACAAAAACCTTCTGCTTAAATATCTCATTAACCAAACAAAAAGTACGTGTCCATCAACGCTCTAATATTTGCCGAACTCCACGATTCGATACGTGTAACCGTTCACGAAATAAAACGTGTGTTAAGTCTTTCGGGACTCATCCCGTCTATGTCCACCCCCGGCAGCTGAGTGGCCACAGCCACAGATTGTCATTCGATTTCCAGCTTGGTCGGAGATTTTCTCCGCTCACGGACTGGGTGTTGTGTTGTCCTAATCGTCCTCATTTCATCCCCATCGACGTGCAAGTCGCCGAAGTGGCGACAAACGGAAAGCCTTGGACGCGGCAACCGGTCTACCCGACGGGAGGCCCTAGTCACACGACCCCGTATACAGTATATAAATATACACTGAAGCACGAAATAAACTGATATAGGCGTGTTTATTCAAATACAGAGATATGTCAACAGGTAAAATACTGCGCTGCGGTCAGCAACGCCTATATAAGACAAGTGTCTAGATCAGTTGTTAAATAGGTTACTACTGCTGCTATGGCAGGTTATCACGATTTAAGTGAGTTGGAATGTGGTGTTATACTCTGCGATCTAAGATGGGACATAGCATCTCCGATGTAGCGATGAAGTGGGGACTTTCGCATTCGACCATTTCACGAACGTACCGTGAATATCAGGCATCCCGTAAAACATCAAATCTCCGACATCCCTGCAGCCGAAGAAAGACCCTGTAAGAAATGGACTAACGACGACTGAAGAGAATCGTTCAACGTGAGAGAAGGGCAACCCTTACACAAATTGCTGCATATTTCAATTTTGGCCATCAACAAGTGTCACGTGCGAAACATTCAACGAAACATCATCGATATTGGCTTTCGGAGTCGAAAGCCCACTAGTGCACCCTTGATGACTGCACGACAAGACTTTATCCCTCGCCTGGGACTGCCAGCATTGGACTGTTGATAACTGCAAACATGTTACCTGGTCGGACGAGTCTGCCTTCAAATTGTATCGAGGGGATGAACGTGTATGGGTATGGAGACAACCCCATGAATCCATGGGTCCTGCATGTCAGCAGGGGACTATTCAAGTTGGTGGAGACAATGTAATGCTGTGAGGCTCTGAAGTTGGAATGATATTGGAGCCCTGATACGGCTACACACGATCCTGACATGTGACACGTACGCAAGCACCCTGTCTGATCACTTGCATCCATTCATGTTCATTGTGCATTCAGAGGTATTTCGGTAGTTCCAGCAGGACAATGCGACACCACACACGTCTACACTACAGAGTGGTTCCAGTTACTCTCTTCTGAGTTTAAACACTTCCGCACACCACCAGACTTTCCAGACTTGAACATTATTGAGCATACCTGGGATGGCTTGCAACGTGCTGTTCAGAAGAGATCTCCACCCCTCCTTACTCTTACTGTTTTATGGACAGCTCTGCAGAATTCATGGTGTCGATTCCGTCCGGCACCAGTACAGCCATTAGTCGAGCCCATGACACGTCGTATTGCGGCACTTCTGAGAGCTCTTGGTGGCCCTACGCGATATTAGGCTGGTCTACCAGTGTCTTTGGCTCTTCAGTCTATATGTAACATATGACCAGGGAGCATTGTTAGCGAAAATCTCGAATAGTTCTTTACCGATTTACTTCAAATTTTTACACGTTACTCTAATAGATATTCGGGTTTAGGCAGCCTATGTATTTTTAATAGGGAAATCTATACATAATAGGGACATGTTGTTAGCAAAAATTTCGAATAGTTCTTGACCGATTTACTTAAACAACAATGTATAAATTTTAAATAATTACCGACATCGAGATAGAAAACTCTGTATTGTACTCTGCTGTGAAAATATGCGGTTTGTTTTCCTTCTCACAGTGAGTTTTAACCACGATAGCAGGGCATTTAAACTATTAAGCAGATGGTGTCTCCTATATATGCTGTTTTTTCATTACACGTATTTTTTAAAAAATTGTATACATATGATTGCTCCTTTTATTTCTTCCTGACACTCGATTTTCACAGAGAACAGAAAGTTTTATTTATCGTTTATTGGTTTAAGATAAACAGGGCTCAAGGTCAGAAAGTGAGGGGGCGGGGGCCGAAAGGAAAATGGTGCGGCGTGGGTGGGTGGGAGGGGGGAGGGAAGGAAATGGGCATAGAGAGGGGAAGTAGCAGATGGGCAGAGAGAGACGAATCAGGAGGAGAAGGAGAGAGAACGGTAGGAAGGAGAAAATTGGCAGAAAGAGGGGAGAGGAGAAGATGGACAAAGAGACAGAGAGAAGAAGATCTACAGAGACAGATGGAACAAGGAGACTACGACGTATATCCATTCCGATAGATGTTTAGCAATTGGAGTCGCTAGTTCTCTAACAAATTCTATATACAACCATGCGATCCTTATCCACAGCTCATCCGGTCGTCCCCCTCGGAACAATCGTTCCACAATGCTTTCGGTGTCTTTTGAGTCCTTCCAGCATCGTAGACAAAATGTATAATTTATTGCCCCGTTTGGGCATAGTACAAAGACAGTCACTAACAACTAAACATACAGGAGTCTGTGTACATCACGATCAATGTTGCTGTGAATATCCGGCGGTAGCTATTACGGACTTTGCAGCGCCTCCTGAAGATGTAATGAGTGTGCGACACGTCGCTTCCTGCAGAGGGAATTTCGCTTCCTGTTCGCTGGTCCCGACCCAGCGGACTTCCCGAATTTCATACCGGACGCCCGTATGACGGGGCCCGGCGCCACCGCGGCAATGAATACCGGATGGCGTTCGAGCGGCTGCCGTGCGTGTAGCGTGTAGCGCTGCTGACCGTCACACCCCATTTCCGGGACTGCGAAGCGCAGGAAGCCGCCCTCTTTGGCCAGCTAGCTTGGTCCTAACCGCCTGACCGCAGGCGCCGCTGCTCGCCTGTGTTGTGCCTGGCCAACTCACTCACACACACACACACACACACACACATACATACATACGCCTGCACTTACGCAAACAGTGAGAGAACTGCACTGACTTCTTCCGCTGGCGACTATATGCACACGCCCTATGCAACTACATGATGGGCGGGGGTGGGGGGTGGAGGGTAAGCCGCCATATGAAATCGAATCTCTCTCATTTCATATTTATTGGCTTTTTGCGAGGTAAACGTATGAGGAATCAACACAAAGAAGGGATGAAGTCATGGGAGACCTCCTAATATCGAGTCGGACCTCCTTTTTTCCAGCGTTGTGCAGCAACTCGACGTGGCAGGGACTCAACATCCAACTGAAGTCTCCTGCAAAAATACTGAGCCATGCTACCTCTTGAAGCCGGTTCCTTCTTGTCTTATCTTATCATACTTTGTAGTAAGTCTTGTAATTTATTTCTTTGGAGTTTTTTTTCGCAGTGTCGCAGGGTGCAGCGATCCTCAAGCGTGGCTTTGGTAGAAAAGATCTTGCTATTGTTTTACTTTGCAGTTTTGTAAACATTTGCTCCATTCTTATTTAAACAGTGACAAGATGCATAACCTGGTCACAAGCAGCACAGTTCGTTATAATATATTGTTTTAATATCTTTTATTAAGCACCACGTGTGATGCGTTAATGATGATGATGTAACATAGTCTGAGGAGCGTAGGGGACGATGCGGGAGACCCGCACCGCTGTCTAGGCAAGGTCCTAGTGGAGGTGGTTTGCCATTGCCTTCCTCCGACCGTAACTGTGGTGAATGATGATGAAAAAGACGGGACAACAACACCCAGTCATCTAGAGGCAGGAAACATCCCTGACCCCGCCGGGAATCGAACCGGGAACCCCGTGCGCGTGAAGCGAGAACGCTATCGCAAGACCACGAGCTTTTAATAATGAAGTGTTTATTCACACGCTACGTAGCGGTGTCGATTATTTCAGATGGCTTGCGTTACGGTTTCGTTAAATAATTTTATGATGTTAAACTTTCCAGTCTCTCCTTACATGTAAGGCCCAGAAATATGATTTAACTATTTATCAGCGAAAGTTCTGGCTAGTTCAGATAATTATTTTATTATTTCATTATCTGCATCGTATTGAACTTCAAAGTTAACATACGACTGTTGCTGTTGATATCTTTGTGGTTCGTAGCAAACTGTTCACACTAAAAGACTTCTGATTAAATTCACTTTTTAAACTCTCATAGCCTATTTACATGAAAGTCACTTCTTAATGAACTCTCGTTTAATAAACAGTTAATTAATATTTCTCTCTCTCTCTCTCTCTCTCTCTCTCTCTCTCTCTCTCTCTCTCTCTCTCTCCAGAGATTCAACTTTGAGATGTAATTATTTCGTAGGATAAACTTAGCACCAACTTCGCGCAGGAATACCTTTGGTTAAAGAGTGTACGCTATTTAAAATAAACTTTTTTTTAATTTTCAGTACTTCCTTCACACACCAAAGACAAATAAAACTTTTATAGCAATCTCAGTTAAATAGCCAGAAATCAAATCAATAACCTTATATTAGCAATAAGAGGTAACAATAAGTGCAGCAAACGAGAAAAAGAAGTGAACCAACAATGTCGTAGAGTAGCTTAGGTAGAACGAAAAAATGTACGACATAACATTCTTTTATTTCTTTACATAGCACTGTTACCGACTATATTGTATATAAATAGTACTGGACTTCAATATTTCATTTTATTACTAAATAAATAATGAAGGCAGATTAAAATACGTGGCATACAACTGAAGAAAAGATAGATGGCTTCACTCTATAGCCGTCCATAACTGCGAAAGTGTTGTCGGTGCAGGATCTTGTGCGCAAACTGACGTCCCATAAATGCTAAATGGGATTCATGCTGGGCGATCTGGGAAACAAATCTTTCGCTCGAACTGTCCAGAATGTTCTTCAAACCAATCGCGAACAGGTGAAATGGCTCATTGTCATCCATAAAAATACCATTCTTGTTTGGCAACATGAAGTCCATGAATGGCTGCAAATAGTGTTCAAGTAGCCGATATGGTAGTTTCAGTTGGACAAGAGGGCTTGGTTCATTCCACGTATACACAGCTCACACCATTAAGGAGCCACCATCAGTATGCGTAGTGCCTTGTTGACAACTTGGTTTCGAGGAGGGGGAGGGGGAGGGGGGGGGGGTATGTGCCATACTCGAGATCTGCAATCGGCTCTCAAGGCTAGTGAGTAACTGATATGGTTATGAGGCTAGGAGAGGCACTGCACGCGATGTCGTGTTGTTAGCCGATTTGGTCGTCTGCTGCCGTAGCCCATTAACGCCAAATTTCTCCGCACTGTCCTAACGTATACGTCCTACATTCATTTCTGTGGTTATTTATACATTGTTGCTTGTCTGTTAACACTGCCAACTCTTGACGCTGTGGATCTCGGAATACTAAATTCCCTAACCTTTTCTGAAATGGAATGTCCGATGCGTCTAATTCCAACTACTGGTCTGCGTTTAAAGTCCGATAATGCCCATCGTCCGGCTTTAATCAGTCGGGAAACTTTCTGCATGAATCACCTGAGTAGAACTTAAAGCTCCGTTAATTGCACTGCCCTTTTACACCTTGTGCACGCGATACCACCGCCATCTGTGTATGTGCGTATAGCTTTCCCATGATTTTTGTCACATCAGTGTGTATTGGCTGTCTCCTCTAGGGATATGTACTGTTACTATCATTATTTTCCAAAACGATGCTCATAAAAATTGGATTTTTCCGGGGCTCATTCCTCGGATTACGTTGATGGCAAGTGTTTTGAATAGCCCTTGGGGTAGGGACCATTTGCATACCCAACAGAAGGGTCGTCGCATGGTAGCTATCCTAGAGTTCGTTTGAATCCTACACATATCCCTCAGCTGATACAAATGGAGCAAATTGGTTAGTACGGCGCGCGGTCTCAGGCCCTGCAGTCATGGACTGTGCGGCTGGTCCCGGCGGAGGTCCGAGTCCTCCCTCGGCATGGGTGTGTGTGTTTGTCCTTAGGATAATTTAGGTTAAGTAGTGTGTAAGCTTAGGGACTGATGACCTTAGCAGTTAAGTCCCATCAGATTTCACACACACATTATTTTTTGGTTAGTTCTTTGTGTATTGCATGCGGTCTATGCTGCGCCTTATGCGGCTTGTAAAGGTACCATTTAGTTCACGGGTGGTTCCTGAGAAGAAGCGTTTTACATAGAAGTACCATAGTCCCGTTTTTCAAGAATCTTCGTCCGTTATCTAGAAACACCTCAAAAACTGGATTTTTTAATATCGTAACAGGCCGCTGATTCCATGATGGCTATGCAAAACCAAATCTCTGAAAGTCTGAAGATGTATTTTCAAGATCCAGATTAAAAATTCTTGGTATATTTACACGAGTTACAGATGTTCACAGTTACCCGATATGTACATTTTAAAGGCGCTCGTAAGATCCGATGTGATGCTAAAATGTGGCTTACAAAGTGACGCAGTAGGGATCAAGATGCTGTAAAGTGTTTCTAATATTATACGAAGGATTCTGGGATCCACATGTTGCAGTACTCAAGCACATGCAAAATTTTTTTCCACTTAAAATACAGACTGAGTTGTAAAATTCGTTTTGCGCTATTTCAGTTTAACGTAAGAAATGTAAGTAAACTATCTAAATTTTGCTGGCCCATAAAGTTCTTTTCATGTGAGTGACGTGTCCTGCTGTAGCAGAGAAAAGAAAGGAACCAGCGGAAAAATGCTCCTTTCGGAGTCCAAAAAGAGCGAATATGCTCCTGTTTAAAAGACTCGGACAGAGAAGTGTGGTAGCAGCTGCCTAATTGATTCCTCCACAGCACAATTAAAAATGTTCCCCGAAATTTTGCCACGCTAACATATTCGCCCTTTTTTATGCTGAGAGAGAAGGAAACAGCAGTGATATTGGGGAAGGTGGTCCAGAAAGAGCGAAGGAAATAATGGCAGTTTAGGAGAAAGAGAGAGACACAGTTTCAGTGGAACATATTTAAAATTGTCAAAATAATTCTTTGAGAAGAGACGAGGAGTCAATGGCTGTGGGAGAGGAATGAAGAGAAGCAAAAGGTGGAAGTGGATACGAGCCGGTGATAATGAGAGACAGAGTCTGTGACGATGACAACTAGGAAGGGAAAGGTAATGTTACTGAGAAGAGAGTAGCAGTAAGAAAAAGTAAGTGAGAGACAGAGACAGTGTGAGGAGACAGAAGTAGTAGGGCATAACGAAGGAGATTGTGTCTGTGAGACAGAAGACACTCACAGAGAGTCACAAAGATATAATGACAATGAGTAGGAATGAATGAGTAAGTGAGAATGGGCCAGTGGGGGTGGATGGGTATACGAGACTTGTAGCAGTATGTAATGGGTATGGGCAACTTACAGGTAGGGGAGTTTTGAGGGAGTGAGGGGTCAGTTGCATATTAAAAATAGTGCGAATATGTGCATATCCCGAAATTTTTGGCAATATTTTAAATGTGCTTAGGAATGTAGGATGAGGCAGTTGTTTAATCACATTTCAGTTATAGTCTTCTCAAAAGGAGCATATTCGCCTTTTCTGTGCTGTGACTGGAACATTTTTCCGCTCTTTTCTAAAAGGCTGAGTCTCGGCAATATCAATTTGCAGGTAGCCTAAGTAATAACTTCAGCAGCAGCAAAAATTTTAGTTTCAAAATTTCATACAATTACTGACTGAATTTGAAAATTTATGATACTGTAAAAAATCTGTTCATTAAGAGCTCCAATTTTATCTTACTGGATTAACACAATAAGACATGTTTTACAGTTACAAATTGAAGATATGTATTTGGACAGCATAATACACGACGAAACTCTTACCGAGACTATGTTCATCAAGTATTTGAGAAACCACACATCTCCCAATGAACTAAATACGTAATTTAAAACCTTTACGAAACATTTCCTCGGTGACGTTTCACACGATGCAATGAACGGAGAAAAGTTAATTGGTTACTTCATTTTTGCTGATATAGTAAACTGCAGCCTTAAGCATGATATTTTACTTCTATGTCTAACTGCAACACACTCTGCAGATACTATCCTAAAGTACCCTTAATTATACCTCCGAATTTATGTCATTTTAGAACATGTAGTTCGGGATATATGACGTTTTATGCATTGGAATTTCTATACATTGGAATTCTACTCATTAAAGAATAGACAGTCTGGATTTACTGGTTTTACCTGAACTACACTGTGACGCAGAAGGCATCTCTTGTGGAGTTTGTCACCAAACGAACACCAACAATGTGCCCACATCAGAATTCACTTTTCTTCGGCATAATAATCTCACAACTACACAGAAAACTGTTTTGACGACGACTGATACACCTACTAATGACATTGCACATTTGCTTTTGTGTCAAATGCAACAACACAACTTGCAGTTTCGGCTAGAATTTGCATTCATGTTCCAGCATACCTCCGTCGTAGTGTTTCCATATTTCTTTCCAACCACTGTATATATGAGAGTTGGAACTTTATTAGTGGCAACTGTTTATTTACAGCTCTTACAATATAGATACATGTTTCAAAGTTTTACTGACCTTCAAAATAGTCACCAGTATTGTACATAACCCGCTGCCAGTGATGTCGAAGTCGTAGGATACTCTTAGCAGTGTCAGTTGTGTTGACAACTCGACCGGAGCGGTCTATTGCCCGAATAATTTGCATCAGTTCTGAAGCGAATGCCGTGATGTGTTTCCTTCAGTTTAGAAATCGAGTTGAACTTTCGAGGGCTTCAGTTAGGGAAGTGCAGTAGGTGCTATAGCACTTAGCAGCCCCATCAGTCAAACAAATCAGTAACAGTTTCACTGTACGTGCTTGAGCACTGTCCAGCAAAATGATGGTCAGTTCCTGCAGAAAGTGTCATCACTTCTGCCTCTATGTTGTTCATTTTTGGAACACAACCTACGACCACTACTAGTCAAATAACATGGCACTGCCCTCTGACTGCACAATGCAAGCTATTCTCGCACGTCACCAAAACAGAGGCGAGTTTTTCCGTAATTACCTTTAAGGAAAAAGGCTAAACTAGAATTTTTGAGATGACAGGGACTCGGGACGTAGGTGAGCCTGATGGTGCTTCATGAGCAAAATCAGGTTTCGTATAACAAGTTTAATTCACCAAACGACTAGTACACTTGTTTTCATACAGTCGACTCACGACTAGGTTAACAACTTGACTAAAGGGTGTGTACAATGACGTATGTAATGCTGTCAGTCTAACAACGACTGAAGATAAGTTAAAATTGGAACTGTTACTTTTTCTCAGTGAAGTTCTAAAATACACAGACCAGACTTACTGGGGAGCGCTGCAATAGGGCTTACCTCAACAGATCCATGGCTATGAACAGACTGTCTCTGCTTACTAAACAACATCTCAGTTCTCAGTTACTGACCGACCATCCGGGGGCTATGTACTCCAGTCGCTGCCATCAGACCCGTCCTTTTGAGTTCACATCCCATTAACTTCTCATGATCTCGGTAGCTTTCTTTGCTACATTTTAGGATAATTTTAAGGAGGATGTTATTTAGGGTGTTATTTCCAAAACTACAAATGTAAAATGAGGAGGAGTAGGGAGGATGATGAGAAAGTTTGACAACACGTGACATAAACGATGCTCTGTACAACTCCCATGTTTTGTTGACAATATCATGATGCACTTCAGAGGGTATAAGTGCCAATAGACATGGCTGAGCAGAGAGAGGGGGAAGGAAGATTGAAGAGAGAGAATGGGAATCGTGAGAAGGGGAAAATGAGATGGACAGAGAAGGGTGGGAGGAGGAGATGGACAGATAAGAGTGGGAGTTGTACAAGGAGAAGATGGACAGATACAAGTTTGCGAATGAGAAGGATAGAAAGACAAGTAAGATAAGCAGATGGACAGAGAGAGGATGTGAGAAAAGATGAGCCGCGTGGGATCAGACAAGCGGTCTAAGGCGCTGCAGTCGTGGACTGTACGGCTCGTCACGGCGGAGGTACGAGTCCTCCCTCGGACATGGGTGGGTGTGTTTGTCCTTAGGATAATTTAGGTTAAATAGTGTGTAAGCTTAGGGACTGATGACCTTAGCAGTTAAGTCCCATAAGATTTCACACACATTCGAACATTTGAGAAAAGATGAAATGGGGCAGGAGGAGGTGGACAGAGAGCGGGAGGAGTAGGAGGAGATAGAAAGAGTTGAAGAGAGGAAACAGGTAGAGGGGAGGTGTACGGAGAGGGGATAGGAGGATGTTTGTTGAATATATGTGCCTCCCACGAACGAGGGCATAGCAACAGGTAAAAGGCTACAGTGAATACCTTTTGGAAGGAAACAAAGCACATGAGGGAAGTTATGCCAAAGAAAACAGCTGAAGCTTTGATCTCGTCTTGAATGTAGAGTGGTTTTGGATTAAACATGGGTTACGGGGTAGTGTATTCCGTAGTCGTATTGCTGAAATGGTGAAAGGGTTACGAAACATTTAATGTTGTGCCAAGATTAAGCAAAGATTGTGGACTTATCCGGTGTATTATTCCAATTATTCATTGTCGATAGGTAGGAAATGAGACACACCGTACGCCACGATCGAAGACGACCAGTTTCGACAATCCTTACTGCCATCATCCGATCTTATGGAACATGTTGTAAAAGTACCTTATTACTTTACGTGCAGTCAAACTGCTACAGGAATTCCACATATAAACAGATCTTGATGCAAAATACAGTTACAAAAGGCAATAAGTATTTGATTTGTGAAGAGCGGTATGGAAAGCATCAGAAACTAAGAAACCGATGTAGTAAACAGATCATGTGGCCTATTGTCCGGTTGTAGCCAACCTGGATATATGACGGACTGATTTCATCAAACAAACCAATATTGCCCACACATATTGTGCAATCGTGCATAGCTGGCTCGATGCCGATGATGATAAAGTTTGGTTTGTGGTGCGCCCAACTGTGCAGTCATCAGCCCCCGTACAAAGTCCCAATTTTTATGCAGTCCAATTCTTACACAATGTCATCCAGCCACTATCACGAATGATAATGATGACGATGACATGATGAGGACAACACAAGCACCCAGTCCCCAGGCAGAGGAAATCCCCACCCCGGCCGGCAAAAGAACCCAGGACCCTGTGATCCAGAGGCAGGAACGCTAGCCACTAGACCATGCGCTGCGTACTTTCTGGCTCAAGTTATCTGTAGTTATGACTGTTTATGTCTTGTTGAACGTATGAGTAAAGCATTGCAAGGACTAACGACTGGACTAATTTCTGTTTAGTTTGAGGTGGAAACATTTTCCTAAATTTTTGGATTGCATGTGGGTGGGAGAAATATTTCCTGTATGCTCAACAGTTTGTTCTTCACACGTTCGATGCTCATCCACGATTATGGCTAGGTTCCACATTTGTAAAAGGCTTTTAATGTATTGGGTATCTTTAAGAATCATTGGAGGGGCTGTTTCACGAAAATGTCTGTTGATCAGCATACCGTATGATGTCTTGTGGAAAATCTTGTTTTAGTATTTCTTACGGATCGTGAGAGCGTGGCAGCGTGGAGGGTAAAAATCGTAGAGGGAGACCAAGAGATGAATACACTAAGCAGATGCAGAAGGATGTAGGTTGCAGTAGGTACTGGGAGATGAAGAAGCTTGCACAGGATAGAGTAGCATGGAGAGCTGCATCAAACCAGTCTCAGAACTGAAGACAACAACAACAAACGGATCGTGAGACATGTCGTTAACAGCATAAGTCAGTGAATACACTACTGGCCATTAAAATTGCTACACGACGAAGATGACGTGCTACAGACGCGAAATTTAGCCGACAGGAAGAAGATGCAGTAATATGCACATGATTATCTTTTCAGAGCATTCACACAAGGCTGGCGCCGGTGGCGTCACCTACAACGTGCTGACATGAGGAATGTTTCCAACCGATTTCTCATACACAAACAGCAGTTGACCGGCATTGCCTGGTGAAACGTTTTTGTGAGTCCTCCTGTAAGAAGGAGAAATGCGTACTTTCAACTTTTCCGACTTTGATACAGATCGGATTGTAGCCTATCGCGATTGCGCTTTATCGTATCACGACATTGCTGCTCGCGTTAGTCGAGATCCAATGACTGTTAGCAGAATATGGAATCGATGAATTCAGGAGGCTAATATGGAACGCCGTGGTGGGTCCCAACGGCCTCGTATCACCAGCAGTCGAGATGGCAGGCATCTTATCCGCCACGTCTCGATCCCTGAGTCAACAGATGGGGACGTTTGCTAGACAACAACCATCGGAACGAGCAGTTCGACGGCGTTTGCCGCAGCAGAAACTATCAGGTCGTATACCATGGCTGTGCCTGCGATGGTGTACTCAACGACGAACCTGGATGCACGAATGCCAAAACGTCATTTTTTTCGGATAAATCCAGGTTCTGCTTACAGCATCATGATAGTAGCATCTGTGTTTGGCGACATCGCGGTGAACGCACATTGTAAGCGTGTATTCGTCATCGCCATATTGGCGTACCACCCGGCGTGAAGGTATGGGGTGTCATTGGTTACATGTCTCGGTCACTTCTTGTTCGCATTGACGGCACTTTGAACAGTGTACGTTACATTTAAGATGTGTTACGACCCGTGGCTCTACCCTTTATTCGATCCCTGCAAAACCCTACATTTCAGCAGGATAATGCACGACCACATGTTGCAGGTCCTGTACGGGCCTTTCGGGATACAGTAAATGTTCGACTGATGCCCTGGCCAGCACATTCTCCAGATCTCTCACCAATTGTAAACGCCTGGTCAATGGTGGCCGAGCAATTGGCTCGTCACAATACGCCAGTTACTACTCTTGATGAACTGTGGTATCTTGTTGTAGCTACACTGGCAGCTGTACCTGAAGACGCCATCCAAGCTCTGAGTCAATGCCCAGGCGTAGCAAGGCCGTTATTACGGCCACAGGTGGTTGCTCTGGGTACTGATTACTCATGATCTATTCAGCCAAATTGCGTTAAAATGTAATCACATGTCAGTTGTAGTGTAATATATGTGTTCAATGAATACTTGTTTATCATCTGCATTTCGTCTTGGTGTAGCAATTTTAGTGGCCAGTAGTGTATATGCTTCTTTGTGTAGGTGTCGTTCTAGGCGCTCAGTCCGGAACCGCGCGACTGCTGCGGTCACAGGTTCGAATCCTGCCTCGGGCATGGATGTGTGTGATGTCCTTAGCTTAGTTAGGGTTATGTAGTTCTAAGTTCTAGGAACTGATGACCACAGATGTTAAGTCCCATAGCGCGCACAGCCATTTGAACCATTTTTGTACGTGTCGGATGACTTTTTCCATTCAGCGCACGGGTGTCAGCCGACCTGTTCCATTCCTCGAAGGCTTCCGGCACCCAGTTCGTAATTATTAGGGATTTCCTGCCTTGTGGCGCCCTGTGTGCCGAGTGGGATGGCGCTTCGTAGACTGGTGGCAGCGGGTAATGAGGCGTGCGCTGGGGGCGGCCGTTAGTTCCGCTGACGGGGCCGGCGCCGCCACGCTGGGCTGGGATCGCTTAATGAGATGCGAACCCCGCGCGGGAGAAGTCATTTGGGGCCGCGCCTTCAGTCGAGCGGCCCAGCAAATTGCCCTTTCACTCTCCCCACCTGCTGCTAAAGGTCTCCTCTGTCTGTCCCTTCAGCGACGAGTACTGCTCGGCTTCGTGAATTCCGTCAGCGGATATACGCACATTGCTCTATTTCTAACGCCGTAACCTTTTTAAGACTGAGAACTGAACGTTTCAAATTGACCGAGTGCTAATTCGAAATCTGTAGAATATGGCCACAGGCAACCTACTCGATTTGTAAGTAATTTCTCGTCTGGTGCAATAACACTAAGCTCGAAAGAAACATCTGTTTCGCCCACCATTGGCCGTTTTCAGATCATCAGACACATACCCCTGATCAAATGCCCCACTGCAGAAACCAGCATTGTCTGTAAGTAAAACAACGGCAGTGGGAAAGCTTGAGAAGAAGAGAATCGAAGTGTTTGAAATGTTGCGTAACAGGAGGATACTGAAAAGTACGTGGAGTGATAAAGAATGAGTTAAAGGAGATGTAAACGAGGACTAGTGTCTTTGGCTGCTAATCAAAACGACTTTGATCCCGGATTCTAGTACCTCCACTGCTTAAATTTTGATTCAAAATTATCAGCAATAGTGCCCGACGACGTCCAGCATAAGAAATCACCCTTGTCTGCCAAAGCCGTTCTCAAAGAGGTCTGAGCAGCAGGTTCAGGAGGATCAGGTTCGGGGCACCCTCCTGCTCTTGGAGTGGGTAACTGTCCTAAAAAACTGAACAATCAGAGATGACCAACGGCATTGAAAACCGCTGCATTAGAGCCACATAATTTTCGTCCCAGGATGTGACCCACGACAGATAAAAGTGACATAATGATCTCTCCTTTGGCTTAATATTCCGGCCTAGTCGCCCTCTTTACACGTCTCGGAGGGGACTGCCAAGGACGAGGTGACCATCAGAAAGATATTGAATAACCAACGAAGGAAACGTTCACGAATCAGAGTGTGGAACGTCAGAAGCCTGAATGTGGTAGTGAAGCCTGAAAATTTGGAAAGGAAAATTCTAAAGCTCAGTCTAGATATAGTGGGAGTCAATGAAGTGAAACGGAAAAGGCAAGGAATTATTTTAGACGAGTATAGAATAGTATCAACAGCAAGAGAAGCTGCACAATTGGAGTAGAAGTCGTTATGAATACGTAGGTGGGACAGAGAGTGAGTTATCGTGAACAGTTCAGTGATAGGGCTATTCTCATAAGAGTCGACAGCAAATCAGCATCGATAATAATAGTTCAGTTGTACAAGCCGATCTCGCAGACAGGAGATGAAGAGATAGAGAATGTATATGACGATATTGCACGGGTACATACAGAGAGATGAAAAACTAATAGTAATGGGGGATTGGAATGCGGTTGTAGATGAAGGAGTAGAAGAAAGGGCTACCTGGGAACGTGGGCTCTAGAGTAGCAATGAGAGAGGAGAAAGCCTAATTGAGTTCTCAACAGACATCAGTCAGTAATAGCGAATAATTTGTTCTAGAATCACAAAAGAAGAAGATATATTTGGAAAATGCGAGGATATACGGGAAGGATCCAGTTGGAATACGTCATAGTCAAGCAGAATTTCCGAAATCAAATACTGGATTGTAAGGCGTACCCAGGAGCAGATATAGACTCAGATCACAATTTAGTAATGATGAAGAGTAGGCTAAAGTATGAGAGACTAGTCAGGAAGAATCAGTGAACAAAGGAATATGACACAGAATCACTAAGGAATAAAGAGGTATGCTGGAAGTTTTCTGAGGCCATATAGGTACTGCTATAAGGAATAGCTCAGTTGAAGAGGAGTGGACATCTCTAAAAAAAATGACAGAAATTGGGAAGAAAAAATTAGCTACAAGAAAGATGACTATGAAGAAACTAAGTAACAGAAGAAGTACGTCAATTGATCAACGAAAGAAGTACAACAATATTCAGGGAAATTCAGGAATTCTACAATATAAGTCATTTATAAACGAAAAATGTGAAGAAATCGAAAAAGAAATGTTCGTCGGAAAGACTGACAAAGCATACATAAATATCAAAAGAGCCCTCGGTGAAATTAAAAATAAAAGCGGTAACGTTGATGGTTCGATGGAAATTCCACTGTTAAATTTAGAGAAGAGAGTGAGTAGGTGGAAAGAATACATTGAACGCCAGTATGAGGACCTGTCTGTCACAGAGGAGTGAGTTACTGTGTGTAGTTAAGTGATAAGGTTGTTCCCATCATAATCGACGCCGGATCAGTACCGGGAACAATCATTCAGGTATACATGCCGACGTCGCCAGCAAAAGGTGAAGAGATAGAAAAGTATATGACCGTAACGAAATGGTATTTTAGAAAATAAAGGAAGACGTAAATATTGTACTCATAGGGGATTCGAATATGGTTGTAAGGCAAGGAGCGGAAGACCTGGTTACGGAAGAGTATGAGATAGGTCGCAGGAATAACGATGACGTGATGATGTGATAGAAGAAAAAAGGTGAGTCGATAGGGAAGAAACAGAGGATCCAGTAATAGAGTCAGAATTTAAAGGAGTCATGGAGAACTTAAGATGAAATAAGGCAGAAGGGATGCATAAAATTCCATCGGGATTATCTAAACCACCGTGGGGAAACGAGGTCGGGAAGTGATAACAAAGCAACTATTCACTGTCGTTGTGGACTGCATGAGACTGGCGACACATCATCAAACTTTCGGAAAAACATCATCCAGACAATTACTTAGATAGCAAGAACAGACCAATGCGCGAATTATCACACTATCAGCTTAACAGCTCATGTATCTGAGATGCTGAGCAGAACAGTGCACACCATAATGAAAAAGGAAACTCAGGGTCTGTTAGATGACGACCAATTTGGCTACAGGGAAGGTATAGGCATATCTGATGTTGCGGTTGGTAATGGAAGCAAGACTGAGGAAAAATAATACACCTTCAAATAATTTGTTGCCTTTGAAAAGGGTTCGATACTGAAATACTGCACAATATTCAAAATTCTGAGAAAATAGCAGTATCTGACAGAGACAGTCGTACAATATACAATATGTACAAGAACCTAGTGGAACTATGTTTCCATGACCAAGAACCAGGTGTTCGGATTAAACAGGGTGTAAGAGAAGGGTGTACTCTTTCACCACTACTGTTCAACTTATACATCGAAGAAATAACAAACGTTCAAGAGCGGGATGAAAATTCAAGGTGAAAGAGTATCTATGATAAGACTCGCTGATGACATTTCTACCATCAGTGAAAATGAAAAAGAATTACACGATCTGTCGAATGGAATTGTCGCATGAGTACAGAATGTGATTTGAGAGTAAATCGAAGAGAGAGGCAAGTAACGAGAAGTAACAGAAGTGAGAACAGTGAGAAATTTAACATCACAATGGGTGACTGTACTATACCAGAGCCCCAGAACGCTACCTCCATTCATTCTCCCTAAAAGTCTTCAGGCACTAGTCACGTTCTATTCTCATAGTTTTATTTGTGACAGTGTCCCTTTTTTACCTTGGGAACTTCAATGAAGTTCTGATGTATGCCTTGCGGTTCACGCAAATGTTGGAACAGTACCTTAAGACTGTGGTCCAACAAAAGCGGTCTACGGTAGGGTATTTAACTAGGAATTAAATGTAAATTGGTCTCAAGTTCGACCCCACAGATTTCTTAGATTTCTTTGAAAAATTGTCGGCAATGGTGGTGGATGCATTCCAGCATGAGAAATCACCTTTGTTTCGCCGAAGGCCTTGTCTGAGAGCGAGGAGGAGAGGATAGAAGTTAGGGACACCTCCTATCCCCTGGGTTAATAAACAATCCTAATGATCGGATGCATCAGCAGTGATCAATGGCGTATGCGGAAGTCAATGGAAGCCATTAAATTAAGGACACATAACTTGTATCCATAGGACCTGCAATTGTTGTATGGACGTAAATCATAGACTGTGGGAAAACAGGGAAAGAAGAGAATCGAAGCCATTGAGATGTGATGTTATAGCTTGAAACTGAAAATTATTTAGATTGATGAAGAGTGATAGTGCTGCAAGTTTTGCAGGAGAGCTACTGTTAGGTTTGAAGATAAGAGGAGCCGGTGGAAGTAAAGCTGTGAGTAAAGTTAATGAGTCGCCCCTGGATAGCTCTATTAATACAGCACTTTCCAGCGAAAGGCAAAGTTTTCGATTTCGAATCTTGGTTCAGTGCGCAGTTTTAGTCTGCAATTCATACCAGCCCATAATCCGGTGCAGGGTAAAAAATATATTCAAGAAATAAGGTGTTTCTAGGCAGAATCAGCCGCACCCCGAATGGCGTCACAAAAGTTGCCTCTAGAAATACTCAAATTCCTGTAGAATCGCTCAAGTAACGTCGCTTTCAGACACGCCACAGAAGTTAAAAACGCCTTTACTTTGTGACACCACTTTCCTTTTACAATTGCCTATTAGCGTGAGAAGGGGCCGCCATCTTTGAAACTAACATTTCCGTATTTAATTATCTTCATATTCATACTTGAATAATACGATGATATGTAGTTTCAATGATACACCGCATTAACGATCACTCCAAAACGCGTTGTCTTGAATATAGTGTATTATGCTACAGTGGTATGATGTGCGACATTCCTGCATAAAGGTTTTGCCATTTCTGTTATGAGTACATAATGGTTAATTTACAAGATGAAAGCATATAATATATCTGTTGCATGATACACGGATGAAATATTTGTGTGAGTATGCAAGTATTATTTATTTATTGAAAGGGAATTTGCGTCTTCACAGCAGCTCTCTCTATTCTAATAATTTGTAAAATAAATGCAGTACTGGTGGTGTGTTCAGATAATTAGGTTCTAGCACTGGAAACTTCAAAGCTCTGCAAACACTTGTCCAGTGGATATGAGAAAGAAGTAACAAGGTTTCTGGTTGCAGTATTTTTACAGATTGAGTGCAGGTTTTAACATGCAAAATCATCTACGTTTCAGTTGTGTCTTTTAGTGCCTTGAACGAAGGATGGCTCCAAAATTCTGTACAGGTGTAATGCATCATTTTAAATTTATGTGGGCGCAAGAATGAAAATAATAATTCTTAAGTCAGTCTTAGGGCATTGTAAATAACATCCAACGCATCAGACAAAGCCAAATCTTATTTCACAGACTCCAGTTGAGTGAGCATATAACAAATTTTCTATTGGCCGTGTGACGTCATATGCACTGTCATTGCTACTCTTTGTTAACGGTTCACATATGTCCAAGGCAGCACCTGATCACACAAATATACCATCCAAACAGCAAATACTTCCAACATGATGTGATGATTATCGTCATCCCAGCTTGCAGATACGGTGCGTCCATGCATTTCATGATAGATGTGTATAAATAAAACATACATCCAAACAGTAAATCAACTTATTTATTACGAAAATAAACTTCTTGTAGTGGCAATTATGATTCGTCAGTTTGGAAGATGCTTGTAAAACATATCACGTCAACAACGTGATACATTACTGACTCCTTTTCTTAGGCGAGTGATTTCGTCACTATTGTGACATGCAACTGCAGAAAGTCTGGTTGACGAGTGAAGTAATTCGTTAAGGATAATCTGAAACTCGGGAACCACATGCACACAGTCTTGTATTTTGTAGAACAATAAGTACGAAATAATCTTCCTATTAACTTTTATAATTCTTTCTTAGCAGTTGCAATGTGGGTGACATTTCAAAACAAGTAAAAGTTTTACACTCTCCAATGCAGAAAATTCGTTGAGTGTATTACTTATAAATTGAGTACCATTATTAGTGAGCAATTGATTGTTTGCCTATGCCATCAAAGTAATCTCCTATATAATTGATTGTTACAGTTGTATTTGCTAATTTAATGGAATATAGCTTTACATATTTAGTCCAACATTTCATCAAAACAAAAATATAAGAAACAACACCTCTACCGTGTACTGTTGTTACATCAACGCAAAGACAGATGACGTTACATCAGAGACAAGAAATAGTCATAATTATTAAAAGAAACGATTTCCTTAACAACTAATATATAAAACTATTTCTAAAAACATTAATGCTATGGTCACTGTATACTACAGGGAAGAGATGAAATTGACATAAGTATAAGAGGGCAGCTCGAGGTACTGGAGTGTTTAACAGAATCATGTAAGCGGCTGGACAGCAGTCTCCTCAACGACGAAACCTACCATGACGTCTATCCGTTGAGCACTTGCCATTGCGTAATCAGCGCAGTAATTGTCACTGCTTATTTCTATGGCTCACTGGGGTGTTGTTCTTGTCTCTTTGTTCTTGAATGGGCTCTCCTGGATCCCAACTCATTAACGCTGAGATTGTGGTACGCAGTTCCGTGAATTCACTAACGAGAACGTCAACACTACAAATGACTGTTGCTCCTCCATTTTCCCAAATGAATCTAAGCAGCTTTCGTTTTCTGAATATAGCTCCCAACAGCATTGTCATAAATGAAATGACCTATTTATTTTGGAATTGTGGGCAGCATGTAAAGTAAAAGCGTTTCATAACGAGTAAATATTGCTTATCAGAAAGTATTCAGAATTTTTTCTTTAGTTTTTTCAAAAAGGATTCTCCATCCTTTTTTCTTTGTTCTTACCTTTCTTCCACTACTCTTCCCACAGTTCCTCAAGTTACCTTTTCCTCCCTTCTAACAATTTTCTTCCTTTCTTTGTAGTACCTTGAAAATCTTCATATTTTGTGTTTTATTCTTAATAAAATGTCCATCTCTTTGTTGACGATACTTCCATGTAGCTACTGTCGACTTCTTTTTCCAAACATATAGCAATATATGATTCATTAGGTTGTCCTCATACATTCTAAAGAGATGTCCAAAGGGTATTAACGTTCAATTCGCCATTCATCATCATTATGTGCTTCCAAGGATTAGGTATTGTTGTCATCTGTTCCTGGCTCTATCATTCTCCCATCTCTTACGATCTCTACATAGTCGAATTTCCAGTTGGCCACTACTTCTGAAATGTATGTTAGTTTTGATACATCTTATTATTAATTCTTATTTTAAATCAATCTGAAATTTCTATTGCAACTGTTACTTTCCTAATAAGCCATCTTTCAGAGCGTCTATGCTATTCAGTTAAGTATTTAATTTCATATAAACACTATGTCTTATCAGAGTGGAATGGAGTTTTTGTGTTGTATTTCTGGAGGTGCATTTTCTGTTGTAGAAAATGAGATCATAAGCCTCTTCCATTTTACAAACGTTTAGTTATATTGATAATTTTTCTTATACATACTGTTGTTATGCTCTTGTATGATATTTAAATTTCTTCTCACTGTACTTTAACTATCTGTGTTTCTAAGGACATTGATGTATCTTTTTATACTCGTCACGAATTTGTTTACTTCATCTCAAACATTGGCTCTCCTTTCTAGATTATTTCATTCACATATTCCATCGGTTTTCTGAAGTACTAAAATATGGTCTGCAACATCTAAGCAGTTTACCTCGGTTCCGTTTGATTTCCTTCCCACAATTATTGGTTCAGATTTGTGATTACCATCTCAAAATTCCACATCCTTGCATTTTTCATAAAAGACAATTAAGAAGTAGAAGTAATAAGCCACCCCTTATATATTACCAGTCTGTTCCAGTTCGCTAAAATATTTCTAGTGTAAATGTCACTTTAGATAGTGTGTTTGTTACATAATTTATGATTCCAAATTTTACTTTAACACATAGTTCTCTAATGATGTTATGTATTCTCTCTCTCCCTATCTCTACGAAATCAAATGCTTTCTTGAATTCAAAAACTGATGCTCTTGTAGGTCTACTGATCGTCACTGTGTGTCCAATTGTTGGCTTCAAATTAAAGATATCTTCTGTGCACGACCTTTTCTTTAAAAACACCACTCTCATATTCTCTCAGTTTTTTAATTTTCTTGAACTCAGTGCAGGATAATGTTCACACACAATTTTCAATGATACTCTTAGAAGTGACTGTCCTCTATAATTGTTGACGTTCTTTTGTGTCCCTTCTATGTAATTGGTGGATTTCTCTCTCACCTGAAACCTTTCCGGTTTTTAGAATGTTCTCAAAATATAAATTTACATCTTTAATAACTTTTAGTTGTGATCTCTTCAAGAAACCTGTTAAAATATTTTCCTAATATTTCACATTTTCTTGTTATTTTATCCAATTTTGGAATAATAAGTTATTTTTTGAACATTGACATGCTACATGCTTCAGTTTGATAGTACGCCAGTTCTTTAAAAAGAAAAAGAAACTAAAAACTCTTCATTTCTCATTGTAATGACAAATATTTATGAATGCAATATTGCAGGTAAAGGCTGATACCGAAGATTCCTGCTACTGGTAAGAAGTCCGTAACAAGTACAGAATAAGGATGAAGTTTAATTTTTTCTCCATTTTCTCTTGTCTTGAACGCCGCAGTAGAGAACTACATAAATGTTCGACCTACCTCGGTTTTATCAAGTAAATTCCTACAATGTTCTTGTCTGTAAAAATAAATGAGTTTTTCTTGGCCCCCGTTTACTTAAATGTTCATTCACATTTCAGTATTTGTGGAGATTAGTGTAGGTTTTATTCTCACGAGACGGCGAACGGTAATTTAACCGGAGGAACCCTTTTCCGTTCCTTTTGCCCGGTCTCCATTCATCAGAGAGAAAGCGAAGTCTGGTTGCCTTGTCCACGCTGGAGATCCGTTTTACCGCGCGAGCGGTTTCTTAATTTTCAACGTTAGTCCCGGGGCCACCACGTGGGTCTAACGCTACGAAGAAAGAGGAAAGACAAACGAGCAGCGCGACGACTGTGGCGCCAGCAGCGGCGGCGGCGGCGTGGAAGGCGTGTCGGTTCGTTAGCGCCGTAATGAGCACCATGGCAGGGCACACCAGTCCGCGCGCCCCTGGCAGCTCCGGAACCCGCATGCCGCCGGCCTACCCTGGTAACGATCCAGCGGGCTATTTCTCACTGCGCTTTATCTGGCGTCTCGAGGATACTGGGGCGAGGTGCCCGGCTAAAGGCGCGGGTCCCACCCTCTCCCCACACAGGGATACACAACCTTTCGAAAAAGACTACTTCTCTAGGAGATGGCAACGCAATCCGTGTACAAGGGGCGTTCAATAAGTAATGCAACACATTAATTTTTTTCCTCGGCCAATTAGGCTTGAAAAAATGGGGAATTTGTTGTGGGACACCTTGAAATATTCCTGCTACAGCTCCTATAGTCCAATAGGTGGCGAGGCTACATGCATCCTTCGAAATGACGTCTGTAATGGAGGCGTGTTCCAGGCAGAGAGCTATCTTTCACTTCGTTTTGGCGGAGAACCTGAACACTGCAGATATTCATAGATGCTTGCAGAATGTCTAATAAGACCTGTCAGTGAACAAAAGCATGGTGAGTCGTTAGTCGAGGGGTCTTTCATCTTTGCAACAAGGGCTCGCAAACCTCTCCTATCGCAAGCGTGCGTCGTGTGTACACAGCTTTGACATCTGCTTCGTAGGAACTTGGACACTCTCATTCGATATGATCGACGTAAGACAATCAAACACGTCGCTGACAGTTGGTAGCGCTGACACGCTCGTCAAAAGTGTGTGATCGCTGTGATCCTCGCTCCCTAACAGAGGACCATATTGACATCGGAGGACATCTGTGAAACTTCTTGTGCGTTGCACGGGTAGCGGAGGCTGTGTGGCGTGGACTGGGCAGTTTTTTTTAGGTCGGAAGGCCTCGGGAAAGTACGGGATGGGCTGCAATTTCAAAGGGTGCATGGCAAATACAGGACGTGCTTGGATCAAGGAACAGTCGGAATTGTAGTTGTAAATTGTTGTAGTTGTGCTGGGAAAGTCCCTGAGCTTCAAGAGCTAATAGAAAGCACAGAAGCTGAAATCGTTATAGGTACAGAAATCTGGCTAGAGCCTGAAATAAGTTGTGCAGAAATATTTACGTAGTCTCAGACGGTGTTCAGGAAAGATATATTAGGCAGAATTGGTGGTAGAGTGTTTGTGTCTGTCAGTAGTGTTTTATCTTGTAGTGAAGTCGAAGTAGATACTCCGTGCGAATTGATATGGGTGGAGGCTATACTTAACAGCCGAACTAAGTTAATAATTTGCTCCTTCTACCGACCCCCAGAATCCGATGATATGGTTGCTGAACAGTTCGGATAAAATTTGAGTCTCATAACAAATAAATACCTCAATCATACGGTTGTAGTTGGTGGGGACTTCAACCTACCCTCGGTATGTTGGCAAAAATACTTGTTCAAAACCGATGGTAGGCAGAAAACATCTTCCGAGATTGTCCTAAATGCTTTCTCCGAAAATTATTTCGAGCACTTAGTCCACGAACCCACGCGAATTGTAAATGGTTGCGAAAACACACTTAACCTCTTAGCCACAAACAATCCAGAGCTAATAGAGAGCATCATGACTGATACAGAGATTAGTGATCACAAGGTCGTTGTATCAAGGCTCAATACCGTTTCTTCCAAATCCACCAGAAACAAACTAATTTTATTTTAAAAAAGCGGATAAAGTGTCACTAGAAGCCTTCCTAAGGGACAAACTCCATTCCTTCCGAACTGACTATGTAAATTTAGACGAGATGTGGCTCAAATTCAAAGATATAGTAGCAACAGCAATTGAGAGACTCATACCTCATAAATTGGTAAGATGGAACTGATCTCCCATGGTACACAAAACAGGTCCGAACGCTGTTGCAGAGGAAAAAACGGAAAAAAACATGCTAAGTTCAGAAGAACGCGAAATCCCGAAGATTGGCTAAAATTTACAGAAGCGCGAAATTTGGCACGGACTTCAATGCGAGATGCCTTTAATAGGTTCCACAACGAAACATTGTCTCGAAATTTGGTAGAAAATCCAAAGAAATTCTGGTCGCATGTAAAGTACACAAGCGGCAAGACGCAGTCAATACCTCCGCTGCGCAGTGCCGATGGTACTGTTACCGACGACTGTGATGCTCAAGCGGAGTTATTGAACGCAGTTTTCCAAAATTCCTTCACCAGGGAAGACGAATGGTATATTCCAGAATTTGAAACACGAACAGCTCCTAGCATGAGTTTCTTAGAAGTAGATACCTTAGAGGTTGCGAAGCAACTCAAATCGCTTGATACGGGCAAGTCTTCAGGTCCAGATTGTATACCAATTACTTTCCTTTCCGATTACGCTGATACAATAGCTCCCTACTTAGCAATCATATACAACCGCTCGCTCACCAATAGATCTGTACCTACAGATTGGAAAATTGCGCAGGTCGCACCAGTGTTTAAGGAGGGTAGTAGAAGTAATTCATGGAACTACAGACCTATATCATTGACGTCGGTTTGCAGTAGGGTTTTAGAGCATATACTGTATTCAAATATTATGAATCACCTCGGAGGTAACGGTCTATTGATACGTAATCAGCATGGTTTCAGAAAACATCGTTCTTGTGCAACGAAGCTAGCTCTTCATTCGCACGAAGTAATGGCCGCTATCGACAGGGGATCTCAAGCTGATTCTGTATTTCTAGATTTCCGGAAAGCTTTTGACGTCGTTCCTCACAAACGACTTCTAATCAAGCTGCGGAGCTATGGGGTATCGTCTCAGTTGTGCGACTGGATTCGTGATTTCCTGTCAGGACGGCCGCAGTTCGTAGTAATACACGGCAAGTCATCGAGTAAAACTGAAGTGATATCAGGTGTTCCCCAGGGAAGCGTCCTGGAACCTCTGCTGTTCCTGTTCTATATAAATGACCTGGGTGACAATCTGAGTAGTTCTCTTAGGTTGTTCGCAGATGATGCTGTAATTTACCGTCTAGTAAGGTCATCCGAAGACCAGTATCAGTTGCAAAGCGATTTAGAAAAGATTGCTGTTTGTTGTGGCAGGTGGCAGTTGACGCTAAATAACGAAAAGTGTGAGGTGATCCACGTGAGTTCCAAAAGAAAACCATTGGAATTAGATTACACGATAATTAGAACAATTCTCAAGGCTGTCAATTCAACTAAGTACCTGGGTGTTAAAATTACGAACAACTTCAGTTGTAAAGATCACATAGATAATATTGTGGGGAAGGCGAGCCAAAGGTTGCGTTTCATTGGCAGGACACTTTGAAGATGCAACAAGTCCACTATGGAGACAGCTTACACTACACTCGTTCGTCCTCTGTTAGAATATTGCTGCGCGGTGTGGGATCCTTACCAGGTGGGATTGACGGAGGACATAGAAAGGGTGCAAAAAAGGACAGCTCGTTTTGTATTATCACGTGATAGGGGAGGTAGTGTGGCAGATATGATACGCGAGTTGGGATGGAAGTCATTAAAGCAAAGACGTTTTTCGTCGTGGCGAGCCTATTTACGAAATTTCAGTCACCAACTTTCTCTTATGAATGCGAATGTATTTTGTTGAGCCCAACCTACATAGGTAGGAATGGTCATCAAAATAAAATAAGAGAAATCAGAGCTCGAACAGAAAGGTTTAGGTGTTCGTTTTTCCCGCGCGCTATTCGGGATTGAATGGTAGAGAGGTAGTATGATTGTGGTTCGATGAACACTCTGCCAAGCACTTAAATGTGAATTGCAGAGTAATCATGTAGATGTAGATGTAGATGTTACGAGGATATTCGTGACTTTTTTTTTTCTTCTACCATGGTCAGAGGCGATGAAACATGGGTCCATCACTTCGAACTGGAAACAAAAGGGCAATCCATGGAGTGGCGCCACACTATCTCTCCTCTGAATAAGAAGTTCAAAGACGAACCCGAAGCCGTAAAGACATGGAGATGACTTTCTGGGAATCTGGAGAGTTATTTTGTTTAATCTCCTCCCTCATGGTACAACCATCAACAATGAGTTTTATTGTGTCACCCTCAGACATGGCTCTGGGCACTACGGGACTTAACAGCTATGGTCATCAGTCCCCTAGAACTTAGAACTACTTAAACCTAACTAAGCTAAGGACATCACACAACATGCTCACCCTCAGAAAACTGAAGCTACTTCAGTGTGTTTCTCGCCACAAAAACATAAATGAATTTCACTTTCTCCAAGACAACACAAGGCCTCGCACAAGTCAGCGCACCCGAGAGTATCTCGCAAATTTTCATTGGAGAGGCTGTTGATGAAGCACGAAGTTGACTCTGACGTCGTCCAGTATAGTGGTACACTATGTGATCAAAAGTATTCGGGTACCTGGCTTAAAATGACTCGCAATTTCATTAGTCCCTCCATCGGTAACGCTGGAATTCAATATGATGTTGGCCTACCTTTAGCCTTGATGACAACTTCCACTCTCCCAGACATACGTTCAATCAGATGCTCGAAGGATTATTGGGGAATGGCAGTCCAAGCTTGACGATGTGTAACACTGAGGAAAAGTATCGATGTCGGTCGGTGCGGCCTGGCACGAAGCCGGCGTCCCAAAACATCCCGAAGGTGTTCTGTAGAATGCAGCTCAGGATTCTGTGCAGGCCAGTCCATTACAGGGATGTTATTGTCGTGTAACCACTCCGCCACAGGTCGTACATTATGAACAGCTGCTCGATCGTGTTGAAAGTTGCAATTACCATCCCCGAATTGCTCTCCAAAAGTGGTAAACACGAAGATGCTTAAAACATCAGTATAGGTCTGTGCTGCGGTAGTGCCACGCAAAATCACAAGGGGTGCATGTCCCCTGCATGAAAAACACGACCACACCATAACACTACCAACTTCGAATTTTACTTTTGGTACTACACAAACCGGCAGATGACGTTCACAGTGCACTCTCCATACCCACACACTGCCATCGGATCGCCACACTGTACTGTGATTCGTCACTCCTCACAACTTTTTTCCACTGTTCAATCGTCCAATGTCTAAGCTCCTGGATCCGCGCGACCGCTGCGGTCGCAGCTTCGAATCCTGCCTCTAGCGTGGATTTGTGTGATGCCCTTAGGTTAGTTCGGTTTAAGTAGTTCTAAGTTCTAGGGGACTGATGACCTCAGATGTTAAGTCTCATAGTGCTCAGAGCCATTCGAACCATCTACGCTCCTTACACCAAGCGAGGCGTGTTTGGCATTTACCGGCGTGATGTGTGGCTCATGAGCAGCCGTTCGACCATGAATTCCACATTTTCTCACCTCCCGCCTGACTGTCATAGAACCTGCAGTGGATCCTGATGCAGTTTGGAATTCCTGTGTGATGGCCCGGATAGATGTCTGCTTCTTACATATTCCGACCCTCTTCAACTGTCGGCAGTCTCTGTCAGCCGACAGACGAGGTCGGGCTGTACTCTTTAGTGCTGTACGTGTCCCTTCACGTTTCCACTTCACCATCACAGCGGAAACAGTGGACCTAGGGATTTTTAGGAGTGTGGAAATCTCGCGTACAGACGTAGGATACAAGTGACACCCAATCACCTGACCACGTTCGACGTCCGTCAGCTCCGCGGAGCGCCCCATCCTGCTCTCTCACGATGTCTAATGATTACTGGGGTCCTGATGTGGAGTACCTGGCAGTAGGTAGCAGCACAACGCACCTAATATGGAAAACGTATGTTTTGTCGGATGTCCGGATACTTTTGACCACATAGTATACCATGAAGGTATACATGTCGTTACATTAAGTTTCCGTAAGGTTGTCGCACTGAACGGAGATTGTGTTAAAAATAGGCTTTTGTAGCCAAAAGAATGGAAAATAATACAGTGTGTTTGAATCTAGTATAAAACCAACCTGCTTACAGATACAACGCCCCCGTCGCAGCATGGTGCGGGCGCATACGATATTGTCACATTACAGTGGATAATCTCCACAAACTTACGTATTTTCATAAATACAGTCTTTCATGATCTGCACTGGGTTCCTTGGTGGATTTTGTTTTGTTTTCAAAAAGCTGTGGTCCATCATTTCGTCCGATAATGCTACTGACCCCCTCAGAGACTGTAAAGATTCTGGTGAATTTTATGTTCAGAGGATGAGATCCAGCGTTTCATTTCGTAACGGTGCATACATCATCGGAGACTATAAAGACTTATATATTCAAATGTTTCAAATGGCTCTGAGCACTATGGGACTTACCATCTGAGGTCATCAGTCCCCTAGAACTTAGATCTACTTAAACCTAACAAACCTAAGAATATCACACACATCCATGCCCGAGGCAGGATTCGAACCTGTGACCGTAGCGGTAGCGCGCTTCCATACTGAAGCGCCTAGAACTGCTCGGCCACAGCGGCCGGTGACTCTTATATTGCCAGACCGAACTGTTCCCAAGTATCCATGTAGCGGCGGAGTCCTAACATCAGAAGACAGCTACCTGAAGTTGCGATTCCAATGCAGTGGTAGTGGCGACACAAACCGACTTACAGTGTGATACTCCTTTAAGCCTTGCAGTACCATGGGGGGCGTTACAATCCTATAAGCACAGTTTGGAAATTGGCATCTCCTTTGTTTTCAAAACTACTGTTTTCAAAATACGTGCTTTCTGCCTTTAAATCTGTTGTGTATGATGATTTTTCTTTCCTTTTTACGTTTACGACACATTGAAATGTATGCATGATTCTTTGCCAGAGTACCACTGGGGTCAAGGTGACTGCAAATTAATCTGTTTGTTTCTTGAATGTAACATTTATGAAATTGGAACGACGAATGTTATGTTGGCCAGCTATTATACTAAACACCTGCAACAACGGAAATATTATCATCCGATTTTTTGTAGCCATTGTTATGGTCTCTTGTACCAGATGTCGTTATAGCCCTCATAATACCAGTGGCGTCAATATGGCACAAAGAGCAAGTTGGAAAATCGTGTTGCGCTTATTTGCAAAATGCATTCCTATCTCTGGCTCAATTGTGTTCAACTATGTTTTGTTCAGTTTTATATTTACACCAAATTAAAATTTATTTGTGGTGTTTTTGCACTGAGTAGCATTGGTGTAGGTATGACCCGAATCTAAATTTCATTTTGTTTCTTCAAAGGAATATTTATGCAAATAAAATAATTACTGTTACACTGAACAACTATAATGTATGCTGTTATGTTACTTCATTAAAATACTGCCAATACGTTCTGCCCTGATTAGTTGGGACCTATACGTACGATCACAGCACCACTCAGTGTTACGTCTGCCATAGACTGCAAGGCGGACTACACTCAAGACATCCCTGTGTACCATATAACATACACAAGCACTTGCAGGCGCAACCAAGAGGAGAACAATTCTTCAAAATAAACAGAACTTGCTAGAGACTAATGCGAACCGTTTTCTGCAGAGGTCGCCTCACAGACACAGAAAAAGTTGGAGTACTTCGCCGACCTCTACCGGCTTTACAAGGCCAGCGCAGCACCAGTACAGCAGTTCCTCCCCAGCTAGGACCACCTCCGACGGACCTCACCGACGCTCTTGATGAATAGTCGTCTGCATGTTATTTGTTTTCTTTGTGTGTATATAGTGATTGTTCGAGAAGTGTAGTTCAGTTTCAATAAACGACATTATTCTGTGTGTTCTACAATACTGAGTATTCTGCACTCAGTGAGACAAAAAAGTCCTGGTAGTAGGCGGCTTAATGTAACTGAATGTAAAACTTCCAATGGCACTACTGAAGTCGCGCGACAGCTCAGACAGCAAACGTTCCATTCGATTGTCCCGCAGAGCAGTATCAAAGCCATAGCACTGCCAGTAAGACGGTCTCAGAGCAGTATCTGCTTCTACCAATGTTTCTGTGTTTTCCAGGCGACAACTGCTCTTGTGTCCCTTAAGTTGGGTGCTAACTGCTATTATTGTTTTATCAAGAGTCAGTCATTGCTATGCTGGAAGCTATAGCATTAAAGGAAAGAAAGGAACATTGGAATTAGGTAAGTTCTAAATCTTAGAGGCAAATGAAGATAAATAGCGACAACTCTTCTTGACTACGAGCTCAATAACAAAGGTCGGTGGAAGCCTCTGACCTTACAAGGGGACCATGAGACCTGTCAGTCATGGACTTCATTGCAACGTAGGTATGTTGTAGAGTGACCTGTCCTGAGTACCTGGCTATCAGCTTTACACGTGTAGGCCCTTAATTTCAGAGAAAATCATTGCTGAAGTCTTATGCGTAATTCGTGTCTGTAACGTTAGCCCTGTGTCGACCACGGAAGTGTATCACAGTGGCTAAGCTTTACAACTACCACGCTGGTGGTACAGGATCAGATCCTGCCTGGGTATTTTTCTTCACGCCATTGATTCGCGCAGAGGGCAGACTGATCAGAAACGGCACAGTGAAATCCTTGTTCGTTAATCATAAAAATTATCCCACCGAAATATAAATCATTTTTTTCAACCCCGCGACGCGTAATTTTACAGGCGGTAGAAATTTCCACGGAAACGGATCGTTGGAAGAGTCACTAAAAATACCTTCTTTAATTCTTCTTCAGTTTAATGCAACTGCTTCCATAAGAATGAATGATCGATATTGTAGAAGAAAGAACAAGGAAACTTCTTCAATTCAAACGGGTTGTGTTCTAGGGTGTCTCTTCTGAAAAACGCGTGTACCTGAAGGCAGTAGCTTCCATTAAATGTCCGTGATGCTCTACGAATTTGTGTTTCGGTTAATTCTGCAACAAATACCACTCGGAATTCTGATGTAGCACAGAAAGCAATTCAAGCGATAACGAGGAAGGCGATTCTGTAATGTAAGATTCTGAATACAGGTTTTAAAAGAATTTTACTGTAATGACTGATTTTTTGATCAATTTATGGTACAATAACAATGACTGATTTTGAATAATTTTGTGTGACATACACTTTTTCATATTATTCTGAACGATAAAACCGGAAAATAATACAGGAGGAGAATTTGAAGCTATACCGCCGAAATGTTAGCTGTGAAACTGAGCCGCAGCCGTACCCGCTAGCGTAGTTAACATTGTGACTATGGTTGCTACGCATCAAACTTCAACATCGATTTTCTCGGAAACTAGTGCCATAAAAGTCGCTAGCCAGGTACTTGGTATAGGTCCCTGTACAACTTAACTATGAATCATCAAAAAGCATGAGTAACAGGTCTTATTGGGCTCCTTGGTAGTCATCGTTCTCATGACGTCGCGACCCGTCTTTTGCGTAGATACACGTGAAGGGTTCGTCTCTCTAAGCTTGTGTACGTCGTAAACTGCTGTCTGAGTCCTTAGCCCCTGATGATGACTTCCACATTACGAGACGATATGTTACGCACGGAAATGAGCCTTGGATCATACACTAATGTTGATAAAAAAATTACCAATTTAGTGTAGATAGCAAGGTCACTTTCTAATAAAGCACGAACAGCTATCTGTTCATTTCTTCATGGACGTAAAAATATGAAAAAATCCTGATCTAAAATACGGCAGTTGCCATAATTTGGTGGTAAGGTGCTTGTCTATCGATAAATCTGACTGTGCTTTCCGTCTGAACAACAGGATTAAAAGTAATCAATATTGCTGTCAGATAACCTGTATTTTGTCATCCTTGATAATATCCTCACTCTAAACACAATGTAAGTAACTGAATTCATTTCCGTTGATTTAGTGTTAACAATTCATAAAGTACAAGATAAAAGCGGGAGCGAACTTCCGTTACAGCGTATACAGAAGTAACAATATGTAGCAACCACAGACAATGCCTTTCGTGGAGTAAACCATTAACATCCACAGTATGAGGTGGTTTAAATCAAATTACTAAAATTTACATTACGCAGCCTATACCAAACTGCTGTTCTTCCCATATTGCTCGTAAAATTAAGAATATAACAATAAATACCCCACTCAAAGCGACATAAAGCCTCAAGGCAGTTTGCCTGTCTTGGTGCGTTTCAACATTCTGTACAACCTCATTCTTCCTCCTTCATTCCCTCTTCTACTCCACGAGGCACCACACTATTACCGTTCAGTTTTGGTGAGGGGAAACAATACAAAAATTTCATCAGATATGCCATTTGCAGCTGAAGCTAGTCATCGATTATTACATCCATTAGACTTAGACTGTGGGGTTGTTTGACGCATTTCACACGATGTTCCAAATAGTCCGACATTTTTCCTGTGGGCTTAAGAAAAGAGTATTAAGCTTGCCGGTAGAGATCCGATAGCGTGTCTGACTTTACGTCAAATGAGAAAAGTATGTTTGTAGTTTTGAAAACTTAGCTGTTGTCATATAGAAGATGGGACAGCCCACAGTAAAATCACCGTGAAGACGTAGAAGAAAGAGCAGTACCTGGTCACCAGGAACGTTTCAATAAACATCACGGTTCACATTCACTGTAACCTGAGCGAATGAGACCAAGTACTGGAATGAAAAACACCAAAGTAGCATCACAAAACAATTCTGGTCAAAACTTCACCCTCCACACACTCTGTGTTGCAAGTCCAACTGACCGTTGGTCCAGCTTCTGTTCATGTTTGTTTAGTAGCCTTTTCCCCGTGGCTGTGCCCACATAAACGTTTACACATATACTGAACACACCTTCCCCTCTCTGTGTCCTCGGGCCCCTTCCGCTGTTTGTCCACCTCATCCTCTGTCTCCTGCTCCTCACTCTCTTGTCTCTTCACCTCATCCTCCTGCTCTTTTTGATCATTTCGTCCACCCACTATCTCTGACCATATCATACTGTCCCACTCTCTCACTATCTCTGCCTCCCCCTCTTCCTTTTCCATCTGCCTGCTTCCCATTTTACACCTTCTACATGTACACCATTGCTCCGCAGTCCACCAAACGGCGCCTGATGGAGGTTACTCAATACCATTACTAGCCACTTCCTTTCCTGTTCCATTCGCAAATAACGGCTACCTAGAAGCCACCATTTGAGCCCATATTTCTCAGATCTTATCTTTGTGGTCCTTATGAGAAATGTATGTTGGAGGCAACAGAATCGTTCGGCAGTCAGCTTCAACTGTCAATTCTCTAATTTTTTCGGTATTGTTCCTCGAAAAGCAGGTCCCCTTCCTTCCAGGGTTTCCCATTGAGTTCCCAAAGCATCTCCGCAACACCTGTATTTTGTTCAAACCTACCAGTAACAAATCTAACGGCGTGCCTCCAAATAGCTTCGATATCTTCCTTTAATCAGACCTGGTATAAATCCCAAACACTCTTGCGGTATTCAAGAATAAGTCACTAAAGTCGTTTATAAAGTCTCCATTACAGACGATCCACGCTTCCCTAGAATTGTTCCAATAAACTAAAGTTGACCATTCGCTTTTCTTACCATATTCCTCACATCCTTGTTCCGTTTCATATCACTCTGTATTATATTAGGCTCTGATACTAAAATAGTGGAGGATGACGGTTCAATCCCGCGTCTGGCCAGCTGGCCGCGGTGGTCTCGCGGTTCTAGGCGCGCAGTCCGGAACCGTGCGACTGCTACGGTCGCAGGTTCGAATCCTGCCTCGGGCATGGATGTGTGTGATGTCTTTAGGTTAGTTAGGTTTAAGTAGTTCTAAGTTCTAGGGGACTAATGACCACAGCAGTTGAGTCCCATAGTGCTCAGAGCCATTTGAACCATTTTTGAGCGTCTGGCCATCCTGATTTAGGTTTTCTGTGATTTCCCTAAATCGCTCAAGGCAAATGCCGTGATGGTTCCTTTGAAAGGGCACAGCCGACATCCCTTCTCATCATTCCCTAATCCGATGAGTCCGATGACCTCACTGTTTTGTCTCCCCCCCCCCCCCCCCAAACAACGCAACCAAACTCAAATAGTGTGACCGTGTAAAACACAGCACTGCTGATTTGGCATCCAAACATTATGGGTTTGTTTTTCCTACTCACCTGCATTAACAGCCTCACATATGTCCTACTTATTCTCTCTCTCTCTCTCTCTCTCTCTCTCTCTCTCTCTCTCTCTCTCTCTCTGGGTGGTGGGTGGGTGGGTGGATGGGTGGGAAGGAGGGAGGGATGGTGGGTGTGGGTGTGGGTGTGCACTTCCTTCTCCCCCTCAGTCTGTCCCTCCCTTCCTCTATCCTCTCCAAACTCCCAAGCCATGCTCGTTGGCATTTATTTGCTCCAGACACATAGGCCACCATGCAAACCCAATCAATGAAGTAGACTGATACTGCTCAAACACAACAAGCCTGTCATGTAGGTCAGCCAACATGTTGGTGCCCAGAAAACCGTCTCTTAACCGTGACACGCAGGCTGCCCTGCCAGCAGGTTGATTTAACAGGCCAACTCTGTTCCCACACAACCTGGCTGTTGTGGAGGGCTGCCTGTATGCCAGGGGCCAAATAAAATTCGTTTTGGAGACAGAAAAGTGAAAAGTTTAATGCTGGTTGAATTAGGCTGTCTCGTTCACTGATGAAGTACACCTCCACCTGAATGGAATATCTCCATTTGTGTTAAGGGAAACCAAAGGTATTGTTTGTGTTACGATATGCAGCAGAGGAATTATTAGCCTTCTTCTCAGGCAAAAATCATTCACTAGTAATTTTAAGCTGTAATTTTACAACAGTGTGTTGCCACACTCCCAGCGTTTGAGGATTGACCATGCACCAAGTAGTTCATGCAAGATGGGGATAGACCACATCGAAACTCAACAAGTGTTTCGCATTGTTCATGGATACTTCAGAGACAGACTTATAAGGTTCGATTATTGCAGTTTTACTGCCTCGTTGATGAATTGGAATCCATATTCGTCCGATCTCGCTCCTTGTGACTAATTTTAGTAGGACCTGTTGAAAGATACTATCAAGAGAACCCATCTAACCACGTTGGACGAGTCTGAACAGGTGATCTTTGTGGTATATGAATCTATTTCCGTTGAGACACTACAGGATGTGACATCAAATTTCATTGTTCGTTTGCGCCACCTTCGTACTGCAAGTAGTGTACATTTCGAAAAGATTTTGAAGTGATTGCAAAGACTGCTTGCAGAGGACGAGTTTAATTGTATATGCTGATAGCTGTACGAGCTGCAAGGCGTATAGTGCCATCTGTTAACAGCTTTTCGTGCTATTTCGAAACTTCCGTATAAAATTCTTACAACTTTCACACTAAACACACTGTTTGATGCACTCATCCATCGATCTTAATTTTCGAGATAGTTAATTTTAAATTCAACGATTCCACCTCTGGACGCTCTATACTACTGCGTACTTACCAAGTACTCTTGATGTCAAACATAAAGATCTGTAGGAGGAGAACGACTTAGCACTGAAAGTAGTGCCTGTTGTGATTTGCTTCAACGCAGCCAATAGACAGCCTCGTCGATGGATCTAATATGGTTCTGCAACACGACGACGAAAATGTTTTCAACACAGCAACAATTTACAATAATTTAGTAATAGAAACATCAACCTACTAAAATTTAGTCTGAAAATTATTCCTGGCAACGGCTTAAAACTCACATGCACTGGTTAATCTGATGTAATTCTGAGTCCAGTGAACGATAAACGATAAATAGGACCATTATTAATGGTTACAATCTGTGTGTTCATACAGTGTCTGTATCTTTACATTAAAATGTGCTTCACACATGCACGTATAAGTATAAGAGGGAACTCCGTGATCGAGTACCGCTCTGGCACATATTTTTATGTGTCGCTAACACGTGACGTCGATCCATGTTTGCAAACTACGAATCCATTTCGTAATGTTTACAATAACTGTAATCGCCAGAACAGCGTCTGTTCCTTTTATCCTTAACTCAAAGGATTAAATTGACGATAAATTATTTGTCTCTATCTGTTCGGATACAACGAAACTAGCGTGAGTAAGCGTTGTGAATTTAGTGACGGTAGTATGATGATGGGGATATCAGCGCATTTTGTTAGTGCGGGTAGATTTACTGATCTGTTACTGCAATTGATTGACTGATTTACTACCCTAGGGGTTGACAACTTCATCACGTTTGTCCGTGAATGCATGCTTGCCCCTAAAGTATGAAAAGCGCAGTAACAAAATGCACTGATATCCATCCATCATTCCACTACTCGCGACGTATGGGTGTTAGGATCGGTCCTGAAGGCGTACTCTGATACATGTCACCGTTAAGGCCGCCGCTCGCAATAAGTGAGAAATAAGGGTTCGAGTCCTAGACCAGCACAAATTTTCGTACATCGCAAACATCTGACGTCAATCGATATCCGCAAAATTGGAATCCATTTCGCAATACCTGCGATTACTTGTAGAATGTTAATTTGGGACTTCCTGGAGATGACTATAGACTGGTCCTGACGTTGTCTTGAGGTGCTGTAGACACAGTGCAATAGTGCTAACGATACTTTGGGAGATGCCGTGTGTACGACTCTCCTGGGAAGCCTTCGGAGTGCTCTTCTATGCTAGGTGGTCACAAGCAGCCTGAAAATCTTGTAAGAGTGTAGCAGGGTCGGTTGTACTAAGAAATAACTGTTAACAAAAAAAATTCCATACGTTCGGTCCTTTCCGGTTTAAGTACTGACTTCGCCAATCAGGTAGTTTCGTGGGCAAATTCAAGCAACTGGACACGCGAAAATGCGGTAGTATCAAGACATCTTTTGATTCGCGAGTTACCATTTGTCGACATGCAATTACCAGTTGAAACATGCATTTTTCGGATGTGACAAATTTATGCTAAATGCATAATAGCTACTTTTGTTCGCCTCGAGAAAACCAATGAAGACCACGATTGGCGGTACTGTCTCTAGAAGGCTGGTTGAATTTACGCACGCAACTGCCTGATTGGCTAACTACGACGCTAATTAAATGGGGAGAGTCGCAACGTATTGAATTATTTTCTTAACAGTTATTTCTCAGTATCATCTACACTGCAACACCCACATAAGCTTTTCAGAATCTTTTCGATCACCCTGTACCACCTCCTACAAGGCTTTATTTCGTATCTTCTAGTGGACGGAACATACACTACTATCCATTAAAATTTCCTGCACCATGAAGATGAGGTGCTACAGACGCGAAATTTAACCGACAGGAAGAAGATGCTGTGATATGCAAATAAATACCTTTTCAGAGCATTTACACAAGGTTGGCGCCTGTGGCGACACCTACAACGTGCTGACAAGAGGAAAGTTTCCAACCGATTTCTCATACACAAACGGCAGTTTACCGGCGTTGCCTGGTGAAACGTTGATGTGATGCCTCATGTAAGGAGGAGAAATGCCTACCATCACGTTTCCGACTCACATAAAGGTCGGATAGTAGTCTATCGTGATTTCGGTTTGTAGTATCGCGACATTGCTGCTCGCGTTGGTCGAGATCCAATGACTGTTAGCAGAATATGGAATTCAGGAGGGTAATACGGAACACCGTGCTGGATCTCAACGGCCTCGTATCACTAGCAGTCGAGATGACAGGCATCTTATCCGCATGGCTGTGACGGGTCGTGCAGCCCCGTCTCGATCTCTGAGTCAACAGACGACGTTTGCAGTAGCATGGACTATCAGCTCGGAGACCACGGCTGGGGTTACCCTTGACGCTGCATCACAGGCAGGAGCACCTGAGATGGTGTACTCAACGACGAACCTGGCTGCACGAATGGCAAAACGTCATTTTTTCGGATGAATCCATGTTCTGTTTACAGAATCATGATGGTCATATCCGTGTTTGGCGACAGCGCGGTGAACGCACATTGGAAGCGTGTATTCGTCATCGCCATACTGTCGTCTTACCCGGCGTGATGATATGGGGTGCCATTGGTTACACGTCTCGGTCAGCTCTTGTTCGCAGTGACGGCACTTTTAACAGTGGACGTTACATTTCAGATGTGTTACGACCCGTGGCTCTGACCTTCATTCTAACCCTGCAAAAACCTACATTTCAGCAGGATAATGCAGGACCGCATGTTGCAGATCCTGTAAGGCCTTTTGGACACAGAAAATGTACGACTGCTGCCCTGGCCAGCACATTCTACACATCTCTCAGCAAATGAAAAGGTCTGGTCAATGGTGGCCGAGCAACTGGCTCGTCACAATACACCAGTCACTACTCTTGATGAACTGTGGTATCGATTTGAAGCTGCATGGTCAGCAGTACCTGTACACGCCATCCAAGCTTTGTTTGACTAATGGCCAGGCGTATCAAGGCCGTTGTTACGGCCAGAGGCCTGATTTCTCAGGATCTATGCACCCAAATTGCGTGAAAGTATAATCACATGTCAGTTCTAGTATAATTTATCTGTCCAATAAATACCCGTTTATCGTCTGCATAGGTGCAGCAATTTTAATGGCCAATAGTGTTCATTGTGCGTTACAAAAGGAAATAAATATATGTTAATTATTATTATTTTATGAAGTGTCCTCTATTCTTGAGCATATCCTCATTATGAATGTAAGGAATGGGGAGTATATCTAATGCGGTGCAACGTGGTGTGTGCGCAGAAGCGACGTTCACGGTGGAGCTGGTGTCCCCGCGCTACGTGCTGCAGGGCCAATCGGTGCAGCTGCGCTGCGAGTACGATGTGCAGAGGGAGCAGCTGCACAAGGTGGAGTGGTTCCACGGCGCCAAGAAGATCGTCCAGTTCATCACCGGCCGCAAGCCGCCCTTCAAGTACTTCGACATACACGGCGCCGTCATAGACGTGAGTAACACGCACCACCTCGTGTCTCATATGATTTAAATGTAGAAAGTGATGTTGCAACATGCAGGCAAACTGCAGGAAAATTTCCTGAGACGATAAGGAGCAAAAAAGATCGTATGACTCCAACGGCGGAAATATGTTCCTAGAGAGGTACATCAACCTTGGTAAAACTTGGCTGACCAACTAACCAGACTCGCCGACAGACTGACTAAGAACACAAGTAGAATTTAACAAGTAAATGACTCCAACCACCTAACTTGTAATAAACTGCGATTTCTGGCGAAGACCTGACGCAGCACCCCTAACGCTCTCCCGAACCGTCCGCCGCCAGCCGCTTCAACAGACGCAGGAAGGCGCGCCGATCTCCCTTCTCACGGCCTCGCAGCTCGCCCCGGCCAGCCAGATGTCGTGGGTTGACTCCTGCTGCTCTCGTGTCGGCCGCGAAGCCACTACGCCTCGCTATACGGCGCGGCCACTGGACTCACGTGGCGACCTCACATGCGCCGACGCTTCAGGCGGACAAGTCATCTTGTGTCCCAGTGCGCGATCGACCAAGCGATCGTTCCAACCGCCAATGCCCATTGCCTGAGCCAACTCGAGCAGACTGGCAGCCTAACACATACTAGCACTCCGGACGACCGACAGACACAAACCGCCTCACGATTGAGAGCGAGAGACAGACCCAGACTAACTTGGCTGACCAACTAATCAGACTCGCCGAGTCAGACTGACCAACTGAACTCCGATACACTGCCTTCTTGGCTCCAACTGACTTCTTGGCGGTTTTTTTTTTTAATTTCGATGGCTGGTAGCAGCTTAGTATGTGGCTCTTCAACCAACAAATTTTGTTTTAAGAAAAGAGAAGATAATATATAATAAAAAAACAGGCGACAATATCGGAGACAGAGGGTAACATGACGAAAAAATCGTGGAACTGAAAACAGAGAACAAAGCGATGATGATGTTAATAAAATACATATGAAGCAAACAGGTAAAATAATAGCCAGACAATTAAAAAACATGGCGACAGTCTGGTTTCTGTTCGCTGAAGACATAAAATTCAGACCCAGCGACAGCATCGTTTCTGTTCACAACATAGTAAAAGACGAAACAACACTGAACAGTCGCTCGCACACTGCACTAAAATATGACATACTACAGCCAAGAGCAGGTTGGGGGAGTGGTCAGATGATGAGAAAATAAAAAAAGGGGGGAGGGTGAGGAAAAGCGAAGGGGGGGGAGGGAGGAAAGGATTCGATGGAGGATGAGGACCCATAAGAGCAGTGGGGGGTGCTCGGCACATGCGACAGGGAATGGGGAAGGCAGAGGATGGGAAGAAAAAAGGATTCGGGGATTGGGGGGAGAAAGGAGGTGGAGAGAGGTCAGGCAAGGATAAACACAGGATGGAAGAGGGGAAGAGGGAGCCCAGGGAAGGACGGAGGAAGGGAGGGCGGTTGAGGAACAGAGTTGACAGGCGGGATAAATGGAGGGAGAAAGGGCATCATCCAGGAGAGGGAGTTGATGGAAGACACCTCAGGAAAGGAGATAAAGGGTGTATAGATGGAGGGTAGGGGGGACACAACAGCGAAGGCGTGGCAGGGGGCGGGGGTGGGAGAGGTGAGGATCAACCAGGGGGTGAGGGGGATCAAGGAGGCGGGAGGTGTATAGTATGTGGATATGTTCAAGGAATAAGATCAGATGGGGGAAAGGAATGAGGTCATAGAGGATTCGCGTGGGGGACAGCAGGTGTATACAGAATGCAAGGCGGAGTGCATGACGCTCAAGTATCTGGAGGGACTTACAGAATTCTTGGCGAGCTTACAGCGGCCATGAACAGCAACCTTTTCCCCTTTTCCACCAGACGGAGACACCAAAGCAGCGATAGCCACAGAGGCGCCACCGCAGAAACGGAGGGCGACTGCTTTACACTATGCGCTACTGCGCACTCTTCAAAACAGCAAATTTTACCACTGCTCAGTACAAAAACTTCACGGTAGAGATAAAAAGTCTTTGACAGTCTGGGTTTTAATCATAGAACGCAAACATGAGAGCCAGCCGCTGTGGCCTAGCGGTTCTAGGCGCTTCAGTCCAAATCCGCGCTGCTGCTACAGTCGCAGGTTCGAAACCTACCTCGGGCATGGATCTGTGTGTTGACCTTAGGTTAGTTAGGTTTAAATAGTTCTAATTCTAGGGGACCGAGGACCTCAGATGTATAGTCCCATGGTGCTTAGAGCCATTGGAACTATTTTTGAGCAAACATAAGAGATAACCATGCTATTGGGAATATTCCACCTATACTACTGTTTTGCAGAGTCCAATCTGTTTAATGTGACCGCCTTTCCAAAGCCTAAATGACTGCCTTTTGCAGCGCGGACGTGAAGCAAGGGAATCAGTGAGGTCCTGTGGTACCGACAGGGATGTGGAGCCATACCGCCTGTGGCCAGCTGCGCTAGGTTTCTCGGCTGAGGATCCATGGCGCAAACAGCCCGATCGGTGTGGTCCCTCAGAATCTCGATTCGGTTACAATCCGAAGAGTTTGATGACCAAAAGAGAACTGTAAATTCAACTTGGTGCTCTTCGAATCCCGTGCTCACGCACCGAACACTGTGACACGTTGTTTTGTACTGTTAGTAGGTGACATCGTGGCGAGGAAAAAAAGAAACCGCATGAATAATATCCCCAAGTATAGATGCATACATGTGTGAGCCATTGTGTCTTCCAGAATGACGAAATCACAGAAGTAGGCTCCTCTGGCGAAGGCACATACACAGAAACATTCCGTGAAGGTTCGTTGAGGTGACTAAGTTCTTAGCCCGTTGGTTCACCTGGACGGTCAGCAGCTCAACACGTCTGTTCACCCGTACACATGCCTCAAGCCCTGACATCTATGACTCGTGTCCGCCGTAATTGCCTTGGCGCCGGTTTTCGATAGCGCCATTTTGGCATGCACGGTATATTTTAGCCACTATGGCACGTTTCGAAAGTGATTGAACCCTTGGACAGCAAGCTAATGAACATGCCCTTTTGGATGCCCGATAAATCTTTCCGTTTCTGCATTACAATAACGACCGCATCTCCTCGACACACATCATGTAACCTCCACCACTTCTGCTACCACCCGCCGTCTGTGAGTGGTTATTGTACGTTTCGAGCATATGTGATTATCTCGTTAATGTGGTTGGACCCTGTAGCTCCCCACTCAAGACGGCTGTAAAGTGTCCCACAATGGTAGCACTTGCACATTTCGTTACTAGGTGTCATCCTTTTCATGCTACTGCCGACTGACTAGAGTGTGATATACACTGAAGCGACTAAGAAACTGGTATAGGCATGCGTATTCAAATACAGAGATACGTAAACAGGCAGAATATTGCGCTGCAGTCGGCAACACCTATACAAGACAACAAGTGTCTGACGCAGTTGTTAGATCGGTTACTGCTGCTACAATGGCAGGTTATGAGGATTTGAGTGAGTCTGAGCGCGGTGTTATAGCTGGCGCACGAGTGATGGGGCATACCATCTCCTAGGTACCGATGAAGTGAGGATTTTCCCGTACGACCGTTTCACGAGTGTTCCTGAATATCAAAAATCAGGTGAAACACCAAATCTCCGACATCACTGCGGACGTTGGAAGATTCTGCAAGAACTGGACCAACGACAACTGAAGAGAATCTACCAACGTGACAGAAGTGCAACCCTTGAGCAAATTGCTGCAGATTTCCATGTTAGCCGGCCGCTGTGGCCGAGCGGTTCTAGGCGCTTCAGTCTGGAACCGCGATTCTGCTACGGTCACAGGTTCGAATCCTGCCTCGGTCATGGATGTGTGTGATGTCCTTAGGTTAGTTAGGTTTAAGTAGTTCTAAGTCTAGGGGACTGATGACTGAAGTGTTAAGTCCCACAGTGTTTAGAGCCATTTGAACCATATGAATTTCAGTCTGGGGCATCAACAATAATCAGCGTGCAAACCATTCAACGAGACATCATCTATATGGGCTTTTGGAGCCAAAGACCCACTCGTGTACCCTTGTTGACCGCACGATACAAAACTTTACGCCTCGCCTGGGCCCATCAACACCAATATTTTACTGTTGATGACTGGAAGCATGTTGCCTGATAGGACGAGTCTCGCTTCAAACTGAATCGAGTGAATTGACGTGTATGGGTATTGAGAAAACCTAAGGAATCCGCATATCAGCAGCGGACTGTTCAATCTGGTAGAGGATCTGTAATGATGTGGGGCGTATGCATCCATTCACGTTCATTGTGCATTCCAACGAACTTTGGCAATTCCAGCAGGATAATGCGAAACCACCCACATCCAGAATTGCTACAGAGTGGCCCCAGGAACACTCTCCTGAGTTTAAACACTTCCGCTGGCCACCAAACTCCACAGACATTAACATTATTGAGCAATTCTGGGATGCCTTGCAACGTGCTGTTCAGAAGAGATCTCCATTCTCTCGTACTCTTAAGTATTTGTGGACAAGCCTGCAGGATTAATGGTGTCAGTTCCTTGCAGCACTACTTCAGACATTCGTTGAGTCCATGCCATGTCGTATTGCGGCACCTCTGCGTGCTCACGGGGGCCCTACGCAATATTAGGAAAGTGTACCAATTCTTTTGCTCTTCAGTGTAAATCATGCAGTGAAATCCTGGAAAGTGTGAACGATGAATAGGCTGATGTGATCGTTATTTAAGGACGGGCAAATGGCAAGATACGGACGGCACCATATCTCTACCAGTGAAGTATCCTTGCCGGCAGTAACCGTACCATAAACTATTTACGACAGTAGTTCGTCTTTGGCGTAAGACAATAAAACACACGAGAATGAGTGATCGGGTGCTCTCTGTTTCTACGCAGACCCTGGAGGAAGAGGTGTTAAACAGTTTACAACGTCAACTCGGTGCCAACATCAGGTAGTTACCCCGCCATTATGGGGTAAGCCAGACGACCGTGTGGAAAATTGTCCACAACTGCTGCCATCGTTCGTATAACTTACAATGCGTGAAGGCTTTATTACCTGCAAACTTGCCTCCAAGGCGACGGGGTTGCCGCTGCTTCATCACAAAGGACACCACAGTGCTGAGATTTCTATCATCCACCCTCTTTATAGATGAGGCTGCCGATATGCAGTACCTTCAATCCTCAGGTTACCTACCTGTCGGTTGCAGATAATTCCCGGTATGGTGGTGGCAGTAAATCGTCAGTGCGGTCCAACATCAGTGTCTGGATGGAGATAATTGGTGACTGCCTCGTACGACCGGTGATGCTTGCACAAGGCCTGATAGGGGAGGCATTGCTTCACTTACTGCATGTGATGCTGCCTCCCCTACCGGAAGATCTGCCTCTGGTACTATGAAGGGTAGCGTTGATACTACATGCTTGTGCTCCAGCTCAATTTAGCATTTCAGTGCGGAGTGCTTTTCGACGGTATCTGCCCATGCCGATGGAGTGGCCGCGATGGTCCAGACGCTTCGGCTGCCAGGTCAACGCACCACAACCGTTTAAATTACTGCCGTGGATACACGTGAAAGAAGAAATGTATGCGGAGCCCATCCCCGACGTGCATACACTATAACAGTGCGTTCATGCAGCATGTGACACTTTCTATTAAAATAATTCTGGATAGTTTTACATAGTGTCGCTTTATATCTAGAATAGATATCCTCAAACTCCAGTATATTAGACGACACAACCGACATATTCCTCGTGTGCTCTAAGCATACAGTTCTCAACCACTACAAAGTAAAGATGTTAGTACAGCCTCATGTGTTGGAGAAATAGCGTCACCTGTTTTAAATAAAGAGAGGAGCGGTTTGTCGTCAGTAATAATGAGCAGTGACTTGCCATAGAGAAGGGGATAGAACTTGAAACAGGCAAAAACCATGGCAAGTGCTTCTTTCTCAATTTGGGAATACTTGATTTGTTCTGTGGAGAGAGCTTTTGATATGTATGCTATGGGGCGCTCTTCGCCATCCAGCAATTTGTGAGACAGGACGGCTCCCACACAACACTCAGAGGCGTCCGTAGCAAATATCAAAGGAAGATTTGGATCAAAGGCCTGAGACATGCAGCGGATTGGGGCTGCTGTTTGAGGGTATGGAAGGCGGTCTCACAGACTGGAGTCCAACTGAATGGGACATTTTTGCGGCAGAGGTGGTTTAGGGGTGCTGCCACTTGAGCTGCAGAGGGAACGAATTTCCTGTATTACGAAATTTTGCCCAAGAAGAATTTCAGCTGATGAAGGTCCTGGGGACGGGGCAGGTTGTTAATGGCGTCGATATAAGAGAAAGATGGAGAAATGCCATTCTAGGAAATGATGTGACCCAGATAGGAAATAGATTGTTGGAAAAATGAACATTTAGAAATATTACATTTCAGACCTGCAGTTCGAAGGCGGAGGAAGAGGAGGCGGAGGTTGGCTATGTGCTCTTTGGAGGACGACCCCGTGAGGACTATGTCGTCTAAGTAATTTATACAGCCTGGGATATCAGAGAGAAATTGTTCAACATGAGGCGGTTTAGTTGGAAGAGGCCGAAAGGTGTATTTATAAGAGTGTATTGTAGGGAGGAAAGTTGAAGAGGAATTTGGAGATATGCTTCCGCTAGGTCGATTTTGAAAAAGTAGGAGCCCCCTGCCAATTTGCGAAATAGATATTCCGGTCATGGAAGGGGATGGTCGTCAACGAGAAGCTGAGGGTTGACTGTAGACAAAGTCACCACAGAGGCGAAGGCGGCGGCCTGGCTTCCGCACTATGACTTAAGGCGTGGACCACAAGCTGATCAGCATGGGCTGAAGAACCCCATCATCTTGAAGACTTTGGAGTTCTTCTTTCCGCGGCTGTTGCAGTGCCACTGGTACCTGGCATGCCCAGAAGTAGTGTGGCCGGGCGGCGGGACGGAGTTGGAGTGAGGCCTCAAAGTCCTTGTCGCAGCCTATGCCCAGTGAAAACAGGTCCCAGAATTCATTACAGAGTGCATCAACTTCAGGAAAACGAACGTGGTGAGACACTAGGTGAACATCGACCACAATGGAAAATCCGAATAAGCGGAGGGGGTCCAGTCCGAATAAGTCTGCTGTGGAGGAACGTGACTGACCGGTGAACCGATTTGTACTTTACTTGAGCCGTGAATTGTCCTAGGAGAGCTATCTCTTGCTTATTGTACGTCAGTAGACGCTTAGGGGCTGGAGAGAGGGGTGGTGAACCAATGATGGCATATGAAGTGTAATTAATCAAGGATACTGCTGCGCCTGTGTCCACTTGCAGATGCAGACGCTTGTCGTCGATAGTGACGTCTATAAAAATTTTTGATGTCGAGGCGTTGTCTACCTGGTGATGTCCATTCGGGTGTTGTTCAAGCCGTCCGGATATGACTTGGGCTAGCGGTTGCTGCAGTCGGTTGTTTCTGCTCTACAAGCGGACGCTAAATGGCCTTCCCTGCCGCAGTGTGTTCATTTCGACCAGCGGTCTGGGCAATCTTCTCTATCACGTGTTGAATAGCAGGTGGCGCAGGAGGGCAGGCGGAGACGATCACCACGACGACGTTGCCGGATGTTGTTGCTGCAGTGGCTTCTGGCCTCGTCCGGGATGTTGCGACTCGGCGTCTTGTTGTGGAGGCGGTCACCGACCGCGGTGGCGGTAGGAAAGGGGCGTTGAGCCCTGGTGCGACGTCTTCGGTGTCCGTCGTGGGGTCGTCACAAATTGCTGCTACCTCTGCCCAGGATTCCAGGTGACGATCGGCGGCTATCGAAGTTTAGAACCTATAGGCCAGTTCTGTGACCTGCTCAAGGGACGGGTCTTGTAACTTGAGGGTGTCGTGGCGGAAAGCGGCGTCTGGCGCTGCCTGTATCAAGTGTTCAATCACCATTTTATCAGCGTAGGATTCCTTGGAAAGATGTGGGTGAAACTTACATTTCCTGCTGAGACCTTGCAGTTCGGCGCCCACTGGCGATAAGTCTGCTCGGGTTTCTTGCGGCATTGGTAGAACTCGACGCGGGCTGCGAGAACATGATGGCGGGGTTTGTAGTAGGCATTTAACGTCGCACAGATGGCGGTGAAGGTGAAGGAGTCGGGGTCCAGGGGTTGTAGTTTCGTGAGCAGGACGTACATCTTGGATTGGTTCCACGACAAGAAAAAAGCGCGCTACCTGTCTTCTTGGGTGACTTGATGAATCGTGTTGTCGGATACTACGTTCGTTTGTTTCCCATTCTTCAACTTCATTGTTGAAAGCTTGGAACAGCAGCGGCGTCGCGGGGTGGTAGAGGCTTCGGATTTCGGCGATCAGTTGTGTCTGAGTATCCAGAAACTGGTGCAGAAGTCCTTGAAAGAATTGTTACCATTCCATAGGTGCTGCTGTCATAACCATGATGTGTGTTGGTTCGTTCCACTATACTCGTAGCCACTGAAGAATACTCACTATTGTAGAACACTCAGTATAATGTCGTTTATTGAAACTGAACTACACTTCTCGAACAATCAGTACACAAACAAAAACAAATAACTTGTAGACGACCATCATCAAGAGCTTCGGCGAGGTCCGTTGGAGCTGGTCCTAGCTCGGCGAGGAACTGGCTATACTGCTACTGCGATGGCCTTATAAAGCCGGCGGAGGCCGGTGAAGTACTCAAGCTTTCTCTGTATCTGTGAGGCGACCCCTGCAGAAAAAGGTTCGCATTAGTCTCTAGCAAGTTCTGTTTGTTTTGAAGAATTGTTTTCCTCTTGGTTGCGCCTGCAAGTGCTTGTATATGTTATATGGTACACAGGTAAGTCTTGAGTGTAGTCTGCTTCGCAGGGATCGTCTGTGCCAGACCTAACAAAAACAACCTAATAAATACGTGTTGAAAAGCGAGTGCTGAATCGATGTTACCATTATTTGAGATTAATGCCTCCTTCTCCGATATATTGTTTTTACTGGGACTTGCTCACATGTATCTAAATCTAGTGCCCTGAAAACCATATTAACATTCAGAGAAATGTTTTTGAACCAGCGTTTACATAACTGAGAGGAATTTACCACCTTCGATAGAGACTAGGTCGTTCATGTCACAGAGAGCCGCCCAAAGTTCTCAACAAAGATTTGTTCGCACAGAAGGATACGAGGAGAAGATACCCCAATAAATTCACGTGAATGTGGTTGTAAAATACACAGTTTAAAGAATATATACAATCTGTGTGAGCAGTCGGGTCAAGCGATTTTCTGCGGCCACTGTTGGTTTAGGTTCCGCCCTGATGGCCCAGTGTTCGGGATGGAGTATCGAAGCGTTCCAGGGCTGTGATCTTCTCTTCAGCTTCATACGAGGCTAATCAGATTTTCCCTCCTTTCATCATCTGGCACATATTTATACTTTTCCCTTCACTAACTTATCTGAAGTGACAGTCACGACATGGTTCGGTGATCTGTGAAAAGGGTCTCCTGTCGGAGATGAAAGTGAAAGCAGCGCACATTATTTCCTGCTTTGCTAGGCGCACATGGAGATTGCCAGTATCAACCGCCAAGGTGCGTTAATTACTCAGTAAGTGCGCCATAAAAACATGTGGAAATGTGTATTATCTAGCGATGTTGCTAAAACAAGTTCAAATAAACTACGAACTACGAACTGTAATTTAGATATCCATCTGAGGAATCACGTGGGTTACATTGTTTAAAGGAGATATCGATAGTCATCGAAACTTTTTCTATCGTGTCTGATTAGTTTGTTTAAACCAATGAGGGCCCTCGTAATATGATACCTTAATCATTTTATGTGTAACTGTCCGAATGACTGGCGGTGTGACGAATATGCGTCATTACATACATTGATCAACCAGAACATAATGACCACCGACCTGCTATCCATATAAACCCGCCTCGGTGATAGCAGCGTCATTTGGTGACAAATGACTGCTAATTAGACACACGCTTGGCGCACTTACTATCGGTGAATGTGCTGTTTGCATTAGGATGAAGAGGGAGCGCAATCTGAGTTTGATCGAGGGCAGATTTTGATAGCAGTGACAATTTTCACCACGATATGCACCATTCCAAAAGCCCAGGAGTGTGACGGAGTGACTCGAGGAACACAGTGGCGAGTTCTAATTGATGTGCTAACCTCCCCAAATCGCCAGATCTCAAAGCAATCGAATACATTTGGGCTGTGATTGAACGTGGCGTCAGAGCTCATCGACTCCCTCCCGGGACTTAGTTGACTTGTGTGTGCAAATGTGGTGCCAAATCGTTATTGCTTGACTTGAGTGTTCAGATGTTGTGCCAACGACCTACCAAGCCATTATTTCTTCCATGCTACGTCACGTCGCAGTTGTTATCTATGCCAAAGGCAAACATTCCGGTCTTTAGGTAGGTGGTCATAATATTATACAAGATGTTACAAAAAGGTACGGCCAAATTTTCAGGAAACATTCCTCACACACAAATAAAGAAAATATGTTACGTGGACATCTGTCCGGAAACGATTACTTTCCGTGTTAGAGCTCATTTTATTACTTCTCTTCAAATCACATTAATCATGGAATGGAACCACACAGCAACAGAACGTACCAGCGTGACTTCAAACACTTTGTTACAGGAAATGTTCAAAATGTCCTCCGTTAGCGAGGATACATGCATCCACCCTCCGTCGCATGGAATCCCTGATGCGCTGATTCAGCCCTGGAGAATGGCGTATTGTATCACAGCCGTCCACAATACGAGCACGAAGAGTCTCTACATTTGTTACCGGAGTTGCGTAGACAAGGGCTTTCAAATGCGCCTATACATGAAAGTCAAGAGGGTTGAGGTCAGGAAAGCGTAGAGGCCATGCAATTGGTCCGCCCCTACCAATCCATCGGTCACCTAATCTGTTGTTGAGGAGCGTACAAACACTTCGATTGAAATGTGCAGGAGCTCCATCGAGCATGAACCACAAGTTGTGCCGTAGTTGTAAAGGGACATGTTCTAGCAGCACAGGTAGAGTATCCCGTATGAAATCATGAAAAAGTGCTCCATTGAGCGTAGGTGGAAGAACATGGAAACCAATCAAGACATCACCAACAATGCCTGGCGAAACGTTCACAGAAACTCTGTGTTGAGGACGTGATTACACAATTGAGTGCGGATTCTCTTCAGCCCCCACATGTTGATTGTGAAAATTTACAATTTGGTCACGTTGGAATGAAGATTCATCCGTAAAGAGAAGATTTGCACTGCAATGAGGATTGACACATTGTTGGATGAACCATTCGCAGAAGTGTACCCGTGGAGGCCAATCAACTGCTGATAGTGCCTGCACACGCTGTACATGGTACGGAAATAACTGGTTCTCCCGTTGCACTCTCCATACAGTGACATGGTCAACGTTACCTTCTACAGCAGCAACTTCTCTGACGCTGACATTAGGGTTATTGTCAACTGCACGAAGAATTGCCTCGTCCATTGCAGGTGTCCTCGTCGTTCTAGGTCTTCCCCAGTCGCGAGTCATAGGCTGCAATGTTCCGTGCTCCCTAAGACGCTGATCAATTGCTTCGAACGTCTTCCTGTCGGGACAGCTTCGTTCTGGAAATCTGTCCCGGTACAAACGTACCGCGCCACGGCTATTGCCCCGTGCTGATCCATACATCAAATGGGCATCTGCCAACTCCGCATTTGTAAACACTGCACTGACTGCAAAACCACGTTCGTGATGAACACTAACCTGTTGATGCTACGTACTGATGTGCTTGATGCTACTACTGTAGAGCAACGAGTCGCATGTCAACACAAGCACCAAAGTCAACATTACCTTCCTTCAATTCGGCCAACTGGCGGTGAATCGAGGAAGTACAGTACATACTGACGAAACTAAAATGAGCTCTAACATGGAAATTAAGCGTTTCCGGACACATGTCCACATAACATCTTTTCTTTATTTGTGTGTGAGGAATGTTTCCTTAAAGTTTGGCCGTACCTCTTTGTAACACCCTGTTTATGCAGTCCCAACAGGTGGCGCACTGTGTTGAAGAGAATACATGTTCTGGGTTTCCTGCAGAGGCAGCTCTGCTATGGTACGGATGACAGGGGCGTCACAGTGTAGGATCCAAATGACGTGGCAACTCGAAACGTACCATGAAGCACGCGGAACTGTACGATTTTGTGGACAAAACCAATAAATCGCTCATAGATTTGCCTTGAACGTCTGGCGGTATATAGCACTAAAAGCAATATCAGGTCAGGTCGTAGTGAAATCGTGCCAACAATTTCGCCAAAGCCACACAGATGGGACTTAAGCTGACTTGCAAGGATTGATATCGAACAGAGATGAAGTATCCAGACAGTCCACGAACTGATTCAAAGCAGTTTCAAGCTTTGCGACAATGAAGACGTTCACACAGTGATTCTCGAATGGCATCATGACAAAGGAGCGGGTTTCTAAAGAAAGGGAACTGAACGATGGGGTGAACGTTATGATTATTATTTACAGGGACTTGATGACAATGCTGAAAAGTAAAGTCACGTATATGTGTCACAATGAAGTGTAGTGCGGCATTCAGTGAAAGTTATTTCGCCTGTTATAGTAATACTTGACTTACTTTTGAGATCCCTCAGGACATAAACGGATTACAGTTGTTATTGCCGCCATCTAATCAACGAATCTAGAATCTGTTTTGCGTTCGTAAAACTATGTTGATTAGTAAAGTTCATAAACCTCGTATCCTGTTACCAATAACGCTACTGAAATCGTAAGTAGCAAAGATGTACTTTGCTTATGGAGGCATCGCAGAACTATCTTCAATCCTTGTGTAAAACTGTTACAGCCTACAAAATACTTCCTGTTACACACCTAAGCCATTAATATGACTATCCTCGTTTGGTCAAATAACAATTATGATGTCCTAGACGTGTAGATAACATCGAACGGAAGACGTTAGATGTACGTAACCTGATAACAGACTGTAACCATGCATGAGGCTTGCTGTAGTCAGTCTGACAGTTGCTTAGAGGTTAAGAACTTTCCGTAAGGTGTAGACTCCGTCCATGACTCGAAGACTAAATATTTATTGCCAAAAGCTAGTTCCTTATCTCGTAGCACACATTTTGAGATTATCTCTGAATCATTTTGATACTAATGGTTTTGGACAGTCAGCTTTAGTCTCTGCAGGAACTACCGAAGCTAGCCATCAGTTCATTTACACAGTGCTTTAGGGGTCATGTTAGTGTGTAATTATCTCCCATGGTGACACATAAGTTTGAAATTTGGTTCAAAGGTGCGTAAGACCTTCTTCCTCAGGTTCGGCGACGCTTCTAAGAGCAAGGTGTCGATACGTTTTAAAAAAGACCACAGCTCAGAAGTTCATATGAGATGTAAGGTGGGTTAATAACGTCACATTGGCACCAATTTCACACATTTCTCACAAATGCCATAATAGACGTGTTACATTTCATTTATTCTTTTAGTGCCTCCGCAGTGGGTGTCAGAAACCACACCCAGCGTTGAAATCATTCATTCTGACCTCCATTGCAGAGTACCCAAATGAATGTTTGAAATGTGAGTAAGCGGTTGTGAGGCCCTTTCCATAGTGTGATATTTCCATCAGGGCACTGGTCAGAATTGTGCTGAAATTTGGTGCCAGTGTGACTTGACTAACCTACCTTACACTGTCTTCTGAGCTGTGGCCTTAATTTCGGATGTCTCAACATATTGCTGTTTCAAACTACGCCGCGGCCAGGGACACGTCGTAGGGTGCCATGCTTTTGCAAGATTATGTAGGAAAGTGGCAGGCGTATTTCAAATTTATGGGTCGCAGTGGTAGTCATTTACGTGGTTCCGAAAAATGGCAGATTTTTTTATTAACAGTGTACGGACGATGAACAGTAATTGTGTATCACTTTTTTGGAGCATGGCAAAATCTGCCATCACATCTTACGATAGCAATGAGAACAACGTACATAGTTCTTTCTAAAAACTCTTTGGGCAATTCCCGGTATGTATTAGCAGCTCGGCATTAGCCGAGCGGTCTAGGGCGCTGCAGTTATGGACTGTGCGGCTGGTCCCGGAGGAGGTTCGAGACCTCCCTCGGGGATGGGTGTGTGTGTTTGTCCTTAGGATAATTTGGGTTAAATAGTGTGTAAGCTTAGGGACTGATGACCTTAGCAGTTAAGTCCCATAAGATTTCACACACACACAATATGTATTCCTGAAGCCCGTATTTTATCTGCTAAATTACAATGCGGAATCTCATTCAGTGATATTCGAAAATCAACAGGGAATCAAGTCACTGGCCATTCTGTATTTGGTGTAAGATTATATGGATAAACAGTTGAAGATGACAGTACCAGTGCTTGTAAATTACATGTTGTTTCATTCAGAGGAGCTTATCGGTCTCTAAAATGGTAATAATACTATGAAACGTTCTAGAAAACACTTGCTCCACCACAGACTGATCTTAGGTGTATCGGTCCTGTAATTCTGCATGAGGCACCTTCACGGAAACTGGGATGACCTTATTCCAATCACTTGAAAAGCTTATTCGCTCTAGTGACAAGCGTTTAGCTAGTGCTAAAAGAGGAGCAAGCTCTTTCGCATAATGTATTTACAAAATCGCATCGGTATTCTTTCAGGTCCAATCACCTTTTCGTGTTGAGCATTTCTACCTGATTGACCATTCAGCGACCACTGTTCTCTGTCATTCGGTATTTCTGCTATGGTTGCTGCACGATCGTCTTTCACGAAATAATTTCAGTAGATAGAATTCAGTACTTCGACTTTCCTTCCTCCAGCAAATACCTCTGGTGGCACTAGAATCACTGAGTGGCTTAATAACTGACTGTATGTGCCAATCTTTTAAGGGCCTTAAGCAGTAAAAAGGATGACAATAGTTTCGAACTATGTGAAAGATTCTGGTACTATCGTTCTTACATTCATTTTCCGTTTCATTCATCCTTTTTAGTGAACTTGTGTACGATTTCATAGAGACTTTTTACCAGGCCGGTCTTTCCCTTTCCTCATACGTCATCTTCTTACATCGGCAAACAATTTCACCTTCCACATTTTCTCCTTAAACAATTTGTGATCTGAATGGCAGGTTTCAATATGCTTCTTTGATGTATTAGTTCGCATTACACGTACTGCCTTTTTTTATAATATTAATCAGTCTTCTTACTGGTTTTCTGTGACACGCCTAGAATTCCTCTCCTGTGCTAACCTCTACATCTCAGAGTAACATTTACAACCTATTTCCTCAATTACTTGTCCTCATTTATTTGTTGAATGTATTCCAATCTCTGTCATCCGCTATAGATTTTACCCTCTACAGCTCCCTCTAGTGTCATGGAAATTATTCCATGATATTTTGACAGATGTCCTACCATCTGGTCCCTCCTTCTTGCCACTGTTTTCCACACGTTCCTTTCCTCACAGGTTTTGCAGAAAACTTCCTCACTCCTTACCTTAGCAGTTTACCTAATTTTCAACGTTCTTATGCAGCACTACATTTCGAATGCTTCCCTACTGTTCCGGTTTTCCCACCGTCCGTCTTTCACTGCAGTAAAATGCTGTGTTCCAGCTGTACATTCTCAGAATGTTCTTCCTCAAATGAAGGCCTATGGCTGACACAGACTTCTCGTCGCCAGGAATACCATTTTTGTCAGTGCTTGTCTGCTTTTGTTCTCCTCCCTGTTCCGTCATTTTTTTGCCCAGACAGTAGAATTCCTTAACTACATCTATTCATGTTTACCAATCCTGATGTTAAGTTTCTCACAGTTCTCTTCTCTGCTACTTCTCATTACTCTAGCCTTTCTTAGATTTACTCTCAGTCCATATTCTGCAAAGACTCTTCATTCCATTCAGCGAAACCTGTAATTCTTCTTGACTTTCATTGAGGATAGCAATGTTATCACAGAATCGCATCATTTATATCTTTCATTGTGAATTTTAATTCCACTTTTGAAACTTTCTTTTATTACCATCGTCGCTTCTTCGATACACCGATTGAACATAAGGGGTGATAGACTATATTCCTGTCATACACCCTTTTGAGTCCGAGCTCATCGTTCTTGATCTTTCACTCTTATTCTTCCGTCGTGGTTCTTCTACATATTGTACATTAACGTCTTTCGCTATAGCTTACCTTGTTCTTCTCAGAATTACTAACATCCTGCACCATTTGACACTGTCAAACTCTGCTTCAAATTTTGATTGACAATCAGCATTGGCGGCCGAAGACTTCAGGCATAAGAGGTCACCCCTCAGTCTGCCAACGGCCTTGTCAAAGAGGGCGGAGGAGCGGACAGAGGTTCGGGGCACTCTCTTGTCCTACGGGTCGGAAACTGCCCCTAAACGTGGCAGAATCGGCAATATCAACGACATGAGGATGCAGGAAGCAATGGAAACCACTGAATTAAAGGCACGTAACGTGTATCCACAGGATCTGTAGTTGAAGAAGTGCCGTGATGACCTCTTCTTTGGCAAAAGATTCCACAATAGCCCCCATCGAATCTCTGGGAGGGGACTGTCAAGGGGGAGGTTACCATGAGAAAAAGATTGAGTAATCACCGAAACAATAACGTTCTACGAGTTGGTGAGTGGAATGTCAGAAGCTTGAACGTGGTAGGGAAACTAGAAGATCTGAAAAGGGAAATGCAAAGGTTCAATCTCGATATACTAGGGGTCAGTGAAGTGGAAAGAAGACATAGATTTATGGTCAGATGAGTATAGAGTAATATCAACAGCAGCAGAAAGTGGTGTAGCGGGAGTAGAGTTCGTTATGGGTTGGATGGTAGAGAACAGAGCGTGTTACTGTGAGCAGTAGGATTGTTCTTATCAGAATGGACAGCATACCAACACCGACAACTATAGTTCAGGTACACATGCCAACGTCGCAAGCTGAAGGTGAAGAGATAAGGAAAGTGTATGAGCATATTGAAAAAATGGTGCAAATGGCTCTACGCACTATGGGACTTAACATCTGAAGTCATCAGTCACCTAGACTTAGCACTACCTAAACCTAACTAACCTAAGGACATGACACACACATCAATGCCAGAGGCAGGATTCGAACCTGCGACCGTAGAAGCAGCGCAGTTCCCGATTGATGTGCCTAAAACTGCTCGGCCACAGCGGCCGGCTGAGGATATTGAAATGGTAATACAGTATGTAAAGGGAGATGAAAATCTAATAGTCCTAGGAGACTGGAATCCAGTTGTAGGGGAAGGAGTAGAAGAAAAGGTTACAGGAGAATATGGGCTTGGGAGAAGAATGAGAGAGGAGAAACTCTAATTGAGTTCTGTAACAAGTTTCAGCTAGTAATAACGAATACTCTCTTCAGGAATCACAAGGAAAACAGGTATACTTGGAAAATGCCGGGTGATACGGGAATATTTCATTTAGATTACATCAAGGTCACACAAAGTTTCCGAAATCAGATATTGGCCTGTGAGACGTGTCCAGGAGCTGATATAGACTCAGATCACAAAATGGTAGTGATGAAGAGGAGACTGAAGTTCAAGACATTAGGAAGGATGAATCCGCAAAGAAGTGAGATACGGAAGCACTCAGGAATGAGGAGATTGAGCAATAAGGAAAAGCTCAGTAGGCAATACAGTTGAAGGTGAATGGAAATCTCTAAGAAGGACCATCAAAGAAGTTGGGAAAAAATGTAGATACAAAGAAGGTAACTGCGAAGAAACCATGGGTAACAGGAGAAATACTTTAGCTGGTCGATGAAAGGAGAAAGTACAAAAATGTTCCGGGAAACTCAGGAATACGGTAATACAAGTCGCTGAGGAATGAAATAAATAGGAAGTGCAGGGAAACTAAAACGAAATGGCTGCATGATAAATGTGAAGAAATCGGAAAAGAAATGATTGTCAGAAGGACAGACTGAGCATACAAGGAAGTCAAAACAACCTTCGGTGACATTAAAAGCAGGGGTGATAACATTAAGAGTGCAACGGGAACTCCACTGTTAAATGTAAAGGAGAGGGCGAATATGTTGAAAGAATACACTGAAAGTCTCTATGAGGGGAAGATCTGTCTGATGTGATATAAGAAGAAACAGGAGTCGATTTAGAAGAGATAGGGGATCCAGTATTAGAATCAGAATTTAAAAGAGCTTTGGAGGTGCAAGAATAAGGCTGAACGAATAGATAACATTCCAAAACAATTTCTAAAATTATTGGGGGAAGTGGCAACAAAACTACTATTCACATTGGTGTCTAGAATGTATGAATCTGGCGACATACCACCTGACTTTCGGAAAAGCATCAACCACACATTTCCGATGATGGAAACAGCTGAAAACTGCTAGAATTACCACAAAATCAGCTTAACACCTCATATTTCCAAGTTACTTACAAAAATAATCTACAGAAGAATAGATAAGAAAACTGAAGATACGCTAGATGACTATCAGTTTGGCTTTAGGAAACGTAAAGACATGAAAGAGGCAGTTCTGACATTGTGGTTTATAATGGAGGTAAGACTAAAGAAAAATCAAGACACGTTCATAGGATCTGTCGACATGGAAAAAGAGTTCGACAAAGTAAAATGGTGCAAGATGTTAACTCTGAAAAAGTAGGGACAAGCTATAGGGAGAGACGAGTCATATACAATATGTGCAACAGCCAAGAGGGAATAATAAGAGTGGACGACCAACAATGAAGTGCTTGTATTAAAAAAGGTGTAAGACAAGGATGTAGCCTTTCGTCCCTACTATTCAATCTGTAGGTCAAGGTAGCAATGATGGAAATAAAATATAGGTTCAGGTGAAGAATTAAAATTCAGTGTGAAAGGATATCAATGATACGATTCACTGATGGCATTGCTGCCCTGAGTAAAAGTGAAGAATAATAATTTGATCTGCACAACGAAATGAACAGTATAGTAAGTACAGAGTATGGATTGAGAGTAAATTGGAGATAGACGAAGATAATTAGAAGTAGAAGAATTGAGAACAGCGAGAAACTTAACATCAGGACTGATGGTCACGAAGTAGATGAAGTTAAGGAATTATGCTCCCTAGGCAGTAAAATAACCAATGACGGATGGAGCAAGGAGGACATCAAAAGCAGACTAGCTATGGCAAAAAGGGCATTCCTTGCCAAGAGAAGTCTACTAATATCAAATATCGGTCTTAATTTGAGGAAGAAATTTCTGAGAACGTACGTCTGGAGTACAACAATGTACGGTAGTGAAACATGGACTGTGGGAAAACCGCAACAGACGAGAATCGAAGCATTTGAGAGGAATTCATGGTGGGCGGCATCAAACCTGTCAGACGACTGCTGACAAAAAAAGTCTAAGAATGTGTCTTCATTTTTCTTTATTCTTGGTTACATTATCAACCGCAACGTCAGAACTGCCTCTGTGGTTCCCTTTCCTTTCCTAAGGCCAAACTGATCATCATCTAACATACACTCATTTTATTTCTCTATTCTTCTATATATACAACTCTCGTCAGCATCTTAGATGCATGATTTGTGAAACTGATTGTGCGATAATGTTCCCACTTGTCAGTTGTTTTAATCTTCGGAATTGTGTGGATGGTGTTCTTCTGAAAGTCTGATGGTACATCGCTAGACTTATATATTTCCCACATCAGCGTGAATGGGCTTTTGTTGCCACCTCCACCAATGATTTTAGAATTTCTGATGGAAAGTTACATATCCCTCCTTCTAAAGCTCTTTTAAATTCTAATTCTGATACTAGATCCCCAATCTCTTTTATATCAACTCCTGTTTCTTCTTCCATCGCATCATAAGACAAGTCTTCCCTCTCACAGAGTCCTTCAGTGTACTCTTTCCGGCTCTTCTCTGCATTTAACAGTGGAATTTCCATTGCACTGTTAATGTTACCCCCTTGCTTTTAATTTCACTGATGGTTGTTTTGACTTTTCTGTGTGCTAAGTCAGCCTTCCCAACAATCTTTTCTCTCTGGATTTCTTTGCATTTTTCATGCAGCCAATTCGCTTTATCTCCCTTCACTTCCTATTTATTTCATTCCTAAGTGATTTGTTCTTTTGCATTTCTAAAGTAGTCTGAACATTTTTGCACTTACTTCCTTTATAGTTTAGCAGTTCCTGTGGTTACACCGAGACTCACACTATCCCTTCTCTTATCATCATCACACACATCAGGAACATAAATGAAACCGTAGGGCGCTTGAATCTGGGGGTGATAATGTGCTGACCAAATTTCTTCAAAGATAAGGCTTTTAATAATTTATTTGCCTCAACGGCATTTTAACGTTGAGAAAATAAACAAGTGAAAAGAGGTGTTGTTGCATCCACTGTAAAATTGTTGATAATTACGACAGTGAAAATGACACAACACTTTAAAGTTTTTTCAAAGTCTGTACCCGTGACTTTTAGATTGTAATACGAAAGAACTGGAACCAAACTTTGTGTTAACTTGGGCTTGCTAAGACATCGCTCGGTCTCTTCGTCTCTAAAAGAGATACTTCGTAACATTAAAACCAGATCACCACAAGTCGCGTGCTAAAAGAACTTACAACGTCCTTATAAATTTGCCTAATCATATCAGATGTACGTAACTCGCTACAGTAATCTTGAATTAATGAAATTACTACAACAATTTGAAAGGGAAAGAAACAATGCTAAACGTTGGTGGTTTTAACACTTGGGTCGTTAAATAAAAACAAGTGATTCAAAAATTAATTTCTTATAAATGGATGAATACAGAAATGAGACTTCACAATCAACATTTAAACATAAAATTCGGTTATCCCTCTAAAATTAGGCACAAAATATCTCAGGTTTGTACAGTTAACACGTAATGTTGATCCACATAAAAATCTAAGGCAAATTTAACCACCGTTGAAGAAAGGCAAGTGGCGTTATTCGTGAGAACCCAAAATGAATTCTCTCAACGAATCTGCTGTTAGCCTTTTAGGTCTTTTACTTTCACGTAGCAGAGGTGCTCACTGTTTTGTTGGTACGCCTATGTTCGGCTGAAAGTTAAACTGACAGCACAGTATCCACAACAAAAGTAGCAGAGATAAGAAACGTTCTGACTCTAAAGATGCAAACCCTCGAGCATGCAAGCTGAGGGAATCAATGACTCTTGATCTGACGAATGCATACCTTTTCCTTTGAAAGTTCATCGGCTGCAACTAAATACTGGCACCACGGCTTTCACAACAAGGGCAGCTAAAATGAGAAACGTGCCGACTTCCAAAACCATGAAGGGAGAAGGAAGCAGTAATTCGTCAAATGTCGTATGCACACCGTTTCCACAGCCATCGATAACACGAGGAATCGGTTTTCTGTCCTGAGTGAGCGATCGCAGTTACTCCAAAGAGCGCCAGACACACGAAGGAAATAGGAAGGAGCTCACGTGTTGTTAAGTGAGCTCGCGAGACACCAACCATCCCGTCGCTTGGAAACGACGAGCATGAGTGGTAGGAATCACACGCACAGCTCAGTAACAAAACACTGTACATTGTTGTGACTGGTTGGTCTGCGCGTCACCTTTAGGCGTTGCAAGCGGTCAGCATCTATCTGCAATAATGTTAAATCTGAAAACTCGGGCGACTGAATGTGCTGTGGTTGGGACACCTGTCCTGGATTCGCCTATTAAAGGGACTTTGTAGAAGGGATATCTAAACAAACCAACGTTGAAATTCAACAGTCGTGTATTCCACATTCTTGAGCAGTTATTTAGGAACAACATAGATAGCGCTGCGGGACTACAGAAATGATGCAAATACTGTGAGAGGTACAATGCTACTAGTACTACCTGCAGAGAAGTGAGACACGAAAATGTAAAGTTCTGCATCACTGATCGGATATCACAGGTTCGGCGTCCTAGTGACTGATACTGAGTGAACTTTCTGTTCAAGAAAACAGTTTCCCATATGGTGGGGACATCGGCCTCTCCTACTCGACAGATTTCGGAGAGCATCGCGGATAGCCCGAAGTATGTTAATCTGACTTAGTGAGTGACCCCGAAGGTGCGTTCCTTGCCTTTATTGGTATGAGTAACTACAACAATTGTCACATGTATAGAGTTTGGTGGGACGGGAACTGTTACCTCTACCGTGCTGGAGTGGGTCATCCCAGCTCGAAGAGCTTCACATGGTTTATCAATGCGTGGGAGACATGCTGAGCTGTGGAGTTGTCCAAGGTTGAATTAGCAACCACGTGCTTACTGTAGACATGGCGCAACGTGATCATCGGAGCTCAAGACTCATTCCTCCCGCGGTCAGAAAAATGGGATTCGTTCCTCACGAGCCGCAAGGTCGGGCAAAGTATGAGACCAATTCCTCCCGTTTAAAGCAGACAAAGGTACCTATCGCAACTGTTGAGGGACCTTCAGCGCACCGGGCGATGAGAACGGAGTGTGTGTCCAGCCTGAGGAACCGTTAGCGATTTCGTTCGGGCTTTCACTGTCCAGAACACGGCGCTCATCCCAGCTCATTCTCCAGTATATACTTTATGAAGACTCCAGAGAAGAAACATTTTCTAGCATATGTAGTTATAGTAGAAGCGTGGAAATGTTTTCCGCGTTTATTGTCAATATAGTTAAATCCGACATGCGGTTACATTTTCTACTTGTCAAGTTCCATTAGACAGTAAAAAGTCCGTAAAACGGCTGGATATAAACTAGCACAATAACAATGAAATGGCTGAAGCTTCTCCTAGAAACTACTAGACATAATAAAAGGAGTAAGTCATGAGGGTGCCCTACATTTCAGATTTGAAAGTGAGAGGATTAGAGCTAAGATCTTTGATATCTCGTCGTACCTTATTGAAAAGGGATGCAGCAGAATACTATACACCTCACTGCACAGGAGATGAGGATGTGTGATCGAAATGTCGACTGAATTTCTGTCTAGTATTAATTGAATGAAAACAGCTAATTATTGGAAACAAACTCGTGCTCTTAAAAATAAACGTCATTAAAGAACATGCACGGTGAGAGTACCAGCGCGTTTGGCGTTACTTTGGGTGCACCATAAGGAGACCAACTGTTTCTCACTTCAGAAATATTTACATATTAATATTTTCATTTTTATATACATTTACAAAATTTCTTCAGTGATAATATCTATATGTACACGTAATTTCTCTCTCTCTGTGTGTGTGTGTGTGTGTGTGTGTGTGTGTGTGTGTGTGTGTGTGCAGTGTAATTCGTATTTTGATGAATTTCATGTCTGGACAACACCTTTCTTTCTCTCGGTTTTTGACGAACTTCTCGCTGTTTTAAAGTCGAACTGAATTATTTTTTTCGTCTGAATAAATCGATAAATGTCTGGAATACAGGAGTAGAACTGATATTTTATGTAGAACGTTTCACAACATTGGTTGTTCGCTAGTTCTTTCTACATAGACGGAGGAAAGAATGCATTTCTTCCTCACAGTGCATTTCTTCGGCATATCTTTCCCGAAGTAATCACAAAATCAGGTTTACTGAGATGAAATCCTCAACAGGATCTAGCATCAGGTAACCAATTACTTAAGACAGAAACCTGCCAATTTAATTCCTTACGTGATAGTCATGTGCAAGTCCCAATGTTTGTATTTTTACCATCACCTCCGGGTTAAATGAAATTTGCATCCTTGGATTGTCATATCAATCCAGACTTAACTTCCAGCTTTCATGATGCTTCTTTAACGTCTGGAAACATGGTTGTTGGTGCAAGTTTCAGACGTTGAGCTTTACGCTTACCAACACTGTCTGAAAGACATACTGATATGACTTTTTCTTGTCGTTCAGTAAAGAAAACTCAGTGAAATATAATGGCCATTAACTATCCCAAGTATTGTAAACTGCTGACAAAAGAATTTTATGCACCACTTGAATGCTGCATCAGCATATATTGTGTGACACTGAGTAAGTATTTTAAGGTTTTCAGGTTCACAAAATGTTACAAGTTTTTTCTCGGCATTATTTTCCAGCGACAAGTTTGTCCCGTCTGTAGTTTCCACTCTAAAACGATCTGACATAGATTGAGAAAACTACTGGAAGTTCTCTGGGCTATTACCCGCAAGCCCTTAGACTACTTCGAGAAGCGTGGGTCCTGTTACTCTCTAACCTACCTGGTTTCGGGAGGAATGGATCCTGCGCCCATCGTCGGTGGTCTCTCAGGTAGGAGTAGGGTAACCACTGCCTTCAGTGGTACCAGACGCGCGACTGCGTTTCAAACTATGTGTACACTGCGTCAGCTAGCGTCTTTGATCCCGCCTCTCAGTTTCTCCTACGTTAACTCTGGCTGCCCCTGTAGTAGACCACGACACCATACACCCATTCATCCATTGCACCCGTCTAAACTCAGCAAGTACACAAGCAGCTCAAACATATCCGCAAGTAAGGGGGCCCATGTACCAAAGGAAGAACACCCATTCCGACAGGTGGATGAACCCATACTGTGGGATTTCCAATCCAGAATTGCTATTCGACATTTACATTTTTTATGAATAATTATCACTAAACTGGACAACGAGCATAGGTGTTCAGTAAAAGTCTGGACAGGTTTAAACTGCAGATTACCATACTTTTTCCACTGTGCTGGTTACCTTTTTAATAGGTAGCAGAACAATCTCACAGTTTCACTAAAAATCACAGTGGAATCTTGTGACCAGGAATTATTCGCCAGCTGCGAGAGATATCGTATACAGAAGAAGATTTATTGCATCCAAAACTGGAATTCTCGTGAAATTATCGGAATACTCAGTAGTAAATAATGCGAACTGTTTCCTATTCCTGTCAAAAGACAGTCTCTGTTGCAATATTTATTTATTAATAAAAAGTTTAACGCTCCTACAGGATCATCAGATTAACTTAAAAAGGCTGCAGAGGCCTCATTAATCAGAATTAAGAGCTATGGTGGGAGTCACCTTACTCAATATTAAAACCATGGAAAAAACGCTTCACATGTTTTTTCTACGGTTTTAATATTGACTAAGGTGATTGCCACCAAGGCTTTTCATTCCGATTAAAGCGGCCTCCACTGCCTTTTCAACCTAACTTGATAACACGCTAACAGCGCGGAAAGCGTTATTAATGAATAGATATTGCAAACAGACTCTCTTATATGAAATCGCTGTTCCTGAACCAGGCCAGAGCAGAACGGATCTATTTGTACGAACTGTTTTACGTAGCTATTAAAGAATAAAAGATAATCTACAGGTATAAGCTTCTAAGATGTTTCAAACAACGTCTACTGTTCAGTTACATATCCTGTACCTTACAACTTATAAGCATTTTTACCGCTTATACAGCTATCAGTTCACATTTTGACACTGAGCTCATTTCTCCAAGCCATTCTATTCCAATGTAACACGTGCTGTGAAACCAAGCTGTGCTCGAAAATGATCTTTCAGTGAGAACGGTTTCTTGCTAAAGAACGCTTTTCACAGGAGATTGCGGTGATATGCCACCTCAAACTGGTGGAACACGAAGAACAGACAATACTTCCTCAAGAGAAATATTCAAGGCCCAGCTGTTGCTATATAGGTGACGAAATAGCGTTTAACGTGCGACCGACGTCTTGGTCATTAGAGACAGAGCACAAATTCAGATCATCGAGAGGTAGGGAACGGAATCGGCCGTGCCTTTTGTAGAAACCATTCCGGCATTCTGCTAAAGCGATTTAGGGAAACTACGGAAAGAAAGGGAATCAGTTTTTACTCCATATGTAAAATTTAGAAAACATTTATAGAAATAATCTGGAATCCCGCTATAAAGACTCTTTGTTCTCACTACCTGTGTCATCACAAGTCTCGCAACCCCCTCCTCTCACCCCCATTCTGCTCAAGTTCTAGCAGTACCACCTTCTAATTATCAGAAGACTAGGAAGTTCATTCTGAATATGCCTTACAGACTACTTTAACATTCGGAACATAATACTGTGTAGCAGATTACGGAAACACTTGCACGGCGGTGACTTACGTTTGAAACTAATTTAAAAAAACTGCCTCGTCATATTAGCCAAATGTAGGAACAGTTAATTAAAATAGTCTATCGGTGGCTTCAACCCTGATCTTCCAGAATCTGCTTATTCTGAAACACAATTTAAAAAATTACTTCAAATATTCTTGAATTTTCTTCAGTAGGAAATGCAGGTATCCCGGCATTGATCATATTTTGTGTTGTAGCTCTCCTTGATTTATGTGCTGGAAAAGAAAAAAATTCTTTTATTTTCTGGTTCCCAACCATTTCAGACTAAATATCACTATCTTACAACGCATTATTTGGCGTCTTATTGACAGGTTTTTCATCATGCTGTTTTGCTTCCCTTGATTTGACGTCTTATAACACTTCTGTAATTTGTTTCTGTCGTTTTAGTTGTTATACACGGATCTAATACATGTTGCCAGAAAAACACAAGGGTCTTACCATTGTTTCACGTGTTATTATAACTATATTAGGCTCATTCGTTTCACTGTGTGTTTGTTTGCAGAGTGGTGCGTAATTTCAAAGTATTGTTTAAATGTGTGTTAATTCCAAAGGGATAAAACTGCTGATGTCATCGGTCCCTAGACTTTCACACTACTTAAAGTAACTTACGCTAAGAACGACACACACACCAAAGCGAAAGGGAGGAATCGAACCTCCGGCGGGAGGGGCCAAGCAATCCGTGACAAGACACCTCTAACCGCGCGGCCACTCCGCTCCGTAAATTATTGTTCACTAATGAAATATTTTCTGTGTTTATAGGGCGATAGAGGTATTAGTGCATAAATTTCGAGTGATGACTGAGGACAGTGTGTTAGACATTACATGTTTACCGTAAGACGGGGCTGCCTTGCAAATTTTCGGTAGTGTTTTGGTAGTTACCGTTTTTATCATTATTTCTTTTCTTCGACAGAACTTTGTGTCCTTTGGTTCCAAAATGCATATCAATACCAAGCCCCACCAACCCCACAAAATTTCATTTTTTTAAAGTATTAAACATAACCTGAGTGTGTGGTTTCTTTGACAAGGCATTGAAATGCAACTTACATCAAAGTTCCCAAGTGTAAAGGTCGTTTTGACATCATTTTAATAAAAAAATTAATATTTTATCCATTATGCAGGAAATTAAATTAAAAACGAAGAGTTTTGACAGTCAAATCCTCATTTTAATTAAAGAAATATTTAACACCACAGTACTAATGTTTAGATTACAATTATAGGCACATAGTTCTATAATTATCTTTGCAATCACTATTAAATTTAGCATTACAATCAGTTTCAGCAATATAGTAACGAATTTGAACAACAATAGAAAAGGCTAAATACTCGTATAATTATTAAACTGTATTCTCGCACACCATACATTTGTAGGCAGGACTGATTGACCCTTCGATACACAAGCCACAAATCCAAATTTTGCAAGGAATGCGGAAAATCCTGTCAGAGCTATTTAAGTTTAGCGTAATTACAAGCAGCTTTAGCAATAAACTGATCAAATCTGAACAAAAATAGAAAAAACTAAAAATAAATATTAATGTGTGTCCTCACAAAGCACACATTCCTAAGCTGGACTGACTGAGCCTTTGTTACACATGTTACAAATAGAATTTTTGCAATTGATGCAGCAAATCCTGTCAGATTCCTGGTGGTAGAATCGGAAAGCACACTTACAATTTTAACGGAGGTTGTTGTCCCTCTTTCTGCCTTTCTTCTTGCCCTTATTCTTGCCGTTATTCCTCTGCTGCTAGACAAATCAGTTAGAGGATCCTCTACGTCAGAAGAAGTCTGGTCTGTCATAGGCGACACGGAAGTTGAAGATATTGATACAAAGGTCGGGTCATCCTCGGTAGCTGAGAAAGTTTAGATTTCTGGGACATCATCGATTGTTAGGATATCTTGGAGCCGGCCGGTGTGGCCGAGCGGTTCTAGGCGCTACAACCTGGAACCGCACGACCGCTACGGTCGCAAGTTCCAATCCTACCTCGGGCATGGATGTGTGTGATGTCTTTAGGTTAGTTATGTTTAAGTAGTTCTAAGTTCTAGGGGACTGATGACCTCAGAGTTGTAGCCCCTTGTCTGTTTTAAAAACTCCAGCAGACTGCTGTTAAGCACACGTCCAGTCTCTTCTGAGCGATCTGCTGGAAGGTTTTGCAAAGCGGCTTCCAGATCTAAAGGGGCAAAGATCTGTGGATCTGAAGTAGCTCTTTGTAGATTTTTCATTTATTCAATGACCCATTGCATCCAACAATCTCTTTAAGAGCATGGGAAACTGTGGCGTTGGGATAGCGCCCCTTGTTCTTGATTCTTTTCTCCAGTTATCCAGAACCTTTCGCCATTGTTACTTTAAAGGCTCATAGATACCTACGTCCAATCTTTCCATCATGTGCATCGAGATTGTTGGCAGAGTTGTAACATAAATGTTTTTTTCTAGTGTAGTTTTGGTGACTTCACGTGAAAAATGAGAAGCCAAATTGTAATCAATAACAACAGCTTTTTCATTTTCTTCCCTGCATTCCTGGAAATGTGGTACCAATATTTTGAAGTCTACATCTCGAAGAAGTTTACTTCAAATAAGCTGCTGCTACTGTTCCTGAAACACGTTCCAGGTGGTCTACCCTCAGTTCATTTGTCATTTGGGTGCTTTGGTTTGTAGACAACCATAGAAGGAATCAATTTTCCTTCAGCCATACCACAGAACAAGATGGTCATATAAGATTTCGAGTGCTCTTGGACGCTTCCGACGCGTTTTCTCAAAAATGGTTCAAATGACTCTGAGCTCTACGGGACTTAACAGCTAAGGTCATCAGTCCCCTTAGAACAATTTAAACCTAACTAACCTAAGGGGATCACAGAGATCCATGCCCAAGGCAGGATTCGAACCTGCGACCGTAGCAGTCGCGCGGTTCCGGACTGAAGGGCCTAGAACCGCTCGGCCACAGGGCCGGCCGCGTTTAGTCCCTCGATATACTAGGACATTTATCATTTGTCTCATGATAATTACAAATTAGAGCAGGACGCGACTCCTCTAAAACTGTTCTCAATTTCTAAGAAAACTCTTTCATCTCTTTACGGCCCACTGATGCCCTTCAAGTTTTGATATTTGTGACCAGTCTCTGCATGAGGTCGTTCCAAGCTGCAAATTCGTTCACGAAGTCGTAGCTTGGCAAGTTGTCTTTCCACTGCTTTACAACTCTACATTCCTTGTTGACAATCGTTTGAACGATGGTTCGAATATAGGCCTTTGTGAAAGGGATACCCCAGTCAGATAGTACGCACAAGGTGTCTGCTATCAATTCCTGACTCTAAAATGTCAATGCAGTGGGATGGCCTAGTTTTCCTTCGTGTTTATGATGGATCCTGTTACAGTAGTGCTGCTATTAACTTTTTACTTCTTGGCAGCAACTGCCTCAGTAATTTTCCCAGCTTTCACGTCCTCACTGACATTTACAACGTCTTCATCGCTATAATTTTTGTAGCTTTCTTTCATACGTTGTGATGTATTTGTAATGCAAATAAACACAAGGGTAAAATATAACAAATAGAAAAACGAGATGTTCCACCTGTTAACTCATGGATATACACATCTACATATCTTAATCTACAAAAACCCATATATGTTTACACTTGCCAAAATTGGGCATGCGAACAGCACGAAGACGTCTTTACTCACGACACTATAAACACCTACGACGATCTGAACACGCTCGGACTGCTCAGTGAGTCACCTAATCGCAATGCAACCCACACCCCGCGCTCCTCATCCACCACGCAAGGTCACTCGAGTTCACTCCGCACACGCTTAAACCGTATTTTGGCGCTCTGTTAAAGTAGCCCCAAGAACTGTCAAAGTTACCCTTGGAATCAAAATAATCTCGTTTCATGGTTTTTAATTCGTTTGCCGACTAGTAATTATAGCTATTACGATTAGTATGTTTTTTAGGTTGGTTAACACACTTGAAATCAAGAAGCCATTAATCATTATTATCTTCTCAGCAGCAGGTCAGGTATTGTAGTCTGAATGCACGTAGGCAACATAATATTCTATACTGACACACGTAGTCCACTTCATGGTGCAGTTATGGTCGTGCTGAAAACATCAGGTGGTAAAGTGAGTGATGTGTTTGCGGGATGACTGTTAGAAGCAGAGAAGAAACAACTTACACATTGATGCTGGTACCTATGAACGTACCACTGTTCACAATATCTGTACATGTACACCATGGGCTACTAATTTCTTGTATAACTCTCTTCTGTTGTTAACTTTTAGTACGAGTTATTGGTAAATTTAAAAATTATGAATTCTGTTTCTGTGTTGTTTGAGCGGTGATTCTGTGCTGCCAGGTGATCAGCAAATCTTGAGTGGTAACTATTACCAGTTAGTGCTGTGACATGATCTGTATATTTGGTTCTATAATTTCTACATGTTCGGTTCACTTATACTGATCAACATAAATTACAAATTAAGTGACCAGTAGGCAGATGAAGCTGCATTTTCCCAGAACTACCCGTCCCACTAAGCCACGCCCCGCCACGTCATCACCTCCATCCTGTCTTGTCGTGTTTCATCTCGGCTTCCGCTGGCACTTTATTAAATGCCTTCAGAAGTCCAGACAGCGCAGAGATTTCATCGCCGCTCCCTGGCATTCCTTTATGTCGATCGAGACACTTTATTACATACCTCAGGCACTCGTTGCGGCGAAGATTCCGTCCAACTTGCGCCTTATTTCGCATTCCACTTATTTCTGAAGATTATATTCCTCCCCAATACGCGTCGAGATAAGCTAGGTATAGTACATAAGTTTCGAGGCCTTGCGGTATTGCTCGTCACAACGAATTTTTGCCAATAACAGTTCATAGCAAGATAGTCATTTAAACATATCAAGCAGATGGATATTTCCTTATAATAAATAAATAAACACAATCTAACTCACTTTCTTTATTGCCTATTACAGGTTTTAACCTGCGCTGCAGATCATCTTCTAGTCTAGTTGTAAGAAAATTACAAATGTGTGATATTAAAAACACTACCATCAGAGGTTGCACAATTAACAACAAAAGACAATGAGAATCGTCATATACCATGCGCCGAAAAATGCAGTTTGTTAACTGACGTAAAGTACAAAGACTATGGGCGGGGTAAAATTTGTTGTATAATTAGATTATGTGAGCCTATGTCATAGGGTAACACCATGAAACAGCGTCAAAAAGATTACTCCATCACAAAATAAAATAAGTAATCAAGTCAAGAATTAGAAGAATTGACAGCGTTATACAGTTCAGTAAGTATGATAGGTTATACACTAAGAGAAAAAATACAAACGTAAAATTATCTCATAGTACAGCGCGCACCATACATTTTCGTTCTTGTTCGTGTATTTTAAGAGACAGTGCAAAATTAACAAATATATCTATTCGGTATAATTTGAGTCTTTCTTCTGTTGAAATACAACTTTAAGAATCGGCCTCCATTCTAATGAATAGGAGTAAAAATACGTTGAGAACCCTTACTCGGAGTTAAAAGCAGGAGAAGAAAGAGGGGAACTAGTTACATAAAGAACCACAGCTTTTTGCAAAGACTGCAAATGCGTTCAATGGTATGTATGGGAGAAATACATGTGGCCGCTATATTGAGACACCTACTACGACACATTGGGTGACGGGCATGCAGTAGTACATTTATGCAAGTCACTCGCGCCAGCTACTTTCCGCCACGAAGAAACAAATGATAAATTCATATTTGTGGAATGAGAGAGAACCTCAGGCAGTGTGCACCTGCTGGAGAGCGTCATCCTGAAGTTTAAAGTAAGTGTTACAGAAAAATTTATTCTGTTCTTTAAGATTTTTGTCATGTTCTTTTCTTTTGGCCGGTTTGAAGTGCCTTGTCACGGCGCGCGAATCCCCCCCCCCCCCCCCCTCTCCCGAAGTTAGATTAAGTACTGTGTAAGCTTAGGGACCGATAACCTCAGTTTGGTCCTATAAGACCTTGCCACAAATTTCAATTTTTTTTTTTTTCTCTTTTGACAGCATAAATTTCAAGTTAATCAAGCGATCCAAGTTACCGCCCTTTGTTTACTCTGTGTAAAATCTCCATGTTATTTTCAACAATAGTGGTTTCATACACAGGGTTTTCAAATAAAGTGTCCGAACGTAGCACACGCTCCTCCATGTCAGGCGTGTGCACTCCGCGGGGACTTCCACCGTCCGTCTTCCGAGGTGCTGGGAAAAAATCTGCAGAACAGTTTATCAGAGGGCGGTCTACACTGTGGATAATTTTCAGCGTAGAGGTCACGGGCTCACAGGCTACGTGCAGTTACTAAACCATAGCAGAACCTCATATCCGCCATTTCACTTGTCGAATAGTACGCATTTCACGTGGTGGAAGAGAGAAAATGTAAATGTACTAACCATTTGTACGTACAAACAGCGCAGTAACAGGATAAAAACAAATAAAATTAAATCCGCGTTTGGAAGAAGGAAAAACACCATGATACATACCCACGGTTGACAGTATTGTACAATAAGCCACACGAACACGACGGAAACTAATGTAGCCTACAACACGACTCGAACCACATAACTGACTGGAGATCATCTAATGGTAGGTGGAGGACTGTGCGTAACACATCATAATACCCTGCCTACACATGTGACGGCTGTGCTAATATCCGCAACAAACTGTCACGCAGCTCGACCTATAAACACATGTTTATTTCGGAAACTATGCGTTTCCGGAACCATGTTTGTTGGTCTTATTTTTCTTGTTTCGATCCGTACTGCCACTTCTCGAAGTATTCACACCCTTTTGCGATCACCCTGTATATGTGTTGATAAATACGTAGGTAGTGCAATTTTACTTTATGTAAGTACATGTTCTTTAAAGCGGGTTTTAAATGTGCAACCCGTCAGCCCTATGTCGGTCTTAGATGAAATTACAGAACTACCAGAGATTCTATAGATCACGCTGTGTTTTAATTTTTACGTGTTTGAAGACAAAATACACTAGCAGGCTGAGTATCTGGTTGGTACTTTTGTCGACTTGGAAATTAACTTTTTTTCCGAAACCATCCATTGTTGAAAAATCGAGTGCTTTAAGGATTATGTCGCTGACGTTATAAGTTTATTTCTTGTGAATGAATAAAACGCAGACATGTGGCTGTTAAAATGTATACCATGCATCCTAAAATACAGTTTACTTTAGGAACAGAGAACGAAAACATTCACAATTATATTCACTTAACCATTTCAAAAGCTAACGGCAATCAAAAATTTGCCATCTTCAGAAAACCGACCAAGAGCCGATTTTACAATCCACGGAACACTATGCCACCCTAGGTCGGATAAGAAATCCTGTTTTGATTCAACGTTTTTGTAGGATGATACGACTACCTTCGACATAGGACGAGATAGATAAGGAGGTCGAAATCTTAAAGTAGATTGCGGAAGAAAATTGGTAAGTCGCCTACATGATTATAGGCATGTATAATAAACGAAATCGAAGGAAACACGGGCCTAAACTAAGCAAATACTATAGTTTTGTAAGCAAGACATACACTGCGGCACAACGTCTGATAAAATCGAAAGGTCCTTACATAAATCTAAAGTAAAATTTGCCTTTAAAACTGAACTTCCTTTTGGGTAAAGGGATGGTCATAGCATTTCTCAATGAAACAGTACGTATTTCCACCCCGGTTTTTAAAGGATGACGTGAGTTGAGTGTCAAAATAAGAATATTGCGAAGACTGGCACAGTATTTAAAACTCGCTTAAACTGACATATATGTACTCAAAAGAAGACTGCACTAGCTACGAATCTATCAACTCACAAACATGAAATCACACTATTCACAATAACATGGTGGTTTTACGTAGAGCAAACGAAGCGTGATGTCTTGAAATGCTAGGGGAACTTGAAATTTATACTGACAAAAGAAAAGAAACTGACAAGAATCCTAATTAATACAAAACAAATTTGTAATTGGCTCTGAGCACTGTGGGACTTAACATCTGAGGTCACCAGTCCCCTAGAACATAGAACTACTTTAACCTAACTAACCTAAGGACGTCACACAGCCGGCAGCGGTGGTCTAGCGGTTCTACGCGCTCAGTCCCGAACCGCGCGACTGCTACGGTCGTAGGTTCGAAACCTGCTTCGGGCATGGATGTGAGTGATGCCCTTAGGTTCGTTAGGTTTAAGTAGTTCTAAGTCCTAGGGGACTGATGACCACAGATGTTCAGTCCCATAGTGCTCAGAGCCATTTTTGACGTCACACACATCCATGCCAGAGGATTTTGTAATTCTTACTTTAAATTTCACGATGACGTTCTATAGTAGGTACGCAATGCTTGATGTTCTTTCTCATTCCATAAACATGAATTTTTATGTTTTCTGGCCGTGAGGAATGTAGTGGGCACAGTCTACGGCCTTCAACATACATACGCAGGCTGCATTTGTGGTCACTCAACGTGCCATGGTAGGTAGCCACTCTATCGGCCACCCTATTATTTTTCCCATACTATTATCATCAAATGTCTTTGTAGTTTGTAGTATTGTCCAAAAGCCATTTATTTCTGTAACTGCATTCCCTCGTTTCTTCTCCCATTTTAAATTTACACTACGGGTCTTCAGTGTATTTTTATTTTTGTGCTCAACATGCAAGACAATTCAATTTCTAAAAAATTTTTCTTTTTAAAATTCAGTCTTCATCGCACCACGTATGCTACAAGGACACAGGTGACCGGTTTCGGTCATATCACATGACCATCATCAGACCTCTAATTTAATTTAGAAAGTAATACAAACCTTTATACATAACTATTTTTGTTTTATGATTGTACTTTTCTTACGTTTTGACGATTATGTGAACCCCTTTCACTGAGACTGGTTGACGTGAGGTAGAGGGAGAAGATGTAGGCGGAGCATCTTCGCATTTAAGCGTATGACCGTCGCTTGCTGGCACCAGTTGACATCACAGCAGCTGAGAAAAGTGTTCCACCTACCATCTTCGAAGGATGCCATGGGTATAAAAAGTCTTATTGTATTTTATCCTTATAAGCATTTTGTCATATTTTATTGTCAATGTAGCAACGTTTCTATTACTTCCTAAATTAAATTACAGGACTAATGATGTCATCGGTATGACCGAAACAGATCATCTATGTCCTTGTAGCATACGTGGTGCGATCAAGACTGAATTTAAAAGAAAAATGTTTTAAATTTTTTAATCGCTGTTCCAAATATGTTTATTAAAATTCGATTTGTATTTTAACGCATGGAAGATTTGAACTATGCTGATTAGATATGTTTGTTAATTTTGCACTGTGTAGTGAAAAATACAGACAAGAACGAAAATGCACGGTACACACTTCACTGTGAGGTTTTTTTACTTCCATTTTTTATCTTTTATTGTATAATGCATCATACTTGCTGGAATGTGTAATACTTTTAATTTTTGACACCATTATTTACTTTATGACGGAGTTATCTCTTTGACGCTGTTTCGTTGTAATAGCCTATAACATAGGCACACGTCACGTGACTACACAAAAAATTTTACGCCATCAATAATCTTTCTATTTTACGTTAGTTGACAATCTGCATTTCACGGCGCCAGCTGCTTGTACCTTCCCACAATTTTCTTGTTGTTAATTGTTCAACATCCGATGGTAGTGCGCGCAATATCACATTTTTGTTATTTTTATTGTTACTCTAACTAGATCTGACGATGATCTGCAGTGCAAATTGAAAACGGTGATCAGTAATAAAAGACGTGAGCCAGCGGTGTTTGTTTATTTATCACAAAAAGAGATCACGGTTTCCATAACATGACGTCAGATATGGGATGGTTAATTGCTTTGTACATTTTGTCGCTTACATGTAGATCAGATCATTAGTGTTGCATAACAGTTGATCGAACTTCCACGGGTGTACTGCCGGTTCATCGTGCAAGCTAAACACTATGAACCGGCATACACCCGTGGGCTGTTCATTCAATCAATAAGTTGGCATCAACGGAAGAATCGCATTACGTATTCGCTACAGTTCTTAGATTAAGAGAAACTATTATTTCTTTTTAAAAATGTAGGAAAAGAGTCAAATTTTATGTTTCACTCATTTAAGTCTGAATCTACAACAGGTATAAAGATGTATAGTATTCTTACGAAGCCATCTCAATTAGAAAAATGGTATCTTAATTACCGAATGTCAAAGTCTGCGTTATATACCAATTACTCTTACAGATCAATAAGAAGGCATGCATGCCAGACACAAAGCTACTAATTACTTGGGTATGACGTGTCTGTGAATCATAGAAAATGGCGACGAATAAAGAGATCTTTGTATAAAAGAATTTAACTATTGAATTTGAGCTTTCCTAAGTTACGAAAGAGGTCATTTTAACGATTAAGTGTTGCTTTCACTTCATTATCAAATAACAGCCATAGGACAATAGATTATATCACAAATATAACATCAGAAAACGATTAATAACTATTAACAGTATCTGTCTGACATTGTGCTACGACGCCAATCCCATTTGCAGCTGTTCGGACAACTATCGCATCGTTCTCGTGAGCTCAATGCGCAACAATAATTTAATGACAAACAGCTTTGTTAGGTAATGCACTGCAGAATTCAAGGACGAGCTGTATAATTTAACATAACATGTTGTCTTTACAATTGGTGTTTTTGTTTTAAGCCCTCTTTTTGGTTTGATGCGGCCGCCACGATTTTCCCCTCTGTGCCAACTACTATTTACTCGCTGGAAAGTGGAAATGAATGAAAGTGCCGGAGCATGCAGTCAAAGATATCCCAGTGGTGCACAGAAAGCTAAACGTTACATGTCGACTGACCAGCGTTACTATAGTGCCAAATGTGTGTCAATCAGCGTGGAGTTTCCATCTACTGTGGTGGTGTTCTTTATTACAAAATGACTAGTAAACGATATCTGGATGACTTCACAGGGGAAGAGTCGTCACAAAAGTGGAAGAAGGACGAAGTGCGACGAGTGTAGCCTAGGAGTTTCGGAATGCTCACAGCACTGTTTCATGTGGGACGCGTTCCCAACCACAGCCACTGCTGCCGTGGGAAGTGGCCGACCAGGGTAAACTATTGCAGTCATATGCTGCAGCAGTTCTTTCTGTGTACAGACCAAGTGTAACACATCATGCAAAGTTACTTTCGTCCTTAAACGTTGCGCACCAGTGACTCATGACATTTATTCCAAGGTACTGACCGGAAATCAGACATCATTGATGTATATCATCGGAGTACCTATTTTTTATGGACTCAAATTTTGAAGCCAAAGAGTTATTTAACATCTATGTAAAGTATCAGCTCTGTTCACTAACACTAATTTAGATAGTAGTGTATATGATCTGATATTATTTTCTATCCAATTGTACACCACTGTTAGATATACAGTTCACAGAGTATTACAATCTGTGGAAGTTCTAGTAACAGTCAAGGGAAAGGAAAACATCGTCCATAGTCTATGAATATAACCAATACTAGAATGAAATTTTAACTCTACAGCGGAGTGTGGCCTGATATGAAACTTCCTGGCAGATTAAAACTGTGTGCCGGACCGAGACTCGAACTAGTTCTGCTAGGTTCGCAGGAGAGCTTCTGTGAAGTTTGGAAGGTAGGAGACGAGGTACTGGCGGAATTAAAGCTGTGAGGACGGGGCGTGAGTCGTGCTTGGGTAGCTCAGTGACGCCTTCCTCCTTCGGGCGGGCCGCACGCAATAGAACCACGGATACTACTTCTCCCAGATTGGACATATTTTCCCCGAACAAAGACAAACACAGTGACTTGGATTCGAGGTTTGACTGTGCGTTATCTTTTCCGAGACGGCAGTAAAAATGTGCTCGATTTTTGGGCCCTACTACAAGAACATCACTCACAGCTTATGAGACATCCGAGATATCGAACATATTACGCTATTTTTTTAGGGAGTGCCTTGCTTGATCCCCCACCCAGTTGGGGTGTCCCGGGTAGGAGAATGTAATTATTACCTATAAGTATTAGAACAAGAAAGGACCAGTACAGTGGAGAGGATCCATCACCACATGTGAAGACGTACCCGGCACCAACGCGAGGTATAACGGGATTAGCGAGGTACGCGCCCAAAAGAGGAACGTGGTCCGTTATTGTTTAGTGCTGACAGAAGCAGGATATTTTTCACTATTATGTAAAAAGAAAGTCCACTTATTTACGTTTCCCAGAAATATTTTATTTTATACAAGTCATCGTCATATATTAAAAAAATGCTAGAAGCAGTTTAAGTTTGTTGTTGTTACACCATTATGTAAAAAAAAGAAGTCCACTTATTTACGTTTTCCAGAAAAAAATGTCGGTAGAGCACTTGCCCGCGAAAGGTAAAGGTCCCGAGTTTGTGTCTCGGTCCGGCACACAGTTTTAATCTGCCAGTAAATTTCATAATCAATACTGTAGTTACCTGGATATTTTTAAAAAATCCGTGCAAAACCGAAATCGAATGGTTGCATCAGGAAAATTAGTATTTATTCTCTGTACGCGAACAGAACATCTTAGTCACTTACACTATTATTACGACACTATACAAGATGACTAAGATATTCATATATGAAGAGTATTCCATTTAATGGTTTACCTTAAAGAAATCTTGGAACTTTTCAGCAAAAAGTCACTATTAATACTGCTATTTATTTAAGTAAATAGCGCCGTAACTGGTTTAGAACTGTTAAGTTCATTATCAGACGGCTTTTCACAAGATTTACAAGACTCACTTAACATAATCGTCAGTTTTAGATTTTTATTCTTCCACTTTATCTTATGTGATCTTCAGAGTCAATATCACTTTCTTTACATAACTCTCTTCACTATCTTCATCATACCATAAATTTCTATATTGGTGCACAGAGTTATCACCAAGAAGGAAAACATTCTCGAGTAATTGAATAAACTGCAAAGCTTAGAATAAAAATGATTTGAACAGCACACACTAGACCAGTTTCCAGGAACCACAATTTAATCGACAAAACTCGTACGTCAGCCAGTTCACATAAAACATTTATCAATGTTACTTACATATCTTCGTCTTCACCCTGTTTTTAGTGAAAACGGACTCAAAATCTCTACAGTACCTCCTGATATTAGCTTTGACCTTCAGCTTCGCAGTTTCTTGTTAGGATAATCAAAACATTGTCAGCTTCTAATATGGTTTAATCTAACATAATTTTTGGACATTCTCACGGGACGTTTGCACAGGTGTTCAAAGTACTGAAATATAAAACTGAATGAAAATTCCAATAGTCCGCAATAGCTGTATTTATTGGAGTCGATTAGAGGCACATACCCGGTTTCACAACTTCAAAGCTATATCAATTGGTGTATATATAATGCTATGTCATATGGCATAGAGTGCTATTTCAGAATGCCGCAGAGTAAAAATTGGCTTGGCTTGAGAAATTACTCAGCCTTCTTCAATTGGTAACATCATACTCAATGATTAATGTCCAGTCTGTGTGAAAATCACGAGAAACTGTCATGACTTGATCGATTAAAATATGTTCCTGTAGGCCTATATGTCGCAACGAACGATTCTCCTCGTAAATGTCATCTGTATGAATGGTCAGTCAATTAGTAAAATTACTTTAGCTGTGGCTACCCTAGTTCTAAAGTTAGCCGGCCGCGGTGGTCTAGCGGTTCTAGGCGCGCAGTCCGGAACCGCGCGACTGCTACGGTCGCAGGTTCGAATCCTGCCTCAGGCATGGATGTGTGTGACGTCCTTAGGTTAGTTAGGTTTAATTAGTTCTAAGTTCTAGGCGACTGATGACCTGAGAAGTTAAGTCGCATAGTGCTCAGAGCCATTTGAGCCATTTCTAAAGTTACCTGTAGGATCTAATCTACTAGATTCAGCACTCCACGTCACTGTACGGCCTGCAATGTGAGGGGAAAGAATCATTCTCGGGCTGTGTTCCAGCGAAGACAAAGACAGGAGACGTGTTTAAACAGGGTTTCTATGAAGCAACATGGAGGGAGAGCGCTTTGGCTAAAACAAAGCAGTGGAAGATTACAGCTGTGTTTCCAACTGTGAAATGCGTCGAGTAAACGGTATCGATCAGAACAAGAGTTTTGTGCGGTCCCCCGGGCGGTTGCCGTTTGTAGAGCGCCAGACAGCATCGCTTTGCCTGATGGACTTGTGGCGGGGGCGGGGGCGGGAGGGGGAGGGGGAGTGTGGCTACCTGTAAACCTCGGACAGCCGTGGAGCCGGCCCATCGTGTGACATTTAGCTGGCTGGCGCCCCACCCCCAAACCCTGACGCCGGGAGGCGGAAATGCCAAGGGCGGCAGCTTTGCCGCGCGCTCACCCCCATCTACCCCCACAGGACGGCTCTTTGCTGACGGCACGCCGCACGTGGCTCGTCCAGAAGAAAGGGTGTCACAACAGTTACCGTTCTAAAATTAATCCGAAGCCCATGGGAAATTGATTGCAGCAGAAGCCACTCTCACTGCTCTCTCTTTCCCAGAGAAACGTTTTATTTGCATCAATTTATATCAAACATCTTTTCCTAAGTCTCCACTCTTTATTTATTTACTTTCGACTGTTTTTGCTGTCTAAATTAGGATGTCCTGAGTTCCCTTATACCGGACCAAATTTCAGAAATATACCAATATATACTGCTGGCGATTAAATGAAATCAGCATTCAACAACTGTCAAATTTTCGTTAAGTGTACTACACGCTTCGATTTATTTTGTTTAATTGTTCTTCAAAATTACAGCCTAGTATCTCAAAAATTTAAAAAGGCCATACAAATCACATGTTCGTGGATATAATAAATTTATATATTAACTATTATTTCTTATACTTAATTGTTTTAATACTACAACTACTTATAACTCCACAAAACTTCTCCAAAAGCATTGAACAGTTTTTTTTATGTCCTCAGTCCTCTGATTGGTTTGATGCGGCCCTCTGCGAATTCCTCTCTTGTGTCAACCTCTTCATCTCTGAGTAGCACTTGCAACCTATGTCCTCAATTATTTGCTGTATGTATTCCAATCTCCGTCTTCCTCTACAGTTTTTGCCCTCAACATCTCTCTCTAGTACTATATAAGTCGTTCCCTGATGTCTAAACAGATGTCTTGTTATCCTATTCCGTCTCCTTCTCAGTGTTTTCCACATATTCCTTTCCTCTGCGATTCTGCGCAGAACCTCTTCATTCCTTACCTTATCAACTCATCTAATTTTCAACATTCGTCTGTGCCACGACATCTCAAATGCTCCGATTCTCTTCTGTTCTGGTTTTCCCACAGTCCATGTACCACTACCAAATAATGCTGTGCTCCAAACGTACATTCTCAAAAACTTCTTCCTCAAATTAAGGCCTTTGTTTGATACTAATAGACTTCTCTCGACCAAGAACGCTCAATCTGGCAGTGATACTCTCCCTTTGATGTCTTCCTTGTTCCATTCGTAATTGGTTATTTTGCTGCCTAGGTAGCAAAATTCTTTAACTACAAAAATTGTTCAAATGCCTCTGAGCACTATGGGACTTAACTTCTAAGGTCATCAGTGCCCTAGAACTTAGAACTACTTAAACCTAACTAACCTAATGACATCACACATCCATGCCCAAGGCAGGATTCTAACCTGCGACCGTAGTGGTTCCAGACTGTAGCGCCTGGAACCGCTCTGCCACCCCGGCCGGCCTTTAACTACATCTACTTCGTGATTACTTATCCTGATGTTGAGTTTCTCGCTGTTCTCATCTCTGCTACTTCTCACTACTTTCGTCTTTCTTCGATTTACTCTCTCAATCCATAATCTGTACTCAAGAGACTCTTCATTCCATTCAGCAGAATCTGTAATTCATCTTCGCTTTCACTCAGCATAGCAATGTCATCAGCTAATCGCATCACTAATACCCTTTCACCTTGAATTTTAGTCCCACTCCTGAACCTTTCTTTTATTTCCTCATTGCTTCTTCGATATACAGATTCAATAGTAAGGGCGACAGGCTACATTCCTGACATACAATCTTATTAGCTCCAATACTTCGTTCTTCATCATCCACTCTTATTGTTAAATCTTGGTGCTCTTACATATTGTGTATTACTAATCTTTCCCTACAGCTTACAACTTTTTTTCAGAATTTCGAACAAATTGCACCTTTTTACATTGTCGAAATCTTTTTCCAGGTCTACAAATCCTACGAACGTGTCTTGATTTCTCTTTAGTCTTGCTTCCATTAATCAACCACAACATTAGAATTGCCTCTCGAGCACCTTTTCCTTTTATAAAGCCAAACTAATCGTCATGTAGCACATCCTCAATTTTCTTTTCCATTCTTCTGTATATTATCCTTGTTATCAACTTTGATGCATGAGCTGTCAAGCTGATAGTGCGATAATTGTCGCACTTGTCAACTCTTGCATTCTTCAGATTTGTTTGGATAAATGTTTCCGAAAGTCAGATGGTATGTCGCCAGACTCATACATTATACACAACAACGTGAACAGTCGTTTTGTTGCCACTTTCCCCAAAGATTTTAGCAATTCTGATGGAATGTTATCAACCCCTTTCCGCCTTATTTGATCACAAGTCCTCCAAAGCTCTCTTAAATTCTGACTCTAGTACTGGATCCCCTGCCTCTCCTAAATCGATTCCTGTTTCTTCTTCTATCACATCAGAAAAATCTTCCCCTTCATAGAGGATTTTAATGTACTCTTTCCACCTATCCTCCCTCTCCTGTTCATTTAACAGTGGAATTTCCGTTGTTCTCTTTGCCCTACCACCCTTGCTTTTAATATCACCGAAGGTGACCAAGTCGATATTCAATCTCCCAATCTCATTGTTAAAGTCGCAAGGACGTGAAAAAGCGAATTCAGTTTAAATTCAGGATCTCCCACAAAGAGTCTTATACTGTTTGAATTTCAATAAATAAATGTATTAATGATAACTTGATCCAATTGTGGTTGTATAGTGCTCTTATGACTGGTGTGTGTAGCCATCTTTTGTATATTTTCTGTTGCCAGAAACAAATAACAAAATGGCTGTTAACTTATGCTTGCAGCAAAGAAAATGAATTTTGGAGTGTTATTGGAAGCGAGAAAGCATGAAAGAAGTGCAGAGATGATGGCGGGGAGAGTTTGATACTGCGGCACTGCCACGCGTAATAATAACGAAATTATGAGACAATTTTGAGAGGGAAGGAAGTGTGCATGATCGGAGGAAGGGACTGTGTGGCAGCAATAAATCAGTAGTAGACCAAAGAGGGGTGCGCGCAGTGTTACAAACTTACAAAAACTCCCGAAAGGAGTCCATACGCTAAGGTGCGCGTTATTCAGGTGCAAGCAGATCCTGTGTTCGCAACATTTTAAAGCAAACAAAGTGGAAATCCTACATACCCAGGTTGAATGAGGGTGATCCAGATAGGTGCTTCGAATTTAAGAAATGGATTTGAGATAGTTAACATTTGACTGACGTTATTGTTTGGTCTGGTGAGGTGACGTTTAAATTGGGTTCAACCATAACTGTGTGCGCTCCGCAAGACATAATCCCCATATAATGGAAGAACGAGCTGTTAGCCTTCCTGCGCTATCAGTGTGGTGTGGTATGCCTATCAGAGAGCTCGCAAGGCCATTCTTTTCGAAGGAACAGTGACTTGTCCAATGAACTTACCATATTGCATGAACGAATTCTATCAGGTTTTCACCAACTGTGCAGATCCTCCTTTTTTTCCCTTCAACGAGACGACGCACCGTCACATCACCTTCGTGATGTGGATTGAGAGGTTGATAGGGTAATGAGGACATGTTGAGGTGGGTCATCACGGCGCATGACGTAGGTAGACATGGGTCGCCCAAGCCTGGCCACTGTGGAGCTGGCCCACATGGAGGACTGACACACATTCATAGTCTCCTTAATGGCACTCAGTTTGTTATTCGTACTGAGACTATGCCATTCCCTCTCCCAAAGTCGAAAAACCTGGCAGTGTAAAAACAAACACAGGTCAGTTATTGAAATGCCGATCTCCATAAGCGGTTTCAGTTTAGTCTGTTTGATGAGCCTATCAGCAAGTTCGTTGCCTGGGATTCCAACGTGCCCTGGGGTCAACCGGACCGTTCCACGGTTTCCACGGTATAGCTGGACTCCTGGATGGTCGCTACCAACGGATGACGAGGGTAACACTGTTCGATAGCTTGTAGGCTACTCAAGGAGTCGGCAAACAGAGGGAACTACAACTCAGGGCATGAACGGATGTGCTCAACAGCACGAGATATAGCCACCAGCTCTGCAGTGAAAGTACTGCAGCCATCGGGCAAGGAATCTCATTCAATATGTCCTTCTTGGACATACGTGAAGACGACGTGACAATCAGTCATCGCGCAGTCGCTGTAAACCACTTCATAGCCTCGGTACATGTCAAGAATCGAGAGGAAGTGACAGTGGAGTGCTGCGGGATGAACTGAGTCCTTTGGCCCATGTTAAAGGTCTAGGCGAAGCCGCGGCCTAGATGTACATAATTGAGGTGTATGCGAATGGACCTCGAGTATAGGTGGTAAAGGCAGGGACTTCAGTTCATATATAAGGGATACGATGGGAACCGCAAATGTAAGCTCTGACCTGGGCCGCCGATGTGGAGCTGAACCGCCGTGGGTGGGATAGGAGACTGTAACCAAGATGCGAGGGAGAAATACGAACGTGTGCAACGTAACTGGCGAGCAGTTACACACGCCTCACCTTCAATGGATAGACACAAGCACCCGCCACGACACTGGCCACCGGACTCGTCCTAAAAGATCCTGTCGCTAGTCGAACGCCACAGTGGTGCACTTGGTGGAGTAAACGCAACGCTGAGGGCACCACCGAACCATAAACCAGACTCCCATAGTCAAGGCTGGATTGAAAATGGGCCAATGAGGTGCTGCCAGCACTTCCGTTTAAGCTGACGAAGGTGAGGAAGCTAATTAAATCGGTCATCGAAAGCCAGTCCTAAAATTCGATATGTCTTCACTACAGTGAGGGGATCATCAGTAAGTTAAAGTTCTGGTCCCCGATGAACTGTACGACGCCAACAGAAGTGCATAACACACGACTTTGCATCCGAAAACAGGAAGCCGTGCGCTAGAGCCCATGACTGCGCCTTGTGAATGGCTCCCTGTAGGCGCCACTCAGCAACACCAGTGCTGATGGAGCAGTACAAAATGCAAATGTCATCTACTGGAGGATGACATTATCGTGAGGCTGGAAAGGCCTGAAGCGCGCAAGGAGACAGATTATGCCTCCAGGTCACCTGCTGTTACCGATTGAGTATTTGTAACCATTTGTATGGTGGATGGGGCATCAGTGATATCCTGGTCTCTAGGGGACGCTAAGATCTCCATTGCATCCTCAGATGCAGAATGAATAGGGAGTGGTAGTGTTGGGGCCACCAGAGGGTCCTGTTTCTTAGCAGACCTTCTTAGTTTGCTTGCTCTCTCGCTGGGAAGATTTTTCTGAAGCAGCCTCAGGTATGGAGGAAGACTGTGAAGCTCTTAATCCAGCGGCTTTTGGCTCCTTGACCAACTGGAAACAGTCCGCTATGGCATTAGTGGAGACCTTGGGAGGAGGGCCCAAGTATTAGAGGAGCCAGAGGCGGCTGTTTCTTCTCTGCCAGGGGGAGGAGACTGATGTCACCTGTTGTTGGAGGTGGGGGGCTTGTTCCCAAAGTAGGTGCTTTGGGAGCAATAGAGGAAGATTTGCCTCCTACCACCAAGTAGGTGGAAGTAATCTGATGGCCCAAAGACCTCACTATTCATGGCACAGAGTGTTGATTGATTGATTGATTTTAACAGGAGCGCTAAAATAGCTTAGGTCTGACCCGCCACTGCCCACACTGAATCTAGGTTTAATGTATACATCCCTGTATATCTAGTAAAGCCAACCAGTGCCCTTAAATAGTGTAAGGAGTCCCCCTATCACTTTTTTTAGGCACAATTTCTTCAGGTCTAGTTGTCCTGAAGATTCTGTATCTTTAACTCTCCAACGCAATGCATTCAAAGATTAGGTGTGATGCAGTTTCTTCACCCTCACGAGAGATCCTACATTTGGGGTCCAGTTCCATTATGCCCATTGTGTGTAGGTGTTTTTTGAAGCTCCCATGGCCAGTCATCAGTCCAGTCATGAGTTTGATCTCTTTCCTGTTCAATCCCAGGATTACAGAGCTTCTTTTAAAACATGGCTTAGGCATCATTACCTTATATGTTTTTGTTTATGGACCTTGGTCCAATATCCTATGTGCTGTTTCCTAAGCCAGTTTCATAGTTCTCATTTGATCATAGCCCTGGTGATTCTCAAGACAGGTTCCAGTCCAATAAATGGAGTTGTTGCCCCCATCCTAGCCAATCTATCGGCTTGTTCATTGCCACAGGTCATTGAGTGGCCAGGGACCCGCACTAGGTACACCTTATATCTTCCCCGTCGCTCCACCAGAGCCCTGTGGCAATTTACAACAATCTTAGATCTTGTTGCAGGAGCTTCCAATAATTTCAGGGATGCCTGGCTGTCTGAATAGATGTAGATGCTACGGCCGTTCTAGCGCCTACTCATATTCTCCTCCACACATGCCCTGATTGCAGAAACTTCGGCTTGGAATACAGAGGCCAGTTTCCCTAGAGAGATGCTGCTCTCCAGTCTTGGCTGAACCCCATACAACCTTGCCCTAACGCCTTGACCTGTTTTCGACCCATTGGGCAATGAAACGATGTCCTCCTTACGGTATCGAATTGTTGTCTCCCACTGCTCCCTACTTACAATTATTATCTTGTAAGATTTGTCGAAGGAGTTGGGAGTTATTATATAGTCGCCAGGCATTTCCCCAGCAATACCTATATTTACCTCACTATTCTCTGCATTCTGCATATCCGAATAAGACCCAGTTTTCAGCAGTTTTATGTCTGTATGCCCCAGCTGCTGCCTCCATCTTAACCCAAAGGTGAAGTGGAGACATATCCAACATGGCTTCCATTCCAGCGGTTGGTGTGCTGCTAATTCCGCCCGTTATGGCTAAGCAGGCCAATCTCTGCACCTTATCAAACTCCTTAGCAGCAACCTGATGTTCTAACTACTTCCACCCACTATGGCCCCATAGGAAATCCTAGGTCTAACCACTGTGGTGTATATCCAGTGCATACCCCTGGGGCTTAGGCCCCAGCTTTTGCCACAAGCCCTCCCAGTACAGATGTTCTGTATATGAGGGGTCCAAGTTAGCTCCACATCCAAGGTTACCCCTAGATATTTCACTGTTCCCTTCACAGGTAGAGTTTCATCGAAGAGCTTTAGATTCCAACTTGCATGCTGAATATGTCTCTTTGTAAATGGCACCACAACAGTCTTCTAAGGATTAGCTCTCATATCCCGTTTAATGCACCATTTTGCACAATGTCCAACCCTCCTTGTGCCATATTCCTGACTGTGTCAGTGAATTTTCCAAGTATTATTATGGCAAGGTCATTTGCGTATCCTTGGCAGAAGCATTGTCTGGAATTTAGTTCCTCAATGAGTTCGTTCACCACTAGATTCTACAATAGAGGAGACAAAACTTCTCCTTGTGGGCAGCCTCTGGTGGTCTTAATTACCATCTTTTCATTCAAAATGGTAGCTTCTGCCTTCCTTCCAGTAATCATGGCTCTGGTCCACCTACATAAAATGGTCCCCAGGTAATGCACCTCTGCTGCCCTTACCATTGAATCGAAGGTCGTATTACTAAAGGCCCCCTCCATATCCAGGAAGATGCAGAGGGCTATTTCTTGGAATTAAAGTGCTTTTTCCAGCTTCCCAACGAGTTGGTGGAGAGCTGTCGCACATGATTTACCTGGTTGGTATGCGTGTGGAACCACTGACACTTGGGACTGCAATGGTGACATAGCTGCATCATATGCCGATGTAAACCGAATGGGGTGTAATCTTTCAAATTTACGTTTAGCCTCTGTGTAAGTCAACTGGTCCAGGGTCTGGTACTCCATGATTTTCCGCTCCATTTGGAGTAATGGGCAGTCTGGTGAGCAGGGGTAGTGGTGCTCTCCAGAGCAGATGCAAGTGAGAGGAGGCACACATGGAGTATCTGAGTGCAGTGGACGTCCACAGTCTCGACATGTGGCTCTGGAAGTGAAGCAGGCAGACATGTGCCCGAACTTCCTGCACTTAAGGCACTGCATAGGGGGAGGGATGTATGGTCTGACTTCACAACAGTAAACCATCACCTTGACCTTTTCAGGCACTGAATCACCCTCAAAGGCCAAGATGAAGGCACCAGTAGCAACCCTGTTGTCTTTGGGTCCCCTGTAAACAAGCCAGATGAAATGAACACTCCCGCCGCTCTGCGATGGAAAATTATCCCCTAGACCATGTTGAGGCTTTTACGGTGAGTGACCGAAACAGGAATATCATCCAGCTTGTCACAGGCGAGTAACGCTCGGGATTGGGATATGGATCCTATCTGAATCAAGACTGCGCCGTTTTGCATCTTGGACAGCGCTGTCACTTCTCCATACTTATCCTTAAGGTGTTCAACGAAAAACTGAGGCTTTGTATGTAGAAAGGAGTCCCCATCAGTTCTGCTACAGACTAAAAACCGAGTCGAATAAGGCTCTTTCCGTTCTGTAGCGCTATGCTTCTCCCATAGATTAGCGAGCGAGGGACACGATTTAGGGTCATACCTGTCGGCATTGTATTCGCTCTTGCCCTTCTTAGAAACTGCTTCTGACGCATGGTCTCCTGAAGAGATGACTTAGTCCGCTTCATTGCGGGTCATCCACCCTGATACCACCCCGTGGGTGCCACCCAGCCACAGCAAAGACCAACTGGCTTGATGGCCGTTGTTGGCAGTCCCGATGCCCCAGGAGGACAGGCATCTACTCCTTGGCATATGTGGGGAGCTTACAGCTCAGGCATCAGTAATGCGATCCCTGTGTTGTCAGGGGGTTACCACCAGATGGGTACATGAAGGTCCCACTACAATGGACTGCCTACTGTGCTGGATATTGGATGCAGAGAAATTCAATGTTGTCATGGGGGTGAAAGAGGACAGGAGAAAACGGAAAAAGATGACATATCCCGGAAACTGTCCTCACCCAAATAATTGAATCTCAGGTGGAGATGCAAAGCCATGACAAGAGATTCATAAGATCGAATCTAAGAGCTCTATGGATAACTCGTGCACCACTTAGGGCGTCCATCCTCATATGGCCCGCACTTCTGTAGAATTTTGAAAGTGGCAAGTCAAACCATAGAATGCGACCTGAACTCACGGGGCCGAAAATTGTGAGACTTCCTTGGTCGCCTCTTACGACAAGCAGAAATACCTCGGGCCTATAGACCCCAGATCCGCAGGGGGTCACCAGTAATGTCGTGATCATGTATGTGATTTGAAAATTAATAGCTTTGCTCCTTTTGTTCGCATAATTAACGTTCAAAAAGTGGACCCCCCTTTTGGAACAACCTGTATGTAGAGAAGAGGAATAACCTTGTGGATGAAGTCGGAAGCTTCACGAGGCTTTTGCTGTTGACGCTATAGCATACAAAAAAGCTATAAACCTATAACATTATACCTAAATGGAGGAAGACATGCACAGGATCGATGCTGTCTCAGGGACTGGAAGCTAACCCTCAAAATAAACAAATATAACGTATCGCGAATAAATAGAAAGATTCATACATGTATTACACGATTTTTGAACAATCAGTGAGAGCAGCCATACCCATAAAGTATGTATGACTATGCAGACAGGGCTATTTAATGTGGTACCATCATATAAAACCAATCGCAGGTAAGGCAACTGTAACACTGAGATTTAATTGAGGATCCCCAAGTTCTTCAGTGCATCCACAAAACCTTAGTTTGACCAATACCTGAATATTGGTCATCAGTCTGTGATCCGCACCAGATACGACTGATAGCACTGATAGAGGAAGTAGACAAGATCCAAAGAGGGTCAGCACATTTCGTTATAGATTCAGCTTCTTAAGTGTGCAGTTGCCACTCAGATGCTCAACTAACCCTCCAAGAGAGGATTTATGCATCACGATGTCGTTTAGTGTTGAAATTTCCTCAACTCACGCTCCTAGAAGAGTCCTGCGCATATCTGGAGCGAAGACAATGACCATAATATTAGACACAACAGCGTTCACGCGGACGCTCGCCAACATTTGTTTTTACTGCGAACCACTCGCGAGTAGAACACGAGAGATGGATGTGACCAGTATTGCACAATATCATCCTCCTGATGTAAATGTACTGTGACTTATTTAAAACATGACTTTTGAAAATATTCAATAATTTTGTCGGTTCAAAGTACATAAACAGCTTTCTTTTTGGTGACGATTGACTAGCATTGTGTCAAAATTATGTACTTCAGTCCACATACGTTTACTATTTTCAGTGTTTGTGTTGGAGGCGTACTATGCAATGCCCTTCAGACATGTGTGAATGTCTGAAGGAGCACTGCTAGGATCTACAGCTATGTGAAATGGAAGAAATGTATTCAGAACATTTGAAAATGTGTTGAAATCTTATGGGACTTAACTGCTAATGTCATCAGTCACTAAGCTTACACACTACTTAAATTATCCTAAGGACAAACACACACACCCATGTCCGAGGGAGGACTCGAACCTATGCCGGGACCAGCCACACAGTCCATGACTGCAGCGCCTTAGAGAAGAAATGTATTCGTAAGAGCGATACGATCAGACTTCACTGCACAATTTATTCGTGACAAATCAAATTTGTGCCGGGCCAGGACTCAAACTGGGATTCCGCGTTTGACGCGAGTGGTCACCTTAACCACTTCATCTATCCCAGTACGTCTTCAGGACCCACCCAAATCTTTATATGACACGGAGTTTCCACGTTCAGCATTCGCACAATTGCCGTGATTCCCTCACAAGGACGGACTTCATTAATTTCGCGGCCTGCCTAGACATGTAATATTATTTTCAGTGTTGAGTCTCCCTTTTGTCTATGCAGTGCCCTGCTGCAGGCATGTATGTACATTCCAAGGAACAGTCTCTGGTACGACATAATATTGTATGAAACAGAAGAAATTTATTCACAAATTTCGAATATGATTAGACTTTAGCTGCACAATTTATAGATGACTAAAATTTGTGCCAGACCGGGACTCTAACGCGGATAGTAAAATATCTGCATGTAAGGGGATCACAACAATTGTGTGAGTACAGTACGTGGACTCTCAGTGGCATACAGAGAGTTGGGTCGGTCCTGGAGGCGTGCTCTCATAGCCCAAGAGGTTCAGGCGACCGCTAGCGGACAGCTGGAAATCCGGGTCCGAGTCCTGGGCAGGACCAATTTTTATTTGTCACGAATAAGTTATGCAGCAGGAGTCCTATGTATTCAATCTCAAATACAGTCCTTCCTCAAACATTTACGTATTTGGGCCAATTTGGAACCACCTCTTAAATGAAAACATGTTTCAGATATTTTTACTTATTCCCCATTCATGAAGACCATTTCATTTAGAATCTGTTAAAGAAATGTTAGAAAAAACAATGTATGTCTTTGTCCTACGATGTGTTTTGCATGCTTCTGGATCCTTTCACATTGGACTTATAGAACGAGAAGTACGTTTTCTTGCTTAAGATATATTGATATATTTGACTCCTGCAAATTGTTAAATAATTAATTTGACAGGGTAGTGTAAATTGATTATTTCACTCCATTTTTGATATCGAAATTGCGTCAGCTTTCCTTTTGTCTCCAGTATTATCCAATAGGAATTAAGTATCCTAAGGAGAGATGAAAACCTCCATCTCCATGTTTGGAGACGGGGGTTCACGCAGACACGACTGGAGTGGCGTCTCGACAGAGATAAGAAGCAAGTGTGGAATTTACCGAATAAAAAAGTGCCACCACTTGATAATTTGTTTCTGGGTGGGGGAGGCGCGAGATCAATGGAGGCCGATAACCGGTTGTTAGTGTTCGGTGGTATTTAATAACGTGGTCTGGAATTAGGATATTGGGTTGTTTTGACCTTCGTGGTGGCGCCCTGACAATAAACACACAAGCTGGAGACCCCAAAATGTTGCTATTGTACTGCACTTCATTCTATTCCCTGGTGATTCCGGTTATTATGCCACGGGGAGCAAGGATGGGAGGATGCAGTCATGATGTCTATCCAAGTGTGGGAACCGAGTTTCTCGCAAACTGATTAAATAAAGAATATGTATGAATACATTATTGATTTTGATTTGAATTTCATGTCGTGAGATACTTCCCCTCCAGCAAAGAGTGTCTTTTTCCCAGCAGTTTTTTTTTCTATGATGGTAGGAGGAGGGGCGGATGAGGGGAGCGAGGGTTAGGGAGGAACGACGTCCTCTGGTGGTGGCACTGTGTACTAGTTCAGTCGATCCCTGCTGTCAAGGTGAGTACACACTTGAAAATTTCCCAATAGGACGACATGTCCAATCTGCTGCTGTGTAATTACGTAATTAGGACATATATTTGCTGGATGTGAGCTCTTCAGCTTTAATGCCCATGAGCTGGGATCGACATGTGGTACCACAGTATTGGCAATAATAATCATCACATGCAATGGTTGAGTATATAGTGGCAATGCAGTAAGTCCACGGTTATACTTGGAAGCTCATGCACTCATTCTCCTTTCTATGCTGGTATAGTCCACTTGTGCCCCACAACAGACTCAGGTGATAGACTTCACAGAAATGGGCAGTGGCAGAGACTCATAAGTCAGGTCTCTCATATCCATCCCATGCAAATATAATTTTATAAATAAACAGTATTCCCTATGCTATGCACAGATGGCAGCTTAGAGCATATGGCGAAATCTATTTTCAGTCAGGCATTTGCCTTGGAAGGAGTTCTCGCATGCATCTGTATTCCACAGGGGTTTACCGGGTAAACATTGCTTTGTTTGTAGTCCGCTCTAACCACGACTGCTGGCACATGCAGGTCCAATAGTGGGACGCTGCAGGAAGAGAAAGAGAGAGAGCATCTGTTTCGACAGGGATTTCTTGACTATCAAGTATCAAAGGGTTGCCACCGCCTGATGCTTTTGTTTGGGGATTATCGTGATGTCAGGTCTGTCAGTCGCCGGGCCCGAGCGGACACCTCTTGGACAACGGCGCGTGACGCAGCCATTGACGTACATGTCGCTTTGCGAGTCCCCAAACCATCTGTGTGTGACGTGCGAGCTGTTACAGGGTGTGGGATGGTGGATGGTGTGTGCTTCATGATCGAAAGGTTTTTAACAGTGTAACTGCGTGTGACGAGTGTTTCAAGTGTGTATTCCTTGTGAAATCGGATTGAAAAAGCGTCGTAATCACCTTCTATCCCGTAAAGTGTTTAAATAAACAATATTCTAAACATTCTCTAAATGGTTTAAGCACTTTCTCATACACTGCAACCGATTTCCCAACAAATTCTCTAGATAAAAAGTAATTTCTATTCCATACACGGTCTTGTACCTCATAAATTGTTCAAATAAACAATATTCCACACATTGTGTGAGTTGTTTAAACAATGTGCCATACACTGCAACTGATTTCACACCAAATTCTTTAAATAAATAAATAAATGAATAAACTATATTGTCTAAATTGTTTAAAGAATATTCCATACACTGCAATCGATTTCCTTCCAACTGGCCGATGAGCTGAGTGTTTTTCCTCCAAATTTCTTGGAGAGGAAGGAGAGGTGGGAAGTGTGGGGTTTCTCAGAGGGGGCTTTAATTAATTGATCGATTTAAATAATCTGTCATTCAAATTGATATCAAAAGTGCGCCTGTGTTAGTGAGGCGAGTTTCCAGAGGAATGGGCATGGTGGAGTAGGGTAAGAGGTACCGTGACATGGAGTATCACGCAACTGACCAATAGGTTAAAGACCTGTCAGTAAAAAGGATGGATCATCCCCAGGGGGTTACAACCCTGTTACAGAACAATAGGTTAAGCACCTGTCTATCAATAGACACCAATAGATATGTCCCTGAATGAATACCTGCCCCCAAAGTAGACATCCCATAATGTGGGATAATGCCCACTTCAACTTTCTTGTTGATTAGTGGTATATTTTCAGGTTTCTGGATATCTACGAAATTCTATTTGGACCGAAAGAAATGGCATAGTGGGCATCTCTGTTCATCTCCTCCTCTCCCCTCTCTCTGCCCTTCTCCACCTCTTTCCTTTTTCTGTCCCCTTCCTCTCCTCCTTCCCCTTCTCTCTTCTCCCTCATCCTCCCTATCTCTATGACCACCTCCCTCCTCTCTTCTTTCTCTGTACACCTCTTTCTCACTACCCTTTCTGTCCATTCCTCCCCCATCCCCTCTGACCATCTCCTCCATGTCGTCCTTACAACACACTTTTCATCTTTTCCTTCCCCTCTTTCTTTCAATGTTATGGCGCTCATCCCAATTGGAGACTGGTGGTTCTTAATCCCACAGTATTCCTTTCCAGATCGTAACCAATATGTGCGCCAAATTTGGTTGAATCGTTAGAGGTTTACGGTGAACTTTTTACCCATGACTTTGCCCCCATATGCACATTTCAGATATTTTTCACGTGTATTTAACATATTTCACATGTACTTGTACAACTATGTTATCTATATCTCTAGTGAATTTCGTCTTGCAGTTTCATTTCCGCGCAGCTCATTGTTCAGGTCGTCATATCTCCTTAACTATGTGCTGTACAATGATAACTATTATGCCGATACATCCAATGACATACGTGATTACTATCTTCTAAATGTTTTGTGAATAGAGTTAGTACTAAAGAGGTAATAAATTAAACATAATGCATGATGCTGCAGTTTTTCATTCACCTCAGTGCTACAGTTCATATCTCCTTAACTGTTTGTCGTACAATGATATATTTATTAATGTACATTTTGCTAATAGTGTTAGGAATAGAGCTAGTAGCAATGATTAATATATTTAAACGTCTTGCATCATGCGGTGATTTATCACGGATTTTAGTGTTTATGACATCATATCCCATGAACTACATGTCGTACAATGATAATTCTGCTGGTACATGCAGTGGTGTACATGAATACTGTGTGAAACATGTCATCAAAGTAATTAGCAGGAAAGAAGTAATAAATTGAAACGTGAAGCTTGATGTGATAGTTTTACTGCATGAAATCGAATATGTAGTAAGCTAGAAACCTGTTTTTTTTTTCTTTTCATCAGTTTTTGGAAGTTGTCAGCGAGTAAGTATTTGTTTGAAATTATGCTTAAAGTTTGTTACAAGTGACTAAGTGCTCCAATTCTCAAGCATTGGATGACTAAAGCGTTGGTATTTGTGAATCATGGGTTACACTACTTCCCACCCCTCCTCTCCCCCTACCCCATCCATTTGATAAGTAGGTGGTTCTTAGCCCCATACCGATGATTTACGGGCGGTATGTTATACGTGTACCAAGTTTGCTTCATACCGGTCCAGTGGTTAGGACTAGATGTGGAATAGAGATAGGATCTACATACATACACACATACGTTCATATTTTTTATAATACGTATGGATTACACTAACAAGTAACTATTGTGCCCTTTTACGTGCATTTGTTTCCCTGCATCTGGGCCATTATTCGGTGACACGCATATTCCTCGGTCATGTCTGATTTGACGGATGACATGACAGACGAGATGTAATATATTTCGTTTATAAACAGGAATTGAGATTTGAAATTTAAACAGTGCGTGGTATCTGCCATTCACTTTAGTAAGATTAAGCCCTTCATCTTGTTCCTCAAAGGCGGAGTACACCGAGGAGACATACACACAGAACAACAGTATGAACACGAGAAATGAATGCCCACCAGAGAGAGTACCTCACCTGCAAATATAGTTTGATGCAGCTAATACGAGCCATCTAAAACATGTAGAGAGAGAATTAACATATCATCAGAGGACTGGGTGACGAATTTCTGATGCAGACAGGTAATTTTTAGCGCTTACAGCTTTCGGATTCTAGCACCCCCTTCGTTATTATGCTCAATAATTTTTTTTCTGTCATTGGAAAGAGCCTGAGAAGAGGACTTCGACGTAATATGTGTGGAATTTGATCAAGTAGTAGCAAGATAATAGTGGCCTCATCAACTGCTCTTCTGTTCCAAACGAAAGCAAAGCAGTGATCAGTTGCGTAACCTAGGTTCAGCTTGTGTGTTTAACCATCAGCAGGAAATCGATCTGTGCTCAAATAACTGTTCTCTAAAGATATTCTGACTTTCGTACCGTATATGACGCTCGAAAAAAGTGAGTAGTATTTCCGTTTATAGTGAATGTCAGGAAACTGTTACAGAAGCCCTGCACATGTAACAGTTATCCTGATCGTACCACTCCAACACGATCTAACTTCGCAAACATTGTTAAAAATGTTGAGAAACTGAATGTGGAATGGGTAATACGTCTTCGAGGAAGATCAGCAACTTTTGAGAGAAATGCAATTAACATTTCAGCAGCAGTAACACGCTGTTAGGCAGATTGAATGTCTGAGTACGACATAAGTGAGCGTTGATTTCTGAATATTAGGTAGGTATATTCCGTTACCTGCCGTTGATAAAGTAGGTCTTCTACCACACTACTATATAAATAGTCGAGAAATTTTTCTTGGTAGACCAAGGCCGGCCTCCTCATGACAAACGGCACGTGGAAGCTACGTGCGAACCGTCTGAGAACCGAGGCTCGGTCTGTCTCACCTTTGCTCGGTCCTTCGCGGAAGTACGCGGTGCCCAACATTTTACTTAGTACTGCGGAGCGGCATTTTTCTCTTTGCATTACTATCTTCAATTCGGCAGAATCGTGGTGTTCACAAGTCCAGTGGCTGTTTACACAAAGAGACAATCCAGCTATCTACCATCACAAGCCTCAAAAAGTAAATAAAAATGACAAAAAATGGATACGAGATTTCTCAATATCTATTATGAAGTTGCATAATCACGTCTAATGCAAATTTGCTATGAAACAACATGATAACACCATGCAGAAACATTTATTTGACAATGAAGGAGAAAAATATTAGAACGATCGACAGGCGGTGTTCATTGTTCCATACATCAAGAAACACTATGCGTTAAATTTGTGGGCATGGAGCACATGAAGAAACTGAACTGAATTTCTGAAGTGGCATGCATATTCCACTGTTTTTCACAGCAATTTTTGATGGGAGTGAAAGAAGACTATGGGAACTTCATACATTAATGCAAAGTACGTTGGTTAAGAGACAATCATGGAACGATATTTCGATGCGATAGCCAATGTTGTTAAACTTCCAAACGAATAAGTGTGCAGGAACGAAAATTATGTCTCCAGAATGACTGCTGACCTCGCATCTTAAGTGAACTTGACTCCACACTGCTCGCAATACGACTTTTCAAAGTGAGAAACAACTTATTTCTGATTTGATGGGGATGCATTTAAACAGAAAGCCGCATTGTAGAAGGGACAGATTGTGACCAAAAATACGGTCCAGTTCCCAAAGTCACACTGATGGTAAAGGAAACGCAAGGGTTGAAGAATACATTGTGGCCTTTAAAGAATATAAGGATAGTTTTCTAAATGTTTTGAGGACACTGCCAATCTTACATCTGTTTTCAAGGTGGTTTACCATTCCACTTAAAAGTGCTTTTGTGCATGTGTAAATGGAATGGACTGATCTGCAATGTTATTCTAATTTGAAAACCAAATACTTTTACTTTAGTGTCCACCTTGTTTTATTCGGGAACAGTTTCAACATCTCCATAATGAGACTGGGAAGTTGATAAAATGTTTCAATCAGTATATGAACGTGAAACGCTTCTCCCCGATTATGGAACTACATTAGACACGATTAAGTAGCAACGTGTGTGCGAAAATGAGTGAAATTGTCTCCGTCTGTCCGTACGACGCTAGTTTTTACCGGATAAAAATTATGTTATGTCTTAAGCGTGCCAAAAATATTTCAATAATCTAAGAAATAGTTTCGTTTGTGATCTACGTTGTTGAAAAATATGAAACACAAAACCGAGTAGCACGCAGTGTGACTGCGTTGTTATCTAAACATGGCGCGTTTGCCGTTTAACTCTCTTTGCCCTCCTCCGACTCAGAATGTCTGGCGTGGTGGTGAGTTAAGTGTGCAGTTAAACGGAGCAGTGTCTACATATAATCATCATCATCATCATTTAAGACTGATTATGCCTTTCAGCGTTCAGTCTGGAGCATAGCGCCCTTATAAAATCGCTCCACGATCCCCTATTCAGTTCCAACATTGGTGCCTCTTCTGATGTTAAACCTATTACTTCAAAATCATTCTTAACCGAATCCAGGTACCTCCTACTTGGTCTGCCCCGACTCCTCCTACCCTCTAGTGCTGAACCCATGAGTCTCTTGGGTAACCTTGCTTCTCCGATGCGTGTGACATGACCCCACCATCTTAGCCTGTTCGCCCTGACTGCTAAATCTATACAGTTCATTCCCAGTTTTTCTTTGATTTCCTCATTGTGGACACCCTCCTACCATTGTTCCCATCTACCAGTACCTGCAATCATCCAAGCTACTTTCATAACCGTAACCTCAACCTTCTTGATAAGGTAACCTGAATCCACCCAGCTTTCGCTCCCATAAGACAAAATTGGTCGAAAGATTGAACGGTGCACAGATAACTTAGTCTTGGTACTGACTTCCTTCTTGCAGAAGAGAGTAGATCGTAGCTGAGCGCTCACTGCATTAGCTTTGCTACACCTCGCTTCCAGTTCTTTCACTATGTTGCCATCCTGTGAGAATATGCATCCTAAGTACTTGAAACCGTCCACCTGTTCTAACTTTGTTCCTCCTATTTGGCACTCAATCCGTTTATATTTCTTTCTCACTGACATTACTTTAATTTTGGAGATGCTAATCTTCATACCATAGTCCTTACATTTCTGATCTAGCTCTGAAATATTACTTTGCAAACTTTCAATCGAATCTGCCATCACAACTAAGTCATCCGCTTATGCAAGACTGCTTATTTTGTGTTCACATATTTTAATCTCACCCAGCCAGTCTATTGCTTTCAACATATGATCCATAAATAATATGAACAACAGTGGAGACAGGTTGCAGCCTTGTCTTACCCCTGAAACTACTCTGAACCATGAACTCAATTTACCGTCAACTCTAACTGCTGCCTAACTATCCATGTAAAGTCCTTTAATTGCTTGCAAAAGTTTTCCTCCTGTTCCATACTCTCGTAGAACAGACAATAACTTCCTCCTAGGAACCCGGTCATATGCCTTTTCTAGATCTATAAAGCATAGATACAATTCCCTGTTCCACTCATAACACTTCTCAATTATTTGCCGTAAGCTAAAGATCTAGTCCTGACAACCTCTAAGAGGCCTAAACCCACACTGATTTTCATCCAATTGGTCCTCAACTAATACTTGCACTTTCCTTTCAACAATACCTGAGAAGATTTTACCCACAACGCTGATTAAAGAGATATCACTGTAGTTGTTACAATCTTTTCTGTTGCCATGTTTATAGATTGGTGTGATTACTGCTTTTGTCCAGTCTGATGGAACCTGTCCTGACTCCCAGGCCATTTCAGTTATCCTGTGTAGCCATTTAAGACCTGACTTTCCACTGTATTTGATGAGTTCCGACTTAATATCATCCACCCCAGCTGCTTTACTGCACTGCAATCTATTGACCATTTTCTCCACTTCCTCAAATGTGATCCTATTTCCATCATCATTCCTATCCCATTCTACCTCGAAACCTGAAACATTACTGATCGTATTTTCACCTACATTGAGCAACTCATCAAAATATTCCCTCCATGTGCCCAAGGCATCCACAGAATTCACCAGCAGTTTTCCTGACCTGTCCAAAATACTTGTCATTTCCTTCTTACCTCCCTTTCGAAGACTGCTAATTACACTCCAGAATGGTTTTCCAGCAGCTTGACCCAATGTCTCCAACCTGTTTCCAAAGTCTTCCCAAGATTTCTTCTTGGACGCTGCAACTATCTGTTTGGCTTTGTTTCTTTCTTCAACATAACTTTCTCTGTCTACCTGAGTTCTAGTATGTAGCCATTTTTGATACGCCTTCTTTTTTCTTTTACGGGCTGCCTTGACTGTGTCATTCCACCAAGCTGTTTGCTTCATCCTACTTTTACACACTACTGTTCCAAGACATTCTTTAGCCACTTCTAGTACTGCGTACCTGTACCTTGTCCATTCCTTTTCCAATGACTGTAATTGACTACGTTCAACTACCTGGTACCTTTTTGAGATCGCTGTTATGTACTTGTGCCTGATTTCCTTATCCTGAAGTTTCTCCACTCTTATCCTCCAACATATGGACCTGACCACATGCACTTTCGGCCTTACAATCCCGATTTCACTGCAGATTAAATAATGATCAGTGTAATCAAAGAATCCCCTGAATACTCGTGTGTCCCTCACAGCCTTCCTTAATTCCTGATCTTTTATTATATAGTCAATGACAGATCTGGTTCCCCTGCCTTCCCAAGTACATCGGTGAATGTTCTTATGTTTAAAAAATGAGTTTGTGATTACTAAGCCCATACTGGCACAGAAATCCAAGAGTTGTTTCCCGTTCCTGTTGGCCTCCATATACTCTCCAAATTTACCCATAACTTTTTCATACCCTTTTGTTCGATTTCCAATCCTGTCGTTAAAATCACCCATGAGCAGAACACTGTCCTTGTCCTTTACTCTAACAACTACATCACTGAGTGCCTCATAAAAACTATCCATCTTATCTTGATCTGTCCCTTCACAATGCGAATATACTGACACAATCCTAATTTTCTTGCTAGACACTGTCAAATCTATCCACATCAGTCGTTCGTTTACATACCTTATTGCAACTACGCTGGGTTCCATTTCTTTCCTGATGTAAAGCCCTACACGCCATTGTGCTATTCCTGCTTTGACTCCTGACAGGTAGACCTTGTATTCTCCCACTTCCTCTTCTTTCTCACCCGTTACCCGAATGTCACTAACAGCTAAAACGTCCAGCCCCATCTTACTTGCAGCCTCTGCCAGCTCTACCTTCTTCCCAGAGTAGCCCCCATTGATATTAATAGCTCCCCAACTCATTATCATTTGTTTGCCAAGTCGTATCTTAGGAGTCCCTGGTTTGTCAGTTAGAGGTGGGAGTCCGTCACCTCCAAAGGTCCGAGGCATTTTGCTCTGATTGTTGCCAGCATCATATTTAAAGTATCAGGGAAGCAGGTTGCTAGCCTTACTTGCCCTTAGTACCATTGTGTATTACCCCTAACGGTTGAGGGACTAACCGGTGGATTTGGTAGTCTTTGCCGTATGAGCACAAAGGTGACCACGACTCAGAATATGTCCGAGATGCCCTGCCTTATTCCAAAATAATTGGTATCCCGACTGTCGGGACCACTTACTTGGCCACTCATACGTTGCCCGTGGTTCATGAACTAGGACATAACTACAGGAACCCAGACCATGAACCACAATCTACATACAATCGAGCGATATTTTACCTGGACAGATGAAAGATATTTCTTGTCTATAGACACGCTCCTTGCGACAAAGTTGCAGAACTTTTGACTCTCACTGAAATGGGAGATACAGAATTCTTAGACAATATTTTGCAACATTTCACAGTGTAGACTTGTTGGTAGACATGACCTCCATTAATTCTCTTTCCACTGTCGCAAACACTTCGTCAGTTCTTTTATTATCTTTTTCCTTATTGTGAAACATCACTCATGGAGATGCGGTTAATGCACCAAATTGCTTCAGCTGACTGAAGATTTTCACGCAACACCATGTTTGTGGGAATTTCGTGATCCCGAATATAAACACCTCAAAACGAAGAAGTGGCTATCGACAAACTGGCCTAATAATGAAAAGTTTCAGTAAGTGATGGTGAAAAATTTCCACAATTGGAAAACTGGTTTCCATTGCAAACATAAAAAATTAATCTGGCAAAGAAGAGTGGGACAGCTCTTCTAATCTATGGTTGCTTCACATACGAATATTCGTTATTTCCACTGCAAGGCTCCGAATCAAGATGCAGCACAAGTACTTTCTATGACGAGGGAAGAAAGAATGAATCTGGAAGCACTGAACGCAATGTAAGTGATTTACAAAGATATTTTATTTAATTCTTATACATAAATATAGAGCTCACAACAGTGTTATTAAAATACAAAAATTAAAACCATTAATAATAATATCTTACAAATAGAAATTATTTTTAAGGGTTTTTATAAAAAGTCTTCTAAATGACGGAGAGTTTCAAATGGTGTAAGCTATCTGGACTCACAATACAGTAAACATCATATATCCAAGGAACCTCTCCATCAGGAGTAAAAATACTCTCTGAATTCATTCCGAGTTTCATGCAACTTTTTTACTGACTTTCGGGGTAGGTTTGACAGGTACATGGAAGTGCTATTCTCATCCAGTTCTTTCCCCCAGGACCTCTCAATCAAGTTTCCGTTTGTGTTAAACAAATCAAAATCCAGTTGGAACGTAGTTACTTTTGGATACACTTTCTGCAGGAAAAATTTTTAGATAAGCGAAACATAAAACAATGGTCTCTGCTTTTTTTGGAGCTAGAAGTATCCCCTTCAGTAATATTCTAAATTTTGTGACATGATACTAAAAATGTATTCAATTTCCTTCCTGCACTGCACAGTCTGTAGTTGTAAACCTCTCCTGACGTCGATGATCCTGGTTTGCAACCTGGATATGGCTTCGTCGTGAAGTACCGAATTCGAATGCGTCACTTGACAAAAAAACCAATGGGGATGAACGCTTTCTTCCGGTCAACCCATCACAAGCTGGCACAGTTAGGGATTGTTCTTCTAGATTTTCTTACTGTGTTAAGTTCTTGAATCCACTACCATCTGGAATCCGCCGTTAACATGCAATATCATCAATGGTGATTAGTGCTGGCAAGTCCAAGCAGCAAAATGCTTAATGCGCCCTTGCCGATAAAAAACAATTTCCCACTATATTCTGGACAGACTGTTTCCTAAACAGTGAAGGAAATTCCACCTAGTATCAAACACGTCAGCAACAGCGCTCCAACCGTTTCCTCATTTTGGCAGCTATAATAAAAAACAATTTCCTTACTTAGTACATGTAGGTAATTTTATGAAGCTACGGTGAAGTGTCTGTTTAGTGTGTAAGTATCTGATGGTCACCGATTGGTGACCGTGACAGTAGATAAAGATAACTATCTGTTTTCAGGGCATCGTAAAACAGTGCATAAAAATCTTGAAGTCAAGGAAAAAAATATGTGGCCCCTATCCAGGAAGCAGTACGGTGTGTGAAATTGATTGGCTCATCTATAGATGAATATACATTGTTTGGTGAATCAGTAGTAGATAGCCTAAGGAATTGCAAATGACTAAAATTGGAGACATGTCTTGATCAGCTCAACATACACTACGCCTTATTTCATTTGGGAATCGGGACTGTTGGAAGTTACACGCCTTCGCCCTACGGCAACGTCCTCGTCCTGCACGATTAGCGCGTCCAACAGGTCAGGAAGTTATTTCAGCTGTGCTTCCTCACCGGCGTCTGAAGGAAAACGTGAAAACGTTGATCATAGTGTCTCTGACAATTAGAACTACTTAAACATTCTTATTGACCTGCAGTAATCTTAAGGAGTTTGTAAGCCTCTTTTCACTTGATTCTTTAATAATTAATTGTCTACCAGATGAATCACCTGAACTTCGCACTGTAAACATTATGAAAATGGAAAGTGATACCGATGTGAGATTTTACAGAATAGACTGTAGTCTGGGGCTGATTTGTTAGGCAGTAAACAGATTGCGATCATACTTAGAAAGTGAATTTTTCGTGCCAACATAGATTTTTTAAATATAACCATGCCTATTGACATTAACAAACTGAAAGTATGGTAAATTAGAACGTCAATGGTGTTTGTTGCTGGAGTCTGGTGCGAGTCATTTACGAGATATCCTAGCGCGCAAAGTTTCCACACCGACACTTGTTCGTACCATAGTACATGCGTAGTTGCTAGGTACGCTCATTTTCTTACTATGTGCTTACATGTTCCTTGACAGCAATGTGACTTGCTAGTCAGTGTGTGGCAATCGAAGCAGTACGTCGAGGGTGTGTAAATAATAAAATTAATAATTTGCTTATACGTTCAAATGGCTCTGAGCGCTAAGCGACTTAACTTCTGAGGTCATCAGTAGCCTAGAACTTAGAACTAATTAAAGCTAACTAACCTAAGGACACCACATACATCCATTCCCGAAGCAGGATTCAAACCTGCGTCCGTAGAGGTCACTCGGTTCCAGACTGTAGCGCCTAGAACCGCCCGGCCACTCCGGCCGGCTTTGCTTATACGTGTGAGGATTAGAATACAATGGCATTGGTGGCTGAGATCGTGCGTTTGCTAAGTATCTTTGCATATGCGTGTCAAAAATCGGACATCTTGCAGTAAAATTGTTGTGAAGATTGACTTATGGTTCTTTCATGCCAGGACTTAATAATTTTCTATCAGATTGCACACAAACCTCTACCATGTCACAGCCGCTTGTTAAAACTACTAAAATAAAAAAGATATATGGATTAATAAAATATATATTCAAGAAATCACATATGTACATAAATTATGAATATACACATATAAATAATAATTGTTGCTCGGCAGTATATTAATATAAATAAATACGTCGATGATACTCTTTAAATCTGCCTATGTTCCGTATCTAACACAATATCTGGAGTTAGGGAGCAATGACAAAATGCGTCCGTACAGAAACGCATTACCTCACCACTCCAAGCACAGTGAGAGGAGAAAAAGCTGAAGTACAATATTAAAACATTTGCTGTTTTTTCACCGCAACTACATATTGTTTATAGATAGCGCTTCATGTCCTGTCTTTGACAGCGCGAACAAATTATATTATCGCTTTCGCGTGCCGATGATCCTTTAAAAGTGGAAGACGTGCTCATGGTGGACGGAGAGTAGGAAGTACGCATGTACGGTGTATGCGGCAAGTTATCCCAAAAGATGCCAACCATCCTGAAAATTATTATCAGCCTGTTATGTGAAAATCGTAATGTAACACCTAGACAACATAACAGAAGGCAATAAGAGATGACCGCATGTTAGTTCCCGCGTAATCGCATGAGGAAGCGACGTGACTCAGGCAACTGTTCTACGCATTCTCCATCGACATAGGTTCAATCCCTATCACATTTACCTCCGTCGAGAGCTGCATGGAAACGATTATGGCAATCGTGTTAACTTCAGCACGTGGGCATTAAGACACGGTGCTCCAGACGTATCGTGCGTCTCCTTCAGTGATGAAACCACATTTAACACTCAACGCCAGGTAAACCGCCAAAACACATACTACTGGTCTGTTGACAATTTCCGTTGGCTTTGTCAGGTATAACGTCAACGTCCATGAAGTGTAAGCATGTGGTCTGATATAGTGAACCCTCAGGTGATCGCCCTGTATTTCACAGACGGAACAATGAACGCGATCAAATATCGCAGCCTCCCAAAGCACCATTCAGTACGGATGCTAGAAAACGTTTCTCTGAAAACTAGGAGGAACCCTTGGTACCAACATGACGGCTGTCCAACCGACAGAGCAAGATGTACCACAGCATGTTTTCACAAACTGTTTCCAAAACGTCGGAGTTGACGCAGAGAACCTGCGCTTTGGTCGGCCCATTCCACAGATTTGACCCCAGCAGACTTACTTCTTTGGGGAAAGCTGAAAGACGCTGTCTACACCCGATGATAGGCAACGATGTATTACTGATGCCTGCTCTGACATTTCCGCTGAAATGCTACCACGTGCGCAGCTGTCGTTCCGTATCAGACTGGAAGTATGTAGTGCCGCTGCCCGTGGATATTTTGGAGACACCGAGAGATGTGTTGCAGAGGTTAGCACACTGGACTCGCATTCAGAAGGAACATTGTTCCGATCTCATTGCGGCCATCCAGTTTTAGGTTCTCCGTGAGTTCCCTGAATTGCTCCAGACAAATTTTGTGATTGTTCCTTCGAAAAGGGCACGGCCGGTAACCTTCCGAGTTTCTGCTCCATCCCTAAAGACCTCGCTGTCGAGAAGATGTTAAACTCTAACCTCCTTCTCCTCCCTCAATTCTGAATACAATCTGTGATAGTCAATTGTCTCGTTACTTGTCAGAATCCACGTTACTAGTGTAGTATGTAGTTGTGTTGTTCTGTAGTGTATGCTATAACAGGTATTGTACAAGTGTCGATGTGAACTCTTTCAAAAATACTATATCTCACACTGGAATCCTGCAACAAACGCCACTGACATTCTAATTTACCCTATTTATAGTCTGTTAATGTCAACAGGCATTGTTACATTTAAAAAAGCTTATGTCTGCACAAAACACACTTCCTAATTGTTATTACAATCTGTTGATTGGCTTACAATAGCAACCACTAACTACTCCATTCTGTAAAAACCGCACATCAATAGCACTTTGTGCCCGCATCTCGTGGTCGTGCGGTTGCGTTCTCGCTTCCCACGCCCGGGGTCCCGGGTTCGATTCCCGGAGGGGTCAGGGATTTTCTCTGCCTCGTGATGGCTGGGTGTTATGTGATGTCCTTAGGTTAGTTAGGTTTAAGTAGCTCTAAGTTCTAGGGGACTGATGACCATCGATGTTAAGTCCCATAGTGCTCAGAGCCAATAGCACTTTCCGTTTCCGGAATATCTGCAGTGCAGATTTTAGGCGATTCGGCCTGTATAGTTGGTGCCATAAGAAAATGACATTTTTCATTTCCACGTTTTTCGTACTCCGTTTATGTGTTATTTCATAAATATAAATCTTTTTCTGTTATCAGTTTATGATTATTTGCACATATCCTCACGAATCTCTTCAGCATTTTGTATCATAGACTCAAACATTTTACGAACAATCTGTGGTCAACTTGCTTCGAGATGCTAAACGTGAACATCAGGTTGGTGAACGATTCTCCACATGGCCGATAACGCAGTGTCACTGTCAGTCTCAGAGGAGCTGGAATGATTTCCCTAAATATATTTTCTATTTCCTTTATTTTTCCGCCTAAAGTCTTAAACAGTTCTTCAAAGTCACATGGGGTGAAAGGGATGAAGTTTTGGAAAGACATGCTGTCTTCTAAATTCAAATACGAGACTAAATTACAGTCGGAACGTGGTCCTTACAGAAACATTTCTTGTTTCCTCCAAGATCTCCTCTTTGGATTACGTTCTCTACCCATCGATAAGATTGCATAAGCCATGATCCCAACAAGGTCAGCCATACTTAGCAAGTATCGAGGAACAAGGCGACGAAGCCTCTGGACTGTTTATACAGGGTTTTCAGTCTGATAAGTTTTTAACTGTGTTGCAGGTAGGATGCGCTGGGGAAATACTTAACAAGAAAATTCGATACGTTGCGCCGTTCCGAGTTAATTAGCACTGAAGACAGCGAGTAAATTCAAGCAGTCCGGCAGAGACTGTGTCGCCAAACGTGTACTTTTTTTTATTATTTTCCTGCAACCGAATAAGACAGCAATACAAAAAGCGGACATTGGACAACAGAAAGGATCGAACGCGAACCAAAGATTGAGCAGTCTCGTGCTCTATCATCGAGACTATGAGAATAGTTGACACCAACTGCATATGGCGCACCTCTGAGATTTGCTCACGCAATTTCCTCATTGGTTAACTTCAATGTTAATTAACTCGAAAACGGTGTAATGTATCGAATTTTCTTGTTAACAATTATTTCTGAACGCAGCCTATCCTGCTATACCCTTATCAGTTTTTCAGGCTGTTTCTGACAATTCTGTATTGCTGCTGTCTATATCTATGTCCATAGATAGCCCATCTACAATTCCCATAGACAACCGCTCGATTTTAATATGAAAAAGGCCATAACACATGTAATCATGTGTAACCTAGAGTTAAAAACGTAAATCGCAGTAATGTAGTGTAGTGTGTCGGTGACGTAGGGTTGGGCCTGGGGGTTGTGCGAGACTGGAGTTATTTTACCAAACCAAGATTTTCCAAGATATAAATATCTTCGACAACAAAATATCAACATCGAAAACTAAACAATAATGGCAGCCCAACGGTATATTGTCCAGCTCTCCATTTTCAGTAATCTGGGTACAAAATAATCAAAATACATTAAACAAGATCACAAAACAGTATAATATTAGCTACAACTCAAGTGACACCAAAGGGCACCAATAAAAACAAAATTACTTATCGAAATAATCGAACTCTTAACCCAAAAGCATTCAAGTTTGGACTACTTTATAACAGAACAGATAGATAAAATTTATCACCTCTAAATTAGAACAAGTACTGAAAACACTAAATTCTCACTTTCGGCCCTTATACTTTAGAATCTGACATCAGCTTCATACAGTACAAGAAATGAATAATAATATCGGCCTCTGCCTCCGCTTAGTACCTTCACCAATATTCACCACAACAGCTAATTTCAAAACTGCGAAACATCTTCCTATACCATGGGGGACAGTAATCACACAATTAGTCTGCTTAAATGTACAAGTGGCGTTCAGTAAGTAACGAAATAAATTTTTTATCGGCCAATTTCTGTTGAAGAAATGCGGATTTGTTGTGGAACACCATGTAGTATTCCCGCTTCAGCCTCTGTAGTTTCATGAAGTTCTCATACGTAGCGGTGCTATACGTAGCCCTTAAAATGGCGTCTGTCACGGAGGTACGTTCCGAGCAGAGAGATGCGTTTCTTTCCACAGAAACCAGAGCATCGCATTTATTGATAGGAGCTTGCAGAATGTCAACTGACACCTGACAGTGAACAAAAGCACGACAAGTCGTTGTGCGAGGCCACTGTCATCATCACAAAACGGGGCGTGCAGAACTGCCTTATCTCCCGCGTGCCAGTCGGCGACACACAGCTGTGACTTCTGAAGTGTTGGAACGTGAGTGCACTGTCATTTATTGTGATCAACGGATCACAATCAAACACCTTGCTGCTCGACTGGAGATCTCTCTTGGTAGTTCTGAGACAGTCGTACTCAAAGGTGTGAGCTAGCTAAGAGAAGACTATGAAGAGCAGCGAAGGACCATCTGCCCGGAACTGCTGGCTCGTTACGAGATTTAACATGACAATTTTTTGTCGAACGTCGCGACAGGCGATGAAACATGGGCTCATCACTTCGAACTGGAAACGAAACGGAAATCCATGGACTGGCGCCACACCACCTTTCGTCCAAGGAAAAAGCTCAAAGCCTCACCCTCAGCCATTAAAGCAAAGGCATCTGTTTTCTGGGTCTCTTAGTGGGTTATTCTGTTTTATATCCCCCCATAGGATGCAACGATCAGCTCTTAAGATTATTGTGCTACACTGAGAAATTGAAGGAATTGCTTCAGCGTGTTCGTCGCCACAAAAATGCAAACGAACCTCTCCTCCTCGGCGACAGTGCAAGGCCTGACACTGCACGCCCGAGAGGAGCTCACAAGACTTCACTGCACTGTTTCTCCTCATTCATCCTACAGCCCGGATATCAGACCTTCCGACTTCTATATGTTTGGCCCAATGAGGGACGCACTCCGCGCGAATCTTTACATGGGTCATGGTGAGGTTATTCATGATGCACCAAAATGTTGGCTCCTACGTCGACTGGTAGTGTAGTACCATGCGGGCATACAGTCCCTCGCAATAGGATGGCGTAACGCCGTCTCAGTGAACGAAGATTGTGTTGAAAAATAGGTTATTATGGCCAAATGAGTAGAGAATAATATGGTTTGCTGGAATCCTGAACAAGACCGACCTGCTATGAGAAAAACAGGCGGTGCATTATTTATTGAATTCCACAAGTATATACAATATAGACGACACCCTCTGAATAGTAAGAAAAATAATTCACAGAAGTCTTGTTTCGAGAGACGTGAACACACGGCAGCGCATCTGAAGAAAAAATATGCAGACACTACTGCTATTTTTTTTTCTTTTTTCTGTCTTTCCTTAGTAGCTTTAAAATTCGTGGAAATATGTGCCGTCTATGCAATTAATGTTACATTTTTTCTTGTTTTTCTCTTGCTTTCTTTTCTTTAGGTTATAATCAACTTCTGCAGCAACAACTTTTGTTCTACTATCGACACAGTATAGGTTCGTGGACGTATTTCCGTCTATGCAACTAACTGAAGCCAGTTTGTTTATTGCCGTACGCGTTTCGCTTCTTTTATTTCTGAAGCATCTTCAGTGGCTTGTAATACATGTTTCTTTTTATACATATAATAAACATGTTATGTGGCTGTTATAATATGTTGCTATGTTACATTTTTCGTGTTTTTCTCTTTTTTTTAAGTTATAATCAACTTTCTAGCATCAACTTTTGTTCTACTGAAGTTGATGCTAGCCTAAAAAAACTAGAGAAAAACACGACAAAATGTAACACAGCAAAATATTATAACAGCCACATAACATGTTTATTATACGTATAAAAAGAAACATGTATTACAAGCCACTGAAGATGCTTCAGAAATAAAGGAAGCGAAACGCGTACGGCAATAAACAAACTGCCTTCAGTTAGTGGCACAGACGGAACATGCCTCCACGAACCTATACTGTGTTGATGACACCGCCGTTGCACTCAAAGCATACATTCTCTCTCCTCACTGTACGCTGTACTCATCACTCACAACTCAAAACAGCCAACTGCAACAGAATTTCTACAAGCCACTAAACTACACTTTATGTGCTCTGCCTCAGCTTTAGTGACCGACCCCACTTGTCGGCATATCTTGCTGGGTTTGCCGTCCTCACTCACCACCAAGCGAAGAGACCGGTTGCCATCCCGATCTGGGATCAGGGATTTTCTCTGCCTCGTGATGGCTGGGTGTTGTGTGATGTCCTTAGGTTAGTTAGGTCTAAGTAGTTCTACGTTCTAGGGTACTGATGACAATAGATGTTAAGTCCCATAGTGCTCAGAGCCATTTGAACCATTTAGCCAACCCGATCTATGATGTCCACAGTTGCTCCTCCACACCCTTCGTCGAACTTTGTTCATTCAAACAGGCCATCTCAACGGCGAACCAGCTCCCTGCTAACTTACGTGGCTGCTGGCCACCAACCGACTCACTGCCATCCTCTTCGCTCCATCCTCACACCTCAGTTTCCGCGGCTCTGGCTTCGATGCCTGCGCACGTAGCTAGTAAGACGGAAAATCCGCCAAATTATCACTACGGCGGTGGGCATATGTGAAGTGTCGAATCTCACCTTACCGTACCTACTGAGTGTAGGGCAATAAAACTGATAGTCTCTCCGTTACGACTGGTTGCTCTGCAACTTTGATAATGATGATAGGCTGCACAGCCCGAAACGAGTAATTTGAGATAATAAAACAGCAATCGACAAACTGTAAATATGTTAATGTCTTAGAAATGAAGGTCACTGGTCATTATATACCGACAAATATGTATAGCTGCGAAAATTTATTCTGCAATTTCATTAACGTATTTTGTTTCCGATAAGTATTTAGTTTAAGTTTAACTGTATTTCAGGATTGTGTTACCTCTGTGTGTACTCCATCTACTATGTACGATTGGAACCAGTCAGTTACTAAGTGTCTTATTCCAAAAAAATCTACCTTACACAGTAGACTTTTTTGCCCCAGAGTATCAAAACGCCTCCACAGATCTAAGAAAATACCTGTGATACCCTCATTCTTGTAAAGAGCATCATGCGCCATTTTTATAACTAGTATTAGCGCTGATCCAGCATATCTATAATTCAGAACCCGATCTGTGACACAATTAGGCTGTAGTATTCAAAACGAAACTCTCCCGTTATGGTTCGTAAATAATATTTATATTAACTTGATTCGTCTTTCAGCTTCTTAGACCATCGATAAGTGACAAGAGGATGTTACAGCCACATAAGACGAAGTGAGAGCCGGCCCCGGTGGCCGAGCGGTTCTAAGCGCTTCATTCCGGAACCGCGCGACTGCTACGGTCGCTGGTTCGAATGCTGCCTCGGGCATGGATGTGTATGATGTCCTTAGGTTCTTTAGGTTTAAGTAGTTCTAAGTTCCAGGGGACTGATGACCTCAGATGTTAAGTCCCATAGTGCTCAGAGCCATTTGAACCATTTTTTGCACAAAGTGAGAGTTACAAGTATATTAATGATACAGATAGGGAAAATAAATTCAACGACAAACATCAAGTGTTTCTAAAGAAAAATGTTACCAATTTTCAGTCAGTCACCAGAAGGTATTAAATTATAAAACATGAAAATTTTGATGAAAATGTGCTACTGTGTTGTAACATTCGCGTGGCGTATAAGTAATTTAAGTAATTGCGTCATCTCTATGTTTTCGTAACTGTATGTAAAACAGCACAATTTACTTCGAATGGGAGGTTTTCTGTGAAAAGGTGTTATGCAAATGTTAAATCTACTTTTTCTAGTCTCCAGCTTCTCTCGTGTTTCGATAACTTAACTGTCACAGCGCTGCCTGACTGAGCGACATACATCTTCGCACAGCGATTGCAAGTTACTCTAACTACAGCACTCTGGGCCAATTTATTGTTGATTTGTAGTTTAGCCATGTTGGTGTTGTCGTAAAACGTATCTCCATAGTTGCAAGTCATTAACATATTTTTCAATGATTTTGAGAAGTTGCATATATATATGATAATGTACCAGTTTTTATAACTCGGACACTCTTACTTCATAGTTTGGAATAAAGTACTGTCGCAATGCAGTAGCAATAGATGGGCAAATGAAACCCTCGTCATGCTCACTAGACTGGTTCGGAATGTTCGCTATTTAGGAATGTTTTCCCTCTAACTTTTCTTCATATGTATGCTTGCGACATATTCTGTTCACACGTCATCACAAGTTTTTCCTTTGTAATATAAGGAGAAAACTTATTGCCGTCAAAAATTTTCTTTTCGGCTTGTTGATTTTTATGCGGATATGGAAACGTATAGTGATTCCTTGATTCTGTTGCTCCAAAGAAATTCCATGGATCAAATATTTGTTACATCTGACGTGTAATCACTTAATTCTATTACCGAGTACAGACTTTGTCTGTGTCTTCATAAAATAGACAGATAACGTAAAACTTGCGCTCTTCACTTTCTATCTTCGGTTAAAATTGCTTTATTCACTGTAAAACTATTTGCCTGGTCTTTTTAGTTTCCGTAAAATAAAGTCTCCAGAGATGTTCCTTAATAGACCCCCAACTTTTCTTCTAGTAAACTTGTAAATGACATCAAATATTTCTTGCACTCACAGTGTAGAGTAAAATCCTTGTGAGTCACCTATATTATACTGTTCACATGTTATTGTACACAGAACGATCTGCCATAGCAGTTTAATGTAATACTTTCAATAGGGTAAACAGCTGCTTAGATAAAAGAGACTATGCAATCCGACAGATAAACATAGACTCGTAACCATAGACTAGTTTACAACGTCAAAATTTTCATTCGTATAAAGGAACTGATTTCTTACTCTCTTTTAACAATGTAAAATAATTAACTATCAGCGAAGTAGACCAGTACAGCTGCATCTCCTGTGCACTGCACGGTTCATCAGTTTTCTGCGAACGGTGCCGACCAGACTCGTTACAAAAGATGTTAATGGCGCTGTTACCCCCTGCTCTCGCACGGGGACATGCAATAAAATGAAAACTGTTAAGTAGTTTCACTTACTACTTTGACCCTAATACATAAAAGGCATTCCTACAAAAATCCGGATAAAAGCGTTTACGACTCAGTTACTGAGGGTTCCATATAAAATTATATATATACACAAGGCGGTCAGAAACAATATGGAAACACTGAAAGGGCACTGTAGGTCATGTTGTGCTAGAAATAATTTTTAAGAATAAATTCGTTACGTTGTTCTGTTTCCGAGTGAATTAGCACTGAAGATGGCCACTCGGACAGTTTTGCGCACAAATTCAAGTCACCCGCCAGATAAAATTAAGCCTAGTTTACACGACGACACTAGGCTGCAGGCAACTGCGCCACCGGCCACTGCGCATGCGCGCCGCGCGTTTGCGCAACTCTTTGGTGAAACTAAACACTTTCGGCGTATTCCAACTTTGGCGACACTAGTTGTATGAGTTTTGAGGTTATGTGTTTTCTTAGAGTGTCGACAAACTGAAATGTGAAGTGCGGAACGGAGCATAATGCGTTTTTTGGATATCTATGCTTTGCAAAGGTGTTTGTGGGATTTCAGTGACGCTGATTACAAAAATAAGTAACATATTGCTGTCGCTGAGACCGTCATGTGCGATCATAACGTAGATAGTTTGACACTATCTGAGCTGCAGGGCAAATGCTTATTGAGTTAGGAGCACTTATACAATTGAATTAACAAAAATACAAGCAAGTGTAGTTCTAGCTGTTCCAATGCTCTCGTCTACAATACTAAAATCCCATTGTTCGAGTTCACCAACTCTTTGTTTTCAAGAAGCTGCATTCTTTATTCAATATTCATCTATTTAAAGCATCGCTGCACTGCTCCCCTTTCACATATGTTAGAATTTTGAAATATTGCCAATGTACAGATCTATCTTCAAGAGAGTAGTTTGCAAACCATTCTATTCTTAATGCAGCGTGCTGAAAATAATTATTGTTGCTACTGTTAATAATGATTACTATTAATGTAAATAATTATTGGTGTTAAAGAAAAAGCGTTATCACCAACTAAAACCGTATCTTATAGCATGCCGAGTGTTCTCGATTGTAATGCACGCAATATGATATGTAATATAAGTTCTGGTGTCAGTGCTTCACGCATTACATGCAGTACCTTTATTTCTTATCGTACAATTAACTCTATTTAGAAGAAACGTGAACAGTTCTGGTGATATTCTAAGGGTGCGACGTGCAGCTGCCAAAACTTTCATTCCAGACACGACTCAGGGACCCACAAAACGACGAAACTGAAGTGCATACTGGTGTCGCCTCGTCTACAGACATATATGAAACCACTTGTGTACAACTCATTCCATGCAACGAGTGGATAAACCCAATGTCAACGTGTAAAGTAGGCTTTAATGTCATTTGTTCTCATAGCGTAGAAGGCACCGCATGAGACTGCCCAGTCTTCGGCTCATGTCCAATTCTTGTATGTCTCTTTTGTTCGTGTTTAGGAAACCAAACGAAAAACATATTTGGCGACACCGCTCTGGCGGACGGTTTGAATTTGACGGCGCAACGGCCTGATTGCCTAACCTCAATGCTGATTAAGCTTTAATCACAGACAAAATATGACATAAATGGCGGTATCTTTTCTTCGTTTCAATCTAAAACCTTAAATTTTTTGCACCGCCGGGGAAAGAGACGAATGACAATAAAATATCTTTTTTCGTGTGGTATTATAACAAATTAACAATTTTCGGAACTTTTCCTTTACTTGTACTGTGAACCCTTCGTTTCTGCCAAATCTTATCGTTCTAGGTCGACGGTAAGTACCCTAAAGGTTTTTATGAGTTAGTGCTACGAGTATCAAAAAATGAAACGTGGCACTATCTTTTGACCAGATTAATTTACGAACTTAGATGTCCTATATCACCAGGAGAAAATAGACCACATAAATATCAACTTGATTCTTCTACCTTTTCCTGAGAAACAGCACTCTTAACAGTCGGACAGACAGATAGACAGAAAACAAAATGATATCAGTAGTGTTACGTTCTTCTCGGGCTGAGATACGGAACCCTAAAAACAACACAAACTGAGGTAATGTCACTCAGCTGTCCAGGTACTCAGTACGTCGGAAAGTTTGGCACACTACAGTAATGGCTGTCGGCCACAGTAAAGAACTAGTGTACTTTTCCTTTGTTGTAGGAAACAAGCAATCAAGTAGTACTTATTCAAGTAAATAATCATTTACTCTTTGAGATGTCTGTGAAGCTTGAGTCTGGCTGCTGACGGACGAAGGGCGGCCTGTCTGTTTCAGCGCAACGTGAGCGACGAGAACCACCTGTGGCTGCGCGACATGCGGTTCGAGGCGTCCGGCCTCTACTCGTGCGAGGTGTCCACGCAAGCGCCCATCTACACCAAGCGCTCCGACGAGAGGGAGCTCGCCGTCATACGTGAGTACCCCCCAGACTCCCCTGCCAAGGTCGCTGCCGCGAATCTGTGACGTGAATCTAGACTCGGAAAGTAGCCTGTTCGTATCCTGGCGGTGCTAGAAATGTTAACCGTCACTATCGGTCCAAAAAGGGTAGGACACCCAAAATACGTTAGAGGTAAAACACGCTACAGCTGCAAAGGGAAGTGAGATATGAAGCACCTCGCCTTGTGCATACGTAGAGCCCTATCTCCCATCCTCTTCTCAGACACTTAAATATTTGTGGCAACAGAGCTGTCCCCTTCGGCTTCTGCCTGACCACACATACGAAAAGAAGCAGCCAAAAATTTGTGACAAGCTAGGAATTATAAACGTCAGCCCTGCTCTTTACAGTCACATTATTTTAAGCTATACTCTTAGGTTCTTGTCTAACAACGCCACATATTCGAGAATAAACAGCCTAATATTTATTTCTCTCTTCGTTTCCTAATCAGTTACAGACATAAATAATAACTACACTCCCTGGAAATTGAAATAAGAACACCGTGAATTCATTGTCCCAGGAAGGAGAAACTTTATTGACACATTCCTGGGGTCAGATACATCACATGATCACACTGACAGAACCACAGGCACATACACACAGGCAACAGAGCATGCACAATGTCGGCACTAGTACAGTGTATATTCACCTTTCGCAGCAATACAGGCTGCTGTCCTCCCATGGAGACGATCGTAGAGATGCTGGATGTAGTCCTGTGGAACGGCTTGCCATGCCATTTCCACCTGGCGCCTCAGTTGGACCAGCGTTCGTGCTGGACATGCAGACCGCGTGAGACGACGCTTCATGCAGTCCCAAACATGCTCAATGGGGGACAGATCCGGAGATCTTGCTGGCCAGGGTAGTTGACTTACACCTTCTAGAGCACGTTGGGTGGCACGGGAAACATGCGGACATGCATTGTCGTGTTGGAACAGCAAGTTCCCTTGCCGGTCTAGGAATGGTAGAACGATGGATTCGATGACGGTTTGGATGCACCGTGCACTATTCAGTGTCCCCTCGACGATCACCAGAGGTGTACTGCCAGTGTAGGAGATCGCTCCCCATACCATGATGCCGGGTGTTGGCCCTGTGTGCCTCGGTCGTATGCAGTCCTGATTGTGGCGCTCACCTGCAAGGCGCCAAACACGCATACGACCATCATTGGCACCAAGGCAGAAGCGACTCTCATCGCTGAAGACGACACGTCTCCATTCGTCCCTCCATTCACGCCTGTCGCGACACCACTGGAGGCGGGCTGCACGATGTTGGGGCGTGAGCGGAAGACGGCCTAACGGTGTGCGGGACCGTAGCCCAGCTTCATGGAGACGGTTGCGAATGGTCCTCGCCGATACCCCAGGAGCAACAGTGTCCCTAATTTGCTGGGAAGTGGCGGTGCGGTCCCCTACGGCACTGCGTAGGATCCTACGGTCTTGGCGTGCATCCGTGCGTCGCTGCTGTCCGTTCCCAGGTCGACGGGCACGTGCACCTTCCGCCGACCACTGGCGACAACTTCGATGTACTGTGGAGACCTCATGCCCCACGTGTTGAGCAATTCGGCGGTACGTCCACCCGGCCTCCCGCATGCCCACTATACGCCCTCGCTCAAAGTCCGTCAACTGCACATACGGTTCACGTCCACCCTGTCGCGGCATGCTACCAGTGTTAAAGACTGCGATGGAGCTCCGTATGCCACGGCAAACTGGCTGACACTGACGGCGGCGGTGCACAAATGCTGCGCAGCTAGCGCCATTCGACGGCCAACACCGCGGTTCCTGGTGTGTCCGCTGTGCCGTGCGTGTGATCATTGCTTGTACAGCCCTCTCGCAGTGTCCGGAGCAAGTATGGTGGGTCTGACACACCGGTTTCAATGTGTTCTTTTTTCCATTTCCAGGAGTGTATTACGTATTAGAGAACATGTTTTTATTACAGGCGTAAGAAAGTGTCAAATTTCTAAGCGCCATTCCCGAAGTCTACCAATAATTTGTCGTATCATAAATATATCAGCCTTACACGAACGTCCGTTTCTGAAGCCTTAGTGTGCTTCTGGTCTTATTGCTTCAGCGACAGATAGTGATATTTAATTAAGAATTTTGCAATAAATTATGTCTTGCATTTAGTAAGCTTATTCCTCTATATGTTTACGGGACGTTAAGCCCGACCTTTCTTTCTTCCTTCGCTATAATTGCCCCTTACTTTCTTATTGACTTTCCTGTCATGTTTACTAGCGTATTTAGCATTTACTGATTATGAGTAAGCGTTTGGTAAGCTAAAAAGATCTCACTTATGGAAAATAGTGGACATAAAAGGTTTTCCTAAACACCTTACTAATACCATAAAGAGTACGTTTGTAAATACAGAAATCTTTTTAAGCCCAGGTTCGAAAATATCCCACGGAAGTTAAGTGAATCAAGATGTTCGAAAATGGTGCAGACTTTCACCCATTTTATTTAACTTACATATTGACGATGTAGTTATGAATTGGAAAGATGAAATACAGTTAACAATTAAAATAGGATCCATGTTACCACTAAATACTCTTTTATATGCTGATGATTAGATAATTACGTAAGAAGCAGAAGGTAGTTTATAAAGAACCCTGTGTATTACAACTTAAGTATATCTTCAAATAACACAAAGATAATAGCTTTCAAAGGAAAGAATCAAGTTAGATCGAAAATAATAACAAATGGCAAAATTTTAGAACAAGTATTCCATTTCAATTACCTAGGATGTGATATTAGTTTCAACTATGACGAAGAATAGAATAAGGAGTTTAATAGATATCAAGCTATCTTTGGAACAATTGGATTAACTTTGGGAAGAAAAACAAGAAAAGAATCATAAAAGAAATTCTATTACTTACGGCTGCACCTACTCTTGTGTATGGTTCTGAATTATGGACGTTAACAAAACAAGAAAAGTCACATGCACAGGCAGCAAATGTGAAATTCAGGAATATATAAGAGGCTGTAATAAAATAAATAAAATAAGGAATGAAACAATAAGAACAGACTTACAAATCTTTTCAGTTAATGACAAGATAGAAGAGAATAGAATGAAATGGATTATGTTGACAGAAAACTGATTGTCAAAGAAGGTAATAAACTATCGACCCACTGGAAATAGAGAAATTAAATAAACACCATTAGAGATGGACTGTTGTCAGAGACCAGAACAGCTGGCCATACAACCTAATCCGAGGAAGGAGATGATGATGATGATGATGATACATGATGAAAGTCTCAGAATGTGTTAACAGTGTTAAGATGAAAAACAAAAATTATTTCCACATAGCGGGACGCGAGCCAGCGAACATACTACATGCGCCATTACAATCCCTGACGTTTCCAATTCGCAGCAGTCATGGACTGTGCGGCTGGTCCCGGCGGAGGTTCGAGTCCTCCCTCGGGCATGAGGGGTGTGTGTGTTTGTCCTTGGGATAATTTAGGTTAAGTAGTGTGTAAGCTTAGAGACTGATGAGGTTGAGAGTAAAGTCCCATAAGATTTCACACTCATTTGAACATTTGTTGAACGTTACCCATTACGGTACACTGAAAGCCCATGCATACTGTCTTATGTTTTCGTATTTCAAAGCTTATATCCATGATACATCATTAACTGTTATTTAATGATAGGGGTGGCGTGATTGTAATAAATCTTCAGTGCGCCATTTCCTTTGAAACTGCCTACAGCAATTTATAGTACAAAACAGCTAAATGTGGCAATATAAATAATGGCGTCTGTCGCTTCAAAACTCGGATGGAGCAGATGCATGATGTAGGTTTAACGTTTTCAAGGTAGTAGGGTGGCATAAAATTAATGATCACGATAGGTTATGCCAGTCCCCCAATTTGAAACCTCACCACCGCACTAACGTATTGAGTGCATGTCACACAGCTGATCTTGATCCGATTGTCAGACAGTGGCGCTAAGCCGAGAAGCCTCCTTCGTACTACTCGAGCAGCGTATGTGGTGGCACGGGAGTTCTTCCCTCGCTCCTTTGTCATCATTCGACACAAACATGATACCACACGACACACGTATACATACTATGGTCAAAAGTATCTGGACACACTTACGAAATGCGGAACTGACCTCTAGATGTCATAAGAGGTGTAGACCCGCCAGTACCACACGAGGCAGAGAGTGTTGTGTTGTCAGTAGAGAGGCAGGAACAGCGGAATGGGTCGGGAAGGAGAGCTCACTGACATCGAACGTAGTCTAGTCTTTTGATATTACCTGAGTAACACATCCCTTCGGAAAATTTGAACCGTTCTAAAATTTCCCAAATCGACTGTTCTGATGTTTGCTGTAGAGAACAGCCAAAGATGCAAGATTCAGTTTGTTTTATTTAATTGATGACTTATTACGGGTTACCTGAACCCATTTTCCAAACCATGCAAATTTACAAAATGTCGTATTCCGCAAGTGCGTGCAAACCGGTTATGATTGTAGATACATATATACACTACTGGCCATTAAAATTGCTATACCACTGAGAAATGCAGATGATAAACGGATATTCTTTGGACAAATATATTATACTACAACTGATATCTGATTACTTTTTCACGTAATTTGGGTCATAGATCCTGACGCATCAGTACCCAAAATAACCACCCCTGGCCGTAATAACGGCCTTAATACTCCTGGGCATTGAGTCCAACAGAGCTTGGATGGCGTGTACAGGTACAGCTGCCCATGCAACTTCAACACTATACCACAGTTCATCAAGAGTAGCGACTGGCGTATTGTGACGAGACAATTGCTCGGAAACCATTGACCAGACATTTTCAGTTGGTGAGAGATCTGGAGAATGTGCTTTCGAGGACTGCGCCGAACATTTTCTGTATCCAAAAACGTCCGTACAGGACCTGCAACATGCGGTCGTGCATTATCCTGCTGAAATGTAGGGTTTCGCAAGGATTGAATGAAGGGTAGAGCCAAGGGTCGTAACACATCTGAAATGTAATGTCCACTGTTTAAAGTGCCGTCAGTGCGAACAAGAGGTGACCGAGACGTATAACCAATGGTACCCCATACCATCACGCCGGGTGATACGCCAGTATGGCGATGACGAATACACGCTTCCAAAGTACGTTCACCGCGATGTCGCCAAACACAGATGCGACCGTCGTAATGCTGTAAACAGAACCTATATTCATCCTAAAAAATGACGTTTAGCCATTCGTGCACCCAGGTTCGTCGTTGAGTACACCATCGCAGGCGCTCCTGTCTGTGATGCAGCATCTAGGGTAACCGCAGCCATGGTATCCGAGCTGATAGTCCATGCTGATGCAAACATCGTCGAACTGTTCGTGCAGATGGTTTTTGTCTTGCAAACTTCTCCATCTGTTGACTCGGGGATCGAGACGTGGCTGCACGATCCGTTACAGCCATGCGGATAAGATGCCTGTCATCTCGACTGCTAGTAATACGAGGCCGTTGGGAACCAGCATGGCGTTCCTTATTACCCTCCTGATCCCAACGATTCCATATTCTGCTAACAGTTATTTTATCTCGACCAACGCGAGCAGCAATGTCGCGATACTATAAAACGTAATCGCGATAGGCTACAATCCGACATTTATCAAAGTCGGAAACGTGATGGTACGCATTTCTCCTCCCTACACAAGGCATCACAACAACGTTTCACCAGGCAACGCCGTTCAACTGCTGTTTGTGTATGAGAAATCGGTAGGGAACTTTACTCATGTCAGCGCGTTGTAGGTGTCGCCACCGGTGCCAACCTTGTGTGAATGCTCTGAAAAGCTAATCATTTGCATATCACAGCATCTTCTTCCTGTCGATTAAATGTCGCTTCTGTAGCACGTCATCGTAGTGGTGTAGCAATTTCAATGGCCAGTAGTGTATGAGAGACCAGTTTTCCTATGAATGCCAGGCAGACTTGATGCAGTGCCGGGCAGGGACGATCGAGCATTGCGGATGGTAGTTGTAAAAAGTCGCATGGAGTCAGCTGAAGGCAGCACTCCTAAGTTCCAAAATCCTACCAGCAGTCCTGCTAGCACAATAACTGTGGGTGGGGCGCTAAAAGGAATGACGTACAGTGGTCAAGCAACTCTTTATAAAATTTCTATAGCCAATACTAATCGGAGCTTGAGATGGCGTAAAGGACCACAGGACAGTGGATTACTGTAAACTAGTGCTTTGCAGAGATGGATCACGTCGTACCCTGCGTAATCCGATGAAAAGGTATGAGTTGGTGAATGCATTGAGAATGTTACCTACCATCATGTGTAATGTCCACAGTGAAGTACGGAGTAGCGGATGTTACGATACGGGAGTATTTCTCGTAGTTAATGTGTGGCTTTCTTATTGCACTCAAGAAAACTCTAAAAACGGGAGAATACGAACATGTTTTCGCCACATGATGTACCGTGAACACTAGAGTAACGTGTCGGAACGATAATCATATCAGAATGACCATGTATCCTGTGATAAAGCTTCAAATGCGACGGAACGGTTTATGGGCAGTAACTCTCCTGAAATGGAGTGCCCTCCCTAGAGTCTCAAATAAACCGAGTAGCACTCTTTCAAAGTGAGGTAGAAGGGCGACTTCGCTCCAGACCCATGGACATATTCCTACATTCCTTTTTTTCGGGTCTTTAAAAGAGAGTGAGCTGCCATTCCTCCACAGACATTCCAACACCTCACTGAAAGTGTTCCCAGCACAGTTCAAGCAATCAAATATGTGATGGTTGGACACATTCCATATTAATGTCCACTAATACCTGTCCACATTTTTTAATCAGATAGTGTACTTTACAGATACACATTATTACCAAATGCAGTGTTTCTTCGCACTGGGAAGTAAAGATCGTACAGGTGACAAGTTGTTACAAAAGATCCATATTAACATAATTGTAATTTCCACAACAGAACAATAGAAAGAGTTTAATGAGCAAACAAATTCTTAACTTAAAATAAAAACACTAAAATACGAACACCTAACAGCCAGCAGTAGTAACAACAATGTAAAGTTAACATTGTTGCAGTTATCACACTAGAACAATGATAATACTGTGAAGTACAGCGAGACGTTAGTTATATAAATTTCAAAACGACAAAATTACGATGCAGGCTTCGAACAGGGTCAGCTACAGAGGAAACTGACATCCGTAGTAACTTGTAAATGAAGGGTGGACGACGGCATAGTTTACAAACAGTCGTTCTTCATGCAAAGTAAAAACACAAACAAACGTCCAAGTTTTCGAACCGGCCTGGTTTCATAGCAGGATAAGATCCACACAACTTGTAGGTCAAAGCTGGATACCAGCGCCGTTTAAACAGTTGGCGAGCAACCAATACCTATACGCTATTTTGTCAAAAACTGACATTCTGAGCCCTCGGCTGTGTACAAAATACAGGCTGATTTTTGCAGAGCAGGTAACAGCAACCAGCCACTGTTTATACTAATGTTTATTTACTTAAACAGCGCCGTTACCGACAGGTTCATCATCAGACGGTTGTTCACGTTCAGATACATTTTTTTTAATGAAATTTCAGTTTTTATTCCCCATATTGTGAAATTTCCTTGTTGTGTGAGTGCTGTCGAAAATTCCGCGCTGTTATGTTCCAGTACTGACTGCTTGTGTTCATGCAGCAGCTAAGACTGTATGAAGAACTTACTATATATGTATCTATACACGTAACCTAAAGCACCATTGACGCATCAAGAAGTTTTGTCACATGGAAGCACCAGGTGCTATCCAAAATTTTCGGGACTGGTGCTGCCATCTGTTGAAAACCTTACCTTTGGACTAATGGTCACAATCACCCTCGAATTACTTCCCATCTGTACGTACACACTGGTCCCACGCTTCTGCTACTGGTCAAATGTTTTCTGGAAGTCCTCTTCTTCGAGGGTGTTTATCACCGCCAGCGATGCTTCTTGAATCCTCTCTAGAGTGTCGATCCGACAGCCTTTCAACTTGAGTTTCAGTTTTGGGAATAGCGCGAAGTCTCAAGGTGCCAAATCTGACGAGTACGGTGGCTGGGCTACAACCGCCATTTTGTTTCTTACCAAAAATTTCCTGGGGAGCAAGGACGTGTGACAGGGCGCGTTGTCGTGATGCAGCAGCCAGTTCCCTTGACGCCAAGGTTCGGGCCGTCGTCGCCGCACGTTTCCACGGAGCCGTCGCAAAACGTCACAGTAGTACGCGGAATTCACTGTTTGGTTGGGTGGGACGAATTCTTTGTGCACAATTCCCTTGGTATCAAAGAAAAAGATGATCATGCTTTCACTTTGATCTTCACCTGTCTCACTTTTTTGGGTCTTGGAGAGCCCGAGCTCTTCCACTGGGACGATTGTTGCTTTGTCTGTGGCTCATAACCGTAGATCCAGCTCTCGTCGCTGGTGAGAACCCGTGACAAGTAGGTTGGATCATTCAGATGCGGTCTGACGAAGGTCCGTGCGCACTTCAACACACGCTCTTCTGTTCGCGGATCCATCGTAAAAGCACCAAACACAGAGTATTACGGAAATCACTGTGGACACGCAACATGTCCTCCCAGCTGAATGCCACTCCGCACACTGACTCGTTAGATATGCAGCTCTCGCTACCTGCCGGTGCAAAGCTCTAGTACTCCTACGTTCCAAATGACAGCACCAGCCCCGAAAATTTTGGATTCCACCACGTATGTATACAAATATGGCCTAAGGATGGCATACCTTTATATATCGAACGGTGATAAAAGTAGTTTCACGTATAGGGAACGGGCAGCCCCTTGCAACAATGTGTTGTGCAAGACTGCCTGTAGGTTGAGTACTTGGTAGACGTCAGTAGACTATTTGGTTCATATCCGCTACTGCCGCTGTCTCCTGATCACATATCTTGAAGCGATGATCTTCAATCGGTGTAGATGGGTGGCGTCATATTCGTGTCACAGCCTCATGCGAATTACAGATCAGATGATGTATACTAAGCTTCACCGAGGGGAACCACAGCTTAAAAGAGAGGTACCGTTGTACGGCCGCCAGATGACCGCCATTAGAGTGCTGGGATGCGTGTTGTTCACTATTCCAGCCGTGATAAGCAGCTTCCTCGATCGACGAGTTGAAATCTGTGTAAGGGATTGCTGTTGCGTGAACTGTTCTTCTATAATGCTCTCTTAGCGAGGCGGTCAACAGTTTCATTATGGAGAGTGTCTTGGTGCCCTTTTATCCACAGTAAATTCCCAATGTCCGCCAGTCTGTTATGGTCTCCAAGACACGTAAGACTTGACTGCTAATCTGTTTATCAATCGCTTGATGTTGTAGTTGGGGGCCCGTAAAGCTTGCATGCTTCAATAAATAGCCTACCTGAGTGCCGGTAAATCCGCCATGTAGACAGACGGTTGAGGTGGCGGTGCAAACATTTGGCATGTGTCGCTAGAGGGGCTGAAGAAGCGTAGCCCAAGTCAGCCTTCCTTTTAGAGTCATCTGTATACATCCAAGCATTTTATGTCCAATATCAGGTAAGAAAGTGCTCCGGGTCGTGATTAATGTTCGCCTCTTTCTGAATACAGATGTTCTTGAGACATAGCTCTCATACACTGTGAGGAATAGATCATTACATGCGCAATGAGAAAGCAGTAGCCGATTGCGCGGCGATAGCTGCTCTGCCTTACAGCCAACTATCTCGAATCATTCTTTCCTTCTTTACCACACAGATGGCTAAATGACGCAATACAGGTGACACAGATTGAGTACCCCTAAGGGGCTCGCCACTCTTTGCCGTGTTCATGATTGGCTACCACGGGGCCCCAGCCTTTGCAGCATTTTTCCCTTCTGTGCTGCATGTCTACCCTCTTGCTATTTTTTTTCTCCCCTTGTGGAACATGTCTGGGGATTTATTGGGAATGTTCTGCATTCTGTCGCTGACGTACGAACTGTCTCTCCTATGTTTTTGACTCCCTTTTACTTTTTTGTTTTCCATGTCCTCTCGTTCCTCCGCTTCGGCGTTTGAGGATCCACAGTTTTCTTCTTCCTCCTTGTGTGCTCCTGAAGGCAGGCCCACGAGTCTGACGCATAAGTCGTGACTGGGTAACGCGTAATTCCCAACCCCAGGTCGACAGGTAGGGTTCGCACCTGGTACAGGCCAGGCCCACTGTGGGATGACTGCCTGCGCTGCAACCTTCCCATATTGCCGACTGATCCCTCTGTTAGATGTTCGGGAGGCGTGAACAATCACCTAAGGCTGGTGTGCCCCCTTGTTAAGGGAGCCCTCAATTGGAAGGAGCGCGCCATCAGAGACACTGGCAATCCTGGGGGATTTTCTTGCAATGAGTCACACATCTTCCCAGTCGACGTCTACAAAACGTAAACGTAATGAGGTTACTGATTCAAAGACCCTTCCCGCGTCACCACAGTTCCTTGTGGTCTCATGTACTGAATAAGATCAATTCTTCGCCACTGTCAATCCGTTTATTATTCAGAAAGACGTTGGTGCAAATGCTGGCACTATGAAATTCTGCTCTCGTTTACAGAATGTCACTTCGCTTTTAGAGACGGCTTCTGATTCTCAAACACAACATCTGCTTGCTGACCTGCTTCTCCAAGGCTACCCTGTTCGTATCGAGGCCCACAGAACTTTGAATCTTCCCGTGGTGTAATTTACACCAGGCTGCTTGACAGTCTAACCAAGGCCGAAATACAATCTTACTTCTCTGATCAGGGTGTCATTGCCGTTCATCGTGTAACGAGCAAGGTGGGTTCTTCCTTAGGCCCACTCGCATTCTTTACCTTACCTTTGACAGGGTGGTGCTGCCATTCAAGCTCAAATCAGGCTATGAAATCATTACAGTCCGGGCGTAGATTCTGAATCCAATGCGCTGCTACCAATGTCATCGTTTTAACTACATTAGAACATCTTGTTGACTCCTAGCCAAATGTGTAACCTGTGGCAGGGATGCACACAGGGGTGATTTTCCGCCTCCTTCTCCCCACTATGTCAACTGCAACGGTGGCCATGCTGCCTCCTCTCGGGATTGTCCCATGTATCTAAACCATCGGGGTGTCAAAGAGATTCGGGTAAAACAAAAAGTGCCTTACCCAGTAGCTCGCAAGTTAGTGGCTAGTCACAGACCCTGTATTCTCCCGTCAGGCACCTACAGTTCTGTTCTTGATTGTCAAGGTAGCAGGTATCATTGCCACCCCCCCCCCCCTCCCCCCCGTCCAGCTGTGCAACAATGGGTGAAGCCACCGACTACAAAACCAGTAGGCAGGAATGGACAGAAGGAGTATTCTCGTGAAGGCTTCCTCCAACCCTCCAGCCAAACAACATCCGAGTCTTCCTCTAACCGGCTTGATGAAGTCCGCTAAAGGCGAACGGTCTTCTCCTTCACCAACTCGAAGATCCCGTTCGGCGCTGTCACCACGTGCTACCTTAACCCGGCCGCCGTCTGTCTCGCCAGTGCGCACCACCAACTGTTTTTTCTGCATTGGACTCCACAGACCGACCGCACAACCAAGCCGATGGTTCTGTGGACTCCATAGAGTAGGATCCTCCTGCTCCTGTGCCCTGAAGTAGCGACTCTACACCAGCTGTCACTCGGCGGCCGCCGAGTTGACACCCCTCCATCTCTTCCTCCTCCTGACTGTCCTCCAATGGAACTTTCGCGGTCTTCGGTCCCACAAACAGGATTTATGGCTGCTTTTAGCATCGCAGCATCCACTTGTACTCTGCCGACAGGAAACTAAATTGCGCCGTCACGACCACTTTGAGCTTCCATATTACTTAGCGTTTTGTTTCAACCTTCCCCCTGAGGTCGGCATTCCGTCTCATGGGAACGATCATGCTACTCATGCGGGATGACCTTCATAGTCAACCAATCTGCCTGACTACCTGTCTTCAAGCTGTTGCAATTCGTCCGTTCCTTCCCCGCCTGACGTTCCCTCTCTGTACCATTTATGGACCTCTGTCATTCGATGTCACCAGGGCAAACTTCCTTCAGCTTATTGGGAAGCTACCTCCCTCATTTTTGCTACTCGTTGACTTTAATGTGCATCATCCCCTCTGGGGTCCTCCCTGGACCTGTCAGAGAGGTTCCCTCTTTGGCTGACCTTCTTAAACAACTCAACCATTTCTGCCTTAACAATGCAGCACTCACTTTCCTTTCTGACTCCTCGCACACATATTCTCATTTGGACATATCTTTTTGATCTGCTCAGCTTGCCCACCGACTTGAGTGTTCCGTTCTTTCTCACTCCTATTCGATCGACCATTTCCCGTGTGTTCTCCGTTTGCTGACATCTACCCCATCGGCGTGCACGCCCAAATGGCAGCTTACTAAGGCTGACTGGCAGCCTTACTCCTCACTGGCGACCTTCAAAGAACAAGATTTCCCCAGTTGTGATGACCAGGTGGACTATCTCACCAAGTTATCCTTACTGCTGCAGACCATTCCATTCCTCGTACTTAATCTTTACCACGTCGTGTTCCAGTCCCTTGGTGGACTGAGGCATGCCGTGATACAGTTCGCGCACAGAGACGTGCTCTCCGCGTTTTTAAAAGTCATCCTACGACGGCAAACTGCATTCATTTTAAACAGGTGCTTGCAAAGTGTCGTCGCGTCCTTCGGGATAGCAAACGACCTAACTGGCTTTGATTCACTAGTTCTTTCAACAGTTCCACCCCTTACACTGTCGTGTGGGCCAGCCTCCGACGGCTCTCTGGGACCAAGATCCATACCCCAATTTCCGGGCTGACAGTAGCAGACGATGTAATTGTGGACCCTATTTCCATCCCCAACGCCTTGGGCCACCATTTTGATGAATTTTCGACATCTTCCCATTATCACCCTGCCTTCCTCCATCGGAAACGAGCGGAGGAGGCTCGGGCGATACCATTCTCTTTTCCGAATCGTGAGTGCTACAATGCCATCTTCACTATCAGGGAGCTCACTCATGCTCTCAACTAATCCAGATCCTCCGCCCCAGGGTCGAACGCCATCCACATTCAGATGTTGCAGCACCTTTCTCTTGTGGGCAAGCACTTTCTGCTTAACACGTACAATCGCATCTAGGCAGAGGGCACATTTCCCGGACGCTGGCGTGAAGCCACTGTCGTACCCATACTTAAGCCCAGCAAGGACAAATCCTTCCTTCTAGCTACCACTTCATCTCTCATACCAAGTGCGTTTGCAAGGTGATGGAACGTATGATTAATGCCTAGCTGGAGTGGTGGCTCGAATCTCGCCATTTACTCAGGACTGCACAGTGTGGATTTCGAGCGCGGCGGTTTGAGTTGACCATCTCGTTACTTTGTCCACCCATGTCATGAATGGTTTTCTGCAGAAATCCCAGACTGTGGCCATGTTTTTCGATTTGGAGAAGGCCTACGACACCTGCTGGAGAATTAGTCTCCTCCATACTCTTTACAAGTGGGGTTTTCGTGGCCGCCTGCCCTGTCTTCTTTGGGCATTTTTCCAAGACCGAGTTTTCAAGGTGAGTGTTGGTTCTGCCTTGTCGGACACATTTATCCAGGAAACTGGTGTGCCTCAGAGGTCCGTCCTAAGCGTCGTTCTCTTTGCTGCCATTAACCCTATAATGGCCTGTCTCCCGCCAGGCATCTCCATCTCCCTTTTTGTAGACGATTTTGCCATCTATTGCAGTTATCCACGGCGTCTTCAGCGCTATCTTAATCGTCTTTACTCCTGGAGCATCGACAATGGCTTCCGCTTTTTCCCTGACAAATCGTCTGTATGAGTTTATGGCGGCGCAAATGGTTGCTCCCACCATCTCTACATCTTTGGCCTGTTGTCCTTCCGTTCGTTGAAACTACCAAGTTGCTGGGGCTCATGCTTGATAGGAAACTCTCTTGGGCCTCCCATGTGTCTTACCTGGCAGCCCATTGCACGCGGTCCCTCAGTCTCCTACGTGTCGTCAATGGTACTGCCTGGGGTACCAATCGAACCACCCTCCTCCATTTGTACCGGCGCCTTGTCCGTTCGAAACTCGACTATGGGTGCTTTGTTTATACGTCTACTCATCCATCCCTCTTATGCCGTCTCAATACTATCCACAATCATGGCATCATTTTGGCGACGGGCTCCTTTTAAATCAACCCAGCTGAGAGTCTCTATGCTGAAATTGCTGAACTACCACTGTCCTACCACCGTGGCTTCCTCTCAGCAGGTATGCATGCCGTTTGTCTGTCATGTGTGGCCACCCTTCCTATCCCTCCTTTGACGATTCCTTTGATCGTCAGTATGGGGTTCGTCCCCATTCTGTGTTACCTCCTGTAGTCCGCTTCCGCCACTTGCTATGGCAGCTTCACTTCACACTACCTGCAACTTACCCGGTGGGTGTGACCCCTTGACCACCTTGGCTTCGTGAAGTGGCCTATTTAACTTCGGTCTTCATTCGCTTCCTAAGGACACTACTCCAGCCTCGGTCTATCGCCTCCAGTTTCACGACCTTCACATGGAACTTTGCGATAGTACCTATGTGTACACTGATGGCTGTCGGACTGACTATGGGGTCGGGTGCCCCTTCGTCATTGGCACCCGTGTCTTTCGATATCAGCTGCCGGCACACTATTTACAGCCGAGCTCTTCGCCTTGCATCAGGCAACGGAGTACATTCGGCGACATAGTCTTTCCAATTGTGTCCTCTGCTCAGGCTTACTCATTTCCCCCAAAAGTCTATCTGCACTGTACACAGCTCATCTCATAGCGCAGCGTGTCCAGGAAAACTGCCCCTTGTTCACTCTTCGTGGAGCCAGTATCATGTTTCTGTGGGTTCCTGATCATGTCGGTCTGCTAGGAAACGAAGCTGCTGACGCAGCTGCCAAGGCTGCAGTCCTCGTACCTCCGCCCACGAGTACCTATATTCCCTCCGATGATCTCTGTGTAGCCGTCTGTCAGGAGGTGCTGTCTTGGCATCGCCAATGGTCCTCACTTTACGGGAATAAGCTCCGGTTCATTAAGCCTCTCACAGCACCTTGGACAACCTCCTCTCGGCCTTCCAGCCGGGAGGAGATTATTTTAACTCACCTGTGTATTGGGCAGTGCCTTTTTTAGCCATCGGCATTTGCTAAGTGGCGCTACTGCACAACTTTGTACACATAGGGATCAAATTTTAACTTTCCACCACTTCCTGCTGGAATTCCATTTTTTTAACAATTTGCGTTCCAGCATGGGTTTTCCGTTTGATTTATCAGCCGTATTAGCGAATGACTCGCGGGCTGTCGACCGCGTTTTACTTTATATACGCCGAAGCAATATGGCGAAGGCCATTAATTTTTAGTTTTGAGCCTCCATTTCTGCATAATGTTTTTTAGCCCTTTTTTCCACGTGCCTGTTTTTAGCTGTCTCCTGTTCAGTCCATTGGGACTGACGTATAGTCGTTTAACTCTCCTCTGTGTTCCTATTCTATAGTTTTGACTCGGGCGCGTATGACCCCAGTTGTTTTTTGCAAAACAACATAGACAAATTGAGCAGCTTAGGAGCAACTTTTGATACATCTTCTCTTTTGATAACGCAAAGAACATCATAATAAAGTAACTAGTAACATCACCCAAACGAGAACAGGGACAAACATTGACGGCAACACACTTCAACTTTGTACCACAAGTTGCACTTATTTTACAACGTAGACGCCATTTGTGCCAACGAAAGGAAGTTCCATGCCAGCCATGTATTTCATTTACAGCAGAGGCGGGTAGCGCAGCTCGTTATTTCTCGTACAGTAGATACTAAGTGAGAAGGACGGACGAAAGATTGGGGTTTTACGTGCCGCCTATAACGAGGACATTACACTGGGGAAGGTAATTATGGAGAAGGGAATGACAAGGTTGCAGCCTTTTGCTCAGTATTACTCAGCCTCTACTCAGAGCAAGCAACGAAGGATACCAAACAAACATTTAGAAAAGCAATTAATTTCAGGGCATCGTACCAAAATATTCAAGTTTTACCGAAGATTTTATAATTTCGACAGAGATGATGAAGGACTTGGATTATTGGTTAAATGGAGTGGATAGTATGACTCAACAACTTAACTCTGGTTTCCAACTCATCTGGCCACAGTGCTTGGATAAGCCTAATTCTGAAAGCAGTGTTACTGATGCTTCTTCAGTATTCCTCACATTGCATTATTCTAAGTAATCAGCCTGAAGAGTGGGGTACTTTACTAGGGAATGATGAGGTGAGAAATTTTCCAGATTGGTAAATATTGGGATAATGAATATCAAAATAGGTAGTTCACTTGATGAAGAACGGCCGTTTCTAAACAGGGAACTCACAGAGGTCGTACAGAAAAATATACGTAGAAAGAAAGTTTGGAAAACTTACGAAACACTGCACATTATTGACGGAAGAAATACGTACAGAAACGTTCAGAAAAAGACAGGACTGCAACAAAAAATGGCACTGTGGAATGAAATAAATAAGAAGTCCAGGTAAGCCAAGGCGAAATACTACAGGAACAATATGAGAATCGAAATAGGAATGGTTGTCGAACGGACTGATACATTGTACAAAATAGTCAAAGAAACGTTTGGTGAACGTAAAAGGAAAAATGTCAGCATTAAGAGTGCAAGAGGAATTCTACCGTTGAACGTAAATAAGAGTGCGGGGGAGCACAATGAAGACGGTAATTTTTGAGAACGTTTCTGTTGGAAAACGGCGGCTTTTTATTACTTTAAAATGAACATAAAGCGTCAACGGAAAGATTTCTTTTTTAGTTTATCTGTTTCGGTCTGTTTTAGACCATCTTCAGGCCTGATAACATGTCGGTAGGCGGTGGCGGTGAACGGATCAGGCGTTACGACGCCACGCACACACATTCACCTCCACCGCCAACCATCACGGTATGTGGTCTGAAGATAGTCCAAAACAGACCGAAACAAGTAAACTCACAAAAAAATGAAAGAAAAATTTAAAAAAATCTTACAAAAATGGTTCAAATGGCTCTGAGCACTATGGGACTCAACTTCTGAGGTCATCACTCCCCTAGAACTAAGAACTACTTAACCTAACGCGGTTCCAGACTGTAGCGCCTAGAACGGCCACGCCGGCCAGCTAAAAAAACTTACAGTTGGGACTGTTAATGTTCATTTTACAACAACGAAACAAGCTGTACAGGGTACAATATATGCAGTAAATAGCTGATGACGTTGGCTGTAAGTTCTACACTGAGACAGAGAGCTTAAAACAAGAGTGGAAATCGTAACTGCCGAAATGGTACTGAAAACGCATAAAAATTACAGAATTCAGTCGTAGTTGCAATAAATATGGAATTATTAGTTCTTTATTTGCAACGTATTTCGCCTGTACAAAAGGCACCTTAAGAAAATCTAGAAAAATTACAAAATCCAGTAAAAATATAATGACCATAAAAAAGTTCTAAAACAACGAAACCTCGTAAAAATTCTTTAACCCTACAACATAAAAGTTGCAGCTGAGGGGGGGGGGGGGGGGGGATAGTAAATAGAGAGTACACTAACTTCCATAGAATGAAATATAAAATTTAACACTTACCGAACATGGGTAAATATCCATCTCGTTAAATAAGAAATCAAACGCGAAAAAGTACACCCAGAGAATAATGGGCCAAGTGCATGTATCACGCTACAATACGGAACAATGCCGATGGTCGCAATTTTACCTAAAACAAGAACGACATTAGGTCATATACATGATTATTAGGAATAGTCATAAAAGAAAAACAAGTAAAAGCCTATCTTGTGAAGGTTTACAATAATGTGCTTACACACCATAAACCAATAACTCTGACATGGTAAAATCAAATATGACTTTTCAAAAATACAGTTTCTCTCAACAGCTTAAAAAAATCATCTGTAGAAGGAAAACAACACTATTAAACTACATAAACCATGACTTTAGACAACAGGAAGAAGCAAACTGCCTGCATGTCGAATGAGCTAAGACATAGATATTATTTGACTTACAATATGGAGACAAAGCCCGAACACAAAACACAGCCCGTTTACATCTGCCTTATATGCACAACCATACGTGTTAGCTCAGGTCTGACGATAACTAAGGCTTACTGTGTCGTAGTACTGGGAAGCTCGCCAGGTGGCGACACTACGGTTTCCAACTGTAGAGGACTGTGTGTAAATGATCGGGGAGAAAGCCTAGTGTCTGAGCCAACATAAATTCATAAGCTCGTTTGAAGACGCGTATCACTGCATCGAAAAACGCCTCATTTTTCGACAATAACAGTTCGTTCAAAAGCCTCGGTGAATTTTTGATGTCCAGTGAAGGGAGAACATTTTTTTAATTTGCCCTTTCTTCGTTAGCAAGTGTACACTGAATCTGACGGTAAATGACTTCCCCGGTGGTCTTCCCGACTTATTCGGGCAGATATTCTGGGCACCTACTTTTATAAAACAGCGACTTAAATAATTCGTTGGGTGCGCGTTATGGGGGAGAGAATACTGAATCGGGCTACCAGAGAAAAAAACAATTTGGACGTTAGTCTGTTTAAATAACTTTGCTAAATTATAAGAAAAAGGGCCTAAAACAGAATAGCAACTCGTAACTCGTGTAACGCCACGTACCTCAGAAGTGGTGGTGGGGGGGGGGGGGGGGGGGGGGGAGAGTAGTGGCCCAGGTTTCATGGGCCCGTTGACGACAGTTTATTTACGAGGCTTACGAACTGTCCGATGACGCAACAGAAAAAGAGCTTCGTGAGACTTACGATCAGATTAAGTGGACGTCATTGTTAAGATTACTTCGAAAGTCGAGTTGGTTTATAGCGTGAGTGAGTCTCGAGATATACCATTAGATGTTCCAAAAAGTATCATTCCGAAAACAGCAGGGGCGCATAAGTGCGAGATCTATCTCTCAGTCAACTTAAGACCCATGCATCCAAGTTGTTGACAGGAATGATACACCGAAGAATGGACAAGACAAGCAAGCATCTGTCAGGTGATGACAAGTTTGCCTTTACGAAGGATAAAGGCACCAAAGAGGTAGTTTTGACCTTGCGTTTGACACTGGAAGCGAGACTTACGATGAATTAAGGCACGTTCAAAGTGTTTGTCGCTATAGTCAAAGCGTTCGGCGATATAAAATGGCGGAAGTTTTTATATAGGAAAAGACCGTTGATGCACGGTACGCATAGTAATTAATAGGGAATAATAAAACTGAAAACCGAGAGTAAAATTCTCCAATTAGAGGAGGAAATTACATTTCGCACCTCCTGTTCAGTTTGCACGGTAACGAAGTAACGTACACGAGTAATATTAAATTGCTGGGTTAAATGATGTCAGTGGAAATTTTAGCATATGAACAGCTATCCAAAGTGAAAATGCGCTTTGTGTACAGTGTAACGAGCGAAGACTTTCAGAGCAAACCAAAGAAAGACGAACTAATGAGTAGTGACAGAAATGCGATTAGTAACAAGAGACGAGCACAGGCAAAAGATGAGTACTAATGTCAAAAACTGACCTCAGTTGGAGGAACAATTTTCCGAGAATGTACAGTTAGTCTTCAGCAGAGCATTCTCACGGACTGTGGGATCACAGGATAAAAAGAAGAGAGTAACATTTGAAAAGTGGTTCTTTCAATACTATGAAGTGACAAAAGTCACTCGATACCTTCTAATATCGTTTCATGCTTCCTTTCACCTGGCGTAGTGCAGCAGTTCGACCTGGCGTGGATTCAACAGGTAGCCGGCAGTCCCCGCTGCCTTGTAGCCGTCCATAATTGCGAAAGTGTTATCGATGCCGGATTTTGTACACAAACTGACCTATTGATTATGTCCCATCATTGTCTGATGGGATTCGTGTCAGTCAATTTGGCTGACCAAATCACTAGCTCGAATTGTCCAGTAGAGTAGCTCACCAGCCCCTTATAAAAATTTAAGGTAAAACAAGGTGAAAGGACTGGGTCCCACATTCAGCTTTATTTAAAACACCTTTCGAAATTTTTAGTTTCCCAAGATATATAAGATTTAGTCATACAGTCTTAAAATTTTTCAACATACAAAACATACAATAAGGTAAGTTCACATAAAACTACAGAATCAGTGAAATGGGCGTTCATGTTAAACTTTCAACAAGAGTAAGATTTTGTAATTAAAAATTAGTCAAATTCCATTTTACAAATTGCGAAACTGATTTATCAGCCCAAATAGCAACCTGTAATAATCTGTGAAATGGGCCTCAAGCTTAAATTTTCAGCACAAAGTTCCTTACACAATTCCTAACTTGTTAAATTTAAATTTATAGAAATTTTAAGATATTGAGTAATCAGCCTCATTAACTTTAAATTGTAAGAATTCACAGGATGGGCATTTAATTTAAATTTTCATAAACAAACAACTCCAAGTAAAAAGCAATGATATCAAAGGTTCACAACATTTTCAACAATGAATAATCTGGCGCAGATCCTTGAACATTGAACTTAGGAAACCTTGTATTTAATTGGAGCCCTATCGGAATAGTTGAAAACAGCTAAAATAAACTCAGACCCCTGAAGCAGGACATCTCTAAAACTCCCAGCACCCAAGTATCAAGCATCATATAAAGGACTAAATAGGCTCTAAAGGGGAAAGCAATATAATTTGCAATAATGAATATTGGTTACTGAAACACAAAAAAACTTAAGTATAAATGCAGCGAGCAGGAAATAATAGTATCACTGTCAAAACTTATCACGCCATGCACCGTACCCTGCCAAGAGGAAACGGCACCGCCGAAATACGGTCCAAGGGGCGGTCCCAGGGCTCGTTCAACTCCAAACGTTTTTACCTCAGCGCGAACATAGGTAAACGGTGGCGGTGTGCCCCTGGTACTGACTCGTAGAGCAACCCTTAAATAAATTACTACATTATTTTGAACTCTGCCAATAAACTGGCAAAGCCACAATTAATAATAAAACTAAGATGGCTTAGAAAATTAAGTTCAAGTTCAATAGAATAAGAATGAAATAAGATAAGATTATGATGCAGATCACCGAAAATTTTAATGGATACTTACTTGTTGTCACATGCATCTAGATTGCCATAACCAGCTGATGTGTACCATACCGATTACACAGGCCCACAATAACCCACATATACGGTAACAGTAGTCTTTCATGTGGGCCAAGGCTTGATAATAACTAAAACAATATAAAACAAAATTCAGGGCAACTTAACATTAAACAGAATGTTTAAAATCTAGTTTGCCAATCCAAATTTTTAAATGTCTCGATCACATTTGCCTGAACACACAACACAGCAACTAAAATGTCAATTCCCTTTTTTTATGTCTATAGACAATCCACTATGGATAAAATTCATATAGACAATTCATTGTAAAATAGCAGATGGCACACTGTCATTTCCATTTAAAAGTTACAAAACGAAACTGCTCCTTTAAGTGTAATTAAAGCAAAGGCAGCAAGAAGATAAGCAGTCCGCCTTCAGGGACGCCCCACACCACTTGTTCTTCATTTCAGCCACGTTCCATGGAGACAATAATAGCACCAATCACTTGCCGAGCAACGGCACACACAACACTAGAGTTCGCCATCAACTCAGCCCAACGCTACTCTCTACACGCCATAGCAGGACTCCCTCGCTACAGGCGAGAAAATTGGTAAAGATTAACTTTCTATAATCGAACATGGACCGGAGCAGCCGCTACGGTTCAATCTCCCCCACCACATGTGCAATTCAACACGCCACTGTGCTGGTAACCAAAGAATGAAGGAGCGGTAACATAATTATTTCTCCATTATTGGTGTAACATGCACTTTCATTGCTTTACCGAAACCCAGTTTGTGGACTAGGAGATTAACTGGGCTTAAACCTTCAGCACCTCACTTTGCCTCAAGAAGCATGGACCCAGTCTGTGAGAACCCCTAGCATCCTTTCTCTCAACAATATTTCCTACCTTCACCTTTATCTCACCGGTCCTCTGAGTATGACGGCCTATAGTGCACCAATTCTATATGCCTGGTCCTCATCCAAATATGCTGATTGACTCCGGAGTAATTTTATCAGGGAGGAGCTCCTTGACTGACCACAAGTTGGCCAAAGGATAGTTCCACTTATTCTAAGAACGGGCATGAAAAGTGATGAGGACGAACTTAACGTTTAGATTTACTCTCTCATCAAAAGACGGCTGAGGGTAGTAATGGGTAGTTGTGATGTGCCTAATGGCATGCTCGATACAACATTTCTTAGATTGTCCTTACATGAAGGCTAGGGCGTTATCACTCATCAAGAATTTGGTGGCATAAATATGAAAAAGATATTCAACAAATAGTAAAAATACAATATTGGTGTCACTACTCGACTTCGTATCAACCATGTGAATCTGTAAAAAGCGTTGATGAGACTATAAAATACTAACCCCTGTTTAAGTACGAGGAAGAGGACCCACGTAATCAATAAAAAGTTTTACTCACACTTCCCCATACACGACGAACATCCCTTTGCCGAATCTTTGCAAGAGTTTTATGGACACCTGAGTGCCCATCTAACGGCGAATAATGGAATAATAAGTAGCAGTGGTGGAGGTGCCAGCTCCTTTGGTAAACAAATATAATTGTGTCTGCCTTCCCTTGGTAACAATGCCTTCCTTTAAAGTGTGCTCTGGCACCTGATCCCTCTGGAGTAAATTAGCGTTTAACCAATTAAATAAAGAGGTCCTGCTCTTGTATCTTCTTAAGATCTGCAAAGAGTTTTGTGACCTCAGTTAACATCCTCCCCTCTTCCCCCCCCCCCCTTTCTCACTCACACATACAAACAAAACAAGTAACATATGCTACTACGATCCTTCCGCCTCAAACAATGCATTAAAGCATCTGAAGTTCGGTTAGACGGCCTTCTGATGTGCTTGACCTTAAACTGCAGTCAATAAATGCAGACCACCCAACGTGCTATCCGCCAGTTATTCTAGGGCACGCCAGAACCAGTTTCAAGCCTGGTTATCAGTTTACAGAAAGAATTCGCTGTGTTCGAGGTCAAACCTAATTTTTTCTAAAGCAAATAGCAGAGCTATGGCCTCCCACTCACCGAGCAAATACTTGAGCTCGGCTGATGGTAACCTCCTTCAGGCATAAGGTACTGTATGATGCTCGCCAAGTTGTTCTTGAAGGAAAAGGGCTACTACCCCTGTATCACATGCAGAAGTCTGAACAATAAATGGGAGCTCAAATTCAGGAATAGCCAGCACTGCAGGATTACGCAAAGCCACCTTAATGGCTCCAGAGGATGTTTGATGGCTTTCTCCCCTATTAAATACGTCGCCCTTTCTCTGCAGACTGTTAAACAGAGCCGTTAACTGAGAGAACTGGCTGTGCCAATAAACCTGGCCACCCTTTTCTCGTTTCTAGTAGGGTATGGGGGTTGGGGAGTGAGGGGTGGCAACCTTCGTTAATCGTGAGTCCTCCCTTGGGCAGTTCTAACCCCATCCGCTGAGACTACACGGCCCAAGAAGGAAATCTGTCCATGAGCCAATGTGAACTTAGAGGGTTTTCCGGTGAGTCCGGTTCCCCATAAGCGTGTTAGAACCTCTTGGACGTGTTTCAAATCTTCGGTAAAAGTGGCGCTATAAACCATCACGGTAGTGGTACTGGTAAAGCGGATTAAAACTTAAAATGACCGAAAACGTCATTTAAGAGGCAAGACAAAACATCAGCCCCACTAGAAAGTCTAAAAAGTACTCTGTTAAACTCCTACAGATTCCCGTCCGTACAGAATGTCTAACATGACTACAGTCCTAAGTCAATGTAATCTGATAACTGATAACAGGCTTGGTTCAAATCGAGCACAGTAAAGAAGCGCGTACGGGAGAACCAGATAAAAAATTGTAAAGATCGGGCAGTAGCACTCATTCAGGAATGACCTTTTGATTCCAAATCCTATAGTCCAGCACTGGGCGGCATTCTTCGCCTTGCCCTTTTTAGCTCAAGAAATGCGGGAAAGTTATATGGGGACGTCGTGATTGTGATTACCCCATCTCTCAGCATATCGTTTGCCTTCTGACGTAAGATACTCATTTTAGGAGGGGGCAATCTATATGCAACTTGGCACACCAGAATATCTACATCAATTAGTCGAAGTTTATACTGAATCTTATTAGTCACCCCCAGCTTGTTGGTGAAGACATAACGGAAAGTATCCGAAACTTATAGAAATTGTGCAGCCTCTCCGGATCCCAAATGACTACATGGAACCTCGATTACTGAGTCTGCACAACATTGACCACTCTGGAATTCCGACATGAACACAATACTATCCGTTCACAAGGGAGAAATATAAAGAATAAACTATAGATGAAAGACGACGTTGTGCTTCCTGGGGTGCAAGTTGCTGTACGATATGGATCTTGTACGGATACCATTTGAGAGTAGTTCGAAGTGGACCAAGAGATGCTAACTGTCGTGAAACATCACGCACACTGCCTGACGATCTGGAATTGCGCGCAACGTCGTCTGCCATAGCAACAGCGATTTCATCAACCACCTGTGGTGCAACCGGTCGTAAGCCTCTTCCTGGAGAGACGCTCAATTCTCCAGTTGATTTGAATTTCTTCATCATGTTCCGCACGCCAGGTGATGAAAGAGGACTCTTTCGTAATCCTTTCAGCTGACAACAGTTTCAAAGTGCAGCTGCAGCATTACTGTTATTTTGCTAATAGAGCTTCACCAATAATTCCCTGCTCCTTTTGTCCAAGCTCATGTTAACACGTCAACAAGTGCACTGCAACTGGTCACGTTGTGACACTATGAATCACGATGACTGATCACGGCACCTGGTGGCCGTAGTTGGAAATGGGCGATGGTGCTGTGATGCATGGAAATCATAAACTCCATAATCTGGACATCAATGCTACCAAGTTTGGTACTCGTACGGTAATTAGTTTCAGTGTTACAACATGTTAAATAGGCAAAGTTTAATTATAACCACCCGGTGTATTTACAAGACATTTTGCTAGTCGAATTCAATTACCCACTGCGTACACCTAGTGACATAGATGATGATGATGATGATGATGAGGTTTGGTTTCATGGGCGCTCAACGATGCGGTTATCCGCACCCGTAAAATTCCCAATATTTTTACAATCTAGTCTCGCCATCTTCCCGAATCATGATGAAATGACGAGGACAACACAAACACCCAGTCCCCGGACGGAGAACATCCCCGACCTGGCTGGGAATCAAACCTGGGACCCCGTGAGTCAGGCACAGCAACTCTAGTCAGTAGACCACGAGCGGTGGACCGTGGTATGGATAGTAATGTCTTCAACAATGATGTCGAGTGCAGAATGTAGCTTCAATTTGTAGTGTGTATGAGATGAATCGCTATAAATCTATTAAAAACGACGAGTGTATTGTCGCAGAAGAATCTGATAATAACGAAATTGTTGTTAGAGAGGCGTGAGTTCAAAACTCAGCAGGACTGTACACTTTTAATTTCTACATTCGGTTCGAGCACATGCTGGAAGTGTGCTATTGTCGAGAAAGGCGGCGGATATTTGATGACGCCCGCGCCAGAAGACAGCAGACCGATCTTAGCCAGCACCAACTGCGGAACGACGAAGGTGAAGAATCATTGTACTGGAATGTTCTATAGCTGTATATATACTGTATTTGTTCTGGCCGGAGGCAGTTCGCTCCGCGCTCTTGTATGTGCAAGTGCTGAATAAACCTTCGTTAAGTGAAGTTAGTGTTCGTTATTCATCTGCTTACACCTCCTTCTACGTCACATTATTCTGGTGGAGGCGCTGGGTATTGGAACTTGTGATGGCGCCCATTATCGACGATACAGTGGCTCACATCAGGCCACGACAGAGCCGCCGTTAACGTGGCGAAAAACCCGAATTCGAGCCATATTCATCTCATCGCACTGTATCGTAGACAAGAGAAGAAGAGGACGGTACGATGACAGCAACTGTGTGTCACCACATGAGACATCCTTCCGGGCTCTCTGGTGACGTTGGTCAAAATCCAAATAAGTGGCTGAAGGTATATGAGCGTATAGCCAAATTTAACAAATAGAATGACACCGTGTGTTTCGCTAACGTATTCTTCTACTTGGAGCGCACTGCCAAGCAGTGGTATGAGAACAGCGAGGAGAACTTCACAAGCTGGGACGTAATACAGGCGGAACTGAGCGAGTATTTCGGCGACACACAACGACAGAAGTGCAAGGCTAAAGATAAAATAAAATGCAGGGTACAGTGTCCAGGCGGAACTACAGCATCCTACATTCAAGACGTCTTGGAGCTGTGTAAAATAGTTGATCCTAGAATGAAGGAGGAAGATAAGGTTGCACATCTCATGAATGGTATTGCTGAAGACATGTATCAAGCCATACTCCTGAAGAAGGAGCAGACGACTTCATAAAATAGTGCCAGTATATCGAGACGATGCATCAAAAAAGAATTACATGCAAGAAGTTTGGACGGCTTCCAAATGTCGTATCGATGTCTGTGATGGAGGATGGAGGAAGCAACTGATTTCACAAGTGTTCTTCGTCAGATAGTGAGAGAGGAAGTTCAGAAGGCACTTGGATTGCACGGTGTGCAAAAATCCGAGACGCTTCAAGAGGTCATAAAGGAGGAAGTGGAACAGACATTGAACCCAATCCCTCGTCCTTCATTTCTGTTTAAAACGGTGAAAAATTCGAGACTCAGGCAGAGTTAGGTTTATACAATGGCGCATGAGGAACCTGTTTGCACATCAAGGAAAACTGATGTCTGGAGGACCCAGGATAACCAACCAGTATGTGTCCACTGTGGACAACCGGGACATGTGGTGCGCTATTGTCGAGAAAGGTGGCGGATATTTGATAACGCCCTCGCCAGAAGACAGCAGACCGATCTTAGCTGACACCAACGCCGGAACGACGAATGTGAACAAGTATATGTCAGTGCAGGACGACCTACGGAAACAATCTACTATAATCGACTTTTCAGATGTTACTCACTTAATTTCATTTAAATTACTTAAAAAAATTAATAAAACCATATATTTTTGTATCATTTTCAAGAATCTTCAAAATAATTAAATACTTTCATACAGAAGGTGAATGTAAGAAAATAAAATTTATATTTTTTTATAAAAGGTGAATTTAAGAAAATAAAATTTAATAGTTTTTTATAATAGGTAACTTACTAAAATGAATGAGAGGGGATTTAAAAAATATCTCTTATTTTTATGCTACAAGAGCCCTGGCATAATAAATTCACAATCAAACAGTTCAAAATTTTCACATCATGAATCCAATGTCATGAAATGTATTATTTCAATTTTTAAGTTTCTTCATTTCTCATTATTTCACTTTCATTTATTTGTTTTCAGTTAATTGAAAATCCAAGTCATTAATTAACATAGAATATCTGTCTGGTAAAATAATCTTGAACTGGTTATTAAGCTCAGTACCAATATTTTCTCCATATCTACAAAGCACATAAATATTCAGATCCAGGAAAATTATGTAACATATTTACCTCTTACTCACTTAATTTTTAATCCCTTTTGAGGCACTTGCATTGTTGAGCTTAGTCTCCATTTACATAGAAAAAATTTTAATAGATTTCCTATAGTTTGTAATGGCTGTATGGTTATGTATCAATTTTATTTTCCAAAACATATATTTCATCATCATGAGAACTCAACATTTTCATGTTTGTTTCAACTGTGTTTTTTTTCTGTTGCAAATTTTATTAATTCTTCTGTACTGTTCTCTATTGATAAACAAACAATCTCAATAATCTTCTAAGCTTGTTCTAATTTTGATAGTACATTCCTTAACTTCTTTAGATTTTTTCTCTATTTTATCACCAATTTTATCAGCATACATTGTTAGTCTCACACCACAAATACTTCCATTATTTTTCCATTGCCTTCATCTTTCATTTTCCTTACAATTGTCTAGTTAACTTGTGGAATATGATAAATATTGTTTTCAGGATGGACACTAGTATCAAATTGATTAATCATCGATTTCACATCTTCATAGAAATCTTCAGTTCATATATTATAGATACAACTACATGTATCTTCATGACACAATCCAATATTCCCTCCATATTTTGGTTTCATTATCCTATACTGAAAATCGTACATAAGTCCTTGAGATAAATCATATATACTCATACCAACATAGATGGGTTTATTACATGTTATTTTTCTTCTCTTCAAATGAATAGCACCAATATTTTCATTAAATATAGTTCTTGCTTTTAAGGTTTGGTTTTGCAATTAATTTATCACATTTTTTCCATCTGAGACTAATTTTGTATCCACTCTATTTCTAATATTTGGCAAAGTCCTGACAAAGATGTAATTATTAATCAAATTATAGAAATAGTTCTCAAAATGATTTTTGGCATTAGTTCTCATTTCTGTAGTTTAATCGATATACTTCTTCAATGAATCCCACTGTTAAAAATTTAAAACTCTATGTATTTTTGTTAATTGCGTTCCTAACGATAAATTCTGCTTAATATTTCTATAATGAACTACATATTTATTTTTATCGTTATAGTAGTTGACAATTTGCTTTCTTTCTTATTTTCAGTGACAGTTGAACGGATCTTAGAACTGAATATTGTTGCCCAAATCTTCATGTATATCATATAATTCCTTTGGATACTCTAAATCTATTTTAATTTGATCTCTTTTCAAATTTGATGAAAGTTTGTGCAGAAGTTATAAATTGAAAAGTGTCAGTATATAACATTTATAAACTTTCTGTTCTCTTACAAAAACTGATAAATCTATCTTCATTGTTTGGTATTTAATCTAGTTCTTTGCTACTATAAAAAAGTACATCAACAAAAAATGCGAATGATATGGTAATAAATTATGTAGATTATCTTATAAAAACTGAGATGTTTTAACTGAAAATTACATTTATTACGTAATAGATTTAAATGTTTTGGAGGCAAAAGAGCAAGATGATAAACTTTTTTTGGTGAATAATGACAGTTACATATGTATAATTTTTCGACCCTGCATATCTTGAATTTTATTCAAGAGTTAATGATTTCATCTCTTCAAATTCAGAATATTTTTTTCGGTTTCTTCAGTTTCTTCTTTTATACATTCAATAAATTTTTTTATGACAACTTGGTCATCTATAGAAAACAGGATCTTTGTGGTGTCCATTTACATATTTAATATTAATAATCCACTTTATCATTATGAGTAAAAAAATCACTTTTGGGTACTACTTATCTTTTCTATTTTTAAACTTATTTTAAATTCTAGCTACTTTTTCACAGATGTAACATCTTTCTGTCTCTGCAAATGCACACTGAAAATAAAATGTGTGCAGCAAAGAGAGGTTTGGTTTATGGTTACATACAGAAACTTTAAATAATAATAATCTAGTCAAAAGAACTGGAGAGATTATTTACACAAGAGGAGAAGAAAAATTAGAACGATTTAAACCAATTACACAACCATTCTGCTATAATATTATGGTACTTAAAAATTACAGATTAAATACACTGTAAAAATATGTAGGCAGAAAGCAGCTTTTAGTTAAGAAAGAAGTAAATAGTTACTTGCAATGAGTATTCTCTAAATTTTGTTCTGGTAAAACAAGTTGTTAATGCTAAGTTACCTCTTGTTTTTTATTCAAATACAACAACATTTAAAGGAGCTTAACAAGTTATTAATGTAGATATAGATGTAATGCAAAATAAATCTATAAATCCTGTTTTTTTCCTTACAAAATACAATTAGCAGAAGCCAAGATTGCTGTATTACTAAAAGATCTGGCACTAATATTGCAAGAAGTTCGTAAAAAATATTATTATTTATTAGATTCTACATCATTTAGACGTAACCCAAGATTTTGCACCAATTTTAACAAAGAAGAAATTCTCAATCACTTTAGAAATAATTTTAGTTTTTGAATGCAAGGAGACATAGGGAAGAATGCAATAGAGCTATCAACAATAATGATTCTGTAGGAGAAACTGTTTAACTTCTAATTCTAGAGTAAAAAGATACAACAAATTTATTTGCCAATTATCGAGTCCTGGAGTTAACAAATAGTTGAAAACTATACTACAGATTTTTTTACATTGTCCAGATAGAAGTTTAAGAGAACCATTCACCTCTACATTAACTAAGGAAAAAGATATTACAAGACTGGAAGCCACCATTTATATTTTATTAATCGATATTTCTAAAAACCAATAATAGACTGTTTTGAGTTAATAACAAACAACAGGTGGCAAAAATTAACAAATCACACAATAGTTGCTATCTTATTTATAAGAATCTTTTGCAATATGTTTATTGATGGAACAAAATATGAACAAATTGACAAGCAAACAAATAAAATTTAAAGCCAATAATAAAGCAGAAAGAGAAACATTAGATCAATTTGTTTTATCTGGTTAGATTTAAGTGTTTATCTATTACTTGCACAGAAATTTTTGGAGAGGCACAGAATGTAATTTCTGTAAAAACAAACATGCCTTATAAAAGCTAGAGATACATAAATTTCTAGATACAATAGCTTATTGCTTATAATACCAGAGGAAGTAGAAATTTTTTGGGAAATGGTACCAAAATGCTGAGGTCATCGGTTCCTAGACTTACACATTACTTAAACTACCTTACACTAAGGATAGCACACACACACCCATTCCCAAACGAGGACTGAAACCTCCAACAGCGGGAGCAGCATGAGCCATGCCAAGGCAACTCAGACTGCCTGGCTAAAGAAATAGATGTCATTGAATTCAGACTAATAAAACCGAGTCATTTTATTCCGTTTGCGTGTAGAAATGTAATAAATAGCCACAGCAAACTTCAATCATATACAGTTAAAGAAATGTGAAAAGGAAATACGGAATTTAAGCTTAGAAGAAAGAAAATATTTGGATAATACACAACTTTTAAAAGATGTATATAAAAGTACTTTGGAGTACAATAAAAAAATGACAGAAACAGAAGGAGAAATAAATTATTTTAAATAACAATGACTGATTTCCTAGAATGGCTATTTTAAAATTCATGCTTCTGTTGTAAATGTTAGAAACAAGTTCGCATATGTAGGTGTATTAAGTGCATGGAGTGGTAACAAATCTACTCACATTGTTAAATGTCAAAGAAATAAATTTATAGACATGAAGAAAAATAGCAATATTCTTAGAAAAAAGGAATTTACTTGTAATCCATATAGTAGTCTTCTGTAAGACTTAGAAATTTTTTACTGTTCTATAGAAGAACAATTTTTGGAAACACACAGATTTTTTCCACTGATAAAATTTTTTTGTGTGGAATAGCTTACATAAAAATACATCCAATTTTCGAAAACGAAAACAGATTATTGAATCAAGAAGAAGATAAAAAACAATCAAAAGTCTATAAATGTGTTAAATATTAGGAAACATAAAACTTTAAACTGTAAACGACTAGAAGATCGAGAAGAAGGAGTACAACTAATGATTTCAACATTACAATCGAAAATAATCGAGGAAAAGATAAATTTTTAATCTTGAAAATATACTAGGATGTTTATATTACAATTACTGGCTGGAAGAAGAAATTAGAAATAAAAAATATAGATCTAAATTACAAGATTATAGTTAAACTAGACAATATTACAAACAACCAAAGAAACAATGAAAGACTAGTTTTTCTTGTTTAATTTTTATATGTATTGTCAGTAAGTGACTTGCTGTTTAAAAATTACAATTTGCGATAGAATAAGAGATGCATTTTTGTAGGGAGCACATTGTGCTCATGTGGATGCTTGTAACAATAACCTAGTAGCCAAGATTGCGGGAATTCTTTTTATTCCATGATTACCAGTTTTGGCAAATCTTAAGCTACCATCATCGGATCTTGGGACAGATACAGGTTACAATATCAAGGCAAACAATAGTGATATTAATAGTTGCCTATAACATGCAGGCCTTACAAAATTGTCATAAATAGCACATAGGTGTCCAAGAGAGATGTCATTATAAATGTTAAGTGTGTCCAACAGATATAAGCGCAAGCAAGGTAATTTTTATTTGTATGCCTGTCATTTTTTTTGGATTTTTGTTCCCCCAGTAAACATATTGCAATACATTGTTATAAATAAGATAGCAACTATTCTGTAATGTGTTATTTTTGCCAAATTTTCGCTAGTGGAGCAGAAAACAAGGGAGCTTTCTCGAAATATTTGCTGGTATTTGCTATTAACTCTAAACAATCTGTTAATGGATTGAATTCCTGTTATTTTTGGAAATCTCGATTAATATAATTATAAATTTTTGATTCCAGTCTTGTAATTAGTTAAAGGGAAGGTAAATGGTTCTTTTAATCTTCTGCCTGGACAATATAAAAATCTATAATATGGTTTCCAAGATGTTTGTTAACTCCTGGACTCGATAACTGAAAAAAAAGGTTTTTGATGTTTTTACCCTAGTATTACTCTAAGATTTGTTAAGTACTCGATCATTTTTGCTTTGTTAAAAATTCCTGCAGAATCATGCATTGTGTCTAAATGTAATAAGTAATAATGTTCTTTACGAAGTTCTTGCAACATTTGTGCCACATATTTTAGTAATGCATCGATTTTGGCTACTACTTATTCTGTTTTGTAAGGAATATTAATATGATTAGTATATTTATTTCTTATTACATCCATATCTACATTAATAGCTTGTTGAGCTCCTTACATGGTGTTGTATTTGAATCAAAAATGAGAGGTAACGTAGCTTTAACACCAAATATTGCAGAGCCATATTTAGAAAATACTCCTTGCAAGGAACTATTTACTTCTTTCTCAACTAAAAGCTGCTTTCTGCCTGCATCTTTTGTACAGCGTATTAAATCTGTAATTTTTAAGTACCATAATATTATTGCAGAATGGTTCTGAAATTTGTTTGAATTGTTGTAATTCTTCTTCTCCTGTAAATAATGTCTCCAACATTTGTAACAAGATTATTATTATTTAAATATTCTATAACTAACCATAAGCCAAATCTCTCATTACTTGGTTTTGTCTTATTTCCAAGTAGCTCCATTATATAATATTTCTTTTTTTGTAGCACATATTTTATTTTGGCGTCCATTTATAGAGACAAAAATATTAGGTGTGTGAAAAAATAGGAAGAATTTAAAAAAGGTTAAAGTAGAAGAAATAAAAAGTCATCAAAACTGGGCAGCTGAAAGTAAAGTGACATAATTTTCTACATACATGAATTTTATGGTATTTAATTCACAGTGTGAAAACTTTGACTTTTTGATAGTGAATTTATTATTCCATGGACCTCATAGCAACATAAATGATACTTTATAAATTCATTCTAATGTGTTTTATTTATTTCCTTATGTTCGCCTTTTATAAAAAAAATATTTGATTCCTTTCCTTACATTCACCTTTTGTAAAAAATATTAGGCATTATTTTATTATGATCGCCCTTTTCTACAGAATAAATATTTATTTTGAAAATTGGTTACCGTGCTACGAAAAATACTCATTTTCATTAATTTTTATAAGTAATTTAAATGCAATTAAGTGAGTTAGAACTGAAAAGTACATTATAGTAGATAGTTTGCATAGGTTATGGATGACTTCTTATCTTCTATTGAACGAACGAGTGAAACAGTTTGTTGGTAGGTTTGTGGAGGTATGTGGCATTAGCTGTCGTGCACAGGTCACGTAAATTGCGTAAACAAAGTGCCACTGTTTCGAGTACACGGTTATGGCTCCCGATAGCAATCCAGATGGGTTCCATAGAATTCAAATCATGTCAATTTTGTCAGAAAGACATCAACGTGAGATCACTATAATGTCCTCAGACGACAGTAGCACAATTCTGGCTCAGAGAGACGTACAATTATACTACTGAAGGCGACATCGCCTTAGGTGAAGACATCAAGCAGGATGGGGTGCAGGTGGTTCGTAGCCCAGAGCGTGTATTCGATTACTACCATAGGCACCATGCAAGCTCAGGAGAATGTCTCACACAGCAGAATACTGCTCCCACCAAGCTGTGTTCTGCGTACTGCACGTTTCAAGCCATTGTTGACCTCGATGTTGATTTTTGTGGAGACTACTGTCGAAATAGTATGGCAAAAATGTGATTCACCTGAAGGACCGACAGGTTTCAATTGATCGATGGTCGAGTCCCAATTGACCTGTGCCCACTACAATCGTAATTGACGATGTTGTTGGGCTAACATGTGAACATATAGGTATGTATTTGAACAGAGAACAGTGAACAGTGAACTAGCATTGTGGTTGTCCAGCAGAAATGCCACAGATTAGCATCTGTCCTACTTCACAGAACAGACAAGCTTCCGCACCCCACCATCTATGAAGAGCCGTGGATGTCCATCCATTTAGCACTTAGTGGTGTTTTCACTATCCTTCTACCTCTTTCAGTAGATGCTCAAGACAGTTCCAAGTTATCATTCGACTTGCTTCACCGTTTTCGATATGCTAATTCACTGGCTCTGTGTTACAGTAATCTGCCCTTTGTCAAAGTCGCTTATCTCAATGGAGTTCCCATTTGCTGTCCATATCTATGCTAGGGTGATCCATCGTCAGTGTTTGCTCTGCTTACAGTGTTTATAGTACATAAGATTAGAGAAAGTAGGACTCACACAGGTGGGCTTTTCTTCTTTAACTCTATTTTATGTGAGTAGCATAAAATACCATATGGAGTATAAGAGTGTTCTAAAAAAATTTGGGAAGAGACATTATTCCTGCGAGATTCTCTTGTAAACGACCTAGAGTACTGGAAATCATAAAGAAAAGAGCAAATACCACATGTTTTCGTAACGGATTACAAAAATTCTGAACATGTATGGCTTGCGATAAATAATTATAGGTCGATAGGTAACTGCAGATATTTATTAACAGTATCATACTGATATTGGCGCTGCATGGTGGAAATATGAAACGTCTGCTGAGGTGACTTTCTCCAGTCATAGACGTAAGTGCATAATAAAATGTGATTCCCAGCCTTGGTTCTATAGAAAGTAACGTGTGCTGATGAATTGAGTTGAATCATCTGGCAGTGTTACATTGAATTCTAATATTCGATAGTCTGCTAAACAACTGTCATTATAAGTATCTATACAATAAATTTCCCCATTAAAACAATAGAGATGCAGTGCATTGTTTTATACTCATTTTAGGCCTGGATTGTCCTTTTTAAGTAATGTGTCTAGGTACGCTGTTTTGTCTTTCCATTACCAAATAATCCATTAAAACTACAGTCTTCCTTGACATGTGTACATCTAGCTAAAAATATGACACACGAGTGTTCTAATTTTACGAGTTATAAACTCAAAATACGTAATACTCACCAGACCAACAACATAAAAGCTATCATTACATCCTAGCGGACAAAAGTGAAGAATGTCCTTAGGACTACATATACGAAAACTTTAAGAGATAATAGTCTAAGGCTGCCTGACACACATCACTTCCTTTATGTAGTAGGAAGTTATAATTCGTTCTATATCTATGCCAGAAAGATAGTTAAGATCACTAGAGACGAATAGTTGATCTCTTTGTTCTCAAATTTACAGTCACTAGAATTTTCCATATTATTAACCCTAGCAAAATAACTTCTGGGAAAGTATTACATCCCATTCACCCAGTGATAGTCCACAGTAGAGCTGTCAACATCCCTAGTTGGTTGTTCTTGTAATCGATTTACAGGTTAAACAGTTAAAACTATTGATATTCTGAGAAGAGTTTATAATCGATTATCAGCCATGATTATCTGGACTGAATGGAGGAAAATCATTTTTAATAGCATCCAGAATCACTTTATAGCAAGCATATAATTAATTATTTAAATAATAATAATAATGTATGACGGTAAAATGTTAAAGAGAGAATGGTTACAGGAGGTTACAGGCTGGCAGATACAGCGATTGGGCTGTCCTCAGTGATTCAGCTGTGAAAGAGACTTAATCGACCAGTACATTGTGATGATATGTGAAACAGTATCTGTGCTAACTGCATCTTTGACCTCCTATCTCACCAACATGCATTTACTGCCCTCTAAATCACTGAGCTTTCTATGTGCTGAAAGCAGTAGAATTCCCACATCTTAAACTTCCACAGAGAACATCCAGAAAATGGTTAAATGTCTCATACATGAGTTGAAAATTTAGAAACAAACGACAAACAATAGCATTGGGTGTTAATCTAAAGCATGTAATACACAGATACCATTTTATCCTCTATCAGGAAACAAGCCTTAATTTTGTCTGTAGTACTGTCAATATGTAATCCACGTGTATTACTTTATCATTCTGGAATCATACCACTTTACATTGCACCCAAAATTTTTTAAGATTCCAAATAATGACTTCCACCTCGTTTGTATTGGGAGAGAATATCACAGTATTCAGGAAAAGATATCGTTACCGAACCTCATGCACACAGAACTACTGGAAGTATGACAATATTGTCTTGCGCCATCTGTGCACTATTAAAGCACATATCCTCTCTTGTACTTACTTATTATGATAAGAACCAGCATCCCCATCTCTAACGATTTCTCTACTTATGTATGTCTGTGGGCTCTCTCAAATTTTAGCTCAGACTGTTCCTATGCCTCCATTACCAGTTTAGGCTGCTATTTTGCTTTTTACCAGACAACTGTGATACAGAATCGCAACACAGCCAGGGTACCACAAACCATACTGCTTCCTCGAAGTTTCAGTGCTAAAACACACTAACACACATACATGGGTTGCTGTGGGGGTAGAAAGTTGACATTTGCAGTTGAACACACACTCGCACACACATACCCAAACATGAGTTACACTATTTTGTGTGGGCTCACCATTGTCTCCTCTGTCAATGCTGCGGACAATGTTGGAGTTGGGGCGAGTGCAGTGACAACAGTGGAGGGTGGAAACAGCATTTCCAGACCTACCATAAGTGGGTAGATTTCAGAACGTTATCCTGGGTAGTAGATTGGTGGATCCAATCCAAATGTTATTGTGTTGATGGATCCGGTTCAGGAATTTGCGCAGGTGGAACCACCTCAAACAATTTTCCCAGATGTAGCACATGGTGTATTATTTGAAATAATATTCCCAGATGTAGCACATTGTGGATCCACCAAGAACAATTACCCTGAACCTATCGCAGGCGAATACACCTTTCAGATGATAGTCTGAACCCACCCTAATGCCAACGCCACCTGCACGCCTTCTCCACTGTCGCCGCTCACTGTCCCCACTGCCACCACTGACATTAATGGAAGACGGATTGGTGGGATGGAGGGGGGGGGGAGGCTCCATGCAAGAGATAAACACACAGAATAATGTAACTGAGCAACTGAGCTTTGTGTGTGTGTGTGTGTGTGTGTTAGTGTCTTTGGACTGTGAAATCACATGTGGTGTCATACTCTCTTATATCTACTCATTACAGCAGCAACTTGCGCCCCTTCTCTACCAATTAACAAAAAAAAGTGGAAAAATAACAAATATCCAAAGATTCAATAAAAACCTGATACAAAACAGTCGTACAGGACATCTGTATCCACACATAGCAAGCAGCAGAAATTTTTGTGACAGAAGCTCTATAACAAAGTGCCTGGAGGTAACTTGGATACAGAAAGCTACAAGGAAGAAAGAACTGCTAGAATTATACATCTTCCCAAAACTGCTCAAGATCAGAAGCTGAGAGAACTCGCAGACCACTTGCAAAAAGATTTGGAGTTTGTGATTTATAGAAATGAAGGAAGGGAGGGAGAGGCATGACATCACATATACACTTAAACATAGAAAACCGCTATCCAGGGAAAGGGGGAAGGTTGGTCGCTGTCGTAAAGCGTAGTTATAGGAAACAGTATGACACCACATGCGCTTTAATAGAGGAAAGACAGCGCATTCTAGAGAGAGAGAGAGAGAGAGAGAGAGAGAGAGAGAGAGGATTAAAAGACAATGTTCTTATATTCCCACTAGGTCTTATTGCATAAGGCTATAGGAATGTTATTTTATCCTGAAAGCTATTAAAATATTTGGTTGCAATGTGAACTGATATGATTCTAGAACTACAGAGGAATTTACATGGATCCCATATGGATGTTACTACAGATGAAATCAGGAGAAGTTTTCTGATAAAAGATAAACGGGCCCTGCACAAAACATGGATGGCATACATTTTGTCTACATGATTTTGATTCACGTCTAATACTACTATTTCTCGCTTTTCTAAATTCTGGAACCCATTATCGAACATTAAAACCTTATTTAAGTGTTCTCTCTGACAGTATCAGTTGTGGGACTTTTACTGCTTCTGACATATATGAAACTGAAAGTTTGGAATGCATTTCGATGAGAGAGTTGCAGTCAGTGCAGATACCGTTTCATACCATCCACCGATGCTGATAGTTCTGTTGTAGGCTATCTCTGGGTGGATGACTCTCTAGTTGCGTAAGCAAATTAGTATGGGATACAATACCTCCCAGAACCTTTTTTGCTAGTGTGAAGAATATGAGAAATTATAGTGAGTATAAATCTGAGAATCTAAAGAACCACTGTACTCTATCTCTATAGGACTGGACTGTCTAGCTGACGGAAAACAAATTATACATTCCTGATGCATAAAGGAGGCAATTCGTGATTAATAGGATAGGTCATTGCCTATCAAAGTCTTCATGTATAAGTCCTTAGTTCGTTCTGCGGTTTTGTCTGCTGAGATGTGATGCTATTTTATATGTTGATGATCATGTGATTGAAATGTCTTTTACGGTTATGACTCCTAAAATTATAATACAAGTGTTGTATCTTTAGATGGATATGTACATGATGCGGAAGACTAGTTTAAAGGATTATTCGGAAATGGCAGGATACAATGCCATATCTCGACACAATACTTAAAAAAATCTGAACCAGTAATATTTTATAAAGTATGCTTTTAATACTTGTAATATGGAAATTCATTATACCAAAAGTCTTACTGACTGCTAGAATTCAATGTTGCTTTGCTGGATTACTGGACTCCATTGACCAGCCACCTTACTTCTTATAGGTCGTAGAGTGGGAGCCACGTTGTGAGAAAGCTAACCAAAGACTGCGTTTTATAGGCAGGACACTTAGAAACTGCAACAGATCTACTAAGCAGACTGCCTACACTACGCTTGTCCGTCCTCTTTTAGAATACTGCTGCGCAGTGTAGGATTCTTACCAGATATAACTGACGGAGCACATGGAAAAAGTTCAAAGAAAGGCAGCACGTTTTGTATTATCGCGAAACATGGGAGAGAGTGTTACAGAAATGATACAGGATTTGGGCTGGACATAATTAAAAGAAAGGCATTTTTCATTGCGACGGAATCTTCTCACGAAATCCCAATAACCAACTTTCTGCGCCGAATGCGAAAATATTTTGTTGACGCCGACCTACCTAGGGAGGAATGATCACCACGATAAAATAAGGGAAATCCGAGCTCGTACGGAAAGATATAGGTGTTCATTCTTTCCGCGCGCAATACGAGATTGGAATAGTAGAGAATTGTGAAGGTGGTTCGATGAACCCTCTGCCAGGCACTTGAATCTGATTTGCAGAGTATCCATGTAGATGTAGATGTAGAAGCTCTCACACCTATTGCTGGCAGAAGCGTCACCTTACCAGATGTGGTTCAGTTCAACCATCCAGCACCAATGTCAGTATGGTGTTGTTAATAAATATCTGCAATTACTTATCAATCTATAGTTATTTTCGGCTTGCAATACATGTTCAGGACTATCGTGGTCTTTGCGAAAATATACACGATTTGCTTATCAGTCTGGGATACTTACTAGGTTGCATCAATAGATAAGAGCTGTAATTATCGCGTGAACTGAGATACAATACTTTCATAACAGATTATTTTACAGCCAGCCCAGCGTTTACATATTCCTGTTTCTGGACATATATCGGACATATGCTTACACAAACAGAATCATTATGTTTCTTAACGCTTGTCTGCACTGTAGGTCGCTTATTAGATAATCACAAAATCATACCGTGTCTTCCCGAACTTTTTTAGAACACACATGTTCCGTATGGTACCCAATGCCCTTCACTAAAAGTAGGACTAAACACGAAACGTCTACTTCTAGATGTTCTGCTTTCTCTTATCTTACGTGATACGTATGTTGTCAATTTGAGTTTAGGTAATACTAGCGTGTTGAGAGAACTAGCTATCAAAAAGTCCAGCATTACAATATTGTTGTTGGAGAATCTACTTAGGAAGTTGTTTGTCACAGCACTTGCGCGAATAAAAAAAGATTTACTGTTACAAGACGTGGCTATCAACTTTATGAATAACATGGGCTGGTCATAAATCTTTTTTCGATCATTGTTTTTTTTCTTATTAGGAAGAAGTTTTTGGACCTTCCTTGTGATACGTCAACAGTAATTTACCATCTGATACATAACCAAAACACATATTTAATGGCCACATAACGATTGTAAATATGACGCAAGTTACCGCACATTTGTCTTAGACACATTTGTCTTAGAACTTTTGTCCTTAATACAGCATATTTAATAAGTTCTCTCTGTGCAAGTTAACTCCACTAACCTTAGTAGTCATTACAGCAATTATTCTCGATATTTAGAAAAATGTATTACAACAAATACTTTTAAAAGATTTTACGGCTGTGTTTGCACTGGCTGCAACGCATTAATGACATGTGATGCACACTGCCTGTCTACTTAAGCACTAGCTTTCTGTGAGCGATTACAGACTCCTTCCATGCACAGACCCACCTGATATCTCGTATCTTTGCGTAGCTGCAGAGTGACCTGACTGTTCTCGGCGCCATGATTTCTCGCAGGGGGAGACAGATCTTGCCCGTTACTGCTAATGGCACACATGTCAGTGATTCGCCTAATTTGTCAGTTTGAGTATAAAGATTTCTCGGCCTACCATCAGCTATTGCACGCATGCTGAAGCGATGGTGCCTCTTATCCAAGGTTAGCTGTTTCATTTACGTGGGTAATGCCATTGTGACGACGCCTTTGAGCTATCTGGTGCCTTGTAGTGCTGGAGGCACTTTTAGCGATTGAGAAGAAATGGCTATGACTCTAATGTTATCAGGTATGTGCAGGCCATATCTTTCTCCAGCAGCCAATGCATATGCGTTGTTCGAAAGTTGAATCCCAGGGGTGATACCTCTTCGGGTAATCTGCTTATCTAGAGATCTCCGCAGATCTCTCTCAGGTCGCATTTTACCATCCAGCGAGAGAAGTGTTTTGACATAAGTGAGTCGACGACTTCGTATGTAGGAATAGTTTATTTCTGCTACACTGTGGCCATTGCTAAGATTTATTTGTGTGTGGCAGACACACGTATATATACTCCATATCTATTTACGAGTCTTGTAGTAATGTCACAAACTCATAGTGCGAGAGTTACATGTCTTTTTATTCAGCGTGGAAGCACTGTAAGATCTAGCTCACCGTCATTATGTTTGCGGGATTGCATTTACGAATCTTTTATCATTGTCACTAAGCAATAATAATTCAGAGTTTGTAATTTTTCCTCCTATCTATGTAGTTCTCGATTCGTTCGAGCAATCAATCATTCATGATAGGAAACACAGTCATAGATCAGTCATTCAAAATGATTCAGAAATATTACTTGTTAGAATGAAATCAGGCGATGATTCTCCTTCTCTGCAGACTCGTGCTTTGCGGCAGTCTGCTAATCTGTACAAATAAATTGCCTCGTAATTTTGGGAGCGTTGTATAATCAGTCGGGAAACCTCAGATCAAGCGGATATCTGGCTTTGATGAAGTTTAACCTTCCGAAGAAGTAATGGAGCTCTAGGATTATTAAATGCAGGTTCGTATCCAGTCTTTCGGAAGTTCCCTTCTGATTAACAACTACGCAATATATCGATGAATATCATTAATTCTCAAATGTCAAATACCTTTTGTATGAAGGAACAATATATATATATATATTTCCCTTTTAATCGTACAATTCCGTCTCAGTTATCTTTTGTCATAAATCGCAATATTTAGATTACAGTTCTTCAAACCAAGATGAGGCTAATCGGCACGAAGACAATCTCGGAAGCTTTTTTCTTCTAACAACCACCAGAGAGAGTACTACAAAGAATAATTATGTGTTCATGGCATAGCTATTGTATGAAACTATTTTGCGCATGGATTCTGCGAGTATGAAGATAGCAAATTTGTAAACGTCATTCAAGGGTAGAATTGTATCAGAATAATTCATCGAAAATAAAAAGATATTACAATTGCCCCTCGTAGCGAGCAAAGTTAATGATAATACACTTTGCGAGCTAACAGGAAAAATTTGTTGGGTTATTTATTCAAAAGAGGAATATTTTGAATTAATAGAATTGTACTATAGATAGTATGGGTATCATGTTAAGACAGCAAGTTACGAGAATACTTAAGCTGTAGCTTTTACATGTATCGAGATATACCCGCATCCCGAGTACATAACCAGGGAAGATGCAGATTGGTGTAATTACGAAAAAGGTCTACCCATTTGGGAACTGGCCTTCACAGGGTAACCCTGGAAAACCCGGAAGAATAGACCCCAGCTGAGGTATTAAAGAAGATAGGAATGCCTAAATCCAGTAATTTTGAAATATATAGAAGCTCGATAGATTAGATCGAAGGAAAAGTGCCTCATAGCCAAAAAAATTTTACAATAGTGCTCCAAAAATTTTCAAAATTCTTCTTTCGACGATGTAGCCGGCGATCTCGTTGTGAAGTCGATGGAACAGGAACACTGGGTACGGACAGCGGGTAGGCGACGTACAACGTTTGGTGGAGGCGCCACGGAGGACAGGCGATGGCTTATGGTACAGGACTGAAGCTGGTAACGTGCCGTAGAAACAGCAAGATGACCTCAGGAGCAGATGGTCAGGGACGTGAACATGGAACAGGTTTAGAGTGGAATAAGAAAAGGTTCTGACTGAATAAATCCCTGGAAGAGAGTACATTAAGGCAACGAAGTCCATATTTCATCGTTGAACTTAAAATCGGGGTGGATTCTTATATTCTTCCATCTGTACTAGACTAGAACATCCATCAGTCCTGATAATCGCGAATTTTTTTTATAGTCCTCAGTACCAAAGTTGTTTTGCATTACAACTGCTGATTGTAGACAACATTTCCAAATATACTGTGGGCATTTAAATTTGGTTGTAGTTCATATCTAATGTATTCCACTCAATTTTTTTCTAATCTTCGTTTCTTATAGTGCAGGTGAAAGTAGAGCATTGAATCTGTCTGAGGTTTGCTTTCAATTACGAAATTATGAATAAAATTATAGTTTACACCTGATGAAAAATTTTGAACATAGGCACATGACACTGACTCCATAAAGGGAATAAGTTCTAGAAAAAATTCTCTGAAAAATTTTCATTATTCTTATAATTAATTGATTTATAGATCCACCTGCAAATAAATATCATTAATGATGACATATATTCATTTAACAAATCAGCCACTCGCAGAATCTTCTTCATTCTCTCATGAACATTTATGGAAATATATTTCAACAACTAAGTCCATAATATGAAACACACAAACTGCTATTCTTAAAATGTTAATATTCTTAAATTAATTCTCCAGGCAGAGAAGGCATAGTGAAAAATCTAAAAATTATAATAATTTTTTCTCACGCAACCAGAGAGTTTCTTCAATTGTTTGCAGCAGTGACATTATCGACTGTTGCTCCATTTCACAGTTCATTTGTTTTCTCGTGCAAAAGCAGCGCACATCATACACACAGCGTATTTACCTACATATCCCACACTGTTCACTTTTCACACGCAATTCTCACATAAGTGCCTTGTCTTGAGGAAATGTAGATGCACTTTCATTGTATATCATTATGGCTTCTGCTCATAGTTCACACTTAAAACACTAGTATTTAACAATTTCTCCTATCTTATAATTTTGTGCTAAACTATCACAGGAGTAATCTCACTGTCTCTTAACCTATCAGAGGAGCAATCTAGCTGTCTCTTACCCTCTAGACAACATAAACTTCATGATATTTATATACACATTCGACTCATAGTCAAATTCCACTCTAAATTCTTCTCCATATTTGGTATCACAGATCTACAATCCTTCAAAAAATTTCTTAATATCATTATGCGGGAATAATTTCTTTATTCTCTTCGATTCGGGATATGCCAGCAATCCAGGATTAGGTATATTTACAATAACATATTGTCCAGTATAAATAAGATTCCATTTCTTTATGTTCTTCATCAGTTTAGAGGAATGGATGTGTCGCCTCAATAAAACCTTTTCTCCAAGATGAAACGTCTAAATCCGGTAAATCCGTTTATCATAGGTCAATTTCCATTGTATTGCCTTTTTAGTTAAATTGACAAGTGCGAGTCGAATCTTTTCCTCCCATTTTAAATTCTGGTCTTCATACTTTTCTTCCGTTGCCTCCAGGTTTTGGAACGACTAAGAGCGGAGAACAATATGGACTAGTTGATGGTTCAATCAAGTTCCATTCTAACATTCTATTTATCTCCCTTTGAACAGATTGTTTTAAACACCAGGGGATCGGATAGTGCGTGTAACAGTCTGATGTGACTTCACATGTTGGTGACAAATATACCCTTTAATAATTCCTGGTTTCTCATCAAAAATCTGTTCATATGCCTCTAACAAATAATGAAGCTGCTGCCTTTGTTCTCTGGTAAGCTGATTTGATTCACTAGCTTTTATCATTGTTGTTTGGTTAAAGTCCTCCTGTTGTATCAAATCCTGTGAAAGCTCCTTCCAACGACCGTTTGCAGTGTCAATTAATTGAAATATGGCACCGCGACAGTATTTCTCATGCACAGTTTCCTTTCTATTTAAATCCAGCGCTATCTCTTCTCCATTTAATCTAAATTTAACTATTCATTCCAAAAAATCAATCTGATAATCGTATTCCTGCATACTTCCAATACCAAGAATACAGTCCACTAATAACTTCTCCACTACAAGGAACACGCATTTTATTGCTACATTTCCCATATTCATCGTATTTTGACATTGGGAGCGCGTGCTCCAACCGCTCCGATGATTTTGCAGCTTTGTACCGGCAAAATTGGTACCTTCTTCTTCCTAATAATTCTCCTAAAAAGAGCGCCTGAGATGACATTGGTGGAAGCGGCGGTGTCTAATATCACATTCGTTGGAACTTCCTCTATTTCAACAAATACTTCCGATACCGGAACACTCGATCTGTCGTTATGACACGTTATTAAATCCTTCGTTAACTCTTCAGTCAACAGCTCACCATCATTATATCTTAACAATTGTAATTTTACTGTTTGGCCCCTAACAGATCCCCTGACCGCTCCTCCGGACCACTATGCAGTCATGTTTAGTTTGACTGATTGTTGGTCCAATTGGTAATTGTCTCTTCAGCTACTTCAGTGATTATCGGTTGTTGTGGTGAATTCGGTCTATATTGTCTTTCTTGATTCGTGTAATTATTGTTGTTGTTCTGCTGGTGTTGGTAGAAGTGTCCTGTGTTGCCATGCATTGGATTATATCGATTAAAATTCCTATTGTTCCTAAAATAGCCCCTCGCTGCACCATTACTAAAGTTTCCATTATGGTAATAATTATTGTTTGCATTTTGTCCATTTCTAAGTCTCCTCGAAGAGTGTAGTTGGTTATGATTCTTGTTACTGTTACCATTACTGCCATTCCCATTCGAGATGCAGCTCGGATTCGCTTCTATTACCCTTCTTTGATAAGACCTTTCTTTTGCCCTTTTATTGTCCTCCTCAATTATATCAATATGATCAAGCGTAGTCATAAATGAGGCTATATCCTTATCATTTATATACTCCTGGAAATTGAAAAAAGAACACATTGACACCGGTGTGTCAGACCCACCATACTTGCTCCGGACACTGCGAGAGGGCTGTTACAAGCAATGATCACACGCATGGCACAGCGGACACACCAGGAACCGCGGTGTTGGCCGTCGAATGGCGCTAGCTACGCAGCATTTGTGCACCGCCGCCGTCAGTGTCAGCCAGTTTGCCGTGGCATACGAAGCTCCATCGCAGTATTTAACACTGGTAGCATGCCGCGACAGCGTGGACGTGAACCGTATGTGCAGTTGACGGACTCTGAGCGAGGGCGTATAGTGGGCATGCGGGAGGCCGGGTGGACGTACCACCGAATTGCTCAACACGTTGGGCGTGAGGTCTCCACAGTACATCGATGTTGTCGCCAGTGGTCGGCGGAAGGTGCACGTGCCCGTAGACCTGGGACCGGACCGCAGCGACGCACGGATGCACGCCAAGACCGTAGGATCCTACGCAGTGCCGTAGGGGACCGCACCGCCACTTCCCAGCAAATTAGGGACACTGTTGCTCCTGGGGTATCGGCGAGGACCATTCGCACCCGTCTCCATGAAGCTGGGCTAAGGTCCCGCACACCGTTAGGCCGTCTTCCGCTCACGCCCCAACATCGTGCAGCCCGCCTTCAGTGGTGTCGCGACAGGCGTGAATGGAGGGACGAATGGAGACGTGTTGTCTTCAGCGACGAGAGTCGCTTCTGCCTTAGTGCCAATAATGGCCGTATGCGTGTTTGGCGCCGTGCAGGTGAGCGCCACAATCAGGACTGCACACGACCGAGGCACACAGGGCCAACACCCGGCATCATGGTGTGGGGAGCGATCTCCTACACTGGCCGTACACCTCTGGTGATCGTCGAGGGGACACTGAATAGTGCATGGTACATCCAAACCGTCATCGAACCCATCGTTCTACCATTCCTAGACCGGCAAGGGAACTTGCTGTTCCAACAGGACAATGCACGTCCGCATGTATCAACGTGCTCTAGAAGGTGTAAGTCAACTACCCTGGCCAGCAAGATCTCCGGATCTGTCCCCCATTGAGCATGTTTGGGACTGGATGAAGTGTCGTCTCACGCGGTCTGCACGTCCAGCACGAACGCTGGTCCAACTGAGGCGCCAGGTGGAAATGGCATGGCAAGCCGTACCACAGGACTACATCCAGCATCTCTACGATCGTCTCCATGGGAGAAAAGCAGCCTGCATTGCTGCGAAAGGTGGATATACACTGTACTAGTGCCGCCATTGTGCATGCTCTGTTGCCTGTGTCTATGTGCCTGTGGTTCTGTCAGTGTGATCATGTGATGTATCTGACCCCAGGAATGTGTCAATAAAGTTTCCCCCTCCTGGGACAATGAATTCAAGGTGTTCTTATTTCAATTTCCAGGATTGTATATAACAGCTGATTCCTTATACTGGTGGGTAGTCTGGACTTGAGTATCCTAAGTATATCCGGCAAAGGAATCGGTACATGCCAATACAAAGATTTATTAATGTATTTCTCAAAATATCTCTTTAGAGATCCTCTAGAAAATGAGAAAGGCTCAGGATATAATACACTCCTGGAAATTGAAATAAGAACACCGTGAATTCATTGTCCCAGGTAGGGGAAACTTTATTGACACATTCCTGGGGTCAGATACATCACATGATCACACTGACAGAAACACAGGCACATAGACACAGGCAACAGAGCATGCACAATGTCGGCACTAGTACAGTGTATATCCACCTTTCGCAGCAATGCAGGCTGCTATTCTCCCATGGAGATGATCGTAGAGATGCTGGATGTAGTCCTGTGGAACGGCTTGCCATGCCATTTCCACCTGGCGCCTCAGTTGGACCAGCGTTCGTGCTGGACGTGCAGACCGCTTGAGACGACACTTCATCCAGTCCCAAACATGCTCAATGGGGGACAGATCTGGAGATCTTGATGGCCAGGGTAGTTGACTTACACCTTCTAGAGCACGTTGGGTGGCACGGGATACATGCGGACGTGCATTGTCCTGTTGGAACAGCAAGTTCCCTTGCCGGTCTAGGAATGGTAGAACGATGGGTTCGATGACGGTTTGGATGTACCATGCACTATTCAGTGTCCCCTCGACGATCACCAGAGGTGTACGGCCAGTGTAGGAGATCGCTCCCCACACCATGATGCCGGGTGTTGGCCCTGTGTGCCTCGGTCGTATGCAGTCCTGATTGTGGCGCTCACCTGCACGGCGCCAAACACGCATACGACCATCATTGGCACCAAGGCAGAAGCGACTCTCATCGCTGAAGACGACACGTCTCCATTCGTCCCTCCATTCACGCCTGTCGCGACACCACTGGATGCGGGCTGCACGATGTTGGGGCGTGAGCGGAAAACGGCCTAACGGTGTGCGGGACCGTAGCCCAGCTTCATGGAGACGGTTGCGAATGGTCCTCGCCGATACCCCAGGAGCAACAGTGTCCCTAATTTGCTGGGAAGTGGCGGTGCGGTCTCCTACGGCACTGCGTAGGATCCTACAGTCTTGGCGTGCATCCGTGCGTCGCTGCGGTCCGGTCCCAGGTCGACGGGCACGTGCACCTTCCACCGACCACTGGCGACAACATCGATGTACTGTGGAGACCTCACGCCCCACGTATTGAGCAATTCGGCGGTACGTCCACCCGGCCTCCCGCATGCCCACTATATGCCCTCGCTCAGAGTCCGTCAACTGCACATACGGTTCACGTCCACGCTGTCGCGGCATGCTACCAGTGTTAAAGACTGCGATGGAGCTCTGTATGCCACGGCAAACTGGCTGACACTGACGGCGGCGGTGCACAAATGCTGCGCAGCTAGCGCCATTCGACGGTCAACACCGCGGTTCCTGGTGTGTCCGCTGTGCCGTGCGTGTGATGATTGCTTGTACAGCCCTCTCGCAGTGTCCGGAGCAAGAATGGTGGGTCTGACACACCGGTGTCAATGTGTTCTTTTTTCCATTTCCAGGAGTGTACTTCCTGCCTAAGTCTTTCGTGTATTCGACAGACCAATATTTTACTAGAAAAGCCTGCTCAAATTCTTTGTAACATTTACAATATGTGTGTTCGGATGCCTACAATGCTCCTGATCCTTGTATATATCCAGATACAAAACTTATCTTTTGCCATTCTGTCCAAGATCGTGGAAATAGACCTCTGTAACTTCGAATAAAGACTACAGGATGAAGATTTTTTTTTTTTCAGGGTTAAAGATTTGAAACTGTCTCTGTTTAATCATCTTCTCCTCAACGGTACTACAATTCCAAAAATCATCCTGTTCGTACTTTTCTCTGAGGCTATCCGTTATATCGAATCTAACTTGTGATGTTCCAGTTCTGTCTACATCGGATCTTGACGTGGACGGAATGTCACGAGCAGATTGAGAATTTTGTTTCCTACTTCTCGCTGTTTCTAAATCCTCCTGCGAGAGATTTAGTGATCTTTCTATATTTTCTTTCCAACGCGAGAATTCTTCGCCAAGTTGTTCACGAACTTCCTTTAACCCTTTGTTGAAAAAATTTTCTTCGGAACTCTCTGAAATTGACTGTAAAGCTACTTTCACAGTTTCTTCTATCGTTTCCGAACGAAAATTTTGCCGCTCTAATGTCATTTCTGAAAACTTTCCCGCAAGTACATTCATTCTGTGTTCTACTGTCTGCTGTTTTTCCTTCAATATGTTAAATTGCTTCTTTAGATTATTTGGGATTCTATAATTTCTGGTATCATAGCTAAGGAACACTGTATGTCCTCTTGAGCTTGTATTACTTGAGGAAACAATTCTACTTGTTTTTGTATGGCGTCAATTTTGACGGATACATATTCGGTTTGTTCCGCTTTTAATTTACTATTGTTTTCTTGGCATTGGTAGCGCACCTGCTCAATTTGAGCAATAAGATTCTGTTCGGTCCTTTCTGCCTGTTCTTTTATTCCCTGTGTCTGGGTATTTAATCTCTAATCCAGTTCGTTAAAGGTTGCTCTTAATTGATTTTGTAATTCTGTTTGAATTTCAGCTAATTGATTTTGGAGTTCATTTTGTATAACGGATAAGTCTCGTTTTACCTACGCTTGGCCTTCGGCTAATAGAGACAACTGTTGCATAATAACAACTAATGTGCCAACAACCCTCGGATCAGCTGTTGTATGAATGTTTTCTGAATCAGCGGGATTATTTATATTGCTACCGCTAGTCACAACAGTCTCAGAATTGCTATCCGTGGCCTCTGCTTCTGCGCAAACAGGTGAAGGCTGTTGCACGTCTCGTTGCTGATTCAATGACATTTTAAATGCCGCTCTAATCAATACCATTAAAGAACTGTCAATATCTGGTTCTAGTCACTAAATACAGTTTCAAATTTACTGTCGTAGGCACACTTAACTTTCAAATTGCTTCACAGATGGTATAAAGTTCAGTGTCCAGATACGAAAATCGCACAATATACAGTTCTACAATCTAACTACTATCTGGAAAAAAGTTCTTTCTAAATTGATTTCAAACTATTTTAACTACAGGATAAAAAATTATATTTCTCTGGACTTGTTCTGCAGTCTCGATGTTGTCCAATAGTTGAAAACGTTTCATGATATCCGCAATCTTTTCCTATGGGCACCGAATCTCTCTTCAGATTAGTAACTCTCGTTCTCGTTGGTTTTCATGAAACAAAAAATACATATATTATATAACAATCCAAGAGAGTCCTGTCACACTGGCGCCACTGTAATTTTTCCCCCTATCCACGTGATTATCAATTCGTTCGAGCAATCAATCATTCATGATAGGAAACACAGTCATAGCTCAGTTATTCAAAATGATTCAGAAATTTTACTTGTTAGGATGAAATCAGGCGATGATTCTTCTTCTCTGCAGGCTCGTGCTTTGTGGCAGTCTGCTAATCTGTACAAATAAATTGCCTCGTAATTTTGGGAGCATTGTATAATCAGTCGGGAAACCTCAGATCAAGCGGATATCTGGCTTTGATGAAGTTTAACCTTCCGAAGAAGTAATGGAGCTCTTGGATTATTAAATGCAGGTTCGTATCCAGTCTTTCGGTAGTTCTCTTCTGATTAACAACTACGCAATATATCGATGAATATCATTAATTCCCAAATGTCAAATACTTTTGTATGAAGGAGCAATATATATATATTTCCCTTTTAATCGTACAATTCCGTCTCAGTTATCTTTTGCCATAAATCTCAATATTCAGATTACATTTCTTCAAACCAAGCTGAGACTAATTGGCACGAAGACAATCTCGGAAGCTTTTTTCTTCTAACAACCACCAGAGAGAGTACTACAAAGAATAATTATGCGTTCATGGCATAGCTATTGTATGAAACTATTTTGCGCATGGATTCTGCAAGTATCAAGATAGAAAAATTGTAAACGTCATTCAAGCGTAGAATTGTATCAGAATAATTCATCGAAAATAAAGAGATATTGCAAGGTTATTTGAGTAATTATCGTGAGGCAGGTTAGTAGTAATACACTGACTTCCGACTATTAAAGCATATCTAAATATGCGATGTCACTCATTATTAACGCGAAGGAAAGCTTTTAGAATCAATAATTTTCTATGTAAATGCAACAGTTGGGCTAGCTGTATAGCGTGTGTCTGTGGATTTTATGGTCACACTGAATTACGTCAATAGTAGCAGCTATACTCGCATTTCCTGCATTTAATACACAAGTCTTACAGTAACGTTTCGAATATTAATAATCATATTGCAGGTTTACTTGTGTAGATATCGTAATTATAATTACATACCTTAATTCGACCTACGGGTGCAGTATGGTCGAAAAAATGGTCGCTCATGGATAAATGCTAGTTTTGAAAAAGTGATGGTTAGGGTAGGGGTGTTCATTGCTTATTGGTCCAGAAGAAAGAGCGGATGGGAGGGTAGTGCTTAGTGTTTATCTGCAACACAATCTACATATTTGGGCCTACGTGTTGGGATCTGTTTCACGTTGGTGGAATGGCCCTACCTTAGGTGGGTACTATCGTAAAAGTGACTCTTCTGACAACAACCTGGTCGGAGGCGATTAAGTATAAATTGCGCAAGTTTATCGGTCGTTACTGAGTTGTCGAGCTGTGTGGTCACGACAGTAATCCAAGCACTGGTGTTTGCGCTCACGGCTCTATACCACACGTTAACTTCAGAAGGGAGGCTGCTCTGTAGGCGACATACTTTTCGCCGCCGATACAACTCTCCCTATCTCTTTGTCCCTCCTCAGGCGCGCATTTTTGTATGGCAGTACTACTTCTTTTACACATAGCGTTTTTGATTAAATGCGTCAGGATTTTACTCTGACATTATTTCAACCAGTACGATAATGAGATCGTTTTAACGCATCCTAGTATTATAGGGATATATCGAGCTGTGGTATTTCTGCTGGGTGTTCCACAAGGCTAACCGCTTCGAGGCGATAGAGGCACATGATTTAACTAGATATTAAAAATATACTAGTGTTCTGCAAAACGTCTAATAACTCTCAAGAAACACATTTAAAAGCAATGTCGTGTTCTCTAAGTGCGTACTTTGTAGCTATGTGCTAATTCGTATACACACAGTATTTCTGGTTCGAATTATCTGGATTGTTCTGACGCCATTTCTAGCAACCCGCTCCATTTAACATATAAACTATAATGTCACACACTCCAGTATTGTAGTAGTGGTTTAGAAAGTGTTTATGTGTCGCAGCATTCTACTTGTTATAATGTTATGTTCGTACCTTACCATTTCTCTGTTGTAAAGTAACTGGTGCTGTGAGCGATGCTGGTACGCGATCTCACTTTGTGCTCTTTGGTCTCCTCCCTGTGCAAATGTAAACCCAACTGGGTGCCGTTTTAGCTCTGGTAAAGCCACGTAAATCTTCGTGGGTCATCGAAGTTGATTGACATCGTGCCCTGATTCGCCGAAAATTATGTTTGTGCCGATTATATTTCAGCGAGAATGTCATTGTTCTGAGCAGCTTGGAAACAAAACTCTACAATGGTTAATGAGACCCCACCTTACAGGTCAACAGGGCGTCGGTATTGTTGGAAGAACTTCTATATGAAACATTTTTTCGCTTTCGCTTTGTTCGCTGGGATAAGGACAAGCTTAAGGCATTTGCGTCACACTCTTTATGTCATACTGAACCTAAATCCACCACAGTTTAAACACGTAACAGATTTGCGGAAACATTAAAAAAATCGTACCATGTGACAACCCGTCCCAGTACCACTTTTAGAATGACTTTTCAGGTAAAACATGATGTGCGTACTGCCAATTTAGTACCTCTCAAACAAGACCAATATTTGAGCATATATTGGATACTATGTCGGAAACACTACTACATCGGCTAACAAAAGAACATACCACAGCAACAACAACAATTACTACTACTGTTACTACTACTAATATTAGTAGTAGTAGTAGTAGCAGCGTTGCTAATACTGTTACAAAATACGCATTTCGTATTACATGAGATAAACATCAACATCCAACTTAATTCTTATTTTATGTAAGTACTGTAGTACTTACGCCATATGTTGGTGACGGTATAATGCTATGAATACAAGAAATAATTTGTAGCCATCTGTCTGTTTTTAGTGAAATTTCTAGTTCTTTTCAGTATATACTTAAAGTTTGTTGGTGACTGTTTTTCTGCCGTGTATACAGTGTACATATAGTGTACGGATTAGAATTGAAATGCAGTGCGGCAACGCAGCTATGATAATGGCACGTGTTTGAGGACACACAGATGCAACATAACGGGTCATAATGGTGGATGTGCAAACAATACCAATATCCTCTGTTTCTATAGTAATATAGCACAGCAATGTTCTGTGATACAGAGTCAAAGTGAGACATGCACCAGGTGTCAGGAGCCGATAAACTTACCAGTTGTGGAACGTACCGTACACAGTATGCATACAACATGTTGTTTACCTTTCCGATATGCTAAAATCAACGATGGGGTTCTGAAAAATTACAGCAGATGCTGCCCAAGGTACAACCAGGCGCGTCCACCACATTCAAAAGATTTGTGGTCTTTACCATACACAGGGTCTGCTATAACCAGTTCATAGAGAACATATTGTTTACGTTTACATAATATTGTGGTATCTAAATTACTGGAGTCGGATCTTTTATGAGGCAGATACACAGCAAAGCCGAATACTGAAAAGTACTATTTAAAACCTTCTAATAATGTCCTATGTCAAGTAGGGTAATGCCAAATGTCAAAACCAGATTAGCCGCGGCCGAGTTGCTGTTAACTGCGAAGCTTACCAGTCAGAGGACGAGCTGTGTCTAGAGCATATACACTACATTAATTACATTTGTTTGTCGAAGTGAAAGCTGCTCTACATTAACGACTAGTATTCAGTGCTCTATAGCCAAAGAAGGCAGTGCCTTAGTTGACTTCCAGCAGTTAGAAACCTACCAGCAGGGAAGATGCTGCATGTAGTTTACCCGCACTGTACTGTATACATTCGTGTGTTAGGGTGAAGTCCAGCTACAGTAACGACAGGTGTTTGTCGCTCCAGATCTACAACAGGAAGCTTACTACATGGTCGAAGAGAGCGAGACCTGCCAGCTAAGGGCATGTATATGTTTGTGGAGCAACGTAGCTTCACATCTACAGGGACAAACTCCGGGGGTGGGTGTGAAGCGAGTATTACCAGAAAGGGTAATTGCTGAATGCACTACATATGCAGTGCCTAATATGAATTTGGTTAGTAACATGGTGGCTCAGCCTCAGAACCATCACAGGTTTTTTGTCGCAGACCAGCAGCAGGATCAACTTTAGGTGTGGGCGAGCACATCCAGCTGGGAAAGACAACACATTGTTTCCATTTGTACAGCAGAGTGCTAGCGTATGTCCAGTAACGTTGTTTTTGCCCCAGAGCCCCACCAGGAAATGCCTCATGGACATGTAAATAGCAAGTTGTACCAGCTGGGACTGTTTGTAACACACATATAAAATTTGTAATACATTGTTTACCCTTATGTAGTAGAGTGGTAGTCAATTTACAGTAGTACCTATTGTTTGTTACCATAGGAAGTCAGCAGGAGCTGTCAAAGAGTGGACCACAAGTGTGTCCTTCAAGATGGAGGAGACGCTGTTTGTAGTGTGTATACAAAACATCATCAAAGAACCAAGTGCTTTTGTCCCAAATCCCTTGTAGAATTTATCCCAAGTGTGCCTGAGTGACAAATCGTAACCACTCTGGGGAGATGTTGTATGTAGTGTGTGTAGAGGGCTATTCGTTTATTTAGGTCCGATAGGCTGCGAAATTGAACCACAGTGCAAATCCGACGAAGCTTTGCACAGATGTTTTGGGCAGTGTCTCTAGTATGATTGCTCATCGCAACATGTCACTCTTTTCACGTCTGAGAGCGCAGTTGGAACGTAAAGATGACTAGAAAATAGTGTCTCTCGCCAAGTGTAAGTTCCTGCTGAGAGATTTCCCCTAATTTAGTGCAACCCATGTACCGTGTCAAGTATTTCCTTCTTCATGTCAATTCACGGCTGCACAAAGCTCCTGCAGATTTATCGATCGGACGTGTCTGATCATTTAGCAAACAGCCGAGACGTGGCTCCCTCTGGGTTTCATCATTGATCACATGAAGTGCTGCCTATGAAGACAACACTTCGCTACAGACAACGAGATGCAGATCAGACGCAGGCGGCTGCATTCTGTGACGAGGGTATTGGAAAGTCTGTAAAACGATGTGACAAATCTCAAAGTCGAAGCAGCGGCTTTTGTGTACGACTTTGTACGCAATGATAAGTAGAGGTGGGCTACGGAATTGTGCAGTAACTGTCGCAGTAAAAAGTCTGAAAAAGAGCAGAAATTACTAGCGGCCCAACAATCAAAAGATTGACACTATTGGCCATTAAAGTTGCTACACCAAGAAGAAATGCAGATGATAAACGGGTATTCATTGGACAAATATATTATACTAGAACTGACATGTGATTACATTTTCACGCAATTTGGGTGAATAGATCCTGAGAAATCAGTACCCAGAACAACCACCTCTGCCCGTAATAACGGCCTGGGTAAGCCTGGACATTGAGACAAACTGAGCTTGGATGGCGTATACAGGCACAGCTGCCCATGCAGCTTCAACACGATACCACAGTTCATCAAGAGTAGTGACTGGCGTATTGTGACGAGCCATTTTCTCGGCCACCGTTGACCAGACTTCTTCAGTTGGTGAGAGATCTGGAGAATGTGCTGGCCAGGGCAGCAGTCGAACATTTTCTGTATCCAGAAAGGCCCGTACACGACCTGCAACATGTGGTCGTGCATTATCCTGCTGAAATGTAGGGTTTCATAGGGATCGAATGAAGGGTAGAGCCACGGGTCGTAACATATCTGAAATGTAATGTCCACTTTTGAAAGTGCCGTCAGTGCGAACAAGAGGTGACCAAGACGTGTAACCAATGGCACCCCATACCATGATGCCAGGTGATACGCCAGTATGGCGATGACAAATACACGCTTCCACTATGCGTTAATCGCGATGTCCTCAAACACTGATGCGACCATCATGATGGTGTAAACGGAACCTGGATTCATCTTAAAAAATGACGTTTCACCATTCGTGCACCCAGGTTCGTTGTTGAGAAACCTTCGCAGGCTCTCCTGCCTGTGATGCAGCGTCAAGGGCAACCGCAGCCATGGTCTCCGAGCTGATAGTCCATTCTGGTGGAAACGTCGTCGAACTATTTGTGCAGATGGTTGTTGTCATGCAAACGTCCCCACCTGTTGACGCAGGGATCGAGACGTAGCAGCACGATCCGTTACAACCATGCGGATTAGATGCCTGCCGTCTCGACTGCTAGTGATACGAGGCCGTTGGGATCCAGCGCGGCGTTCCGTATTACCCTCCTGAACCCACCGATTACATATTCGGCTAACAGGCATTGGATCTCGACCGAAGCGAGCAGAAATGTCGCGATACGATAAACCGCAATCGCGATAGGCTACAATCCGACCTTTAAAGTCGGAAACGTGATGGTACGCATTTCTCCTTCTTACACGAGGCATCACAACAACGTTTCACCAGGCAACGCCAGTCAACTGCTGTTTGTGTATGAGAAATCGGTTGGAAACTTTCCTCATGTCAGCTCGTTGTAGGTGTCGCCACCGGCGCCAACCTTGTGTGAATGCTCTGAAAAGTTAATCATTTACATATCACAGCATCTTCTTCCTGTCGGTTAAATTTCACGTCTGTAGCACGTCATCTTCATGGTGTAGCAATTTTAGTGGCCAGTAGTGTACTTATATTCCTCCAAGTGTATGATGAATCATTACACATAATGCCTCAAGAAACAATTTCCAGCTACTTTAGTGTCTGCAAGGATAAAACACAGACAAAGTTACTGTAGCATAGTGGCTCCAAGCGCATGTCAACTGGGATGCCACCGTCGGCCGTCCTGTATTGCAGCGGCAGAGGGTGCTCATAGTCCAGAGCCGCTGTAGGGGTAGTTCAGCGGGTGTGCTCCATTGGTTCAACTGGATGCTGCACGGCGCTGTTGGTGTTGGAGTGAAATTTGCAATACTCCCGTACAGCAGTATCGATACGTGACATCACAGCGACTCTGTACAAAATTGTCTGAAATGTGTAGTTAACCATTGCAAATAAAATATTTTGATTTTTCACTTTGGATTATATTTCGCGACCGATCGGACCTTAATAAACGAGTAGCCCCTCGTACCATGCCTTGTTTACACTTGTGTAGTGGAGTGGTGTGTGGGCGCCAGTAACGGCAGGTGTTTGGTGCCCCAGAGCCGCAGCAGGACGCGCCTCAGGTGTGGGCGAGCAGCGAGTCCTACCAGCCTGGGGAGACGCTCAGCGCCAACTGCAGCTCGGCGCCGGCCCGGCCAGCCCCCAGCCTCGAGTGGCTCGTCAACGGCCTCACGGTGGGTACCTGCAACCCCTAGCTCTCTTCTGCCGGCATCCGTGCCACCTTACTTCAAAGGTTTGTGCAAAATCTGATTAGAGAACTTTTACCAAGTCGATGAAATTCTTCTGGGTACATTGTCAATGTGTAAAATTTCTCCGATGCCGTAGCCGCTGTTGCAAATGACCTTAGTCAGGGTCCTTTTTCAAACTGCTGAATGGGAAAAGTTTTGTTTCTTATGTACTGGCGGAAGAGGCTGTTAGCGTAATCTGATAGGGTATTGATGTTGAGGAGGACGGTTGTTAAGACATTCTTTATTGTTGTTTACACTTTTTTTTCACTGGTGAAAAAGCCGATTTTTCGAAGCAGCAACAGAATAAAAGATGTTCTCGGCTCACCCAAGGTACTTGCTTTTGCAGTTTATGAAATAGGATGCGAGTGTCGAGTAGTGAATCTAGGGGAGAAAGCGCGACTGATGAGGACACGAACATCTGAACATGAGAAATGCGAGGGTGAGTCAAATGAAAACCTCAAATTTGTAATAACAAATCGAAATTTTCCGCCATTACCCTGTAAGTTGGTAAGCGTGCTTCAAACAGCGTGCAGAATGGCCTGTAGGTGGCAGCATAGTTCAGATGCACACATATCGTCGCATACTTGCACCAGGAAAGAACAGCTTTCTGTTATTCTGTTTTTGTGTAGTGAAGGTGTGAGACCTATTGAAATTCATCGACGAATGAAGGTTCAGTGCGATGGTGCATGTTTGTCACAGCAGCAAGTCTACGAATGATATAGGAAGTTGGCAGATGGTGTGACTTACGTGGAAGATGCTCCTCGTCCAGGTCAGGCACATCGAGTTGTGACTCCACAGAACATTGCAGGAGTTGAGGCCATAGTGAAGGAAAACCATCGAGTGACACTGAATGACATTGCAGCATGTTTGCAGATTAGTCATGGGTCAGCACACCACACTGTGCATGATGTGCTCCAGTTTCACAAAGTGTCTGCAAGATGGGTGCCACGGCAGATGACTCCTGAAATGAGAGAACGACATGTTGATGCTTGTGAAGAACTACTTCGGCGCTTTGAACCAGAAGGTGATGGCTTCCTTGCAAGAGTCGTTACTGGGGACGAAACCTGGGTTCACTTCCACCAACCGTAAACGAAGAGAGCGAGCAACCCAGACCTTGCCCCAAGTGATTTCCATATGTTTGGAGCAGTGAAAGACGCAATGGGAGGAAAGAAGTTCCGTTCTGATGAAGAGGTACGCCACGTGGTGCATGATTGGTTGCGCAGACTACCAAACGATTTTATTTCTAAAGGAATTTAAGCACTTTGTAAGCGCTGGAGGACTTGCACTGGGGTTGGGGGAGATAGTGTTGAAGTGCGATACAGCTTTGTACCTCTTCTGCACAATAAATGATACTTAAACAAGTATTTAATGTTTTCATTTGACTCACCCTCGTATATCCGACTAAGACAACACATAATGGCACTGGTGGCAGAACACCAGGATGAGTGGGAAACAGATAGAATTCCGAGAAGCCTGCGTACTGGCAAAACACCATCTTACTATCAAGAGGAAGCAAAAGAAATGAAATTATCGTGTGGCCTTGACGGCCGGGTGGCCCCATCCGGGGAAGATCGGTCACTGGGTTGCAAGTCTTATTTCAGGTGACGTCACAATGGTCGGACTGCGTGCCGGTGATGATAAGGACAACACAGCACCCAGTCCACTAGCGGAGAAAATCTCCAACCCGACCGGGAATCGAACCCAGGCCCGATGGATGGTAGGCAAACATGTTACCGCTCAGTTAAGCAGGCAGACATAGGAGGAAGATTAGAGAGACGATAGATACGGCAGAAAGTGCACACATTGTGTAGGAATAGTGCCTTTGATTAGTTATCAAAACGTTATCGGTCTCTGTTTCGAAACAATGTTGATTAAAAATCAACATTGGCGGCCGAAGACTTAAGGCATAAGAAGCCATACTCATTCCGTCAACGGCATGTCAAAGATGGCGGAGGAGCAGACAGAGGTTCAGGGCACTCTCTTGTCCTTGGGGTGGCAAACTGCCCCTAAAGTTGGAAGAATTAGCAGTGATCAAAGGCATGAGGATGCCGAAGGCAATGGAAACGACTGCATTAAAGACACCTAACCACGAATTGAAAAAGTGTCATGATAATCTCTCCAGTGGAAAAAGATTCCGGAAGAGTGCCACATTCGGATCTGTGGGAAGGGAATGCCAAGGGGGAGGTAACCATGAGGAAAAGAGTCCATAACCAGTCAAAGGATAACGCTCTGCGATTGGAATGTCAGGAGCTTGAATGTGGTAGGAAAGATGAAAATCCGAAAATGGAAATGCAGAGGCTCAGTCTAGATATAGTAGAGGTGAGTGAAGTGAAGTGGAAAGAAGAAAAGGATTTCTGCTCAGATCAGTATAGAGTAATAAAAGCAGCAGCGGAAAATGGTATAATGGGAGTACGATTTGTTATGAATAGAAAAGTAGGGCAGAGAGTGTGTAATTGTGAACAGTTCAGTGATAGGGTTGTTTTTCTCAGAATCGACAGCAAACAGACACCGACAACGATAATTCAGGTATATATGCCAACATCGCAAGCTGAAGATGAAGAGATAGAGAAATTATATGAGAAAACTGAAAGGGTAATACAGCACGTAAAGGAAGATAAAAATCTAATACTAATGGAGGACTGGAATGCAGTTTTAGGGGAAAGAGTAGAAGAAAAGGTTATAGGCGAATATGGATTTGGAACAAACAACGAGAGAGGAGAAAGATTAATTGAAGTCTGTAATAAATTTCAGCTAGTAATAGCGAATACTCTGTCCAAGAATCACAAGTACACCTGGAAAAGGCCGGGTGATACAGGAAGATTTCATTTAGATTTCATCATGGTCACACAGAGATTCCGAAATCAGATACAGACTCAAATACAACGTAGTGGTGATGAAGAGTTGGCTAAGGCTTAAGAGATAAGTCAGGAAGAATCAATCGGCAAAGAAGTGGGATACGGAAATAATAAGGAATGACGAGGTACACTTGAAGCTCTAAAGAAAGGCTGAAGATACAGCAGAAAGAAATAGCTCAGTAGGCGCTACAGTTGAAGAGGAATAAAAATCTCTAAAAAGGGCAGTCATAAAAGATGGAAAGAAAATCATAGATACAAAGAAGGTAACTGCGGAGAAACCATGGGTAACAGAAGAAATGGTTCAGTTGGTTGATGAAAGGAGGAAGTACAAAAACGTTGAGGGAAATACAGGAACACAGAAATACAAGTCGCTGAGCAATCAAATAAAAAGGTAGTGCAGGAAAGCTAAGACGAAATGGTTGCCTCAAAAATGTGAAGAAATCGAAAAAGAAAAGACTGTCGGAAGGACTGACTCAGCATGTAGAAAAGTCGAAACAATCTTCGGTGACATTGAAACAGAAAGGTGGCAACATTAAGAATGCAACGGGAATTCCACTGTTAAATGCAGTGGTGAGAACGCATAGGTGGAAAAAGTACAACGAAGGCCACTACGAGGGGGAAGATTTGTCTAATGTGATAGAAGAAGACACAGGAGTGATTTAGAGGAGATAGGGGATCCAGAATTTGAATCAGTATTTAAGAGAGTTTTGGAGAACTTACGATCAAATAAGGCAGAGGTGGTAGATAACAGCCCATCTGAATTCCTAAAATCATAGAGGGGAGTGGCAACAAAACGACTATTCACGTTGGTGTGTAGAGTATACGAATCTGGCGATATACCATCAGACTTACGGAAAAATACCATCAACACTATTCCGAAGACTGCAAGACCTGAGAAGTTCGAGGATTACCGCACAAGCAGCTTATCAGCTCATGCATCGAAATTGGTGACAAAAGAATGAACAGAAGAATGGAAAAGAAAACTGAGCTTGTGTTACATGACGATCAGTTTCGCTGTAGGAAGGTAAAGGCATCAGAGAGGCAATTCTGACGTTACGCTTGATAATGGATGCAAGACTAAAGAAAAATCAAGACACATTCATAGGATCTGTCGTCCTGGAAATAGCGTTCGAGAACGTAAAATGGTGCAAGATGCTCAAAATTCTCAGAAAAATAGGGATAATCTGTAGGGAGAGATGGATAATATACAACATGCACAAAAGCCAAGAGGTAATAAGAAGAGTGGACGATCAAGAAAGAAGTGCTTGGATTAAAAAGGGTGAAAGGCAAGGATGTAATCTTCCGCCTCCGCTATTCAATCTGTACATCGAAGAAGCAATGACGGAAATGAAAGAAAGGTTCAGGAGTGGAATTAAAAGTCATGGTGAAAGGATGTCAATGATACGATTCACTGACGACATTGCTATCCTGAGTGTAAGAGAAGCAGAATTGCATGATCTGCTGAATTGAATAAACAATCTAATAAGTACAGAATATGGTTTGAGAATGAATCGAAGCAAAACGAGAGTAATGAGAAGCAGCAGAAATGACAGCAGCGAGAAACTTGACATCAGGGTTGTTGGTTACGAAGTAGCTGAAGTTACGGAATTCTGCTACTTAGGTACCAAAATAACCAATGACGAACGGAGCAAGGAGGGCATCAAAAGTAGACTAGCACTGGCAAAAATGGTATTCCTCTCCAAGAGAAGTCTACTAGTATCAAACATGGGCCTTAATTTTAGGAAGAAATTTCAAAGAATGTAGGTTTGGAGCAGAGCGTTAAATGACAGTGAAACATGGATTGTGGGAAAAACCGCAACAGAAGAGTATCGAAGCGTTTGGGATGTGGTGTTACAGACTAATATTGAAAATTAGGTGAGCTAATAAGGTAAGGAATGAGGAGATTCTGCACAGAACAGCGAAGGAAAGAAATATGTGGAAAACACTGATATGGAGAAGGATGATAGGACATCTGTTAAGACATCAGGGAATGACTTCTATGGTACTAGAAGGAGGTGCAGAGGGCAAAAACTGTAGATGAAGACAGAGATTGGAATACATGTAGCAAATAATTAAGGACGGAGGTTGCAACTGCTGCTCTGAAATGAAGAAGTTGGCACACGAGAGAAATTCGTGGCGGGTCGCGTGAATCCGGTCAGAAGAGTGATGACGCAAAGAAAAAGAAAGAAACAGCCTAGCGACAGCCAATATGAATAACAGAGGGGACGGGATAGACTTCCGGCGTCCGGTTTGCCAGCAGTAACAGCGCCGCCGGACCGCAGCCCACTCGAAGCAACATACACAGGCGCACGGGATACCACAGCGGCCGAAACACACAAAAGCAGTACGCCTCAGGCGGCACTAGGCGGTAAGTAAACAGCACTACGTCACACCTGCTGCTCGATTCTGAATTGCCTGTTTCCACAAGTGACCAGAAATTAAGAAAGTACCAATCAAGAACGTCTACTTCCACCAATGAAAAAAGAAATAATGCAAACAGCAATGAAGTACGTAAAACACTCCACCTCATCACCCTTGATACCCTATCAGATTACGATAACAGCTTCTTCCGCCAGTAAATAAGAGCCACACCTTCCTCATTCAGATATTAGGAATAGCACCCTGGGGAAGGCCATTTGCAACAATGGTCGGTAATTGTGCACTCTGACAATATGGCACATATAAAAATTTTATTGACTGTGACAATGGCCTCGGAAGCTATGATTACAAATTTTTCCGAAGTTTCCACAGATTTTTTTTATTTCTTGCATTAGACTAATGCCACTACCAATTCTGTTTACACATTTACAATGTCGGTCCGTGCACGATGGTGCTCAGCACCAAAGTGTTCCAAAAAGCCGCCTGCGAAAATTCGATGTATGTCAGGTTCTATCGATCACTGAAATAAAGGTTCAAGTGTTTTGGATAGTCTTTGGCCTAGTGACTATTTATATACGTTTCGGAAGAATGGGCTTACTGTCAATATCGTACAGTTGTTGTTGTTGTCTTCAGTCCAGAGACTGGTATGATGCAGCTCTCCATGATACTCTATCCTGTGCAAGCTTCTTCATCTCCCAGTACCTACTGCAACCTACATCCTTCTGAACCTGTTTAGTGTATTCATCTCTTGGTCTCCCTCTACGATTGTTACCCGCCACGCTGCCCTCCAATACTAAATTGGTGATCCCATGATGCCTCAGAACATATCCTACCAACAGATTCCTTCTTCTGGTCAAGTTGTGCCACAAACTTCTCTTCTCCCCAATCCTATTCAATACTTCCAGATTAGTTATGTGATCTACCCATCTAATCTTCAGCATTCTTCTGTAGCATCACATTTCGAAGGCTTCTATTCTCTTCTTGTCCAAACTATTTATCGTCCATGTTTCACTTCCATACATGGCTACACTCCATACAAATACTTTCAGAAATGACTTCCTGACACTTAAATCTATACTCGATGTTAAGAAATTTCTCTTCTTCAGAAATGCTTTCCTTGCCATTGCCAGTCTACATTTTATATCCTCTTCACTTCGACCATCATCAGTTATTTTGCTCCCCAAATAACAAAACTCCTTTACTACTTTAAGTGTCTCATTTCCTAATCTAATTCCCTCAGCATCACCCGACTTAATTCGACTACATTCCATTATTCTCGTTTTGCTTTTGTTGATGTTCATCTTATATCCGCCTTTCAAGACACTGTCCATTCCGTTCAACTGCTCTTCCAAGTCCTTTGCTGTCTCTGACAGAATTACAATGTCATCGGCGAACCTCAAAGATTTTATTTCTTCTCCATGGATTTTAATACCTACTCCGAATTTTTCTTTTGTTTCTTTTACTGCTTGCTCAATATACAGATTGAATAACATCGGGGAGAGGCTGCAACCCTGTCTTACTCCCTTCCCAAACTCCCTTCCCAACCACTGCTTCTCTTTCATGTCCCTCGACTCTTATAACTGCCATCTGGTTTCTGTACAAATTGTAAATAGCCTTTCTCTTCCTGTATTTTACCCCTGCCACCTTTAGAATTTGAAAGAAGGTATTCCAGTCAACATTGTCAAAAGCTTTCTCTTAGTCTACAAATGCTAGAAACGTAGGTTTGCCTTTCCTTAATCTTTCTCCTAAGATAAGTCGTAAGGTCAGTATTGCCTCACGTGTTCCAGTATTTGTACGGAATCCAAACTGATCTTCCCCGAGGTCGACTTCTACTAGTTTTTCCATTCGTCTGTAAAGAATTCGAGTTAGTATTTTGCAGCTGTGGCTTATTATACTGATAGTTCGGTAATTTTCACTTCTGTCAACACCTGCTTTCTTTGGAATTGAATTATTATATTCTTCTTGAAGTCTGAGTGTATTTCGCCTGTTTCATACATCTTGCTCACCAGATGGTAGAGTTTTGTCAGGACTGGCTCTCCCAAGGCCGTCAGTAGTTCCAATGGAATGTTGTCTACTCCGGGGGCCTTGTTTCGACTCAGGTCTTTCAGTGCTGTGTCAAACTCTTCACGCAGTATCATATCTCCAATTTCATCTTCATCTACATCCTCTTCCATTTCCATAATATTGTCCTCAAGTGCATCGCCCTTGTATAGACCCTCTATATACTCCTGCCACCTTTCCGCTTTCCCTTCTTTGCTTAGAACTGCGTTTCCATCTGAGCTATTGATGTTCATACAAGTGGTTCTCTTATCTGCAAAGGTCCCTTTAATTCTCCTGTAGGCAGTACTGATCTTACCCCTAGTGAGATAAGCCTCTACATCCTTACATTTGTCCTCCAGCCATCCCCGCTTAGCCATTTTGCACTTCCTGTCGATCTCATTTTTGAGACGTTTGTATTCCTTTCTGCCTGCTTCATTTATTGCATTTTTATATTATCTCTTTTCATCAATTGAATTCAATATTTCTTCTGTTACCCAAGTATTTCTACTAGCCCTCGTCTTTTTACCTACTTGATCCTCTGCTGCCTTCACTACTTCATCCCTCAAAGCTACCCATTCTTCTTCTACTGTATTTCTTTCCCCCATTTCTGTCAATTGTTCCCTTATGCTCTCCCTGAACTCTGTACAACCTCTGCTTCTTTCAGTTTATCCAGGTCCCATCTCCTTAAATTCCCACCTTTTTGCAGTTTTTTTAGTTTTAATCTACAGTTCATAACCAATAGATTGTGGTCAGAGTCCACATCTGCCCCTGGAAATGTCTTACAGTTTAAAACCTGGTTCCTAAATCTCTGTCTTACCACTGTATAATCTATCTGATACCTTTTAGTATCACCAGGGTTCTTCCATGTATACAACCTCCTTTCATGATTCTGAAACCAAGTGTTAGCTATGATTAAGTTGTGCTCTGTGCAAAATTCTACCAGGCGGCTTCCTCTTTCATTTCTTAGCCCCAATCCATATTCACCTACTACGTTTCCTTCTCTCCCTTTTCCTACACTCGAATTCCAGTCACCCATGACTATTAAATTTTCGTTTCCCTTCACTATCTGAATAATTTCTTTTATTTCATCATACATTTCTTCAATTTCTTCGTCATCTGCAGAGCTAGTTGGCATATAAACTTGTACTACAGCAGAGGGTCAAAATTTAAACATTCCACACTTCCTCGCCGGCCGGAGTGGCCGAGTGATTCTAGGCGCTTCAGTCTGGAACCGCGCGATCGCCACGGTCGCAGGTTAGAATCCTGCCCCGGGCATGTATGTGTGTGATGTCCTTAGGTTAGTTAGTTTTAAGTAGTTCTAAGTTCTAGGGGACTGATGACCTCAGATGTTAAGTCCCATAGTGCTTAGAGCCATTTGAGCCATTCCACACTTCCTCCAGCGCATCCAAATTGAGCAAATCAGTTGTTTCTTTCCTATTAAGTGTTTTCTAGCGTCGACCTCAGATTGATTGTAAAAGCACCATTTGTCCGAGAAACCATGAACTTTTGAGGAAGAAAATACCAACTATCGGGATGGCCACTTCTGTAATTTCTATTCATGGCAGATTGCAGAAATTTCTATAATGTATTCTTCAGATGATATTCTCGGGGAACTTCGAAACCTATTTTGGTCTCATTATCCCTTAGCAAGATGAAGAGGTTCAAAGTTACCATACTTGTGCAGAAGACAGCAAAAACCGGTTTTAGCCGTTTATGCGCTTTGGGCCGCAATCATCTAAATAAATATGCATAGTAAATGTTCACATTTTAACAGTACATTGTTTAGACATTCATCTCGAAACACCAGTTTCCTGTTTCCAACAGTTTAGATCAGTGACCAAGATACATCCGAAGAACTATGATTTTCTGGTACCGGAAGTATCAATTGTGGAGATGGCCTCTTCTATAATTTCTGTTCCTGGAAAATCATCGAAATTTTTACCTCGTGTTATTAAGATGATATTACCTTGGGAGTTTGAAACTTCATTCGAAACCATAATCCGTTACCAAGATGCAGAGATTCAACGTACTTACGAGCATAAAATACGCTCGTAATATCCGGTATCAGGCGTACTTTAAGTAACAAAGTGAACACTTGACGAGAGTTCAAAATTTCATGATAAACTGTCTGTGCATAATGGGCACCATATGCCTACGCAAATGTGTCCATCGTGGCACTGCAGTGAAAGAAAATGGGCTAAAAAGGGTCTTAAAATAATTGAAAAACTTAAAATTACCGTCAAAAATTGTGTAAAACTGAAAAGAATGCAAATTTAGTAAATTATTTCTAATACAATTTCACTCTTTTAAGATACAAGTCATAAGCCGGGCGTTTTCCTTGAATTGTGATCGATGAGCAAAGCATCCAGAAAAAAAATGTAAGGTACACGATTTTGTGCTAATGTTATATTACGAGCACTTATTCGTTGTTGCCGTATGTCAAAATATATAAATGTGTCGAAGTACGTAACTAAATTCTAAAAAACTTACTGGCCTATAGATTTCGTTTTGTGTAAGTAACATACCCTGCTGTAGTTGGAAAAAGACGGTAACCAACGTAAAAGGCGAAAATGCTTCTCTCTAAAAATACTCTGACAGGAAAGTAGGGAGCGAGTGCCTCAATCCTCATTCCGTCTTGCTCATTAAAAATATTGGCGTGCGAATATATTCGCTCTTATTGAGCTGAGAGAGGGTATCAGAGAGACAGTGATGGTGGAAGGGAGAGAGATGGCGCTAGTGAGACAGGAGGAGCGAGGAGACAGTAATGGTGGGAAAGAGAAGGCGACAGTGAAAGAGAAAAACAGATGGACAAAGGCAGAATATTTGGTGAGGATGGCGGTATGAGTATTGAGGCAGCTGGTTCCCCACCTTTTTGTCAGATTTTTAAAGAGGAATGTATTCGCCTTTTTTGTGCTCCGATGAAATCATTTTTCCATTGATTTAACATTGATGAACCACTGTAAGTAGCCAATAGAACGAACAGTAGTGCACCCAATATACGACGTTGCTTAGAAACGATAGAGATAGTAAGGGCTCAAACTTTAACAGCGTTAAGCATAGTCGCCAATTCGCAGTCCAACAAATAGCTACAGGTCCATATAATAACATCAGCAAACAATCCAACAGTTACATTGGCAACGAGCACTCTGAGGGATTTGGAGTGATGTTGATAATGTAGAAGAGTTACCAGGCAGACATAAAACTCTTTACTTTACGTATTCCTGTCGGTTATTGATGTACATATGCAGACTGAAGCGATGAATGAAAATTTGTACCAAGGCCGGGATTCGAACCTGGGCCTCCTCATTTGTCTGAGGCGCTAATCAGTACACTAACCTGGGACAGTGGTTTTGCACAACTGCATGGTCTAGCACAACACTCTTCCCTCCTCAATTCGCATTCCCATACATTCCTCAACTCACTTGGTTGTTGTTGTTGTTGTTGTTGTCTTCAGTCCTGAGACTGGTTTGATGCAGCTCTCCATGCTACTCTATCCTGTGCAAGCTGCTTCATCTCCCAGTACCTACTGCAACCTACATCCTTCTGAATCTGCTTAGTGTACTGATCTCTCGGTCTCCCTCTACGATTTTTACCCTCCACGCTGCCCTCCAATGCTAAATTTGTGATCCCTTGATGCCTCAAAACATGTCCTACCAACCGATCCCTTCTTCTAGTCAAGTTGTGCCACAAACTTCTCTTCTCCCCAATCCTATTCAATACCTCCTCATTAGTTACGTGATCTATCCACCTTATCTTCAGTATTCTTCTGTAGCACCACATTTCGAAAGCTTCTATTCTCTTCTTGTCCAAACTAGTTATCGTCCATGTTTCACTTCCATACATGGCTACACTCCAAACAAATACTTTCAGAAACGACTTCCTGACACTTAAATCTATATTCGATGTTAACAAATTTCTCTTCTTCAGAAACGCTTTCCTTGCCATTGCCAGTCTACATTTTATATCCTCTCTACTTCGACCATCATCAGTTATTTTACTTCCTAAATAGCAAAGCTCCTTTACTACTTTAAGTGTCTCATTTCCTAATCTAATTCCCTCAGCATCACCCGATTTAATTTGACTACATTCCATTATCCTCGTTTTGCTTTCGTTAATGTTCATCTTATATCCTCCTTTCAAGACACTGTCCATTCCGTTCAACTGCTCTTCCAAGTCCTTTGCCGTCTCTGACAGAATTACAATGTCATCGGCGAACCTCAAAGTTTTTACTTCGTCTCCATGAATTTTAATACCTACTCCAAATTTTTCTTTTGTTTCCTTTACTGCTTGCTCAATATACAGATTGAATAACATCGGGGAGAGGCTACAACCCTGTCTCACTCCTTTCCCAACCACTGCTTCCCTTTCATGCCCCTCGACTCTTATGACTGCCATCTGGTTTCTGTACAAATTATAAATAGCCTTTCGCTCCCTGTATTTTACCCCTGCCACCTTTAGAATTTGAAAAAGAGTATTCCAGTCAACATTGTCAAAAGCTTTCTCTAAGTCTACAAATGCTAGAAACGTAGGTTTGCCTTTTCTTAATCTTTCTTCTAAGATAAGTCGTAAGGTCAGTATTGCCTCACGTGTTCCAACATTTCGACGGAATCCAAACTGATCCTCCCCGAGGTCTGCATCTACCAGTTTTTCCATTCGTCTGTAAAGAATTCGCGTTAGTATTTTGCAGCCGTGGCTTATTAAACTGATAGTTCGGTAATTTTCACATCTGTCAGCACCTGCTTTCTTTGGGATTGGAATTATTATATTCTTCTTGAAGTCTGAGGGTATTTCGCCTGTCTCATACATCTTGCTCACCAGCTGGTAGAGTTTTGTCAGGACTGGTTCTCCCAAGGCCGTCAGTAGTTCTAATGGAATGTTGTCTACTCCGGGGGCCTTGTTTCGACTCAGGTCTTTCAGTGCTCTGTCAAACTCTTCACGCAGTATCGTATCTCCCATTTCGTCTTCATCTACATCCTCTTCCATTTCCATAATATTGTCCTCAAGTACATCGCCCTTGTATAAACCTTCTATATACTCCTTCCACCTTTCTGCCTTCCCTTCTTTGCTTAGAACTGGGCTGCCATCTGAGCTCTTGATATTCATACACATGGTTCTCTTCTCTCCAAAGGTCTCTTTAATTTTCCTGTAGGCAGTATCTATCTTACCCCTAGTGAGATAAGCTTCTACATCCTTACATTTGTCCTCTAGCCATCCCTGTTTAGCCATTTTGCACTTCCTGTCGATCTCATTTTTGAGACGTTTGTATTCCTTTTTGCCTGCTTCATTTACTGCATTTTTATATTTTCTCCTTTCATCAATTAAATTCAATATTTCTTCTGTTACCCAAGGATTTCTAGCAGCCCTCGTCTTTGTACCTACTTTATCCTCTGCTGCCTTCACTACTTCATCCCTCAGAGCTACCCATTCTTCTTCTACTGTATTTCTTTCCCCTATTCCTGTCAATTGTTCCCTTATCCTCTCCCTGAAACTCTGTACAACCTCTGGTTCTTTCAGTTTATCCAGGTCCCATCTCCTTAATTTCTCACATTTTTGCAGTTTCTTCAGTTTTAATCTACAGGTCATAACCAATAGATTGTGGTCAGAGTCCACATCTGCCCCTGGAAATGTCTTACAACTTAAAACCTGGTTCCTAAATCTTTGTCTTACCATTATATAATCTATCTGATACCTTTTAGTATCTCCAGGGTTCTTCCACGTATACAACCTTCTTTCATGATTCTTAAACCAAGTGTTAGCTATGATTAAGTTGTGCTCTGTGCAAAATTCTACTAGGCGGCTTCCTCTTTCATTTCTTAGCCCCAATCCATATTCACCTACTATGTTTCCTTCTCTCCCTTTTCCTACACTCGAATTCCAGTCACCCATTACTATTAAATTTTCGTCTCCCTTCACTATCTGAATAATTTCTTTTATTTCATCGTACATTTCTTCAATTTCTTCGTCATCTGCAGAGCTAGTTGGCATATAAACTTGTACTACTGTAGTAGGTGTGGGCTTCGTATCTATCTTGGCCACAATAATGCGTTCACTATGCTGTTTGTAGTAGCTTACCCGGATTCCTATTTTCCTATTCATTATTAAACCTACTCCTGCATTACCCCTATTTGATTTTGTGTTTATAACCCTGTAGATCCATTTCCCTTTTTAAATTTTCTAACCTACCTGCCCGATTAAGGGATCTGACATTCCACGCTCCGATCCGTAGAACGCCAGTTTTCTTTCTCCTGATAACGACCTCCTCCTGAGTAGTCCCCGCCCGGAGATCCGAATGGGGGACTATTTTACCTCCGGAATATTTTACCCAAGAGGATGCCATCATCATTTAATCATACAGTAAGGCTGCATGTCCTCGGGAAAAATTACGGCTGTAGTTTCCCCTTGCTTTCAGCCGTTCGCAGTACCAGCACAGCAAGGCCGTTTTGGTTAATGTTGCAAGGCCAGATCAGTCAATCATCCAGACTGTTGCCCCTTCAACTACTGAAAAGGCTGCTGCCCCTCTTCAGGAACCACACGTTTGTCTGGCCTCTCAACAGATACCCCTCCGTTGTGGTTGCACCTACGGTACGGCCATCTGTATCGCTGAGGCACGCAAGCCTCCCCACCAACGGCAAGGTCCATGGTTCATGGGGGGAGGACTCACTTGGTATTCCCCATCAATTCAAAGAGCATTGAACAGGTTCTCCAATTGTATTGGAATAGCATCTCAATATCGATTAAAATGGGAGATAGTGGCTGAAACCAACGCATAGGTGCTTTAATCAAATGAAACTATTTAGTTCCAGAGAACTTTTGAAGCCTGACATCTATGATGTACATACGCAGACTGAAGCCTCGAATAAAAGTTGCTGCCAAGGCCGAGATTGGGTTATGTTGGTAAACCCAGTATGTGGGGACTAGATAAGGATGTGACCGGATGGTAGAAAGGGCCTGTTATGTCAGTGACCACACTGTACATGAAGCTACCTGATTTTTTGATGCATCAACTTACGCTGTCCAATTTGTAGTGCAGGATTTGAGTGGACTGTAGTTTGGGCTGGTGATTGTGTTAGATAGAACTTATTTTTAAAGAACTTCCATTTACTACCAGGTAATACAACATGTAATCTCAAACGAGATCAACTGAAGTACCTTCAAGAGTTAGAATCAGAAATAAAGCGTGCTCTCTCCAGGAATAATTCCTACAAAAATGGGCACAGTGAAATAATAATAAAAAAAACTTGAAAAGACCCGAGTATTTCTAAAGAATAATCTTATTCGCCTCAAGTAACATTACAAGAGGGCACCAATCAAGAAACAAATATCAAATTCAAATGGTTCAAATGGCTCTGAGCACTATGGGACTTAACATCTGAGGTCATCAGTCGCCTAGAACTTAGAACTACTTAAACCTAACTAATCTATAACATCACACACATCGATGCCCGAGGCAGGATTCGAACCAACAACTGTAGCGGTCGCGCGGTTCCAGACTGAAGCGCCTAGAACCGCTCGGCCACCCAGCCGAAAAACAAATATCATCCAGAATAACATTGTATCTCTAAGTGTAGCAACTGCTACAGAAAAAATTGCTCTAATAGAATCAACTGAACCAATGCTAACAGAAAACAAATCAACAAAACGTCAACCATTATACCGCAATGGAAAGCACCACGACAGAGATATAAATTAAGGCGACATAAAACGGCAGTATTACATTCTCGGCATGAGTTCAATAACCTCAATGCAATAAAATATCTATTATGCAGTGAATAGAGAGTCTCAGTTCAAACAAAAAATTATTGTTTCAACTTCTCTGTGTTTGAAGCACCGCAACAGGTACCAGCCGACTTCACTACGCTCGGTGCCTGCCCTACGATAATTTAGTCTGCGAAAGCCATCAGCTCCCCACGCATGGATGTGGTCCACAAAAGCACAATAGTTGACTGACTGCACAATTCTGCAGCAACAAACTCTTCACCGTTTCTCTTCTCTGGCCGTCGACTGCCGCCTTCCTTCGGACACTGGGAACAGACACCGTCCATCATCACAGTAGGCGATTCCCGTACAGCTAGGTCACGACATTTCCAACTCTGGAAAAACGCGCTGTGCAGTTCCACAGTGCTCAACGTTCCAGTCCGTCTTGCTGGCCATATTTGGACTGCCGCCCACTGCCATGCCTGCAGCACCTTCTAGGAACAACTGCGGTCAACCTCTAGCACGCCCCGCTGTTACAAGATAGATCACCAGTCCCTGACGCCAACCCACGACTTGTCCTCTGCCGTAAGATCGACCACCCATACTGCCAAAAGACAATGTCCTCGCCAGCGCCTTGATGCTGCCTACATCCTGAGGCAACTCCTTGGCAACGCCGGAACAAATCAAAGTGTGCTCAGTGTAAGATAAAGTCTCCAGCGCCACCCCACAACTACTGAGCCACTGCCACAACGGCCATCGGCGGTGGGCCAGGTCGATGTAGCTTGTCTGGCCCGCAGACTGACCTGTGGTGTGTCGTGCAGGGCCACTGCTGCTACTCACACGCTGCCAGACGAGCTGTCTTACAACATAGCGGAACAGCGCAGTCACGGACTACTGGGTGGGACGGAAGACGAGCGTACCGTGAAATTCAGTTTCACAACGCTAAGAACTCTTACTCATAGCCGTGTAACACGACATTGGCGGGACACCGGGTGAGTATAACGCCTTGCCAAGGAGAATCGGTTTCCAACTCAGCAATTCTGATGTCAACGAAAGAAGGTCCAATCAGGTGGTTTCTGATCATATACGACCGCGGACCCCCAAACACGTGGTTTCTGATCATATACGACCGTGGACCCCCAAACACAACAGAAAATGAGGCATGTAATTGAGTCATATATACAGGGTGTAAACGATATAAGGCGCCAAAATTATACACATGGCACATCTCGCAATGCTTGACAAAAGAGTCTAGTAACATGTTTGCGTATTTCCTACAGTTGTCACAGAAAAAAAAAACAGTTCGTCTCAGGATAATGGTTTTGGAAAAGTAGATACTTGGCCGTGCACGTACGTAAGCAATCGGTTCCTGTTATTGCCCGCTGCACGTATTGACATCGCGAGCGTAAATCGTAAACATATTGGCAACTGCGCCCTGAGTGGCTAAATCATTGTAATACACCGATCGACGACAGTAGGCGAGTAGCCTGTGCAGATGTTATTGCAACTCTGTTAACTGTTAGGATGCAAAGGAGATTTATTCTAGCTGAACTATGCGATATGCATTTAGTTTATGGTGAGGCAAAAGGTGTTGCGAGGGCAGCTGTACGAATTTATCGAGAACGCATCCCACAAAGACATTTGCTGCTGTGCACCAAAGGTTTGTGTCATAGTAATTCTCTGCTTGTATGCGATTATTATGCATTTACATCTTTATAAAGTACAGCAGTTATCTGCACCTTTGTAAATTTTCGTCCGTATGCGAAATGAATCTTCTGTTCTGATATGCTTTCCGTTTTTGTTACATCATGACAGACTACAACTAACGAATACGTATTTGATTTGCTCAGATTGAGAGATACTGGCTCTTTACTGCCTGGCGCAGAAGGCAGAGGCTCACAAAGCGTCAATCGTACATTGGAAGCTGAGGAAAGAATTCTGGACCGCATCCAGGAGGATCCTTCTCAGAGTACTAGAAGCATCGCCCGCCACGTGGGTATATAACACTCTGTCGTTCATCGCACTTTGCAAAAGGAGCGTCTGCGGCCTTACCACATTCAACGCGTACAAGCATTGGAAGAACAAGATTTCCCTCCACGGCGTGAATTCTGAGAGTGGTTTTTGTTACACAGTGCGCAGAGTGATTTTGTCAACAAATTACTCATCACAGATAAAGCGTGTTTCACTCGCGACGGAATAACTAATTTCCATAACATGCACACGTGGAGGGTACACAATCCTCGCCACGTAGTGGCAACACATTTTCAACGACGATTTTCCGTAAATGTGTGGGCAGGTATGCTCGATAATTACATTATTGGGTCCTATGTTTTACCTGCAAGTTTGACTGGTAACTATTACCGAACGTTTCTACAGGGAACATTGTTACCAACATTGTTAAAAGACATTCTGTTAGGCATACGTCATAACGTGTGGATCCTCCACGATAGTAATCCACCCCACGTTGGTCACACAGTATGCAGATTTTAGGATAGTTGATTTTCAGGACGATGGGTCGGGAGGTCGGGTCCATGTCGATGGCCAGCACGCAGCCGTGATTTAAATCCACTGGATTTTTACTTTTGGAGCGATATGAGGGAACTTGTTTATGCTGAACCAGTAAATAATGTGGACGAATTGACGCAGAACATTTTAGATGCTGCCAATACCATAAAGGCCAATGTGCATGTGTATGAACGAGTGTGACGAAACTGGATTCACCATAATGAAGCATGTGTAGAAGCGAATGGTGGTCATTTCAACATTTATTGTAGTATTGGTGTAAGAGGAAATGAAGTAATGGGTTTTCTTTTCGTTACGATGTTGTTGTACAGAAGGAAAATAATGTGAATTTAGTATTCGTAATGGCATTGCCGTAAAAAGGCGAAACAGTTGATTGTAACTAATGCACAACTATCTACTTGGTGATTGATTGAATTTGTACTAATGGAAATACAATGTGTTTGATATTAGCTTGTCATTACTACTACGACTTTTGTTGTCGACTTGTTGAGAAACAGACTGGTTGTATTCAATTCACGTAAAGCGAATTACACATTCTTAACAACCCAAAAACCGTTTACATTCCTTTTTTCGGTACCACCTGATTATCATACCACGTCGTTGTACACGTCTAATGATTTCAATCCTGTGGTCGGCTCGTTGCCTTTCTCTGGCCGCCCCGTCTCTATAGGGAATAAGCTCGGTACGCCGTGTACTGTCGGTTGACTACGTAAACAGAAATGCGTATACTATCTATCCTACGAACAATAGGTTTTAATAATAAAAGAATAAAGTACATGATACAAGTAAATGTCATTAGACTTCTTTGTCAAGCACACCGAGATGTACCATCTGTATAATTTTGACGCCTTATACTGTTAACACCCGATATATATATATATATATATATATATATATATATATATATATATATATATATGCGTATTAAAATACAAAGAGGCAAAATGCGGCGCCGCGGATGGGGCAACGCCTATATAAGACAACAAGTGTCAAGTGTCGGAAGCAGTTGTTAGATCGATTACTGCTGCTACAATGGCAGGGTATCAAGATTTAAATGAGTTTGAACATCGTGTTATAGTCGGCGTACGAGCGATGGGACAGAACATCTCCGAGATAGCGATGAAGTGTGGATTTTCCCGTAAGAACATTTCACAAGTGTACCGTGAATATCAGAAACACGGTAAAACATCAAATCTCCAAACTCGCAGCGGCCGAAAAGATCCTTCCAGAACGGGACCAACGACGACTGAAGAGAAACGTTCAACGTGACAGAAGCGCAACCTTTCCTCAGATTGCTGCAGGTTACCATGCTGGACCATCAACAATTATCAGCGTGAGAACCATTCAACGAAACATCGTCGATATGGCCTTTCGGAGCCGAAGGCCCACTCGTGTACTCTTGATGACTGCACAACACAAAGCCTTATCTCTCGTCTGGGACCGTCAACACCGGAATCCGACTGTTGATGACAGGAAATATGTTGCCTGGTCGGTCGAGTCTTGTGTCAAATTGTATCGAGCGGATGGACGTTTACGGGTATGGTGACAACCTCATGAACCTATGGACCCTGCATGTCTACAGGGAACTGTTAAAGCTGATGAAGGGTCTGTAATGGTGTGATGCGCATGCACGTGGAGTAATATGGGACCCCTAATCCGTCTAGATACGACTCTGATAGGTGACACGTACGTAAGCATCCCGTCTGATCACCTGCATCTGTTCATGACCAATTCGCATTTCGACGGACATGGGCAAATCCAGCAGGACAATGCGACACCTCACATCTACGGAATTGCTACAGACTGGCTCTAGGAACACTCTTCTGAGTTTAAACACTTCCACTGGCTACCAAACACCCCAGACATGAACATTATTGAGCATATCTGGGATGCCTCGCAACGTGCTGTTCAGAAGAGATATCTACTCCATCGTACTCCTACGGACTTACGAACTTCCCTACACGATACATGGTTGTCAGTTCCATGCAGTACTACTTCAGACATTAGACGAATCCATGCCGCGTCGTGTTGCGATATTTGTGCATCCTCGCGGGAGTCCTACATGATTTTAGGCAGGTGTACTGGTTTATTTGGCTCTTCAGTGTATATATTCCCTCATAGTCGTGTATGAAAACTTATAAAAATTTGATATTAATTTTCGCAACTCTGTGATTTATATTTACTGATACAAATGTCTGCGTCACAGTCGTGTACATTATTTCATATTTTCTGGCTTCTATGATTACTCGTATTAGTGAAACAGTAATTCCCTTTGGTTCCTTCACAGCCTTGTATGTAAAATTTTTAAAATTTTTAATAATTATTTTCTCATGTATGTGATGATTATTTGTTGAATGGAAAGTCGGCCTTACAGATGAGGACATTAACTCAAGTTTCCTATTTTTCATGACTGTGCAAATTAGTGACACAACACTATGGTCTTTTTTTTTGTTTGGTAATTCTTTCACCCATTTGTTTTGGCATTTATTGATATACAGTCTTTTCTGTGTTCTTTCTGCTTGTCGATGAGTGTTTGTCGATGAGTATTATAGAAATCCTTGTCTGAGGTAATTTTTGGAAGAAACTGGGTACTTATTAGGACAGTCTGTTTTAAAACTTCGCCTCGGTGTCAAAGAAGTATTACTTGCTTTTGTAATTTAACTTTCGGTCGCTGTGATAAATCAATAAATAATTTTATTTCGAATATTATTTTATTTTCGCTCAGCATGGTACTACTCCCAGATCCTAGCTCCCTACCATTTTAGTTACATTAAGTAACAGTGTTTCACAACGCTTGTGTTGTAGCGCCTGCCACTCAGACGCGCTCAAATTTGCTGCTCCTCTTCGGATCTGCCTGTTTCCCTTATTAGTCCGATATGGCTAGGTTCCTAGAATGAGAAGCAAGTCTCAACTACTGGTCGAATGAGAATTTTGTTAGCTTCAATGGGTAGCCTACAGTTCCTCAGGATTCTTGCAATGAATCTCACCCTGGTATTTGCCTTTCCCACGAAAGAATCATTTTTACATCGTCGTTCCATTTTAAGTTGTTGCCTAAACTTTCTCTCAGACTTTTTGCACTAAACAACACCATGATGCAAAACACTTCTGCTTCGAGTGACACTTCGGCAGTCATGTAACCATGCAGTAACAGGTACCTTATTTTATAGTCCCATCAGTAGCGACTTTGCAGTAACTCTAACTGCTTGCTCATTTTACACAAAATGCTACATAGTGTTATAATCTTTGTATTCACGGTCTGCCCAGCCCCGCCTGCTTTGGAAGAAGAGGCAAAATACAGCAAGCCTCAGACTACCCGTGTTAATACGGTACCGAGACTGTACGGACAACCGAAAAACACGGATAATCGTAAACACGCGTGTTTTTACAGGAAAATGTTGCTTACTGTATTTAAAAAACGTGTTGCATTTTACATTTGCAAGCCCGCTACTATACTTACGCGTTACTTGCCGTTAATTGAAACCGTATTTACAAAATTACACTTAAAATATTTTGTCTTTCGTGTCACTTGCTGTCAGTTAACTGTCAGAAAGCAGTTATCAATTTTTGTCTGCTTCTGTTTTCAATTTACTTATTTCTAAACGGAGGCTTTCATTTTCCGGAGAGTCAGAACATCGGTACAGCCAAACAAATAATGTCCACTGACTCGGTGAGCATGATGAGTTCCGCGATCGCCTCTTCTTTGTTCCCGCTTTTTTACCGAATATACTTCGCACAATATATGTGCATCACTCAATGCTCAGATCACGATTCATAGGCAACACTGTTTCACTCCTCGTAGAAGTTTTCGTCACCTGCGTTATCACAAACATTAATTTTTATACTTTTCCCTGTAATGATAACAGAGTGATGTAGGTTTCTCTTTTATTTTATTTTTGTTAGGAATCGCATAAATGTGCACGGATAATCTGGATCTGGATATATATGGTGAAAATTTATTTTGACCAGCCCCAGACGTTTCGATTTTCTTTTGTTTCCGGTTTTCCCGCAGTAAGGATTTACTACCATAAAATACTCCGTGGCCACCAACTTTGATCTTACCTTTGTCGTTAATCTCATTTTGTCTTCATTTATATTGTCTTTTTTCAGTTTATTCTCTGTCCATATTCAGCACTCATTAGGTTGTTCATTCCATTCAGCAGTTTTTGCAATTCTTCTTCATTCCCACTGAGGATAGCAAAATCACCCAGTGTCTAGTATCCTTTCACCTGGAAATCTAACCCATTCCTGAATCTTTCTTTTCTTTCCGTCATTGCATCTTCGATGTATCGATTGAACATTAAGGGGTGAAAAATTGTATCCCTGACTAACATCATCTCTAATCTTGGAACTTCGTTCTTGGTAGTTCAGTATCATTGTTCCCTTCTGGTTTTTGTACATATTATATATTACACGTCTTGCTCTATAGGGATTACCACCAATTTTCTCTAACTTTCGAACACCTTGCACCTTTTCATATCGTCGAAGGCGTTTTGTAGGTCGACAAGTCAATATACGTGCTTTGATTGGCATTAAGTATTGCTTTCATTATTAAGAACGAGGTCAGAACTGCCTCTCTACTGCCGTAGTTTTATGAAAGCTAAATTAATCGTCGTCTGATAGACCCTTCATTTTCTTTTTCACACTTCTGTATATTATTCTTGCAACAGTTTGGATGCATAAGCTGTTATGGTAATTGTGCAAAAGTTCTGACACTGGTTACTCATTACGTATCATTCTAGCAATGCTTTTTCTTTAAATAGAAACTTACAGCTTTCATTCGTTGATTCCCTTCCTCTCCGTAAGACCTGTTCAAAAACATACAAGTCACTTAAACGTGAATATACGAAAAACGTAGCGCAAAACTGTTTTTTTCTCTCGAGTTGTATCACAGAGTGCAGGTACTCGGCATAATGTAACACATCCACTCTCTAGAAGTCACAGGAAACAAATTGATACAAAAGAAGACGCACACTGGTAATTCATTCTACGATCTACGGTTAAATGATTTTGTAAGTACAATGTACTCTTGCGAAAATAAGTTAGTAAAGTCACTCTTCCATGGAAAACGTAACAGAACAGAAATTAGAGCTATAGTTTCTTATTTACAACATGGGCATACACTGAAGCCCGAAAGAAACTTGTATACACATGAGTATTCAAATACAGGGATATGTAAACAGGCAGAATATCACGCTTGGTCGGCAACGCCTATATAAGACAACAAGTGTCTGGCACAGTTGTTAGATAGGCTACTCCTGCTACAATGGCACGTTAACAAGATTTAAGTGAATTTGAACGCACGAGCGATGGGACACAGCATCTCCGAGTCAGCGACGAAGTGGGGATTTTCCCGTACGACCATTTCAAGAGCGTACCGTAAATATCAGGAATCCGGTGAAACATCAAATCTCCCACTTCATCGAGGCTGGAAGAGGATCCTTCCGAACGGGACCAACGACGACTGACGACAATCGTTGAACGTGGCAGAAGAGCAACCCTTTAGCAAATTGCTGCAGATTTAAATGCTGGGCCATCAACAATTCTCAGCGTGCGAACCATTCAACGAAACATCATCGATATGGCCTTGATGACTGCATGACACAAAGATTTACGCCTCGCCTGGGCCCGTCAACGCCGATATTGGAGTGTTAATGACTGTAAACATGTTGCCTCATCAGACGAGTCTCGTTTGAAATTGGATCGAGCGGATGGACCTGTACGAGTACAGAGACAATCTCATGAATCCATGAACCCTGCATGCCAGCAAGGGAATGTTCAAGCTGGTGGAGGCTCTGTTATGGTACGAGGCGTGTGCAGCTGGAGTGATATGGGACCCCTGATACGTCTAGATACGACTCTGACAGGTGACATGTACGTAAGCATCCTTTCTTATCACCTACAAATGTCCAATTCGCATTCCGACGGACTTGGGCAATTCCAACAAGACAATTCGACACGCCACACGTCCAGAATTGCTACAGAGTGGCTCCAGGAACACTATTCTGAGTTTAAACATTTCCGCTGGCTACCAAACTCTGCAGATAGGAACATTATTGAGCATATCTGGGATGCCTTGCAATATGCTGTTCAGAAGAGGTCTCCACACTCTCGTACTCTTATGGATTTACGGGTAGCCCTGCAGGATTCATGGTGTCAGTACCCTTCAGTATTACATCAGACATTAATCGAGTCCATACCACGTCGTGTTGCGGCACTTCTGAGTGCTCGGGAATGCCCTACACGATGTTAGGCAAGTGTACCAGTTTTATTGGCTCTTCTGTATGTGTGGTACGGTACCATAGTGCTCTTAAACCATATGTTGTGTACAAGAAGAGCTGTCCTTTATTAAAAAATGTATCATGATTACTTTTCGTTTGTTGGGTTTGAAGATAGACCCGATGCTACTCAGACAGAGGTCCTCTACAGAGATCGATGTCCTGCCAATAACCAGCCTTCCAGACAGATGTTTCTCGTCTTTCTGTGTCGCTTCAGGAAGAAATTTCCCAGGCTAACGTAGTAATTGCAGAACTCGCAGAGATCAGTCCTCTGAAGTTACTGTTACCTCTTCCGTTGCCATGAGTTCACATGTCGTCACACGTCAGTTTGAACAGGGGACAGGGGATTCCTAAAACATGTATACATCACACTCTAACACGTCACCACTTCATTCTTTACAATATTCCCCACAGACGAGTGGCATACCCACCTCCTCTTCTACCGTTTAAATTGTACTCACACAAACCTCCAACTGAAAGCGATTGGCTGCATGACTGGTGTACATTTTCTTAAGTTTCCATTTGTTTACTGTTAACTCTAGCAAGTGGACGAGCCACGTTACTCCAGATTCCTATACTGTAAGAGTCAAAATCAATTTGTGTCACGGTTTTAATTTTATCTATATCTGGTTAGTCATGTGATTTTGGGACGACAATCTGGGGTAATAACGAAACATGAATAATAAACGTATTCATCTTCTTTTATTTACGTTTCTGCACGTTTGATTTTTAATAACAGCTGTGGTTGGTGCAGTATTGTAGTTGCTAAGGATCTAAGAGAAAATATGTGAAAGGAATGTACAGCAAATGTATAACTGTCAATGTCATATTGATATGAAGCACATTATATGTTGAAAAATATCGAGATGCCGCATTGATGTTCATCTTATATCCTCCATTCCTTTCAGCTGCTCTTCCAAGTCCTTTGCTGTCTCTGACAGAATTACAATGCCATCGGCGAACCTCAAAGTTTTTATTTCTTCTTCATAGATTTTAATACCTACTCCGAATTTTTCTTTTGTTTCCTTTACTACTTACTCAATATAAAGATTGAATAACATCGGGGAGGGGCTACAAACCTTTCTCACTCCCTTCCCAATCACTGTTTCCCTTTCATGTCCCTCGACTCTTATAACTGCCGTCTGGTTTCTAAACAAATTGCAAATAGCCCTTCGCTCCCTGTATTTTACCCCTGCCAACTTTAGAACTGGAAAGAGAGTATTCCAGGCAACATTTTCAAAGGCTTTCTCTACGTCTACACATTGTAGAAACGTAGGTTTCCCATTCCTTAATCTTTCTTCTAGGATACGTTGTAGGGTCAGTATTGCCTCACGTGTTCCAATATTTCTACGGGTTCCAAACTAATCTTCCCCAAGATCGGTTTCTACCAGTTTTTTCCATTCGTATGTCAAGAATTCGGATTAGTATTTTGCACCCGTGACTTATTAAACTCATAGTTCGGTAATTTTCACTTCTGTCATTACCTGCTTTCTTTGGGAATGGAATTATCATATTCTTCTTAATGTCTGAGTGTATTTCGCCTGTCTCATACATCTTGCTCACAAGAAGGTAGAGGTTTGTTGGGACTGGCTTTCCCAAGGCTGTCAGTAGTTCTAATGGAATGTTGTTTACTCCCGGGGCCTTTTTTCGACTCAGGTCTTTCAGTATTGTGTCAAACTCTTCACGCAGTCTCATATCTCCCATTTCATCTTCATCTATATCCTCTTACATTTCCATAATATTGTCCTCAAGTACATCGCCCTTGTATAGACCCTCTATATACTCCTTCCACCATTCTGCGTTCCCTTCTTTGCTTAGAATTGTGTTTACATCTGAGGTCTTGATATTCATACAAGTGGTTCACTTTTCTCTAAAGTGCAGTAGAAAACCTAAACTACTCAAAGCGCTGGACGGGCTAAAATGCGTCGTCCCAAAATCAAGTGACTTGAGCTGCAGAAGATTTTGCGGACATCCGGATGCTCACTCCACAGATGTTTATGCCTTATGATAACAACATTTGATGACAATAAACAAGTTACATAATTGTAACTTAGGACTACCACTGGAATACCTGTAGAGTCACCGGCAATTTATGCAGTACAGCATAGTGTCTTTTTACATAGCTTTACAAATCGTGCCAGACAAGGCTCGAAAGTAAGGGAGGCAGTGGAATAGAGCATCCACGGAGAACCCGGAAAAGTAGGAAAAATGAGACAGGCGGGAGCTTAGTGCCCAATATGGCTCCGGAGGGGAATATTTAGGGGAGTCCTCCGCCAGCTGCGACCGCCTACGCAATATTGCACCCCTGGAAGCGCCACGCATATGCGCGTCCGCTGCTCGCTCCCCTGGGGACAGATTTGCCGCCGTAACCGTTTATGGCCCAAATTAGTTTCCTGAAAACGTGACTGTCGGGCCGCAGGCAAAATTGACGTATAACAGCACTTAAAAACTGATCTTTGCTGACTCTTGATGTGATTTCCTTATACATTCTTGTCCTGCAGCTATTTTGTAATCGTCAATACGGTGGCAATGATTAACCTAGACATTGTGTCACACGTACCAGTAAAACAACCCCAATCGATCACACGAAATATACTTCCAATTGAAACGTTTCTTACAAACAGTATGGTTATCAAATAAATGAGAACAGCTGGATATTAGCAATGAGTCCAATACTTGTTTTAACCTCGCAGTCTCAGTAAATTCTACTCATGACACTCGGTTGCAGGCCACCCCCACCTGAGCCTGTTTTCGGGTACAGGTGTACTCGACACGCTCGGAAAAGAAGCAAGTACACGAATTCGCAACTGTAGCCGCATGTTCCCAGCGTTCCCGCTGCATGCGCAACCGTTTTGAAAGAAATTTCTGCCATGCAACTGTATATTACAGTTCATTTATTCCACACGATCATAATTTCGGGTTTATGGTCATTCTCAATTCCAAGGCGAAACGTCACAAAATGTCCAACCCGCCTAAATGACAGAGTCAACTTATATACCATTATAACCACTGATGGGTTAGAAGTGACTTCGATTCTGTTTATACGCACATTTAAATTGATAAAACTTTTTCGAAGACTGCTGGTAATTCATTTTAATATTTAATATATGTTCCGAGAATGCGTAACATACGATTGTACACACTTTCCAGGCAATACTGAGTCTGCAACCAATTTACCAGAAAACGTGTCATGAGGAGGAACTATAATGTCTAAATAGTGATTCATTATTAAGATAAATTACAGAAATGAATAATGAGCTACACAACTCGCTGTAAGCCCATAAACGCAATTGCCAAGACCAAATGAATACAGAAACAGAGCGCTTTTTTATCGCAAGGATATAACAGTGACGTTGCCCTGTGCCCAGCGCATGTGTTCTCATGGTGCAGATGGAATAAACAAGAATGCCACCATTTTGGTTGCATTGGGCGATATTTTTATGTTTCTTTGAAGCGTGGACTATAGGATGAAACGTATTCCACATATCACTCCTCTTCTAATGGAACACATCTGCAATTGTGTAATTTGCATTAATTTTCGTCTTACACCCTCCACAGTCTTACAAAGCACAGCTTCGTTAAAGGCCATCTGATCTCGACAGTCGATCATTTCGCATTTCCAGGGCTGCTTTACAGCAGCAAGACGGTGTACTCATCTTCCGTACTAACAATAAGTCACTACTAGCCTTATACTCCTGTGTGCTTCAGTACGAGAGAAAGAGTCGACGAGTGTGAAGCGACTGCAGCGCCGCAGTTGTCATACTCGTCGTACTCGCGAAACTACAGCGGAAACAAAGGAAGCCCGTTAGCACTGAGGAAACAGTGGAGTATGGAAAGCGAACATTAAACTCGTTGTCGCCACGTTTCTAATCTCTAACAGCATCAACGGACGGGGTAGACTCGTAGTCATCAGAGGAAGATGAGGTCCAGTTGTACATATCCTGTGCGCTGAGAGAATCATAAACCTACACCATCACACATACTAGGGCTTCATATTGTGGTGTGGGATGTACCTCACAGGGTCTCACAGGAGCAACACAGCCTTTATTACGTTATCGTCGTCGTCGTTGTTGTTGTTGTGATCTTCAGTTCAACTACTAGTTCTATGCAGTTTCCTGTGCTAGACTATTCTCTGCAAACCTCTTCATCTCTGCCGCTACAGATTTCCTTCCATTACCAAACTGAAGCATACTTGATGTCTCAGGACGTGCCCCATTCACCAACACCTTGTTTTAGTCATATCGTACAATGAATTACTTTTCCATCAAAGTCGAGTCAATATCTCTTCATTAGTTATTTGATCTACCCATCTAATCTTCAACACACACCTGTAGCACCAAATCCCAAAAGTTTGTATTCTCTTCTTGCTAAAACTGTATGCCATCCACAATTTTCTTTTGTGCAAAGCCAAACTCCATACAAATATCTTCAGGAGAGAATTCGAAACACCTAAATTTTTATTCCATTTTAAGAAATTTAAATTTTCAGAAATTCTTTGCTTGCCTTTGAAAGTCTTCATTTTATATCCTCTCTTTTTTGGTGATCATCTGTTATTTTTCTGCCCAAACAGCAAAACACGTCTACTCTTTTTAACATCTCAATATGTAATTCAGTTCCTTCAAGGAGCAACAGCTGCTGAAAAATTTCAATTCAAGCATTTAATTTATAGACACATTATGCGATCAAAAGTATTCGAACATCTCAAACGACATATGTTTTTATATCAGATGCATTATGCTGCCACCTTCTGCAAGGTGCTCCATATAAGCGGCCTCAGTAGTCATTACATTTCGTGAGAGAACAGATTGGGGCGCTTCGCGAAACTTACGGTCTTCGAATGTGCTCAGGTGATTGGGTGTCACTTGTGTCATACGTCTGCACGCGGGATTTCCACATCCTAAACGTTCCTAGGTCCACTGTTACCGATTTGATAGTGATGTGGAAACATGAAGGGACACCTACAGCACAAAAGCCTACAGATCGACCTCGTCTGTTGACTGACAGGGCAGCCGACAGTCGAAGAGGGTCGTAATATGTAATAGGCAGACATCTATCCAAACCATCACACAGGAATTCCAAACTGCATCAGGATCCAATCCAAGTACTATGACAGTCAGGCGGGAAGTGACAAAACGGATTTCATGGTCGAGCAGCTGCTCATAAGCCACACATCTCGCCGGTAAATGCCAAACGGCGCCTGGCTTGGTGCAAGGAGCGTAAACATTGGACGAGAACAGTGGAGAAACGTTGTGTGGAGTAAGGAATCACGATACAAAATGTGGCGATCCGATGACAGGGTGTGGGTGTGGCGAATGCCCGGTGAACGTCATCTGCCAGCGTCTGTAGTACCCACAGAAAATTCGGTGGTGGTGGTGTTATGGTGTGGTCATGTTTTTCATAGAGGGGGCTTGCACGCCTTGTTGTTTTGCGTGGTGCTATCACAGCACAGGCCTACATCGATGTTTTAAGCACCTCCTTGTTTCTCACTGTTGAAGAGCAATTCAGGGATGGCGATTGCATCTTTCAACACGGTCGAGCACCTATTCATAAAGCACGGCCTGTGGCGGAGTGGCTACACCACATTAACATCCCTGTAATGGACTGGCCTGCACAGAGTCCTGACCTGAAACCCATGAAACAACTTTCGCATGTTTTGGAACGCCGAGTTCGTGCCAGGCCTTACCAACCGACATCGATACCTCTCCTCAGTGCAGCACTCCGTGAAGAATGGGCTGCCATTACCCAAGAAACCTTCCAGCACCTGACTGAACGTACGCCTGAGAGAGTGGAAGCTGCCATCAATGCTAAGGGTGGGCCAACACCATACTGAATTTCAGCGTTACCGACGGAGAGTGCCACGAACTTGTAAGTCATTTCCAGCCAGATGTCCAGATACTTTCGATCATATAGTGTACATAATGTACTACTACGAAAAGCAGAAGCTTTGATGTATGGGGTTGAGGGGAAGGAGAAGGGAGGGGAGGATGCATGGAGACTAGATATCCCAACCAACACGCTAACGTGGCTGAATACGAGTAAATTTCAAGCGTTAATTCTCACCCGATAGCGGAGAGAGACTCATACTTTTAAGATTAGTAGGACACCAACTGAGGCTTATCTGAGGACAAACAGTGGGAAAACACGTGTTACGTAAGGCGTACAAAAGAACGCGTGTATTGCAAACACACATAAGAGATGATACGAACCGAAAATTTAACAACGGAAAGGAAAGCATAGAAGAACTATATTAAGAACAATAGAGAGGGAACCTTTGTTTATGGGACAAACCAGATAACGACGATGAGAAACGCTGTGCAGCTCTTATACCTCATTCCACAGGTGGCGACCCTTCAGGACGTCTGTTCGGACCGGGAAACAGCGGCAGAGTGGCGTAGCTCTCCACGCTAGAGCCACTCCTTGACAGCTAATGGAACATTTGGGGTGCGCGTTATTTGTGCGTACCACCAGGTACACTGCCCGCTGTTTCCCAGTGAAGACATATTGCAGACTAAGTGCACCAGGTTATGAAGTACTCTGGCTGATATCCTACATGTGCGTCAAATTGCGTGACGATAACGCTACTGGGGAGCTAAATTCCTTGGATGGTTCCTAATACATGCGTTTCAACAGTAAATTAAATTCTCAACGTATGAACTGACCTTGTTCCCTGAGCCAGTTCAATTTCAACACCCTTTAGGATGCTTACACGAACTGTTCGGAAGTACCTAAATTTATTTTAAAGCTCACATTACATTATACTATCATCAGTATTGCTATCATCCACTTAATAACCAGGCCTCATACATACGCATCCCCGTTAGTAATGTATGTTGTCTGATATTATCTGCCCAGGTTCTATAACGAATTAGTTCGTCGTAACGGGTGTTTCTTATTTCTTACAATCCAGGATGGAAACTGTTTGATCCATCCAACACCCGTTAATCTGACTGCGTATCCGCCCATACCCTAATTATTTTCATTACGGTCATAACTGTGTTCTTGTATGCTGAGAGAGTCCACCCTCGCGTCACTTTCCCTCTTTTACCACGATAGTGACTAGTCTGGCTGTAGGTTGTTCATTACAATCAACGCAATCGCCTGAATTTTAATCTACCATTGGTGGTTCACTACCGAAAGTTAAGAAAAAAGTCATGACTACTGTTGGATAGCCCAGTCAGTAGAGCATTTTCAATAGATAGGCGAAGTTTCGGGTTCCAAATCCTAGTCCAGCGAACAGTTTCAATCTGCCAGGGAGTTTCAAATCAGCGCACACTCCCTAGCGGAAAGTAACTATGCTAGGAGACACATCAAATGCTTGCACATGTCTATTTCTTTCCTTGTTATGGTTACTTGCATTTACTCGACAAACCATAGAGACTTCAGAATTTCCTTCTGTGTTCTCATACTGGAGTAAGCACACTATCTGTGCAGCACTTTCAAATTTCGCTGCATGTGTATACTGTGCAAACGGCCCCCTCCGTGCACGCTCCCTACAACATACAAGCGTTTATCAATGTTCAAAATAGCCAAGACCTTGCACCACTCCGTTGCCAAGTAAATTATTTGTCGAGTTTACGGGAAGCGTCTTGTCAATTGCTGAATGTGTTCATAAATTCCATCTTTGTTTCGGGCTGGGGTAGCAATCTACATTACTTGTCCATTGTGCGAGATGCATCTTCTCACATGCGTTTATTGATTTCATGGTCATAGTTACATGCATTTTCTTTACAAATTTCTGGAGGTACAGATATTCCTTCTGAATCTGACACTATATTGTTTGTCCATTGTGCGAGATGCATTATGACACATATAACTTTTATGATTATGGTTGCATGCAACTGTATAGTCCTGTTTTATGTAACTATTAGATGAAAAACTCCACACGCGAGAATACTGTACACAATTAACATTAAGGTGGCTTTTACGTGGCTCTTTCTTTTAATTGAAGTTTCTCTTGGATTATACCGCAGTTTCGCCCCATTCTGTGTAAAAATTTGCTGTGTGAGACGCGCTCAGTATGATACGGAGAACGGTAATCTTGGCCCTCCGAACTCAGATAATTCAGAAAAATGGAAGTCATGACCTTCGTAACATATTACTTTCACATGGTAAATTCATTCATTACCTAATATTGACAACTGATTATTTCATTTTCGTTGAACCGAGCGAGGTGGGGCAGTGGTTAGCACACTGGACTCGCATTCGGGAGGACGACGGTTCAATCGTGTCTCCAACCATCCTGATTTAGGTATTCCGTGATTTCCCTAAATCGTTTCAGGCAAATACCGGGATGGTCCCTTCGAAAGGGCACTGCCGATTTCCTTCCCCATCCTCCCCTCACCCGAGCTTGCGCTCCGTCTCTAATGACCTCGTTGTCGACCGGGCGTTAAACGCTAACCACCTACCTGCCTACCCATTTTCGTTCACACAATGCATTCTCACTTAACAGATCACATTGATCAGGTGACGTGATGATGTCAGTGAGAGGGCAGAACGGACCAAAGTCATTGATTTTTACAACCAGTCCTGGTCCACCCCAGCACTGTTTTAGTTCTCAAAGAAGATATTGAATACACTGCTATTCGCACATAGGCGTTAATGATTTCCTTTTACAATTTGTGACTGAGTAAATTAAATGCATCGAAATGTCATACTGGCTTTGCGGGTAGTGATAATTGATGAAGCACGGACTGAGAATCTGAATTTCAGAATGAGAAGCTCTATACCAACAATTGAGGCAAGAACAAAGGTCGGACAGAAGATCATTGGAGGTTCATAGGCGAAAAGAAAAACTTTTTCCGAAACAATTGAGGACATACGATACGATAATGCTCCGAAGACTGTTATTTTTGAAGCCAGATTTTGATCAATCAGCGTTCGAAAGGAGGTCTGTTTATTCTAGAGAGAGACTTTCCGAGCGAGCAAAGGTGAAATTGAAGAGGCGAGAGTAAAGTGACTTTAGAAATAAACAATTCATAAGTAATTAACGCAGCAGCGAGCAAGATCGACCTCCTCGTAAATAAATCAAAGACCGAGCATCGGGTAATGCCTATCCAAGAGACCGTCTCCAGCCGCTGGCAACCGTGTTATCTTTACAAAAGACGTATCATGTGGTTCAGAAATCGGAGAGAGAATCCAAGCGGTAAGCCGATCATAATTCGAATTACAATCAGTCATCTTTCCTACGGGCGCAGTCCATCAAGGCACTTCAAAAGTCAGCAGCACAAAACACGGACCAAACCATAGAGTTGCGAAACTTGGGTGCCCGGAAAAATGAGTTAAACAATCTTCTCGCTTTCTAACAGAAACTGTAAAGAAATATTATAGTAAAACATCACTACAGCCCAAATATTTTAGACCTGAAGAGAAAGGAACGGCTTGTATGGGCAGGGCATGTCACACCGTTGGATAAACACCGATGGCCTTTGAGCTCCATGGATTCAGTCCCCTGCGGAAGAAACCAACTAGACGGACCAAAGAACAGGTGGAGAGACGAAATCCATGAGCACTTCTACAGATTGACACAGAGAGTGACAGAAAGCTGGAAATTCACTGAAGCGGCAAAGAAACAAATATAGACATGCCCATACAAATAGAAAGATATGTAAACGGACTGCGGAGACAAAAAGTGTTTGGCGCAATTGTTAGCTCGGTTACTGCTGCTACAATGGCATGTTATCAAGATTTAAGTGAGTTTGAACGTGGAGTTATACTCGGCGCACGAGCGATGGCACACAACATCTCCGAGTAAGCGACGAAGTGCGGATTTTCCTGCACGACCATTTCATGAGTGTACCGTGAATATCAGGAATCCGGTAAAACATCAGATCTCCGACATCGCTGCGGCCGGAAAAATATCCTGCAAGAACGTGATCAACGACGACTGAAGAGAATCGTTCACCGTGACAGAAGATCAACCCCTCTTCACGTCGCTGCAGATTTCAATGCTGGGCCATCAGAAAGTATCAGCATGCGAACCACTCAACGAAACATAATCCATATGGGCTTTCGGAGCCAAAGCCCCACTCGTATACCCTTGATGACTGTACGACACACAGCTTTACGCCTCGCCTGGGCCCGTCAACACCGACACTGGACTGTTGATAACTTGAAACATGTTGCCTGGCCGGACGAGTCTCGTTTCAAATTATATCGAGTGGATGGACGTTTGCGAATGTGGAGACAAGCTCGTGAATCCAAGAACCCTGCACGTCAGCAGGGGACTGTTCACGCTCGCGGAGGCTCTGTAATGGTGTGCGGCGTGTGCAGTTAGAGTGACATGGGATACTTGATAGGACTAGATACGACACTGACAGGTGACACGTACGTAAGCGTATGGTCTGATCACCTGCATCCACTCATGTCCATTGTGCATTCGAATGGACTTGGGCACTTCCAGTACGACAATGCGACTTTCCATACGTCCAGAACATCTACACAGTGGATCCAGGAAGGCTTTTGAGTTTAAACGCTTCCACTGGCCACAAACTATCCAGATATGAACATTATTGAGCATATCTGCGATGCCTTGCAAAGTGCTCTTCCAGCTCCTCATACCCTTACGTATTTATGGACAGCCCTGTATGATTCACGGTGTCATTTCCCTCCAACACTACTTCAGACATCAGTGGAGTCCGTGCCACGTCATGTTGCGGCACTTCTGCGTGCTTGCGGGGGCCCTACACGATACTAGGCAGATATACCAGTTACTTTGGCTCTTCAGTGTAGGAGTCCCAGCAAGACGTTGTGTGCGGTCTTGTGGGATTTACTGCATAAGCTACTCTGAAGTTATGGATTTATGTACTTACAACAAGAGATTTACATTTGTATGTGTTTGAAGCTGTGAGAGTAGAAAAATAAACTATTCGTGATGGAAGTTTTCCCCATATTTTGAGATTTTAATCCATACATATTACATAAATGAATATGTGTGTGTATGTTCCACATCTCCTCCTAAACCATTTGATGTATTTGAAACAAAATTGATACACATATCACGCACTGTGTGGAAAGAAAGTGTGGCGGCGGGAATAAAAATTTAAAAAAAGAATCTGAAGCCCTCATGCACTCTATTCATTCAGTGTTCGAGGATGATACCACTTAGTGACTTGCAACAAACTTTGCACCTGATTTCAAACCTTCACGGAGCTTGTTCTCGCTGACACATCCCACAAATAAAGAAAGGAAAAAAGTTTATTGCTTACTACATTTTCACTGTTCATGCAGTAAAACTGCCCCACCAGGCATGGTGCTTGCTTACTAATTACTAACTCTACTCGCGACACATTTTGGAGACGGTATTCGCATACAATAGTGCAGGAGATATGACCTCGCAACCACTGAGATCCGTGACTAATTTGCAGCATCATGCGTGACGTTTAAATTCATTACTTGTTTACTGCCAACTCTACCCTCAACACATTTCGCACACAGTATCCGTATATACCGCTGAATGCACCTGTACAGTTATATCATATACGACACATAGTCTGGCAGGCAAGAAGTCATAACCATTGAACTGCGTGAAAACGCACTGCAGGGCGAGATTCGGTAGAGGTACAAATGAAATATGTGTTCAACTATATGCGAAATAGGCGAAATACATGTAAGATATATGTGACTTCTGTGTATATAGGGGCGAAGCCGCAGGTAGAAACATTTGCCTAAACTTACCGATCGATTTCACCCAAACTTCGTACACATGTTACTTCTAAGTGGAAAGAGTGCTGTGGGGATAAGAACCATAGCCTCCCATTGAGGTACGGGTGAATGACAGAGATTGTGGGGGATGAAGAGACGTAGTGACGGAGACGGGAGGGAGGAAATCGGAACAGACAGGTGGAAGGAGGAAATAGACTAATAGAAAACTGGAATAAATACATACCTGTGCACCGCCTGGTACTCAGTTATTTTACTACGGAAAAGTGAAAGCAAAAGTTGCCAGTGAAATTCTCGCTGAATGGATATTCAGTTGTAAACTGAGGCGTTTGCTTTTCTACACAAGTTCAGTCATAGAGGTGAGTGTGTTTAAACAGATTTTATTCGAAGAATACTTCTTGGCCTGAGATACGTAACACCACTTTCAGAAGCGCTTTGAGGAAATTATGTAGACTAGGAGGTCTGTTAATGCCAACCGTGGAAAAGATTCTTAAGTCTTGACCTCGAATTAGTCTTAATGACTGCGAAACATAAATGTAAGCATGCGGATGTCTGTGGTCGACTGGAGAAGGTCGATGTGTCTCGAATCGTCGATTATGTTCAGGATACATCGATAGAACTGCAGCGTAGAGAAAATCGTACAACTATTTTCGAGTCATGCATTGAAACCAGTAACCACCAATCCCTTGTTCTTTAAAGAATCGAACTCCCACGTTTAAAACAGCTTCAAACATGCGATTACTTTACAAACGGTTTAATGTTATAAGTACCTGTCGTTAAGCTTGTAAAACTCTTATAGCTGAAGATGCAAAAACCTAAACCTGTCGGCTTTATTGGTTTATTAGTTTCGGTTCATTCTATCGTGGACTAACGATGAAGATTATAAAAGTTTAGAAATTGTGTTTCCGGTTTTTTGGAAGTCGCTAAGCATCTCTAATTATCAAATACAGTTCGGTTAATTAGCGCTCCGTTATAAGCAGAAGCCAGTTATTCATTCATCTCGATGCCTATGACGTTATATCTCCTGAAACAAGGCCTGGCCTCGTCCTCAACTATGTTTCGTTCAAATGATATTGCTTTGCACGTTTATTCAATGGTACATGCGGATACGGTCTGTAAAATACGTTGAGAATGGAGTTACGCCATGAATAGTGAAAAGGTAGAGACCGAAAATTTTTCCTTTCATCAGTTTGCAGGAAGTACCACCGATAAAAAAAAAAAAATGGTGCAAATGGCTCTGAGCACTATGCGACTTAACTTCTGAGGTCATAGGTCGCCTAGAGCTTAGAACTAATTAAACCTAACTAACCTAAGGACATCGCACACATCCATGCCCGAGGCAGGATTCGAACCTGCGACCGTAGCGGTCGCTAGGCTCGGCTGTAGCGCCTACAACCGCACGGCCACTCCGACCGGCTCACCGATAAAAGGTTTCAAATTATGTGTGATGTTTGTTGGATGTCGTTTGTGCTCTCATTCCCAAATACTGCATGAATACGGCTTGTGCAATTTGTGCACCGTGCGGTACGGTAACTTGAGACATATTCGCAGTTTCTAACTGTAATACTTCTACATCTACATCTATATTTGTTACTGGCCGCCACGCAAGATTAGCCGAGCGATATGAGGCACTACAGTCGTGGACTGTGCGGTTGGTCCCGGCGGAGGTTTCGAGTCCTCCCTTGAGCATGGGCGTGTGTGTTTGTCCTTAGCATAATTTAGGTTAAGTAGTGTGTAAGCTTAGGGGCTGATGACCTTAGCAGTTAAGTCCCAGAAGATTTCACAGACATTTGATTTTTTATTTATTTTTTTTTTTTTTTACTGGCCAAACTCGATTTTAGGATGAACTAGTTTCGCCTCAAACTCGTTCATCCTGTTACCGGTAGGATAAAACAGTTTAACCTAGCTCGAGTCGGTCTATCCTAGTTAGAATTTACATGGTTTATTATAAAACGGGAGGCCTTGGTCTGAACCAATTTCACCTAGTTTGTATCTTCTATAAGCTTTTCAAAGTAAACTGAATGAAGGAATAGAAATAAAATAGCCAATATGACTGATTAAATTTATTTATTAACTAATCAGTAATTTCTCGTCTGTTACTAGATCAACTTACATATATCCATCCAGAGAAATCACCTTATCTGCAATTTACTTATTTTTGCGAGTTTAACTTGGTGGCACTTAGAATTACAGAGTACTTTGTTTTTCTTACAATTGCCATTTGTTCGTTGTACAGTTTTTCATGCAACTGCATTTCACGAAGCTTTGCTATTATTCAACAGAATGTTTTGTGGCTGCAGCCCTTAAAGATATTTCAATATCCTGTTTAATATATCCCACATCTAAGAACTTCTGAATGCAGACGTCGAAATCAGTTCCTAAAAAAAATTAAAAAGAAGTTACAACAAATATTTTTTAATATTTTATTACAAAAAGTCATGGAAAAAATTTAACAAAATTATACCTGCAATAATGTTTTTGAGGTACGCCTGTTTAGTGCCAAATTTGTAGAAGCCCTCATCAGTCTTTTGAAGTATTACTCCAATTATGTTTTGAAGGTCACCTCTGCCTTTATCTACATCTGGTATGGGTATGGTTACGTTGTCTCCAGTGTCAGCTGGTGGATGGGATTTGTAAGAGGAAGCTTTCATTTTTTTAGCTTGTTTTTTTAAATATTCTGTCGCAACTTTTCTATCATTTTGAATGTCGTTGTGTCCATTTTCGCAATGTTATCATCATCACTGTGTTCGCACTGTTCAGTATGCTGTCATCTTCGATTGCCGTCTATAGGTCGTCTTCATCCTGAATATCATCTGTGATTTCTTGACGCAACGAGGAATCGGGGAGTTCTACTCTAGGTTCTGAATAATGCTTTGTAACGTGATCGTTTTATGCCAGAGTGGTAAGCTCGATTCTTCATGAATTGGACATACCTTAATCCTTCCGACCATTTCGTCGAATTGTTATCCTTTAACCAAGAACTTATCATATTTTCAATTTCTTTGTTGGCACGTTCAACAGAACCCTGACTTTAGCTGTGCCTTGGCTTTCCATTCACAATTTTCAATTCTGACCAAGGCTTTGCGAGTTCACTTATAATATTACTGACAAATTCTCTGCCACTATCAGATTGAAGAATGCACGGCGCCTCCTACAGTCACTCAAATGATAAGCCATTCTTCAGCCCTCTTTGATGTTAACGCACAAAGGAGAATAAATTTTGTGAGATGGTCTTGGTAAACTTGAATGAATTTTAAATTCCCGTCTGGTTGTGTTTGGAAATCAATCAAACCGACTTGGCATCTGCAAGTCATTTCCGAATGGAGAATTGCCTTTGAAACTAGGCCTCTTTCCTTTTTTGTCTTCTTTTGTTGACAAACATCACACATTGATAAATAGAGGCATATGATTTCCTTTGTGATATTGGCATATTTTTTTGATCTCTTGGCTAACGTCCTATCGTGACCACCATGACCCACAGCTACATGAGCTGCGTCAATCACATCATAAAGTTCATCAGCTGAAACAAAGTATTTTATATTCCCTTCACACAGTGCTGTGAGTTTTTTCACGTCACCAATTTTCAAAACAGCAAATCATCTCAGTCTTCTTTTTTGTAATGATGTTTTTTCCCAACTTTCCTGCCTCTTCTACTTGTTTAACCAAATCCACACATTCGTCTACTGATAACGCATTATAATGAGAAAACTATTTGTTTTCACTCTGCAAAATTTCCGCCAGAAACTTTTCTCTCCGCAGCTTATGATTGGCTTGTCTGTACACGAAGGCTCATCCATGATGAAACGCCTCACAATAATTATACTAGTATTACAATAAAATCTTTTAAACACAGCCAGCAACTTAATACGCGCACTCGTCAATGCAAAATATCGTCCAAAACAAAGAACAAGGCGAGCAAAGAGCGGTTGAGAGGTGCGAGGGGAGAGAGAGAGATGATTCGGGGATTTCCCGTTCGTACAGGCAGGGACATGCGTTCCGACTAGGCTAAATTAGTTCAGACTAGGACGTACCAGTTTATCCCAATGCATGTAAATTCTAACTAGGATGAATCGATTCGACCTAGGCTAAACTGTTTTATCCAATCGGTAACAGGATGAACGAGTGTGACCTAGGCGAAACTAGTCCATTCTAGAATCGGGTTTGGCCGATAACATATACATACTCAGCGAGCCACCGTGCTGTACGTGGCGGTGCGTGCCCTGTCCCACACCATTATCCTTTCCCGTCCCACTTGCAAATAGAGAGGGGGAAAACGAATGTCTACATGACTCCTAATGGGCCCTAATTTCTCGTCTCTTATCGTTGTGGTTCTTATGTGAAATCAACGTTGGCGCTAGCATAATGATACTGGAGTCAGCTTCATGTATCGATTCTATAAATTTTATTGAGCCGTGCTAGGGGATCAAGGGGGAACCAAATGGTAGCACCAAAATTTTTCTATTAACAGGGTGGCTTTATTGGAGTGAACAATTACACAAATTCTCCATCTTTCAAATTAGCTTTGGTTCTTTAAGGCAAGCAGCCGCGATTAGTCAAAACAACAAACACTTTTAATACAGCAGCAAAGGGCGAGCTGGGAATACAATGAAATTTAAATAACAAGTCTCCACAAATATGGCTTCACAGGTAAGATTAAATTTATTATTGTTAAAAAAAAATTGGGACATCGCAGCAGTAGGCAAGATAAAATTAGCTCAGTTAACAAAATACAATTACACCGAAACTCAAATACAAGTTAAAATTTAACTCACACGGCGACAACCGCCAGCTTACAATAGTTCAAAACATTATTCACGGCCGGCCGAGGTGGCCGAGCGGTTCTAGGCGCTACAGTCTGGAGCCGCTCGACGCTACGGTGGCAGGTTCGAATCCTGCCTCGGGCATGGATGTGTGTGGTGTCCTTATGTTAGTTAGGTTTAAGTAGTTCTAAGTTCTAGGGGACTGATGACCTCAGATGTTAAGTCCCATAGTGCTCAGAGCCATTTGAACCATTATTCAGTCCCATAGGTGCGCAGATGTCATTACCTAGAGGAGTGTGCGAACCAACTTGGAGCAACTACAACATGGCATAGACCAAATTACAGATTCGGCCGTCTATGCAGAGCAGTCGGCAAGAAACGGTAAACAGTTCACGTTCACGAAACGATCACCGTCATCCACATACACACTCGCGCACTGGCGCAGAGGAGCCAATCTTAAGCCAGGAAGATAGGACGGGCAGGGTGAAAAAAAGTAAAAAAAAAAAAAAAAAAGATTCGTCACATGGCTCACCGAACCGCTGGACGAGAACTACCAAAATTCACTCACTTAAACTTTACGTACGACGTCCGGGCGAGGAAACGGGAAATAGTACGGCCACAGGCCAGCAAAAACCCCAGACAAACACACAGAATCCCATAAATTCCAAAACATAATTTAATCAATTATCCCCCAAAACCCCGGAACTTGGCACAAGCTTAATTACAGGCCACAGGATCCAAAGGCACTCTGCCGAAGAGTAAGGAGGGAAAAGGTTAAACAAGGTTCTGCAACGGCAAAATAGAACACCAAGAAACACACAATAAGTAAGGTACATCACCCCACAAAATGCCGAGAAACACGAACACTGGGATTTGCCCACGTTTCCGACACAATCATAACAACGAAGATAATCTTTTTAGCCATAGCAAGCTTAAACACACAAACCCACCGAATTTCCGAAGACGGAAAGGTACTCCGCTGTAAACTATATCCGGGAGCAGCACAGCCACAAGCTCCAGCCAAGGCGCGATCCAGGGAAATCGCCGCGAGAAAGATGATCCGGCACGAGAATCGTCACCCAGACCCCAGCAAGGCGCAGTCAGGCAGGGCAGGAAAGCTGGTAATGAGGCGACGACTCCAACCACCGACAAGGAGAGCAGCAAGTAACACCAGCCCCGGCTAGAGAGCCTGTATACAGAGAGAGTGGCCATAGGTGAAGTTCCCCGTGATTAGTTGATTAGCTTTGGCGCCATTTTTCTGCCAAACGTCTCTCGCGCTTGCTATGTTCGCCGTGCTTTTGAGTTGAATTGAAGTTGAGAGGACTTTTGGGAATGATTAAAAGGTATTTGAATTATTGAGAGACTTGTTATGCGTTGTGCATGCATGTTCGATTTAGTTGTATGTCGTTTTCAGTACGTAATTAGCGTTTGCGATATTAAATACGAGTTGAAATAATGAAGCGTTTTGTGATTTCTTTAACAGTTCGTGCATATTAGTAGCATCACAAGCTTTTCTGAAGCCAATATCTGGCAGTCCTTGCTGGAAACGGAAAGCTCCTGTAATTGTTGTTCATTCTCATCCGATTTCATAGCGTCAAATTTTATTTCGTTGCCAATCAGAACACTAGGCATTATTTTGGTTTCAGTATTACTGCCTGACTGTTGACACAGGTAAGTTGTAAGCACGTTTTCCGCAGTTGTCGTGGTTGCTGAAACATTATTCGTCGTAAATAATTGTAGGTACTCTTGAAGACAGTTTTTAATAGGCCTACTTACTGTGAGGTAGAAGGGATACGGTTGTTTTCTTGTTATATTTGGTCGTTAATACAGTAGCCTACATTTAACATAACCTGATTTTAGTAATATTTCTCGTTTGTTATCTACAAGAGGTATTCAGTATGAAAGAAAGTCGTAAGCAGTTGTTTACTTGTGACATGCAAAAAGTTTGAAGACGTGACAAGAAGTACTAATACGTCCCACACTTTTTGCATGTCACAAGTAAACAACTGCTTACGACTTTCATTCATCTGACGTAATATAGGTACGGTACATTAAATCGTTAGCGTTATGCACTTCCGATGCAAAACAAATGCTATACACTATATTTTTTCATTTACGTTACTTTCATTGCAATATGCCTAGTAAACGAACTTTAAAGGAGATAAATGCAAGTAACGAATAATTTTTACAGCGACTGTATCAAATTTTCCTGTGCTATACGTACTAGGCTACTATGAGTATATTATAGCTGTAAAGAAAGGCATTTAACGAATGATTTCGCCAAATTGTCTTGTGCTTTTCATTCGGTGAGTGTGTACTCCGCTACTCCACTACTGGCCATTCAAAAGTCTCGCCCGCAGTTTGGCAGAAAAATAGCCGCCGTATCGTCCGGTTGGCCACTGTCTCCCTATACAGGCTCTCTAGCCCCGGCCAGCGGCAGCGCGAAGGGACCCACCGCCCGACGCAAAAGACAGTGCTCGCGCCGCTCGCGCCCAAACTTCACTGCCCGCGCACACGCCACCGGGCAGAGACGGCACCACCCGCCGCCAGGGGGCGCTGTATTCCAACATTACTGATTTCTTTTTGCTACTCTACACCATTAGCTTACATTTTTCTGTATATAGAGCTAGCTGCCATTTGTCACATCAACTAGAAATTCTGTCTAAGTTATATGGTTCTACAGTCATTCAAAGACGGCATCATCAACAAACAATTGCAGGTTGCTACTCACCATACCCTCCAGACGGTCATGCATACACAAAATAATAGTAGTCCTTGCACACATCTCTGTGGCCCTCCTGACAGTGGCCTTATCTCGCATGAACACTCGCCTTCGATAACAACGTACTGCGTTTTATTACTTAAGAAGTCTTGGAACCACTCACACATCTGGAGACCTGGTCCCAAAAAAATAAAAAATGAAAAGAAGTGTTAATGTGTGTGAAATCTTATGGGACTTAACTGCTAACGTCATCAGTCCCTAAGCTTACGCACTACTTAACCTAAATTATCCTAAGGACAAACACACACACCCATGCCCGAGGGAGGACTCGAACCTCCGCCAGTATCAGCCGCACAGTCCGTGACTGCAGCGTCTTAGATACCTGGTCCAAATGTTCGTATCTTCGTTAACAGTCTGCAGTGGAGCACCATGTCAAATGCTTTTCGGAAATCCAGAAATATTGCCCTTCATCTATAGTTCGCAGAATATCGTATGAGAAAAGGGAAAGCTGAGTTTCGCATAATCGCTTCTTTCTAATGTCGTGCTGAGCGGTGCATCGTATCTTTCGCGTCTCAAGAAAAAATTTTATTTCGAACTCAGAATATGTTCAAAACTTCTACAACAAACCGATGTAAATGACACTGGTCTGTAGTTTTGGCGGTCCGTTCTTTTACCCTTCGTATACACAAGAGTCACTTTCGTTTTTTCTCAATCGCTTGGGACTTTGGGCTGGGCGAGAGGTTCGCGATGAATGCAAACTAAGTAAGGGGCCAATGCCATAAAGTACTCTTTGTAAAACAAACTGGTATTCCATCCGAAACTGGCGACTTACTTATTTTCAAGTCTTTCATTTGCTTCCCTACGCCAGGGATTCCTATTAGTATGTCCTCCACACTGGAGTCTGCTCGATGATCAAACGACGATATGTTTGTATAAACCTCCGGCGTGAACTCTTTCTTAAATGAAAAATTTAAACCTTCTGATTTCCTGTTGCTGCCTTCTACTGTCACACCAGAATGGTCAATGGGTAATTGGATAGAAGTCGTAGACACGGTTACATAGGACGAGAAATTTATCGGGGTCTTGACCGGATCTTTTGTTAAGGTACGGCTTCTGTTGTTATATGCTTACCGCACAGATGTTTTTACAGGCGCACGAATCTCTACAAACCTTGGCAAGTCGTCACTTCTCTTTCGAACTGAAAGTGCAAAATCCTTTGCTTCTCAACATTTTTCGAAGCTCGGTATTAAACCGCGGCGGGTCTTTTCCGTCCTTAATCAACTGACTTGGCACTCACTTTTCCAGAGCACGATTCACAATCTGTTTAAACTTAGCCCATAATTTCTCTACGTCCATCGTACTGGAACTAAATGATGTGTATGTGAGGGTAATGACAACCTCGTATCTGCTCATTGTAGCAGAAACACCCTCCTAGCCTCCCTACTGATTTATTAAGTTTAGTTACCGCAGTAGCTGTGAAGACATCATGATCATTGATCCCTGTCTCTATACTGACGCAGTCGACAATATCAGGCACGTTTGTAGGGCCCGTTTGTAGCCACAAGGCCAAAAATATTTGCACTGCGTTAGAGATGTCGAACTGAGTATAGTTTTCGGATCGTATTTCTGTACTCCCTGCAGTGAATCTATAGACGCCACAACCCTTACCAGGTAGGTTAAAGTAGCGTCCAACTAGTACTGCATCATCTTGGAATCAGTTAAAAGAATACGACAGTTAACTCGATTTCGCCTACACCTGTTATACGTGAACGGATAACTTTACTGTCACACTCACTTTCGACGTCAATATAATCAATATTTTTGTCAGTTTCAATGAACAGTCCCCCGTCTATGGCGTCCAACCTGTCTTTCCGATGTACTTTCCATCATTCGCTAAATATCTCTATTTTCTAATTAGGGTTACAGCCATCTCTAGATCCGAAGAGTAATTCTAGCAAGAAAACATTCATAGTGGTCAACAAATGTTGGAAATTTGTTACGAATACTTCGACGATTTACTGATAACATTTTGACAGTCGAAGTGGCTCAAATGGCTCTGAGCACTATGGGACTCAACATCTGTGGTCATTAGTCCCATAGAACGTAGAACTACTTAAACCTAACTAACCTAAGGACATCACACACATCCATGCCCGAGGCAGGATTCGAACCTGCGACCGTAGCAGTTCCACGGTTCCGTACTGCGCGCCTAGAACCGCGAAGCCACCGCGGCCGGCGCACAGTCGAAGTGTGTCTACTTTGAATTCGGTGTCAATGTGAATCTGTGTGTCGTCTGGCGACCGTCCATCGGAGTACCTAAAACTACCGTCCCGAAAAAAAAAAAAATGTTCGCCCCACAAGTACTACGCTGCCCGAGTAGCTACTTGCTTTATGCAGTACACACCCTGACCTACAAAAGGCAACACTGCAATTCCCCACCCGATAATGCAGGTCGAGAAATCTGCAGCTAAGAATGTCTGAGATCGTCCGCCCAGCTCTAAACCAAAGGACTCAGGTGAACTGTGGGAACAATGCTGCAAATTGCAAGCTCTGCTTGCAGCCCATGTGCGAGACCAGCAGCATTCAGCACTTCCGCCAGCTGTATAAACTGAGGATGTCGTCATAAGCCATGCTACAGACATCGTTGGTATCGAACTGAGCCACAACTTGCAGACGACTGTACGCTACACGCAGGGCAAGATCTCTTCCACATCTCGGACGTGGCCCACCGCAGACATATTGAGGGTACACTGGCTTTGTTTCTAGCCCTGAATGCTATCTCCTTAAGGTGCTCCAAACGCGCCCAATTTGGACTTCCCGATAACTAACAAATCACTGGCCACGTGTGTCTGTTCACCGGATAGGCGAGGCCAAACAGCCAGTCTCCACATTGGCTCACCTCCTCGAGTGAGGCAAAAACGTTACCACCCCCCATTCACCCTGCTATGAGGGCAAATCCACCACGTCAGGCACATTAGGAGGTGCATCGGCAGCAGAGCCCGTGGGCGAAACAAGCGAGAACTGAGGCGCCCGTGCTAGGTGCCAGATTCTCTACCACTGCTACAGCCCGAGACAGCAGCCCAAAGGCTGACAGTAACCAAAAGTGTGTGCAGCTGTTCGCTGAATGTCTTACTATCTCTGAATCGCTAAATTCTGTCAATAGATATGTGAAATACTGAAAATCACAATTTTCTTACCTCTGGGACTGTGAACCGTGAACATTATG